>NC_045607.1:46670000-47318639 GCF_009762305.2 Zalophus californianus
ACTGGAGTGTATTTTCTAAGTTTTGTATCTATTTTATCTGTTATTTTCCCCAAGCTGGAGATAGGATCTCTATTTTAGGAGCTCTGCTTTCATCATGATGTTATGAAAATTTACATTGGTCTGTCTTATTGTGATTCTTTCTCCATTCATTATGCTGGCACTTGACATGCCCTTTAAATTTGGAGATGCATGTCTTTTAGTCAGGAAAGAAAATAATTTCTTTAATATTTTTCTCCCATCTATTTTCTCCTCATTTTTTTAATATCATGTGCAATTGGGGGTTGGACTTCCTAGTTTGCTCCTTTAGTTAAAATATTTTTTCCATATTTTTCCTTTCTGAATTTTGGGTTCCTTTTCTATGAGTTTTCTTCAACTCCATTTTTCAACCATTCTGTGAATGATATTTGTTTCTGTTATCATATTTTTAACATTTGAAGGCTCTATTTTTTATTATTCTGAAGGTCTCTTTTTTTTAAATAGAATCTTATTCTCGTTCTGTATTTCTGACAGTATTTAAGGTTTTCACATATTCGCTTCTATTTTCTCTGAGTTCCTTTTAGGGGTATTTGGCTATTATCTTTCCTTTTTGAATGTTGTCAAATGTCTTGTGATATTTGGCTGCTTACAAATAATTATATCAATAAAACACAAATAAAAAAATTAATAAAAGGCCATTTATCAATAAAGCATAAGACATGGATTGGAAGCCCTGACCCAGTGGGTGGCACAAGGTGAATGATGGGATCCATTATTTATTAGATGATCAGGTAGATACATGGCTCTTTTATCAGACTATTCACAAGTTCCTAGAAGTTTTCTTTCAAGTTGGCTGGTTTCCTTGGAGAGAAAACCACGCTCCTCTGATTCTCAGGTCTTTCTGATTATCCCTGACTCCAACCACAGTACAAAATTTTATTTTCTTACAGTCTACTTAATTTCTCCACTAATAATACTACCTTCTTGGCTGGGAAGAGGGTAGAGTCCTGTCTGCTGGTAGGAGTTGAGCTAGAAGGAGGAGATGGAGCCATGATGGCAAGTCTCAAGAATAAGGAGTTTCGCTAAATCCATCTGTTTTCAGGATGGTGCCCCATTCCTGATGTGGCTGGTGTCCTGTGCTTTATTCTTTAGCAAATAAATATGTACACTTTTATTTGTCAACTGTATCTCAGTAAAGCTGAAAAAAAGTTTTTGGACGTTTGGGAGGATGAGAGGGCTCATAGAGACATGGATAGTGCGTGTTATCTTGTGCCCTTGGCAGAGAAAACAAAGGGCTTGCGCATGTGGGTATAGCTCTTGTGCTCTGCAGTCTTCTGAAGTCTCAAGACTCCATTAAGCCACCCAAATTAGTCTATTAACTCCTGTTTATGAATGTCGAGTGGGACTTTTACTTTCCATGATGGTAGAGCTTGTTCATCTCAGAAAGAGAAAAAAACCTGTATTTCTATCTTCTAAGAACATTATCTGCTCAGGGTAAACCCTGGTGTCTTAGACCATTTTTAATGACAAAGTAAGATAAGAAAAAAAAATCTTTCAGTAATAAAAAAAATTATTTTACTTTTTTCTCCCACAAAAACATGAGAATAGAGAGTTTAATGTTGTCCACCGAGGGGAAATAATGAGCTATATGTAGAAGGAGTCCAAGGTAAAAGTCATTCCACTCACCAAGTCACCTCAGACAGCTGCTTTGAGGTAGTCTTTACAGTTATTTTAGTTTGGAGATATCCCTATAAGTGAGCATTGCTCAAAAGCTAGGCATTTTATGAGTTTTTGTTGATTTTTTTTTCTTTTTGGCATGGTTTATACAGGCATCTTGGTCATACCCACCTTAAAATTTTTCCAGATTACAAGTTACAACTATGATATAAATACTTGGACATCAGTTGCATATGTAAAATAATCAAATATGTTGACTTAACTAGATCTCTAGACTGAAATTTTTATATATACAATATATAGTTATATTTTCTTTATCTAGCTAACTAACTCCACTAGCAAATTATAGAAAGCATGACTGTTATCACTCTGCATATCTATTCAGGTTTATATTTTCTGTGCATGTGGAATCTGTGTAGAGTCTACAGGAAGTCAACCGTAGGATGGTAAACAAGAGATTTTGGAAAGTTGAACTGAATTTGAAGGAAGTGGCTAGGAAGTTAGAAGCTAGGTCAGGTTCCTTCGGTATTATCTTGGTGATTTGCTAGAAGGACTCATGGAACTCAAAATATAGTTGTACTTACGGCTAAGATCTACTAAATGAAAGCAAAATTGTCAAAGGGAAAAGGTACATGGGGCGAAATCTGGAGGAAACCAGGTCCACTCTTCCAAGAGTCTTCCCCCTGTGGAGTCCCTTAGTTCCTTAATTCCTCCAGCATTAACTTGTGACGTGTGGTCTATCAGGGAAGCTCCTTAGACGTTAAGTGCCCAAGGTTTTTACTGGGCGTTGGTCAGATCAGCACCCTCTGCCAGACATGCATGAAAATTTGAGGGGGGAAGAAAAGCGTTTGTTCAGCATAAACCATAGAGTTTGTACATTTTAGGCACAACGAGTCAGTATTATCAGCTGGGGAATGGTAGTTACCCTCATAAAATCCAAATTCCTAGATGCCAGCCAAGGGCCAACCTGGCAAGCAGGCATTTCTTAGGATAGTAATCTCAGTCTTCTCTGTTAACTCTTTTCTGGGGGGAAAAGAGGGCAAATAAAGGAACTAAATTTTATCCAATGTCTCTGTGTTATAATCTTTGATAGATATTTTTTTAAATCTTTTTTTTTAAAGATTTTGTTTATTTATTTGAGAAAGAATGAGAGAGAAAGCGCACATGAGAGGGGGAGGGTCAGAGGGAGAAGCAGACTCCCTGCTGAGCAGGGAGCCTAATGCGGGACTCGATCCCGGGACTCCAGGATATGACCCGAGCCGAAGGCAGTCGCTTAACCAACTGAGCCACCCAGGCGCCCTGATAGATATTTTTATAGCCCATTTAATTGTCATGAAATCTCTATGAAGTCCAGTGGCAGGACTGGGATGAGGGCTGAGGAGATGGAATGGGAAGCTCCCTTTGTCTCTGTCTTTGATTGCCTTCAGACTCTGTTGTGTATGGTATGGTCATTATAAAAGTTTAGCATCACCACTCATTTATACTCAGTGATTTGGGAATTCATTTTCTCCTGTGGACTGCACTGGTTTACATCCATTTTTCCTTGAAAAGTTCGGGCTGGTTTCTCTATTGTCAGCGTGCAGAACACAGGGCACCCATACTCTGGCTGAGGTTTCTAAGCTTTATGTCTTCTTCCTTTGCATTAGGACTCACCACAGGGGATGAAAGCACACAGAGGTAGTTTTATATTTCTCCACGGAATGGGTATATTTGGAAAGAGACCGAGAAATCAAAACACATATGAATGTGTTTAATTAGATGATGAATTTTCTCCCTAACAGCCACAGTCTGTCCAAAGCACAGGAAGATGGAGCAGGGATGAATACTTTTTGTCATCCTCACTCCCTTAGCTTTTTTTTTTTTTTTTTTTAATATCCACACACCCTCATCACCATTTTCCCCCAACCAGCTCCTATTGGGGAACTCTTTCTCCTTATTTTTACATGTGGTTTAGGGAGGGTCTGGCAATTATATCTCCTTACTGACCATAGAGTTAAGCCTGTTATTCAAGCTAAACCAGTCAGAATCCAGTTCTATCCCCTCTTCCCCTACATTTGCTGACGGTGAACTGGATAGGAAGAGCTATGTCCTCTCTGGAGGGTTTGTTGGAATGCTGTGAGCTTAGAAGCTCTTGGAGACAGGTAGGGGAGAAGGAAGAAAAGCAGAGGCAAGACGTAGCATGCCGCTCCTGGTCTCAGCTCTGCCCCCTTCTTGCCATGTTCATGAGTGTTTTTTGTTGACTTCATTCAAGTTGCATTTCTGCTTCTATGAACAATGACCCTGACCACTAGAAGGGTCGATTATACCTAAACAGCATTCTTAGAAGAAAACTAAATTTGGGGTTCGGGCTCTCTCTCAGTGAAGTGATAGGGAAGGTTATTCCAGGAATATATATTCATATAAGGCCAAATGTTATTTAATATTGAAAGAATGAATAACACTACTTCTTTTTTTAAACTCAAGGCCTGAATTATTTGATATGGAAGGAATAGACATAAATCAAGATCACAGGACTAGGCCTACTTTATTTAACATATTTCAGGACAAATTTTCCCTCTTCGGGAAGGCTAGGTCAGGAACTTCAGAGCAGGCCTGTCTGAACTAGCCCTGGTGTTGAGAGGGGGTCCGGTTCAGACCAGGTCTCACCCTGAAGTGGGTATGAGGCCCAGGCTTTGCCATGAGAGCGCCCCATACTTGGTAGGAGCTTCTGAGCTTGTGCCTTCATAACAGTGCTTCTCAAACAAGATGATTGTCTTAGCGTACTTTTTTATTGGACTAACTCTATGATTTTTTAGTATTTATTTCTATAATAAATCTGGAATTTGTTTTGTTGTTTTGTGTAGGAATCTAACTACTAAGAGGTGAGAAATGTGGGCATAAATACGTAGAGAAAAAGTATTCTGAATATTTGCCTTTAGAAGTATTTTAAAATATGATTTCATACATTTTCTCCAGATGATCCAAAAGAGTATTTTGTATAACTCTTTTCTAAGTAATAGGAAGAAATTACCTACTTTGTTTTCATGTCTATAAATTTGGAATATATCACATAGCAATGTGTGTCTTCCTCTGGGGAACATATTGGGGATGATTATTTCCAAATAACACTCATTTGTGCTATAGTAAGTAGAATTTTGTGCTCTGTCTTTTAACAAAAAAGAGCCAGGAGATGCAAATTGTGTTTAAGTAGACATCAATATTTTACCAGGATAAGTGCTGGAAGATTTAATTTCTTTTGGAAAATGGCAACCATATGACATTTCAAACTGATTAAATAGAAATTTGATTATTGGAAGTAATAGTGAAAATCCATCTTTAATTTCATGCATTTTGGTGAGAGTCATGCAGTTTCCGTGCCAGTTTAATGGGAGTTTTGTCATCTGAATGACAAGTCTACGTGGCCCCTCACTGTATAATTGGAATGGTCCAGATAGCTTTCCATTCACAAACTCAGATATTTCGGTGGTTGAGTTGAACTCTAAAACTGTTTTCAGCAATGAAGTGATATCATAGCTAGTTAATTTTGCTTTTGCTTTTATTTTGTTATGTGTTAGTTTGTTTTCCCCCAATTTCCTCCCCCAAATTACCCTCCTTACTGTCAGTTTCTTTGGGCATAACGGACCACTATCTGCCAACCCATGAATGATTTATAAATACATTTTCACAGATACACGGGTCTCAAACCACGGAATAATGCAATGAGATTACGTGCTGTAAGAATTTATTTCTGAACTCCTTTGACCTTTACGTCATCCTGGTTGCCCCTCTGTGGTTATACCTTTTCCTAAGTAACTTGGAGAACTGCCCTTGTTTTCACTGATGTTCAGGAAAACAGCTTCCCCTCTAACACGCTCCCAAAGTCGCTGGAGCTGGTTCTGTGTGATGTGTGTGTGTTTGCATGGTGCACATTTTTCCCCTGACGACTGCTGTCATACTGACTCACTTTGATAGTCAAAATAAGTCTTTTAAAATGTTTCTCTGTGTACTCCAGACTAATCCAAACCCAAAACAATCAGGCTGACTTTGTTTGCCTTTTTCAGCACCAGCAACATCAAGCTAGCAGACAACACTTCCAGCTTCAAGAATGATTACCATTGCTGAAGGTGTGAGAGCCCTACAGAAGGAAGCTTAACTTTCATAAAAGAAACTGCCTCTGGAGGGCTTGGAGTGGCTCAGAAAGGGCTTGCCTGGGGAATCAGGAGGACACCATCAACGGCACAGACTCGAGGTGCCATTTCACAAAGAGCTGCTTTTGCTCCTTCTTTCTCTCTCTCCACCCCCGCCAATGTTGGCAGAAATTCTTGCAAAGTTATAGACTGAAGGTGAACAGGACAAAATTAGCAGATTCCTGTGAGTCATGACAGTTTCAACACAACCTCTAGCTGTTCATGTTAAATTATAGTGTGGGGTATTTTAGCATGTATCAGGATGATTAACCACAGGGCAGGCTCACCTCCCAAGGTGGTACTTTATGTCATTGTGCAACATAAATTGAGAGAGAAATAGAGATGGGGTAGGGGGCCAAATGATCTGAATTTATACCATTTTCCTCCCATTATCTGAATGTATGGTACAAGCAGCAGACTTCCTAACTTCAACCCCTCCTGTTAACAAAAGAGATCCATCACGAGACCTGAGCTTCAAAATGCCAGTGCTCAAATGACCCAAGAAACCTTCCTTTCGGACCTGACATTAACCATGGGGGTCCCGAGATGTCATTTAAAACAAACCAAAAAAAGAAGATGTATCTTTCTGGAATGAAGCATCAAAACGATCTCTTATAATCATGACTTTGTAACAGCATCAGCTAACCAGTATTGACCTTTTCGTGCATGCCCAGTGTTGTGCTAATTGTACTAATGCACAGCAGCCTCACATCCACACTTTGAGTTAAGCATATACTTAGCATGTCCACTTTATGCGTGGGGACACTGAGGCTCAGAGCAATGAATTTCTCTGCCTAAGGCCACATTGCTGGTCAGTGGTGAGAATCTGTAGGTTTTTAACTCTCTTACAGGGGCATGAGGGCACAGGACAGGCAAAAAAGCGAGAGACGTCCTGACCTTGGAAATGTGAAATCACTGATAGAAATAGGAAGCAGAACTCCCTGCTTCATCCTGCTGCATTTACTAACACAGGGCCCCGGTTTTCTGAGGCAAGCTCAGCCGGTATCAAACACCATTTTTGTTTGGCTGCAGATGAGAAATATGAATGCATTTGTTTCTGTTTGCACCCTTTTCCAGCTGAAAACCTTTCTTGTTAGCTGTCAACAATGTCACTTCCACATTTTCATGTGATGGGTTTCTACTGCTGCTTATTTTGAAACAGAGGTGATAATTAATCTTCCCACATTCAAGCACTGCAAACATATTTCAATTTCAAATGAGATAAGACCCAAGCTGAAACACCCACACTTATATTTTAGATAGCTTTGTACCATGCATTGTAACTGGCCTGAATTTTCTCTGTGGCAGTCACATTATCGATGATGAGTGTAGAAGTATTATTTCTAAGGGACATGGTCAGCAGAATAGGGAACTGACACATTAGCAAAAGTTGGAAGGAAGAAAGGAAATGAAAATCAGGTTAATGTTAGTCTTTTTGCTGACCCCATACACTTTGCCAACCTTCATAGACTTGTCTTTAAATAGCAGCATAGTTTTGAAACTTACCTGTAACACCAGGTAAATACATGTCTTCCCGTATTCACTGTCACTGATTTCGAGGGTTGGGTCTGGTCACAGTATATTAGAATCAGAGACCTGTAGGTCATATAGTTTATATTGACACATATGTGTTTGGGTACTGGTTTCTAGACTCGGGTTTTAGTAAACGTTATATACAGATGACTTAGTATCACTAGTTGGGATAGTTTTATCCGAAGCCATAAGAGCAGACAATAAGAAATTTGGGAGGAGTTATATTCTAATACCTGCTATCTATGCATGTTATATGTGGCTCGTTTTATTTATTTTTTTAATGGGGCTTCTTTTAAGAAATCACAAATCCCATTTGGAACCCTAAATAATGTGAATATTATTGTAGGTGTTCCTAAAGAGGCTAGCTACCCCAGGGGTCTCACAGCATAGAACATGAACTGTGGGTGTACATATTTCATAGGGCAAACGTAAAAAGTCTAGCCTTCTTTTTCCCACTTCCTTTTGTTTTCTCTGATCTCTTTTGTGCTCTCTGGCTGGGAGTGGCTTCCAGGATATCTGTACCTAATCCCGAGAGATGCAGCTGCTTGGTGAGGGTCCGGGGTGGGGGCGGCAACTTCATAGCCTCTCACCAGGAAGTCTGCCATTGGCTCACTCTGAATGTTGTGATTACTAGACATTCTTGAGATTTTCTGGTAAATAAGATTTTCTTTATTTTATAGATACATACACATACATATATAGATTTATGAATATTTATTTACAAAAACAAAGCTGTTCATTTACTTTAGCAACCATAGCTGAGTGAAATAAAACAGATATTTAGAGCAAAGGAAAAGGGGGAAAATGTGAAAACAAGAGTCACGTAACTGCCTTTCCTCCCTTGTCCCCATCTTTTAGCTGACATGACCCGCTTCTAGATTGAGTTGTAAGATGTTCATTTTAATATAAAACATATTAATAATGATGTATTTAGGTATTAGGCTTTTAACTTTCTTAAAGAAGAAATGAGGCACTTCTGAAGAAAAAGTTTCCTGTTTGGGAGAGTATTTCCTGGCACATGCTGACTTAGACTATTTGTTTTTCCCCCTTCACCTAGAGAATTATAGAAGAAAAAGGGATGATAGTTTGGGACATGGTAATTTGGGGTACTAGGTACTGATCTAGGAAAACCTTCTCAACATAAATTTGGAAATTTGAAGGTAAATCTTAGAAGCGCATTGAGAAATTGATATGTTAATTTAAAAATCTGCGATCCACCAGAGGTGACACTTAAGGACTAAGAATAATAGCTAACATACATGGAGCCCGTCTTATACGCCAGCGATTGTTCCAAATTCATTTCATCCACACAACAACCTTGGAAGGTAGCTATTATTATTGTACCCCAAAGGGCAAGTAAATTCCACTAAATCACTCAGCTAAGAAAGGTCAGCCTCAGGGTTTCAAAGCTCAAGTTTCAGCTGATATGGTGTATGGCAGGGAAAGAAGACAGAACATCACGAGCTAATTCACATGGAGCCAAATGAGTGCAGGGAATTTATGGAGAAGAGAACAAAAGAGAGGGGCGCCTGGGTGGCTTAGTAGGTTAAGCGTCTGCCTTTGGCTCAGGTCATGATCCCAGGGTTCTGGGATCAAGCCCCACATCGGGCTCCCTACTCAGCAAGGAGTCTGCTTCTCCCTATCCCTCTGCTGTTCCCCCTTGCTTGTGCTCTCTCTCTCTCTCTGTCAAATAAATAAATATTTTTAAAAAGAGAGAGAGCAAAAGAGAAATGGCTTGGAGAGCTATTAGGAAAATTCAAATTGTGTAGTTTCTCAATATCCAACAGAGGAAAGCATTTCATGAATGGTAAGACTGTTGGTGATGGGGAGATTAAGGGGAACGGGAGACCTAGAAAGGACCACTAGCTTAGGTGGTTAGGAAGTATGGCCCCTGCAGGAGAGCTACTTCTGGAGCATCTTGGATTGAAGAAAGGTGGCCTTTTCAATGGCCACACTGTCAGTGATACAAAGTCTGCTTTAGTTTCGTGGAATTAAATATTCTAATTATAAGTAATCCAAAAGTTAGCCTGGTTTGGTAGGAGAGTATTGAACAGGAGTGAGGACATATGCGTGTGGCCCACTTCTTCACTTTTAGTTTTTGTTGTTATTGTTGTTTTTAAGTAGGCTCCATACCCAGCATGGAGCCTAACTCGGGGCTTGAACTCAGAACCCTGAGATCAAGACCTGAGCTGAGATCAGGAGTCAGACGCTTAATTGACTGAGCCACCCGGGTGCTCCCACTTTCAGTTTTCTACTTAGATGTTAGTGAGGCTCTCCCTGAAAACACTGCATAAAATAGCTTCCCTCCTTACCTCCCTATTCCTGATCCTCCATTTTATTTTCCCTCATTGCATGACTCTTTCTCATGTATACTACATATTTTCTTGTGTGTTTGTTTATCTCTTCCCCTTACTCAAAACCCAGCCCAAATGGGGAAAGATTATTTTGTTGACGACTTTATCTCCAGGACCTCAATAAGTATTAGTCGAGTGAAAGAACCAGATTCTATTATGCCCTAACTTAAGGGGGTGGCACAGCTCACACTGCTCATTGATTTGGGGGTCTATTTTTCATTATCTATAAGATAAGGGAGATATTTGAGATTTAAGCTTCTCCACTCAATATGTTGATTCTAAAATTCTCCAACCCCTCCTCCCCACCCCATTTTATTTCAGAAATGAGAAGTTATAT
Source organism: Zalophus californianus (assembly GCF_009762305.2). Classification (NCBI taxonomy): domain Eukaryota; kingdom Metazoa; phylum Chordata; class Mammalia; order Carnivora; family Otariidae; genus Zalophus; species Zalophus californianus. The sequence continues at coordinate 46,680,044 of NC_045607.1, forward strand.
CCTATTTTGGTAAAACTCAAGAACCTGAAGGCTAAATTTGAGTTCCTCAAGATGCCAGCCGCCTGGATGTGATCTTAGGCACCTGTGGTTTGTCCTGAGTCCAGTGGGAACCATCCTAACATCAGGAAGAGCGGTGTCCTGCTGCACTTGCTCTGTTGCTTGCTTCCAGAATGGTTTAATCAAGCTCAATTATTTGGAGTTGGAAGCTGGTTCCTCTTCAGAAACTACTCATCATTTGTTAGTCATATGTCTAGAGTATAATTTTATTTTTGAAGCAGGACTTTCTCACTATCAGGTGACAAATCCACTAACTCAAAGGACCTGGATGCTTCTAAGTTCCAAAATTCCATGACCTGAGTTGGCAAACTTCATGAGGTACACAAGATGAAGGTGCTTTGTTTGCAGGGGCCCGTGCAATGGGCTCCAAAGAAACCACTGTTTGGTTTCAAGGTATTATAGGTAATTTTATATCATGAATGGTTTCTAGGCTTTCTTAACCAAATACATCCTGAAGTAACCAAGTTTTAATTCCCAGTGCTTTTCTGGATACTGTCTGAAAATCCTTTCCCTCATTCTTCTAAAGTGATTAAACTTTAGACTGCTAGGCTTGCTTTTCAGGGAATGAGCCCAAAAGAGAAGAGGGTAACAAGGGAACTGTGTTCTAGAAAACACATATAATGTGTCTATGGTTATTTTCCAAAGAAGGACGGCGGCCGTGATGTCGCCAGGGGCTTTTCTGCTCCTTGTGAAGAACAGAGGAAAGTGCTGATGGTCTGGGTCTCCTGGGTCTGGAGAAGAATTACGCCTCTTCCTTGATCCACTGGCAGGATGTGCTGCTTTGACTTCTGCATCATATTTTTAAAACATTTGATGGGTTATTTAAGGACAAAGTAGAAAGGTGCAGACTGGGAAGCGAGTCAATTAGGAGGCTCTGGTGCAAGGTTAAAAATCATCTGAAGAATGTTTTTGAATAAATTAAGTCACTCAATTCAAAAGCAGGGTATAAACAAATGAAGAAAGGATCAATGTCATCGGAGAGGAGACATTCAGGATTGTGTTCTTTAAGCCGATATTTAATTTATTTTTGTACTTAAAACTGTGACTCAAGACCTAGAAAACTGTATTGTAATTCTCTCCTCCACTAGTTATGGAGTTGTTTAATAGACGGGGCAGTTTCTTCTTCACATTGAAATGCTTAAGATGAATGATTTTCACTAAACTACCTGTGGGGGTAGTCTGTAAAGAATATGGCGCTGGACTAGTCATATCTCATCCTTCATTAGCAACCCGTTTTAAGAGGGACATCTAACTATTACTCATGACATTAAGAACATCTTCATATTCCTTCATAAACTCCCGGCAATTCCTGAAATGTTGTCTATTTATTAATCCTTTTGTAAAAATGAGACTATGTGGAAAATACAACAAAGGAGAGAGAGAGAAAGAAAAAGAACAGGCAGTTCAGTTTCTAACTTCAATTCTTATGAGATTATGGGGGAAAATGACTACGTGTATTTGTAAAAGTCAGAAAAACAATATGATTCACTAGCTTAACCTTTTTCACTAAAATAGAATGCTTTCTCCCTGTTTTTGTGTTCATCTTCAACCAGAGAAAATTAATCTGAATGTCAAGATGCAATTGTGTTTTGCACTAAAATAGCATTGCTTATCAATAACATATGTTCAAAGACATTCTCAGAAAGGTGTTTTATTTCCACCACAGTCTTTAGAAACATTTTCTGGTAATCAAATACCTCGTTTGGACCTTTTCTCTGCCTTTCTGTAAACAAAATCGGGTAATGAAAGAATAGAATGTGAAGGGAGATCACCATGAGAACAAGGGGAAATCACATGAGGTAGAGTAGAAGGAAAAGTTTAGATCTATTGGTGGAGGGATAGGGACAATTTATACTTTCAGAATATACCTTGTTGATTTGCATGAGAGTCCTCTTTGAACTCTGACTATTACAACTAATAAATAATTTCTTGCCTTAGAGACTAGTAATATATGGCCAAAGCAGCTAGAAACTAAGGATAGTTTCCTTTATTTACACTGTTACTCATGGGCTATCACTTGCTCCAACGAACTCCTCAGGATAGCACTTGTAAGCTTCCAAAAATCACAGCCCTTCCCCAGAGGGAACCCACAAAGGATATAAATTACATTTTCAGACCCTTAAGTGGTAAGAAGTGAATAATTTAATTCATTTCTAGATGCCTGTGAATTTGTGCTACCTAAGATTTTCTGGGTAGATACAAGCAAATATTGCTATGTATACATGAGAAATAATAGTATTTTTGGTAGTGTTAATTGTAGAGCTTACATGAGTTACAACAATTATGCCTGGAAAAAAAAAAAGAGGTTGCTGCTTTCGTTTTTTCTGGAACTTTTCAACAATCAATTTTGAATGAATTTTGAAACCTTTTCAAAATATTAAAGACAGGAAAGAAAAATGCTGGTAGGATGGAAATGGGTATCACAGTTTCTTTAATTTGGTATCAGTTCATATATTAATTTGCTGCTAGATTTCCTCAAGATCATTCTGGAACTCTTTAATTTATAGTATTTGTTTACAAATACATAGGAAAACAATAAATGTCTCAAACACCATCTGCCTGTGTTTTCCCTGAAGGGTTTTGCATATTTTCAGCAAGAAACAAGTCTAAATATCTTGTAATTTTCATCAAAATGTTTCATAATTTCACAGCAGCCCTGCTAATGAAGTACAGTATGAGCCCTTTATAATAAGCCAAAATGATTTCAAATTGCAGACAGTGCCTCCTAATATTGTGGAAACACAGTGGGAACTGCTGGGGAGCAGGAAGGTTATTTCCTGCTTTGGGCGGAGGAGAAGGTTGAAAGGAAATTTCATTTTGCAAGGAGAATGAGAAAGGCTGATATGTGTATCCACCTTAGACGGAGTTCAAGGAACTCAGAAACTTGGAGAAATGAAGTCTGAGAGGACTCTTAATATTAGCCGTGAGCACTGAGATCTAGCAACAATTTTAGAGATAGGTACCAGATCATTTCCTCATATGTGGTGTATGAACATTGATGTCAAAAATCAACATTTAGATACCTGGAGAAAGGAATACTGGAGATTGCAAAATTGGATCTGAAATTAATTTCCTGGTTTGCCACAGTCATAAATCCGAGCTTTCATCACAGAGGGGAGATAGGACAGCACACGAAGGCTTATTAATGCTGGATTCATGGCACCAATATTAACTGAAAATTCCTCCAGCCAAGTGGGAACAAACACAAGGAAGTTAACAGTTGTTAACAGCTAGTAGCTCTAATTTATTGAGTGTCTACTATGTACCTCACAATGAGCTAGTCCCCTACGTAGTATCAAACCATCACGACTCTCCTTCAGGGTAGTTACTACCATCCCTACTTTGCAGTGACATCTGAGGTTCAGAGAATGTGAGTTATTTGCTCAATGACTTAAAGCGAGCACGTGACAGATGTAAGAGAAAGATTTGTGACACATCTCACGTTCATTGAGCACATGTGCCTCCGAGTGGGCATTTAGTGTTAATTACTCTGAGTGTGACATGGAGTATGTGTATGGGGGGGGGAATGAGAATATTTTAGACAGCACTGGCTGCAGATTATTTGTATTATTTTAATAGTTATGTATTTCTCTGAATATGTATTGTACAAATGTCAATAGCCTACGGTAATTTGTGTCCAGCTATGTTATTTTTTTTTTGAATTAGAATCTTTTTATTGTTATGTTAATCACCATATATTACATCGTTTGTTTTTGGTGCAGTGTTCCATGATTCATTGTTTGTTCATAACACCCAGTGCTCCATGCAGAACGTGCCCTCCTCAATACCCATCACCAGGCTAACCCATCCCCCTACCCCCTTCCCCTCTAGAACCCTCAGTTTGTTTTTCAGAGTCCATCATCTCTCATGGTTCGTCTCCCCCTCTGACATACTCCCCTTTTCTTCCTCTCCTGTTATCTTCTTCTTTTTCTTTTTTCTTAAAATATGTTGCGTTATTTGTTTCAGAAGTACAGATCTGTGAGTCAACAGTCTTGCACAATTCACAGCGCTCACCATAGCACATACCCTCCCCAATGTCTGTCACCCAGCCACCCCATCCCTCCCACCCGCAACCACTCCAGTAACACTCAGTTTCTTTCCTGAGATTAAGAATTCCTCATATCAGTGAGGTCATGTGATACATGTCTTTCTCTGATTGACTTATTTCACTCAGCATAACACCCTCCAGTTCCATCCACGTCGTTGCAAATGGCAAGATCTCATTCCTTTTGATGGCTGCATAATATTCCATTGTGTATATATACCACCTCTTCTTTATCCATTCATCTGTCGATGGGCATCTTGGCTCCTTCCACAGTTTGGCTATGGTGGACAGTGCTGCTATAAACATTGGGGTACATGTACCCCTTCGGGTCCCTACATTTGTATCTTTGGGGTAAATACCCAGTAGTGCAATTGCTGGATCGTAGGGTAGCTCTATTTTCAACTGTTTGAGGAGCCTCCATACTGTTTTCCAGAGTGGTTGCACCAGCTTGCATTCCCACCAACAGTGTAGGAGGGTTCCCCTTTCTCCACATCCCCGCCAACATCTGTCATTCCCTGACTTGTTAATTTTAGCCATTCTGACGGGTGTGAGGTGGTATCTCATTGAGGTTTTGATTTGGATTTCCCTGATGCCGAGCGATGTTGACCACTTTTTCATGTGTCTGTTGGCCATTTGGATGTCTTCTTTGGAGAAATGTCTGTTCATGTCTTCTGCCCATTTCTTGATTGGATTATTTGTTCTTTGGGTGTTGAGTTTGATAAGTTCTTTAGAGATTTTGGATACTAGCCCTTTATCTGATATGTCATTTGCAAATATTTTCTCCCATTCTGTCGGTTGTCGTTTGGTTTTGTGGACTGTTTCTTTTGCTGTGCAGAAGCTTTTTATCTTGATGAAATCCCAATAGTTCATTTTTGCCCTGGCTTCCCGTGCCTTTGGCGATGTTTCTAGGAAGAAGTTGCTGTGGCTAAGGTCGAAAAGGTTGCTACCTGTGTTCTCCTTTAGGATTTGGATGGACTCCTGTCTCACGTTTAGGTCTTTCAACCATTTGGAGTCTATTTTTGTGTGTGGTGTAAGGAAATGGTCCAGTGTCATTCTTCTGCATGTGGCTGTCCAATTTTCCCAACACCATTTGTTGAAGAGACTGTCTTTTTGCCATTGGACATTCTTTCCTGCTTTGTCAAAAATAAGTTGACCATAGAGTTGAGGGTCCATTTCTGGGCTCTCGATTCTGCTCCATTGATCTATGTGTCTGTTTTTGTGCCAGTACCATACTGTCTTGATGATGACAGCTTTGTAATAGAGCTGGAAGTCCGGAATTGTGATGCCACCAGCTTTGCTTTTCTTTTTCAGTATTCCTCTGGCTATTCTGGGTCTCTTCTGGTTCCATACAAATGTTGGGATTCTTTGTTCCATTTCTTTGAAAAAAGTGGATGGTATTTTGATGGGGATTGCATTGAATGTGTAGATTGCTCTAGGTAGCATTGACATCTTCACAATGTTGATTCTCCCAATCCATGAGCATGGAACGTTTTTCCATTTCTTTGTGTCTTCTTCAATTTCTTTCATGAGTATTTTATAGTTTTCTGAGTACAGATCCTTTGCCTCTTTGGTTAGATTTATTCCTAGGTATCTAATGGTTTTGGGTGCAATTGTAAATGGGATCGACTCCTTGATTTGTCTCTCTTCTGTCTTGTTGTTGGTGTATAGGAATGCCACTGATTTCTGTGCATTGATTTTATATCCTGCTACTTTACTGAATTCCTGTATGAGTTCTAGCAGTTTTGGGGTGGAGTCTTTTGGGTTTTCCACATACAGTATCATATCATCTGCAAAGAGTGAGAGTTTGACTTCCTCTTTGCCGATTTGGATGCCTTTGATTTCTTTTTGTTGTCTGATTGCTGTGGCTAGGACTTCTAATACTATGTTGAATAGCAGTGGTGAGAGTGGACATCCCTGCCGTGTTCCTGACCTTAGGGGAAAAGCTCTCAGCCTTTCCCCATTGAGAATGATATTCGCTGTAGGTTTTTCATAGATGGCTTTTATGATATTGAGGTATGTACCCTCTATCCCTATACTCTGAAGAGTTTTGATCAAGAAAGGATGTTGTACTTTGTCAAATGCTTTTTCTGCATCTATTGAGAGGATCATATGATTCTTGCTCTTTCTTTTGTTAATGTATTGTATCACGTTGATTGATTTGCGGATGTTGAACCAGCCTTGCAGCCCAGGAATAAATCCCACTTGGTCCTGGTGAATAATCCTTTTAATGTACTGTTGGATCCTATTGGCTAGTATTTTGGTGAGAATTTTTGCATCCATGTTCATCAAGGATATTGGTCTGTAATTCTCTTTTTTGATGGGGTCTTTGTCTGGTTTTGGGATCAAGGTAATGCTGGCCTCATAAAATGAGTTTGGAAGTTTCCCTTCCATTTCTATTTTTTGGAACAGTTTCAGGAGAATAGGTATTAATTCTTCTTGAAGTGTCTGATAGAATTCCCCTGGGAAGCCATCTGGCCCTGGGCTTTTGTTTCTTGGGAGATTTTTGATGACTGTTTCAATTTCCTTAGTGGTTATAGGTCTGTTCAGGTTTTCTATTTCTTCCTGGTTCAATTTTGGTCGTTGATACATCTCTAGGAATGCACCCATTTCTTCCAGGTTATCTAATTTGCTGGCATAGAGTTGCTCATAATATGTTCTTATAATTGTTTGTATTTCTTTGGTGTTGGTTGTGATCTCTCCTCTTTCATTCATGATTTTGTTGATTTGGGTCATTTCTCTTTTCTTTTTGATCAGTCTGGCCAGGGGTTTATCAATCTTGTTAATTCTTTCAAAGAACCAGCTCCTAGTTTCGTTGATCTGTTCTACTGTTCTTTTGGTTTCTAGCTCATTGATTTCTGCTCTCATCTTTATGATTTCTCTTCTCCTGCTGGGTTTAGGCTTTATTTGCTGTTCTTTCTCCAGCTCCTTTAGGTGTAGGGTTAGGTTGTGTATTTGAGACCTTTCTTGTTTCTTGAGAAAGGCTTGTATTGCTATATACTTTCCTCTCAGGACTGCCTTTGCTGTATCCCAAAGATTTTGAACAGTTGTGTTTTCATTTTCATTGGTTTCCATGAATTTTTTAAATTCTTCTTTAATTTCTTGGTTGACCCGTTCATTCTTGAGTAGGATGCTCTTTAGCCTCCATGTATTTGAGTTCTTTCCGACTTTCCTCTTGTGGTTGAGTTCTAGTTTCAAAGCATTGTGGTCTGAAAATATGCAGGGAATGATCCCAATCTTTTGGTACCGATTGAGACCTGATTTGTGACCTAAGATGTGATCAATTCTGGAGAATGTTCCATGGGCACTAGAGAAGAATGTGTATTCTTCTGATATAAAATCAATGCACAGAAATCAGTTGCTTTGGGATGGGATGTTCTGAATATGTCTGTGAAGTCCATTTGGTCCAGTGTGTCATTTAAAGTCTTTATTTCCTTGTTGATCTTTTGCTTAGATGATCTGTCCATTTCAGTCAGGGGGGTGTTAAAGTCCGTCACTATTATTGTATTGTTGTCAATGTGTTTCTTTCCTTTGTTATTAATTGCCTTATATAATTGGCTGCTCCCATGTTCGGGGCATAGATATTTACAATTGTTAGATCTTCTTGTTGGATAGACCCTTTCAGTAGGATATAGTGTCCTTCCTCATCTCTTATTACAGTCTTTGTTTTAAAATCTAGTTTGTCTGATATAAGGATTGCCACCCCAGCTTTCTTTTGGTGTCCATTAGCATGGTAAATGGTTTTCCACCCCCTCACTTTCAATCTGGGGGTGTCTTTGGGTCTAAAATGAGTCTCTTGCAGACAGCATATTGATGGGTCTTGTTTTTTAATCCAATCTGATAGCCTGTGTCTTTTGATTGGGGCATTTAGCCCATTTACATTCAGGGTAACTATTGAAAGGTATGAATTTAGTGCCATTGTATTACCTGTAAGGTGACTGTTAACTGTCTGTTGTCTGTGTTCGTTTCTGCTCTTTGCTGCTTTTAGGTTCTCTCTTTGCTTAGAGGACCCCTCTCAATATTTCTTGGAGGGCTGGTTTCGTGTTTGCAAATTCCTTTAGTTTTTGTTTGTTCTGGAAGCTTTTTATCTCTCCTTCTATTTTCAATGATAGCCTAGCTGGATATAATATTCTTGGCTGCATATTTTTCTCGTTTAGTGCTCTGAAGATATCTTGCCAGTCCTTTCTGGCCTGCCAGGTCTCTGTGGATAGGTCTGTTGCCAATCTAATGTTTCTACCATTGTAGGTTACATATCTCTTCTCCCGAGCTGCTTTCAGGATTTTCTCTTTGTCTCTGAGACTCGTATGTTTTACTATTAGATGTCGGGGTGTTGACCTATTATTATTGATTTTGAGAGGGGTTCTCTGTGCCTCCTGGATTTTAATGCCTGTTTCCTTCCTCACATTAGGGAAGTTCTCTGCTATAATTTGCTCCAATATACCTTCTGCCCCTCTCTCTCTCTCTTCTTCTTCTGGGATCCCAATTATTCTAATGTTGTTTCATCTTATCATATCACTTATCTCTCGAATTCTGCCCTCGTGATCCTGTAGTTGTTTCTCTCTCTTTTTCTCAGCCTCTTTATTTTCCATCATTTGGTCTTCTATATCGCTGATTCTCTCTTCTGCCTCATTTATCCTAGCATTTAGTGCCCCCATTTTTGATTGCACCTCATCAATAGCCTTTTTGATTTCGATTTGGTTAGATTTTAGTTCTTTTATTTCTCCAGAAAGCGTTTCTCTAATAACTTCCACGCTTTTTTCAAGCCCAGCTAGTATCTTTAAAGTCACGATTCTGAACTCTAGGTCCGACATCGTACTAATGTCCGTATTGAGTAGGTCCCTGGCTGACGGTACTACCTCTTGTTCTTTTTGCTGAGGTGATTTCTTTCGTCTTGTCATTTTGTCCAGAGGAGAATAGATGAATGAGAGAACAAAATGCTAACAGGTTTACAACGTCCCCAGCAAATATACTGTATACAAATCAGAAAAGACCTGAAACCAGGGGAAAAGAAAGGGAAAGAAAGAAAAAAGAAAGAGAAAAAGAAAAAAAAGATAAAAACAAAAACAAAACAATACAAAAAAGGCAGAATATGATCAAATATGATCAGGCTAGTGCATAGATCAGTGCCACACACTAGAATTTCGGCGTATTTTGGTCTGTTAGATAAAAGTGCCTCCTAAAATTTTAAAGGAAGAAAGACATATATGTACAAAATAAGGGTTGATACAATGAAGGGATGGAAGATGACTATAAAGATGAAAATTATAAAAGATTTTATAAAAGGACTTGGTAAGATAAGTTGTTTGAAAAAAGAAAGAAGATTTAAGAAAAAAGAAAAGGAAAAAGGGAGAGAATGTGATCAGGCAGGAGACTAGAACAAAGCCATACACTAGTGATTTAGGGTATATTTTAATCTGTTAGAAGAAACTGTACCTGAAAATTTTAAAGAGAGTACAACTTATATATATATGCCAAAAATAAGGGTAACTACTATGAAGGGATAAAATATGACTCTAAAAATGAAAAATAAAAAATGTTTTTTTTTTAAAAAAAGGGATTTATAAGATGTTGGTTGAAAAAGGGAAAAAGAAAAATAAAAAAAAAACAGTCAAGAAAAATAACTTTGATGAAATAATGAATCATGGTAAAAAAAAAAAAAAAAAAAAAGCCATGAATCTATGTGCAGTATTCTCCTAGCGCTGGAGTTCTCCTATTCTCCTTGATCGATCAACTTGGTCTTGGCTTGCTGGCTGTTCGTGCTGATCTTCTGGGGGAGGGGCCTGTTGCCGTGGTTCCCAAATGTCTTTGCCGAGGCGGAATTGCCCCGCCCTTGTCGGTTCAGGCTAAGGAAGCTGCTCCGGTTTGATCTCAGGAGCTTTTGTTCCCTGCAAGCTCTCGGTACAGCTTTGGAGGACCAGGGCAGAAATGGTGGCCTCCCAATCTCCACTCGGAGGAGCTGAGAACTCGGGGCCCCGCTCCTCAGTGTGCCCCCAGAGAAAAGCAGTCACTTCCGTGTCCCCGGTCTCCGGCCGCACTCCGTGCTCACCCGGCCTGTGATCGAGCGTTGCTATCTCTGGCACCCAACCCCGCGCGGAGTCTCCAAACCCAGCAGATCCCTGCGGTGCGTTCCCGCACTGCTCCTCCCCGGGAAGGAAGGGGAGTCTCCCCGGATCTGCTGCTTGTTGGGTCCCTGCTGGGGGAGCCGTGCCCCGACTGGGCCGCAGATCAGTTTATGGCAACCCAGAGCTGAGAGCCCGCGACTCTGCTCCGTCTCTGCAGCCGGCTTCCCTGCTCTGATACCTGGGAGCTCTGGCGCACTCAGGCACCCCCGGTCTCTCCGTGACCCCAAGGGTCCTGAGACCACACTGTCCTGGGAGGATTCCACCCCCCGCTTAGCCACTGCAGCGACGTCCCTCCGCCGAGCCAACTTCTAAAAGGTCCGATTTTGTGCTCCGCGGCTCTAGCACTTGCCAGAAGCGGCTGGCGGAGGCCCCTCCCCCGCCGTCTATCCTCCCGAATATCGCCTCCGATTCACTTCTCCGCACGCCCTACCTTCCAGTAAGTGGTCGCTTCTCTGTTCAGAGAGTTGTTGCTACTCTCCTGTTCGATCTCCTGTTGAGTTCATAGGTGTTCAGAATGGTTTGATCCCTATTCAGCTGAATTCCTGAGACCAGACGAAATCTAGGTCTCCTACTCCTCCGCCATCTTGCTCCGCCCCCCGCTATGTTATTTTTTCAAGACAAAGTAAAAATTAAGAGAGGGGCCTTGTAATCCGGTTTATATAGAACACAAAATATAAGTGTGGTACTGAGGGTGATCATGACAGTTTTAAGCATGCACCACCTAAATTTTAGCTGAAAGTCTTCTGAGAAAGATGGTGCTCTAAATAGATCTCTCTCTGTCTCTCTCTCTCTCCATCCATCCGTCAAGCCACCCTCTTATTTATCCAACTCTCTACATCTATCTGTCATCTTCCTAGTATGGGTTTTCACTTGCTGAATTTCCCAGCCCTTCACTGTGTCCTTTTCAGCAGTGCATTAAAATTACCTTTAGCAATAGTCAAATTCAGCAAAATTCATGAAATAGTATGTAAGGGGCTCAGAAAATTAATTTTTATAAATCTATATAAATATATTATGTAGGAGACGTATACAAATAGATGATCTAATAGAATGGAATAATAAGAAGTAAATAGGAAAATGGTGGGTTTTTTTTCTAACCCAGTGGAACCTTTTTTCATCCTTCTCTCACCAAAGGTATGTATACACCACTTTAGAGGCCACTGACTCTGATCTCTTTTATAATTAAGGATACAAGGTACTGGTTTTCTAGTAATCGGTATGTGCCAAGTAACTTCGTATACTTTATTATTTAAAATGACAACAAATTAGGGGTGCCTGGGTGGCTCAGTTGGTTAAGTCTGCCTTCCGCTCAGGTCATGATCCCGGGGTCCTGGGATCCATCCCAACATTGGGCCCCTGCACTGGGATCCCTGCTTCCTGGGGAGTCTGCCTCTCCCTCTCCCACTGACCCTCCCCCTGCTTGTGCTCTCATTTGCCCGCATGCTCTCTCTCTCTGAATAAATAATAAATAAATAAATAAATAAATAAATAAATAAATAAATAAAATGACAACAAATTTAAAAAAAGACAACAAATTTAATTGTCAAATCTTTCTCTGTGTCACAAAATCACAGTTAAAGAAAAATTTTCCTAGTACTTCATTATTGTGTTGAATATTCTACCTTGAATATTCTATTCGTATGTGGTGGGTTAGTGTTGATAATTATTCTCCAAACTGAGGAAAGGTAGACATTACAGTTGAACTTTAAAAACACACATTAATTAGCATGAGATGCTAGGTGGTTAGACCGCTATAGAAGGAAGTATAAAGTAACAAGGCTAAGACCCTTGGAAAGTATAAGAGTTATATACATTCCTGTAATGAAATCTTGGAAACAGAACAGCTTGAAATAGCAAATAGAACATTTAAATTGAGCTTCCAAAAGGAGAAACATCTGTCCACGTTGTGACAAAACCTTTCAATCCCACATTAGTTGGATTAGTAACTTAATGACAAATAAAACAATCATGGAAAAAATATTAACTTCAAAGAATTGCTGTTCATTATCTCTCTATATGGTTGTGCGTGTGCTTCCAAAGCTAGGAAAATTCAATAGCAATTTCAAACACGTCAACATGAGAGCTAACTGATAATCCATAAGTATTGTTACCAGATCAGAATAATTTAAAAACTCAAAGTGACTCTACAACTTGCAAAACTTTTCTTAGGGTGTCAAATGCAAAATTCTCAGAGCTAAATGATGTACTTTTTTCATGGGAAAAAGTTAGTAAAATGCGCTGCCTGAGTCTGTGATGGAAATTTTGTCCATGCCAGTCTCCAAAATCATTGCAAACGCTAAATAAAAGATTAAGTACATGGCAGCTGCAGACCAAAGTGATGAAAGAATCAAAAACCCAAACAAAGGGAAAATTGTTTAGTTTGAAATGCATATATACAAAACCATCCGTGCCATAAATAAAAAAGCCAGTAGGCAGCAAGAGACAGAGAGTTCAATTGTAATTATGTTAAGGGAAATTAAATCTCTTCCAATCTTTTACTAACACAGACTTCACTTCCCACGTTCTTGAACCTAGTTTGTTAATAGTGATAGTGATGAAAATAAAGGCATTATGGATAAGAAATGAAATTCAAGGAATAATGGTGTCAGAAAGAATAAATCTGGTTCAATTGTTAATGAAGATGAGCACAAAAGACAGTCCGAGGAAGGGTATTTTTAATAGGTGTGAAATAGCACATGAATTCCTGGGTTCGGAGCTGATTTGCCTGTGCATACATCCCTTTCACAGTACTAATGAAATTACCAGTATAGGTTTATGTGTCCATATCCCCGATTAGTGCATGACTCCTTGAAGCTAGAGCTTTGTCATCTTTGTATCTGCAACACACAGCACAGAGACAAATACACACGAGAGTGATAAATACTGTGTCAGTGTTGGGGAAAAAAGTTGACAATCTTTTGCTGCCTGAACTTCAACATGTATTCGTTCAATGCGTTAAATGGATTTCCCCCCAAATATTCTGAGGAACTGAGAATTCACAAGAAAAGGCTGGCTTTATTTCGTCTAGAACCAACTTTGGTTCTGATCCACTTAAAGCTTATAAATGCCTCTTCTTCCCTCCCTCTCCCCTCCCTCCCTTCCTCCCTTCCTTCCTCTTTGCTTTTTCTTTCCTTCCTTTCCTTTCCTACCTTTCTTTCTTTCTTTCTTTCTTTCTTTCTTTCTTTCTTTCTTTCTTTCTTTCTTTCTTTCTTTCTTTCTTTCTTTCTTCTTTTCTTCCTTTCTTTCTTCCTTTCTTCCTTTCTTCCTTTCTTCCTTCCTTTCTTTCTTTCTTCTCTCTTTCCACTGCGGGAAAAGAGATTGACTTGACTATCTGTAATCAGGTAAAATGTCCTTGAACTAGACTGATGTTTTGGTGATTTAATACAGTTGGGCTGCTTCTATCATCCAAAGGCATTTTGGTTGAACACAGGGAACTGAGAAGAGAGAATAAAGAAGGGTTTACAAAAGCACTCAAAGTTTATGTTAAACAAGATTGATCCATCAAAGCAAGGGTCTGAAATAAATGCACAAGAAACAGAGCTTCTTCCCTTAAATATGATCAAAACTCCCAGTTTAGATGACAAGCAGCAGATTGAGGTGTTTACGGGGACTTCAGCAGCAATATCTCACACTGAGAAACCATCAAAGATCACAACTTCCTCCTGAATCAAGTAAGGCAGAGCTAAAACCTGAAGTAATAGCTTAAGTTAAAACTAAATGTATTGCAGACAAATTTAGGTCGATTATGGCAATACAAAAAAAAGTCACTCTACTGAAACAAAATATAAGACATCCTGTAATGAAACCTAATTGCCAAACTCCAGTAAATATTGAATTGTGATATGTTATATATGTTTTTGTTGTATACAAAAAAAAGGGTTGATTTAGATTTCAGATATTCACAATGTGTCCAGTTGCTAAACCTATGTCTTCCCAAAGTATTTTCTATATAAAGGATTAACATCTTTTATAACATTATATAACATTTTAAATATAATTATATAAAAAATGACTAAAGTTAAATTATCAATATTTCTGTTACAAAAGTAATACATACTCCTTTTAGAAAAAAGTGTTGGAATGCATAAAGAATAATATATACCCACTATGATTCTATTAATCGTGAACAATTACATTAACATCTCATGGCATATTTTCTTTCAAAAATAAATAAAAAGTAAGCCTATGTATATAATTTCTATGATACTATATAATTTTAAAATCCTGCTGCATATTTTGTATATGGTATTTCCATTCAATATTTAATGGTAAACCAGGGGCACCTGGGTGGTTTAGTCAGTTAAGCGGCTGCCATCAGCTCAGGTCATGATCCTTGGGTCCTGGGATCAAGCCCCACGTTCGGCTCCCTGCTCAGCGGAGGAGCCTGCTTCTCCCTCTCCCTCTGCCTGCCACTCTGCCTACTTGTGCTCTCTCTCTATCCCTCTGTCAAATAAATAAATAAATAAATCTAAAAAAATATTTAATGGTAACCCAATTTCTTATGTTATTGAGCACGTCTAAAACATTATTTTTTTTTAAAGATTTTATTTATTTATTTGAGAGAGAGAGAGCACAAGAGGGGGGAGTGGGAGAGGGAGAAGCAGACTCCTCGACGAGCAGGGAGCCCGATGCGGGACTCGATCCCGGGACTCCAAGATCATGACCTGAGCTGAAGGCAGTCGCTTAACCAACTGAGCCACCCAGGTGCCCTAAAGCATTATTTTTAATCACAGTAAAATATACCATCACATGACTATACCGTGATTTATTTACTCATTCTCTACTCTGGAATTGGCATTACTTACAAATTTTGGCAATTATAACAGCACTGAAATAAATGTTCTGTTATACAAACCTATGCCACATCTCTGATTATTTTCTTGAGTTACATTTCAAGGAGCGAAATTACTGGGTCAAAGGATTTGGCAAGCTCTAAGGCAATTTGTACATATTGTCAAATTTCTTTCCAGGGCACCTTTATGTAATTTCCCTCCAACTGTTTATTATGAAAAAATTCAAACATAGACAAATGTTTGAATTTCTTAAGGGAAAAAAAATGAACCCCCATATATCCACAAATTAGCTTAAGCAATTGTTAATACATTGCTATATTTGCTCTATGTGCTTATGTATATGACTTTTTTGGCTGAACTATTCTGAAAGCCAATTGCAGAGACATCATGTCACTTAACCCTAAATACTTCAGCTTGCATTTCCAAAAAATATGGACATTCTGTTACATAACCACGATAACATTATCATAGTTGAGAAATAAGTCTTCGTATCATCTGTTTTCCAGTCCATATTAAAATGTCTCTATGCCAGCAAAAATGGTTTTATACATTGCCTTGCTTGTTATATTTAGTGTCTGTTAGCTATAGGAATATTGTATTTCTTTTTTTTTTTTAAGATTTCATTCATTTGAGAGAGAGAGAGAGAAGATGCGCAAGTGGTGGGAGGAACAGAGGGAGAGTGAGAAGCAGACTCCCTGTTGAGTGCAGAGCCTAACGCTGGGCTCAATCCCAGGACCCTGAGATCATGACCTGAGCCAAAGTCAGGCACTTAACCGACTGAGCCACCCAGGCGCCCCTATGGTAATATTACCCCTATGGTAATATTAATTAGTTAATCTAAACTTTTTTTTCTCTATTAGCTATCTACTGCTGCATAACAAATACCCTCAAACTCGATGGCTTCCAACAACAAACATGATCACCTCACAGTTTCAGTATATCAGGAATCCCAGAGCGGTTCAGCTGGGTGATGCTGTCTTAGGGCTCATCAAGAAGTGAACGAGGGCTGCAGTCCTCTGGAGACTCACTGGGGCTAAAGGCTAGTCTTCAAAGTTCACCCACATGTTCACACCCGTAGTTGTTGGTGTGCATGTTGACTTCACAGGAGGCCTCTCTGGCTTGCCACATAGGGCTCTTCAGAGCACTTTCCAAAACACGGTAGCTGACTCCCCCGAAATGAAGGATCAAGAGAGGACAGAGAGAGAGCCTGGGATCATAATGGAAACTGCAGTCAAGAGACAAAGAATTAAGCTGCACTTGATGAAGTGATGAATATCAAAGAATCTGTGGATCTATCTTTACAGTCACCGCATTGAGTATTTGAAGAAACCAGGGTGGTGGTCTTGTACAATACCCTAAATGGCATATTTGTTTTCACGGAATTTCACAGAACACCAACATGGGATGTGACTCTGTGATTATAATGACACAGGGTAAAACAAGATCATGGTATGATCAGATTGGAACACCAAAAACAGGGCAAAAATAGTGCAGATCAAAAAAAATGATCAAACATCCCCCTCTCCCAATTCACATGAGCGACTGACTGCTTCTTCTTTATCAGTTATAGTAAGTCCACTTAGCTCCTCCTCCCTCCTAAATAAAAAGTAAGATACCTAATCAATAAGTTACCCTGCCTTTCTGATAGCACTCAATCCAGATAAAACTTTCAGTTCTTTGAACCTTTCCCAAAATTATGTAACATAGGGCCAAATCCTATAATAAACCATTCCTAGCACCCTTGTATTGAGACAGTTCAGTTTCCCCAGTGTGCATACTCACTTGCTATAGAAAGTAGCAAACGTAATCTTGTTCAACCACAGGTGCTTTTTATTATCTTTAGCTGTAGGCATCAAGAAAAATTTACAATTTCTTTGTACATTTTTTTTTAAGTAGGCTCTACACTCAGCACGGAGCCCAACATGGGCTTGGAATTCATGACCCCGAGATCAAGACCTGAGCTAAGATCAAGAGTCAGATGCTTAACCAACTGAGCTGCCCAGGTGCTCCTACAATTTTTAATTTTAGAATGTGTTTCAGAACGCCAAATTTTATATACATCCGTAGGTTATATCTTACTGATTAAGTTGTTTAGGTCTTTTATATCCTTCCTATTTATTTTATTTACTTATTTTGTTATTTTGTTTTTATTTTGGTCTACTGGACCTGTCTCGAGCAAGGAGCTCCGTGTTTAAAGTATCCTACTAGTGCGTTCCTATATATTTCTTCTTATATGATCTTCTGTGTCTTTTTTGTGACATTTGCTGCTATGTTGATTGGTGCATAGCTATTCATAATTGCTCAGTCTTCATTGTGAATTGTATATTTCATGTTGTGAAGCATTGTTTTTCATACTTCTTGCTTAATGCTTCTTGCCTGATTGTTAACATTGTCAGATAGCAACATTGCAACCTCTGCATTATTTTACTTGAAATTTTTCCAATATTCCTTTGCTCGTGTCTTTAATTTTGCTTTTAGTACTTTTCCTCCTTAGCTTTGTTGCTGATATTCAGCATGGAGTTTTTTGAGATATGACTGGCAAGCCAATTAGAAAATAGTTTTAATAGGTCATCTAAGCCTATTTACATTTGTTAATGTGACTAATACATTTGGGGTCTGCTCACATTAAGTTAAAATTACTAAATGCATTATGTTACATTTTTGTTTCTTTCACAATATGATCTGCTTTCTTTTGGTTTTGTTTTTTGTTTTGATTTTATATTTTTGGGGTATTTATGATATTTTGTATTTTGTTCTAGTGTTAATTTTCATATTAATAACTTCATAAAATGGCATGGTCCCTTTTTCTTTACTTAGGCTCCTCCTATTTGTTTGTGGTACAGACTGTCATGAGCTCTGATTGTCCAAGTGTCCCTGTATCCATGCCCTTTGCCAAGTAATTTTATAGTACCCTCATGTTATGTTGGGGCATACTTTCATTCTTCCCTGCATTTTGACTTTGAGTTTGACTATGGGACTTTATTCCACCAACAGAATGAGATAAAAACAACATGAATTTTTTTAAAGATTATTTATTTATTTGACAGAGAGAGACACAGCGAGAGAGGGAACACAAGTAGGGGGAGTGGGAGAGGGAGAAGCAGGCTTCCTGCTGAGCAGGGAGCCCGGTGTGGGGCTCGATCCCAGGATCCTGGGATCATGACCTGAGCTGAAGGCAGACACTTAATGACTGAGCCACCCAGGCACCCCAATAGTATGAATTTTTAAGCCTAAGCTTCAAGAGAACTGTGTGCTTCCATGGGTGCTATTGCTCTTCTTCCATTGGCATGAGACGATCAAGGCTGGCTAGCTCGAAAATCTTGGGATGCAGATGAGAGAAAGGTGGAGTAAAGCCAAACTCCTCAGCTGAGCCCCACCTAGGTTAGTGAACACCCAGATGTGAGATTGAGACAAGCGGAGATCAGTGGCCTAGTTCAGCAAAGTTTAGCCCATTCACGAGAACATGATTTTCACTTTAAGCCACTGAGGTTTGTGGTAGTTTTACATGATGTATTTATTCAGTTAAATGATGCAGTTTGTCAATTTCAAATGCTAGCCTTTGACTAGCTCTTTAGCATTCAATGAACTTATTCTATTTTTTCCTTTCTCTTTACATTTAAAATTTTGTGTTCATTCTGTATTATCATAGAACATTTCCATATTATCGTAGAACATTTACGTAGTATTCTTCTATTTTTATCCTCACATTTATTTTAGTCTTAGATTTACTATCAGATATTTACTTTAGTCATTTTACTATAGTTTCTCCACTGTGATCTTGGTTGGATAAAACTCTCCCTCTAGGATCTCCCTCAGGAAGAGCTCATGAGGCCAAAGTTGCCACAGGTTTTTATGTTAAAACTGAGTTTTTATAGCTGTGATATACAGTTTGGCTGAATATTAATTTTTTCATTGATTCTTTCTTTGATTTTCTTAAAAATACTACTTCACTGTTTCTTGCATAGTATGTTGCTGTTGAAAAATAGATGCCAACAGTTTTTTTGCTTGTTAATTACCTCGTATCTGACTGTAGCCCCAAGGGTTTTTTACTTCAAGTATCCTAGTTCAGTGCCATATGTCTTATAGTTGACAGTACTGGATTGATTTTTCCCACACACTTGATGGGAACTTTCAATATGAGATTCAAGTCTTATTTTAACAAAATTTTCTTAAGTTATAGTTTTTAAAAATGTTGTTATTATTTTTATATTAAAATTTTCAATTATTTCATTTTTCTTCTATCCACTTAGATACTTAAAAGATCTTCTTTCAGGGGCACCTGGGTGGCTCAGTCATTGAGCGTCTGCCTTCGGCTCAGGTCATAATCCCAGGGTCCTGGGATCGAGCCCCGCATCGGGCTCCCTGCTCAGCAGGAAGCCTTCTTCTCCCTCTCCCACTCCCCCTGCTTGTGTTCTCTCTCTCGCTCTGTCTCTCTCTGTCAAATAAATAAATAATTTTTTTTTTTTAAAAAGATCTTCTTTCAGGTCATTTTTTAAAGGTCTGGAAAGGTCTTTTATATTGTCACTTTTTTTCCTGATCCTTTCTATACCTATAGTCTTACGTCCCTGTGTTCTTGGTCATATCTATTCTGCCTTAGATCTTGTAATTTAATTTTTCCTTTCTGAAATGATTTCGTCTTATTCTTTAATTTCTTTCTTAGGTTTGGTCAGCTCTGATTTCACATCCTTTAGTATTTTTGCATTACTATATTGAATTTTTAAATTCAGGATTCGTGATGTTCTTTTATGCCTACAAGTGCTTAATTTTATTTAATTCCTCTTGGAACATTATGTAATAGTTTTTCCTCTGATTCCTAGTTATTTTTAGTGTTTTCATCTGCAGAACTTTTTTAAATTTTATCTTCTGTTTTCTTCTTGCGTGGACTTTCACAGATACTGGATTCATTTTTTGTTTATCTGTGTTGTGTCACTTTTTTTTTTTTTTTTTTTAGATAGTAACACATAATTCAATGGGATGCCATAAGTGCTTTGGATATCTCTTGGGTACTTAGCACTCTCTTCTGAGCCACATGAAATTAATTTTGAAAACAAATGGTATGTTTTTGTTTTGTTTTTTAAAGATTTTATTTACTTATTTGAGAGGGAGAGCGCATGCACGCATGTGAGCCGGGGGAGGAACAGAGGGAGACGGACAAGCAGACTCTGTGCTGAGTGCGGAGCCCAGTGCAGGGCTCTACCCCACGACCCTGAAATCATGACCTGAGCTGAAATCAAAAGTCAGGTATTTAACTGACTGAGCCACCTAAGTGCCCCAACAAATGGTATGTTTTTACCTACCTTTTTTCTAGTTTTTAAGACTATCTTTTTTCAGCCTCTTTATAATATCTTTAGTTGCATATGTTTTTCCCCCTCTTCACCAACAAGCCAGTAAAGAACACCTCACTTTTCAAAGTTGGCTTGATCTTCCCTCAATGTACTGCCTTTCCAAGACTGTCACCAAACTCCTTTCTTTTAGCCCCTGGTGGTCTACACAACCAAGTCTCAGGGCTCTTCTCAATATTACCCCAATAGAGACAGAATCCAGTCTCCCCAGGAGTGATACCTATCAGGTGGTATTTTTGAGAGGCCACTTCCATGACCCCACTGCTTTGCACACTGCTCCCTGTGCAAAATTCCCTCCTTCTCTCTGCCAGTGTGGGCTCTGGATCCAGTTCTCTTGGTTTCAGGTATTTGTGTAGTGGTGTCTCCTAGACTTTGTTAAACATGGATCTTAGCTGATTTTCTGTTCTACTGGTAGTTTTGGAGCATTTTTGGAGAATGTATGGAGGGATTAAAGTATAGGTGGCTACTTTTGTCCTACAGAGAGCTGGAAGCCACACATACATTTTAATTGTAACAAAAGTCTATTACGGTTAATTTCAGAATCAATAAAGATAGTTTTTGCATCTGATCTCAGTAAACTATGAAATATGATGTGTACCACAGACAATATTCAAGTGAGCTCTGAAAGATATTTTAAACATGATACACATGTATTTGTTTTTGGACTTTTCCCCCCTAAAATATGCTATTTTCTAGGTGGTATGCTATCATCCTGTAAATTTTTGACAGTACATCCTATAGTTTTTACAGAGGGAGACTGCTAATTGTATAGTGGTAAAGTAAATGATGTTAATTCCTCTAAACGATAAAAGTTCTGCCATGTAGAATTTTGTGAGGCAGGTCTTAGATAATATGGGAAGAGTATCCTCACAAAACTGCTCTGAAGAAATTTTTACTCTGCTAGCAATTGAAATTTTATTCAGAAGTGCGTTGTAGACTCCTGTTTTCTATGTTCAATATCCTAGACCTTCTCTGAGAGCAAAGGGCAAATGAACGTCGTTAGAATATCTGAGGAAACATGGTAATTTAATGTCCTCTACCAGTTCTCCATCGGCTCATCTTTTCACACAGGCGGAAATGCGATCCTTGCTTCTCACTTGGGTTGATAGCAATGTTAAAGAGGCTCAGTTTGCTGTCCAAGACTCCCATTTTTATTACCGTCATTTTGTGTGACCATGGGAGTTGAGATGGAAAATTGCGATGGCTTCTTTAAGTTTTGTCACAGTACAACACAGACATGTCTTTAAGAGTTCTGTGAAGCTAATATGTTCTATACAGTGTGCCTTCCATTAAGGTGCTAATTTCCTTGTCGTCGGTAGAGAGAAAAAAGGGAATAAATAAAAGTGACATTCTCTTATATCCAACTGTTAAGCTATCAAAGGAAGCAAAATAAAAGGAAGAAGTAAAGTACAGTATATAAAGAGAAAAACATACAGAGTGATAATGAAATGAAGAATTATATCCTCACTTGGAAGTTAGTAGGGAGAAAAAAGATGACAGCTAAAATTCATGTGAGCTTTGTGTCTCTGTCAATATACCATAACAATGGTTATGTGTGGAGAAATGTTATACTTAACCACTAAGTCCAGCACCATGAAGAAATACAGATGTAATATCAAAGCCACAGCTAGAAGGGGGCTCCTAGTACTCAACAACCTAGAAGTAGGTGCTCAATACATTCTTTTTCTGCTATAATATTTTAAAAACCAGATATGATACCCAGGGAGTAAAACTAAATTTCTCAATTGCATTTTACGGTAAACATGATAAATTATAAGATTTAGATTAATAAAAACCAGATGTTAGTCAATTAATCTGCTTTTAAAAATATGATATTACTAGCTTAAAGAAAAGCACTAGAAGAAACATGCTAACATAAAATAATCCATAATTCAAGTGATTACTGATAATCGTTAGATTTCTATAAAAACCAAGATATATGAGTAATTCAAAAATATGTGTCCCTCTTTACAGTCATTTATTTATTCTATTCAATAAACATCTACTGAATGCGTATCATGTTTTAGGGATTGATCAATAGGGACACAGTAACAGATTAAGGGGACTTGCTTCTTAGACCCCTTCAGGGGGAAATTTACAGAAAATGAATAAAATATAGAGATCAGGAATAGATAAACCAAGAATATCCCTATATGAGGATACTGGAGCAAGCAGAGTAGAACATCATGGGAAAATTGCCAATAAAATTTTGTTACATTCATGGAAGACAATTTTAGGATTATTTGGGATTTTAGTTCTTGGTTGTCTAGTTCTAGGGAGGTATTTTTTCTAGGATGCAATTTGAAGAGTATGGATTTTGAAGTCAAATAGACATCATTCAAATTTTGACTCTGCTGCATCTACTAGTTATTTAGAAATTTGTTATACTGAGCCACATTTTCCATATTATATGGAATTTGTTAATATGATTGATTATTAGTTCCTTATTAGGATTAAATGCACTAATATGTGCAAAAAACCTCAGAGAAAAACTAGTTCTTAGTACGGCTTTATTGTTAGCTCCCTTCACTTTGTTATTGAAGGCAAAAATATATTCTATTCTAGCAAAAGAAAACATACTATGTTCTATTTATTCCACCCAATTTATTTCATCAATGGAAGTAAAATGCTTTCATGTTAAATATTGCACGTTTTAAGAATTACCTTTCAAATGGTCAAGGTAGCAGGATTTTATCAGGTAAGGTTGGAGTTTTAACAGTAGAGATAACTATAAGTTATCAAGTCTCAAGTTCAATAAGCCTCAATATTCTATGCAAATAATCTTAGGTCTTCAAATTCCATGTAAGTCATACCATGTTCTGTAAGTCATACCATGTTCTTTAAGTCATGAGTTACTAAAGGTCAGGGATCATACTATCTTTTGCTATATCACTAAGTGGCACCTAGAATATATCCAAGACAATGAAACACAATATTATTCTCTTTTCTCTCCTATTATATATATGCTTCTAGGTTATACATCATTGATTACATTACACTTTTTCCAACGTGTCTGTGCATTTTAATAATAACCTACAAAGAAAGTTTAGGAGAGAGAAAAACCACTTTACTTATAGTTTCACTGTAAATCATTAGCACACCGGACTCCTAATTTCAGACCCATTGTGTCAATACTATCACAGGTCAGGAGAGTCTAGTGACAAGGCTGGAAACTTGGCCCAGAAGAATGTATAGATATTCCAGATTTGTTACTCTAGCCTTGGTGTCTTGTTAAAAAAGAACCTTCAAGCAGTTCAGATCGTTTAGGAAGGAGCAGTGAGCTGAAACCAAGCTGACAGAAGTAGGCCACCATGTCCAAAATATCCAACACTGGAGTAAGAGTGAGTTAAAAGCCAGGCAAGCAGATGAGGACAAAAGTAGGCACGAATCCGGATGGGGGCCGATCACAGACACTAACCATCCATGGATGGAGCCATGCAGGGTGCACATGAGGTAATGATTATGCAGATCCCGGTACAGAAAAACATGCTATCTCAACCAGGAGGATTCCTGCCGGGGCAGGAAAAAAAAAGTCTGGGCAAGCTGACAATTTAATTCTATAGAAGGGGCTTTCTGCGACATGTGTCTTATCAGGGAAGCCAAATGTTCACACACAACTGGGACTCTTTGAGCTGACATCTAGCTCAAATGCAATGATGAAACCTGCCTAAGTTCTCTTACCTTTATTCTTGGAGTCAGAATTGCTTGGGGTAAAAATAATTGTCTGCACGATTAGTTTCATTTCTTGGATCTTGAGGACCTTCCTTTACTTTCTTTATTTTTCTTGGTAAAGGTGGTTTATTTGACAAAAACCTCCATGATGGCATCAACTGAAACTTCCCATTCTATTTTCACTTTTTATTATGCATGTCTTGTAGATGATGCCTAATGTAGTCGTTGCTCAAAACATATTATTAAATAGAATAATTATTTTTGACAGGGAAAATCATCTCTTGTATTTTCTGCATCCAAATAGAGGTCTTCAGTTGGCTTGAGGGAGTTCAAAATAGCTTTTTTTGTGAGTGTTTTAGGTTATCATAAAGTATTGAGTCTCTCCGTCTATTTTATTATTTATATGGTATAAGTGCTAATGCTTTTTGACATGGAAACTGGACACTGGGTATTCTGAGGCATAGGAGGAGCCAGGCACATTCATATCCTACTTGGGAACAATATAAATAATGAGATGCTAACTGTTCACACATGCAAAAATAAAAACTTTAAAATAGAAATTCCAAAAGAAGTCTTAAGGTATTTTTATTCCGCCTCTCTTAGAGAAAGGTGCTGTTTATTATGTTTGTGAGTTGTAGTGACGAAAGAGAGAGAGAGTTGGAAATAGAATGGAGCAATATACAACACAGGCAGGAGTGCCCTCCCTTCCTAGGACTTATTTTCTTTTATAGGGGAAGAAAGTAGACAGGAGGGTAGATCATACCAATATTACCGTCATTTTTAAAAAATGTCATTTATTTCAATCTCCTTTTGAAACACCATTCTGTTTCAAACAGTGAGTGAGATGGTCATGCAAACAAATTAGGGACCAAATGATGCAACTTTTCAAAAAGAAACAATCACTACAGGCTAAACAAATACACACATTCGTCACCCAGGAAATTGTCTGTGTTTTCTCTTGGCTACGCATATAGAAATTTCAGGTGAAATATTACAATATAATATTGTAAGACTACACGCTCAAATAAAGTTGCTAAAATCACAGGACATTGCAACCCGGGCTGCTGCCTTGCATTTAGGACAGCGTTTTGGGGTTTGAGATGATTAATTTTATGTGTCAAGAAGACCAGGTCACGGTACCCAGATATTCGGTCAAACATCAGTCTAGATGTTTCAGTGAAGGTATTTTTTGGATACAGTTAACGTTTAAACCAGCAGACTTTGAGAAGGCGGACTACCCTCCCTCCACAATGTGGGTGAGCCTCATTCAATCTGTTAAAACCTTTAAGAGAAAAAGACAGCTTCCCAGAGGAAGAAGGAATTCTGTCTCCAGGTTGCCTTTGGACTCCCACAATAATATCAGTTCTTCTTACTAAAGACTACTCCCGTCTGCTGGACTGTCCTGCAAATGTTGGAGTTGTTGGCATGTTTCATACTGGAATAAAACATTTGAAAGTCACAAATTTTTCTGTTATCATTGGGTCTTGGATATGAATCCTAACATTGATTCACTGTCCTTCAGGACTCTTTCTTTCCTTGAGTGATTTGGAAGTTCTGACTGTGAATTCATCTTCAGCAAAAATTATTATTATTATTGTTATTGTTATTATTTTTGGTGGGGACTCCTTAAACTTGTAATTTCAAAATCAAAGTATCCCTATAAGGCATTTCCCAAGTTTTCCCTTCAGAGCCTAAGTGTTTTTACTGGTTCCAGACCAGTTTTTGCCTTAATCTTTATCCTGGGATGAATAGTATCAATTCAGACCTCATGCTGAGGCATACCCTTGCCATTTCAATTTTTCTCAGATGACCCTATTTCCTTCTTTGTATGTGTAGGGGTTAGCCACTTTTTCTCACAAATTTTGTGTTCCAAATGTTGCACAGTTAAGTGGACACAACTCTATATAATTTCTTTGAGAAGAAAGAAGTGAGGACATGTACCCCGCAGATACTGGGGTAGGAGCTCTAGAGGCAGAGGGTACCACAAGT
Organism: Zalophus californianus; assembly: GCF_009762305.2. Lineage (NCBI taxonomy): Eukaryota > Metazoa > Chordata > Mammalia > Carnivora > Otariidae > Zalophus > Zalophus californianus. The sequence goes on from NC_045607.1 coordinate 46,706,061, forward strand.
CTAAAGACCTGGGTAGTGTGTTTGGAGTGTCGGAAGACAGCAAGGATCCAAGTGTGGGAATGAGTGTGAGACTGGTAAAATGATGTCAAAAAGTGGTAGGAGCCAGTTCATGCAAGGTCTTGTATGTCATCCTTGTATGCAAGGGAGAAGACAATGGCTTGGGGGAGGGTGGAAACAGTGGGAATGGTGAGAAGTTTTCAGATCATGGAGGTATATACATTTAATTTATTTTGTGAGAGAGACAGACAGAGAGTGCTTGAGCGGGGTTGGCGGTGGGGGGTAGCAGAGTGAGAGGGAGAGAGAATCTTATGCAGGCTCTACACCCAGTGAGCCTGATGATGCAGGGCTTGATCTCAGGACCCCGAGACCATGACCTGAGTCGAAATCAAGAGTCGGATGCTTAACTGAATGAGCTATTTGGGGTGCCCCGATAGTGAATATATTTTAAGGTTAGAATTTGCTATGGGGTCGATTGTGGGTTTTGAAAGAAAAAAACAGGGTTATGATCTTAGGATGGTAACTTTCACTTTTGTAGGTGCATTTTCTCATGTATAAAATCCATTTTAAAAGTAGCCACTAGCTACATATGGCTGTTTACATTAAAATTAAAATTAATTAAATGAGATAAAATTAAAAATTCATTTCATGAATGGTATTAGGCACATTTCAAGTGCTCAGTAGCCACACATACAGAACTTCTATCATCGCCCCAAACCTTATGGGAATGGGGGGACTAGCCTATCTCTAAAGGCCCTTCTCGAAATTTAATCATTGAGTAATCCTAGCGGAAACATAGTGGACTTACGTTGTTGCCTTCGTCAGGTAACTCATTTTGGCCAACATGAAGGCTTGTTGCAGTTGTCAGGAAATGCTTACTGAATTGAACTGACACCCATACAGAAAACCACACGTGATATCTTGAACTGAAGGCCAGTGGCTACGGTAGAAGAAAAAAGGGCTGGGCCAATCGGAGCCATCAAAAAAGAAGAATGGTCAGGTCTTGAAAAACTGATCTGTGATAGAGAGTTGAGAGAGAAGTAGAGGACAACTGGATGTTTACAACTGTTGTGAAGAGGGGGAAATGGATCAGAAGAAGGAGCAGTATTTGACCAGAGGGAAAGTGGCAATACTTAGAATGCAGGCATATAGTCTGAACGCTGAGATCCAGTCTTTAGGCTGTCCTGCCCTCAAAGAGACAAGGAGGAATAAAGCGAGAGAAAGAGAGAAATGAAGTAAAGCAATTAATTGATTTTACGGAGATCATCATAATTATCTGGAATTGCTCTTACTCTAATACAGTTACCAGGAAATACATTTCCTCCTGTAATGGGGCATTTGACAACCTACAGGAAGAAAATGTTGAGGTCAGCTTGAGGATCTCACTTCATTTAACAAAGTAGCAGTTCAGGCCCTAGTAATGACAGTTGTACTAAACATTTTCTATTAGTAGCAAATAATTACCATTTTTTCCTTGCTGGTGGAGGGATAACTTACCAACTACATAAGCCATTCTTCTCCCTGCTCCTGCTTTGTTATACCATTGGCCTCCATATTAAGTAACAGCTCTACTATTTAGCCTAACCCTGCTTAAAGAAGAATAATTTTAAAACTCCTTATGATCGATATTCTACCTTAAAACTACAGACAAAGGGACTCAATTCAATGCAGGAACTCTCTATCTAGAGAGTTAAAATGAGACTGAGGGATGGCAGAAACCTTAGCAAAAACGTTTTCCCTTTTACCTTTCATTTTACAGATGGGGATCCTGAGATTCAAAAAGTATAAAATTTTACCTGTTATGTAGCTAGCCTGTGGCAGAACGGAAGCAAAAATGAAATGCTCTCAAGACCACTCACTCAGATAATTTGCTATCAAACTGCTTTATCAAGGAGCCTTACAGATGTCACCAATACCATCATCTTATTATTATTATTACCACTATTACACTTTTTGACTGCTTACCATTTGTTAGTGCCATTCTCTTTCAAGTTTTTTTTTAAAGATTTTATTTATTTATTTATTTGAGAAAGAGAGAGAGACAGAGAGAGCACGAGCTGAGGGAGAGGCAGAAGCAAACTCCCCACTGAGCAGGGAGCCCGATGCGGGACTCGATCCCAGGACCCTGGGATCATAACCTGAGCTGAAGGCAGACGCTTAACCGACTGAGCCACCCAGGCGCCCCTCCTTTCAAGTTTTAACTTTTCAACAAGTTCCACACATTTTGAATTAATTTCTTATGCATTAACCCATTTCATCCTCATAAAATGTTATGAGGTAAATTCTATCAGTATCTTTTTAGAGATGAGGAAGCTGAGGCACAGAGGGGTGGATGCTGAAGTTGAAGAATTTCTGTCCTGCACAATTTTTGCATATATTTGTAACCTCGTAATTCCCCCTGCTCTGTTTCTCACAGTGTTTACTATTTCAATAATAATACTACCTTATCCATTTCATGAGCAGAATAAGACATCTTCCCCAAGGCCAAGTCACTTACATTCTACTGGGTGACACTTTTATCTAAACCAGTAATTACCAGTCCATGATATGTTTTATGATATATTTTTATCAGGTGCGTATATGAAATGCAGTAAATGAATCCACTCAGCAGCTGGGGAGGTGGGAAATGTGCCCTTGAATTGTGCCTTGAAGGAATCATTTTACAGGGCCTGGGAAGTGGGTAGAAGCATTTCAGGCCCCAGAATTATGAAGATGTGGCCAAAATTAGTTCAATGGGCAAGGTGAGCATCATAAGATATTTGGTGAAAGAGATGAACCTGGGAACAATTTTTGGTGTTTATGTATTTTTCTTCTTTAAGTTTCCGCATCTCTAATTACTTCTGTAACTCTCAGAACACATAAGAAAATGTGTATATTATAGAAATAATTGCCAAACTACATTGAAAACTGATTGATTGAATGAGACTATTTCTGTGCTTTTCCCTCAAATGTGTAAAGGTCATGTGTGGGAGTATTTTAGTTTAGCAAACAAGGAAAAACTCTGGAATCCTTAAACTAGCTTATGCATATTAGCAATACATTATGCGTTTCCACTTGGCATCTGTTTATTAAATAATTTATTTAATTTAAATTTTGTCTAAATATCTTTTTCCAATAATTTATAAAATCTCCCGACAGTCAATGAAATGAAATCCACTAATTTCATTTTCTCTTCCTTCCTCCTTCCCTCTCTTCCCGTTTCTCCCTCTTGTCTTTCTCTCACTTCTCTGTGCTCCAAGAGATGATAGCAGGAGGAGTTTGAGATACACCTAAGATGCTATTAATTTATTCTGTGTTATAGAGCAGTGTGAGAATAGATAGAACATTTTAGATGATTGGAATACATGGTTCATATGTTTAAGAGCCCTGGGAATTTTTTAAACAGAGCTGTAATAATAATAATAAAAAAAGAATATGACTTGCCTTTCTTCCTGTTTTTCTGCCGTCTGCTCCCCAATCCTTCCTGCGGATAATGCCGCAGAGATTGGGGAGAACGTTTTCTCACTGAGATCAAGCAGGGCTCTCTTGTTGTCCACTTTTATTGTCTTGAGAAGACAATTCTAGGACATATCATGTGTTTTTGGTCTTCAGCTGCTTTGAGGGGAGGCACACACTTGGTGAACTGGTTGTCAAATCGTTTTCATAGGAGCCACTGCTTATGCCATGATAGAGATGAGAGTGCAGGACCCAAGTGGGAAATGATTAACCACAGGGAATTCTCTTTCTCTTGCTTGGACTCTGGCACAGATTTGTAATACTAATAATCAACTTTAATTAATAGGTGGCTGTGCCTGAAGTCACTGCCCTTCCAACAACAACAAATTACATCCACATCCTATTAAACCCTGTACTGTTGATGCCTCTTTTGCGGCAACAAGGCACTTTTCTTTTGGTAGAAGCACCAAAAACATAGCCTGATCCATCATAGATTCTAAAAAAGAGTCTTTGTTGACTGAACAAATGTATGAATAAACAATGGCTGAACTCTTCTGTATCTTTCCGGTGTGACTGTATTCATTCTTTATGTAATAAGACTACTTCTAGGTTTGATGAGGATGATAATGAAAGTAATAACAAAGCAAATCCCTTGCATTTTAGACTGCTTTGCCATTTGCAGAATGTTTCCACATATATTGACTTGACAATTATCATAGAGAAAGGGAAGAGGAGTTGAATTCACTTACGTTCTTACCGGTGGTTAGTATTGGTAACTGCTATCCAGGTAGGTCTCTTTGACACCGATTCTAATGCTTTTTTAATTACTGTACTTCACTGTGACCATATGGTTCATTCAAAACCCTAAATACCTATTATTTAGGAGCAAAGTAGGTCTCACGATGTTAAACATCTGAGGCTTTATTTAAAGAAGGCATTAAGAGAAATGAGGTATTATCATCAAAAGTAGTAACTGTCTACACCTATGATGCTGTGTAGATACTATGCCAAGCAAATGTACTCCTTAAATAACATATTCTATTACCAGAAACATATCATCAGGGACAGACAGAAGAATAAAACAAAAGTTATATATGAGAGCAGTAGTCATATACTTCAGCATTCTCTCTCTGACAGTTTAAATTAATATTGGGCTTGAGAAATAACTTGTTTACTCTTAAAAGTTTAGAGCATTATTTCCTAAAGTGTATTATGCAGGATGGAAACTGGTATAACCAAATGTGATCAACATGGAGGTACGTTCTCTTCAGGGAAGGGCTGGTCCCTCAGCTACAGGAAGTAAGGAGAGCATGTGGTCATCAGACTGTGTCCTGCTCTCAGTTACCTCAGGGTGGGCCCCAGCTGCAGAGAACTGCCTCCTTGGTCTTCCTCTTCCAGTGACTGAGGTAGGATAGAATGCTTCCCCTAGTACCCCAAATTCCATCTCAATGTCTACATCAGAGAGCACAACCCATGACACCAGTAAAATGATACCACTCTCCCTATTAAGCGTTTGGGAAATCATCCAAGTTTTCACTTCCAAAATTCTTCGCGCCTATAATATACCATTATGCGTCATGAATCTCTGAGACCAGACTCTGCTGTGCAGCATTTCCCAAACTTGATAGTTAATTTTTTTCCCCTAGGAACATTTCACCAGACTACTGTTCTGTAGAAAAGTAGGTTAGAGAATCAGCACAGTAATTCCCACGGTCCACTGTAGGTTGATTTCTCAGCCATGAGCTCAGATAAATATTTTTTTAAACATATTTCATTTCACTGTAACATCTGTTGGGGAATAATGAGTATCTAAAATTTTATTTCTGCTCATTAAAAAAAACTGTATCTAATTGTTTTCTATATTCATCTTTACAAGCCCCAAGGGAGACCTTCTTCTCTACCTCTACCTCTACTTCCACCTTCTACATCTCTCCTATTTCCCTAGAATGAATTCAGATTCTCTATAGGTGCTTCCAAGCATGCCCTAACCCCCTTCTGCACCCCTCAGTTACAGCATGGCTGGATTCTAGGTGTATTTACATAGTTTGTCTCTCCTACTATAATTATTTTATTTTTTATTTGTAAGTTTTAATTTCAAACTTACAGAAAACTTACACAAATGCTATCAAAAAAGTCACATACCCTTTGCCCAGATTCACCTATTATTAAAATATTGCCCCATCTGCTTACCACATGCCTTCCCATATGTATATATGTATGTATATAAGTATATGTACATATACATATACATGGGTGTATATTTTTTCCTAAGCCATTTGGGAATAAATGGTTTACATTGTGGTCCTTTACCTTAAATAGTTCAGTGTGAATTTCCTAAGAGCAAGCATATTCTCTTACATACCCACAGTATAATTCCTGTCTTCAATAAATGTAACATTGATCCAACAACTTTATCTGATTTACTGTCCATATTCCAAATTTGTCCAGTAATGTCACTTATAACATATTTTCTCAATAAGAAGGCCCTTCCTGCTCATGGTAAGATTAACAAAGACAGGAATAATAATTCCCTATTAACATTTTTTAAAATTTGGAGTGAAACATTACCAATTGGGCACTTTTACATAGATAATCTCATTTAATCCTCTCAATAAGGCTATAAAGTAGTAGTATCCCCATTCGGTAAATGCTAAAACTGAAACTTGGAGTTTAAGTGACTTGCTAGGTTCAGACAGCAAATAAGAGATGGCTAATGCATTAAACTAGCCCTCAAAGACTTAGTCTTTTTTTTTTTTTTAAGATTTTATTTTTAAGTAATCTCTGCACCCAACATGGGGCTCAAACTCACAACCCCAAGATTAACAGTCGCACACTCCACTGACTGAGCCAGCCAGGTTGCTCTGAGACTTAGTCTTTTCATCTTTGCCTATAGCACAGGCTCTACAGATATCAAAATATTCAAAATTATTTGGGAAATCAATTGACTGAATGGACAGCTGAGTGAAGAGACCATACCAAGGTACAGCAACAGAGTCTTTACCTCCAGATTCAGGAATGGCATACAGTTGAAGGAAGCTTGTATGCCATCTTCTGTGTGTGTGTTGCAGTGTTCTGGGATATAATGATGAATATTTGCTGGGAAAAAATATTTTAATCCTTGAAAATATCTCTACCAAACTGCGTTTCTTGAACATGCCTTTATATTTTATGATGTATTACATTTCTTGGCCACTGGATTAATTTAAGGTAATTGTCATGTTCATGTTTGGACATGCTCCAGCCCTACAGATAATAAAATCCGACTAAAGAATCCAAGAAAGAGAAAATAATAAAATAAAATAGATTGGAGTAGGGATTAAGAGGGAACAAATTAATGAGACTATTACAGGGTGTATAACTCCTCGAGATAGAGAGCCTTTTATTTTTGCAAAGAGGCATCATTAAGTATTTTAATCACACGTACAAAGAAGAATATCCAAGAAACTTTTAAAAAGAGGGTTGAAGCAGATTTATATATTATTTTTTCCTAAAGGATCTAGAAATATTATAAATGAGCAGCTCTTAGTGTGTGTCTGTGTGTGCGCACTAGGGTAGTTTGTACAAAGCACCATCGTTATTGACGAGGTAACAATGTTAGTTTTGCGTCAGCAAGAGATTAGTTTATCAATGGGAGCTATCTGAATTTCCAGAAATTCCCCTTCTGCTCCTGGGTCCAGCCTGACTCTGTATATCTTTAAACGAATCAGAAGCTTTGAGTTCTCTTTCTTTTCCAACCCAGAGTTTTCTAAGAAACAATGGAACTACAGTCATTTCTCTTCTCCTGCTCTGAATATGAGTAAATTGAATTCATAAACCCCCACTGTTGTGCACCTCTGTGGCCTTGCCCCTTAGAAACAGCACTCAGGAGCTCTTGTTTTTGAGACTGTTCTTCCCACATTCAGATTCGGGTACAGCAGGGGATGGAAGAAGCAATTTTCAGATTCCATGGTGGGCTGGATTAAATTACTCCACAGGCCATATGGCTGACAGATCTACTAGAGTGGATTAAGTGTTTCCCTTCCTCTTTGCATTTGAATTTTTTTTTTCATAAAAGAAAGAAAATGTTAATGCAGACCTAGTAGGGGAGAAAGAGACAAACAAACAAACAAACAAACAAATTCAGTTAGTGAAGAAGCTTCCTGGATCTTTCCTGTTGCTGCACACCACAGGCCAATTGGATTTGAAGATGAAAAGGTTGAAGCAGGCCATTCTGGTTGGGTTTCATTAACTATTAATATATATGTTCTGTGAAAGACCAAGAGTGACCAGCAGGTTTTTGTTTGGTTTGTTTGTTTGTTTTTAATTCCTTACCAGAGTTTGATGGCCTAGTTTATTGGAACTTAGAAATAAAAGAACCTAATATATCTATAATTGCCTATGAAAGGAAAATACACTTCGGAGTTAAAAAGATATGGATTGTGATTCCCCAACCATATGAACATCTGACATGGTATTTAATGCTTTGAGTCTTTATTTTTCTGTAGTAAATTGGGAATAATAATTACTGTGTCAGAGTTAATTTTTATAGATAACAGTAATGTGATTTATTGTGTAATCACTATGTGCCTGGTATTTTTCTTGTTATTTCATGCTCACACAGCACTCTGAGGCCTGTTATGTTATTTTAGAAACAAAGAAATTGAGGTTAAATATTGTGTTCAAGGTTACACAGTGCAGCTGGGATTTGAATCCTGTTTTTTTTTTAACTCTTGAACACAAGTTCTCAACTACAATCCTATACTTCCACTTCTGCAGAGAATGAAAATAAAGCCATAGGAGCTTTGATGTTTGCTTCCTTTCTTTTATCAGATTTAAAATTTAAAAGGATGCTGTGGGGGTTGGGGGGGGAGGAAAGTGAATAAAACTGAGGAAGATTTTGAGATTTCTAGATGTTCCTGTTTTCTTTTTAACCCCAAGAAAATCAGTAAAAGATAAGTTCATCATTTACGAAGAAATAAATCTCAAATAGCAATAAAGCATTTTCTCTGTGGCCCTCATGGCTCTCCAAGGTAATTGAATCTAAAGAGAAAAACAGAAGCATATCATAAATAGAAACGAATAGACTAAACAGAAATAGAGTTTGCATTTTTTTAAAGAAAAACACGTTGATTATAAAACTGAATGTATTGATGAGTGCTCACATTCTTTTTTTTAAAAAAATATTTATTTATTTTTAGAGAGAGAGAGAGCAAGAGAATTCGTGCTTGAGGTGGGGGAGGGGCAGAAGAAGAGGAGAGAAGCCGACTCCCGGTTGAACCAGGAGCCCACTGCAGGGCTCCATGTTGATCTGGAGACCCTGAGATCTCAAGCTGAGCTGAAACCCAGAGTCAGATGCTCAACAGACTGAGCCACCCAGGTGCCCTGAGTGTGCATATTCTTATAGAGAAAGTCAACCAACCTACTGAAGGATTCTCCAGTGTGGACACTGCCAATCCTTGCACTGTCTCTAGCACACCATGCTTCGAAAATGAACCTGAGGGTGTCATTTAGGCATACCCTCCCTATGATCCCAGACCCTTTGGTAAGGCAAATATTAAGTCTGATTTTTGAATCAAGAAATGAGAGGTCTTCCTAAGATTATACAAATAGATAAGGATATTTGGCACCTCCTGAATACTGAGTCCGGGGCTTCACTTTTGCCTCTCATACTCACTCAGAGAGCATTATGTCAAAAAAATGCAATACCTGTTTTCAGGTTTCTCTGCAGAGATTAGCAAGGTCAAATACACACACCTAATTAGTGAAATGTGAAATGAATACTCTTCAAGGTCTCTTAGCCCTGTAATGGGGTAAGCTGCCAGCCGGAGTAGTGTGTGGCTGAAGACGCAGCTAAGCAGAGCATCTTCAAGAACCGTGTGCACTGGGTTTTGCTTGGCAGCAAAGGAAGTACCAAATGAATCAAATTTTAAACCATCCACAGATTAGACCATTAGTCAAAGAGGCAGCTAAATGGGCAGAGACACTGACTCTGCATATTGAATAATTTTTACTTTACTACCAAATATCTTAAATCTTCTTCCTTTGCTTTAAATGCTCACAATTAGGTTGAATTTAGATGATAGCAAAATGCTCTTTGGTTGACTCCCTGCTTCCCAATCTTTTTAATGTCAACACAGATACTAGTATTAAAAATAGTGCACATTGTTCCAGGTGTCCTGGAGCAAGTTTGGATGTCACTGAATGGGTTCATCAGCTGCGAAATGAAGTACACATTTCATATGTGAAGATTTGTGTTTGGCCCAGTGCAGACAAGAGCCCTTCCCTGCCGCTTTCTGCCCCCCACACCTGTACCCAACTGTCCATACTTTCAGCTGAGTGCAGTGCCCCTTACATTAGAAGACAACTCCAGCAGCAGAGACCCGACTGCCTTATTGAATGGAAGATGTCTCACCTTCTGCAATGAGCTGCTGAAGCGAGGTCACCCTGTGTGCACCCCTGGGGAACGGCGAGGCCTGAATATTGCTTACTATTCTTGCTGCCTATGAGGATTTCAGGGCGCTGCATCCGTTCACTCTCCAAGAATTCCTTGATGAGGTTTTTGTAACAGGTCTTAATTAAGCCAAGGTTTCTGTCTGCCCCAGGCCCCAGTTGTCAGTTCCAAAGATACGTGGGCTCAATATCAGTTGCCACACCTTTAAAGCATTTGCAGAGCACCGACTTGAGCGCAGATCACTTTCATCAAACATCTATTTTGCATCCCTCTAATGCCACCTTAAAGCCAAGCTAACAATGTTGATAATTAGCAAGTAAAATCAGCTCGCAACTGTCTGTCCCATAAAGGATCCCTCGTAGTAAACAATCTGTGAGGGACGAGAACAATGGCAGCTACAAAGCCACAGAACTTGAAACTGGTTCAGGTGAAAGAATATTTTATGAATTGCTTCTATTATAGTAGGCAGTATGTCACCAGAACCTGACAAGGTTAGGAATAATCTCATAATTTACACTCCAGGAGAACTCCCCAAAGCATTTCAAGGTTGAGAGTTCATTGGAACAGAGAACAGTTTCACTTACAGTGATCTGAGTGAGGGAGTTATAAATCACTATAGAAGTTAGCAGATTATTTTCCAGAGAATGTCAGTTCAGTTTGAGTAACACTTATTCATAATATTTTTCCTAATTATAAGAAATTAGGTAGATAAAAACTAGTTAATTAGATACCACTCGTGATCCAATCACTGAAAAGCAACTGTCATAAATAAGCATATTCGTTTAGTCATTTTCTATGAATGTATAAATATATATAAAACATTAAGATGTATTGTTTGGAAGTAAATATTTCCGTCACTGATTCCAACGTGTGGCGAGGGGCTTTCCCACACCACTGGGTAATTCTCTGACACCAGCTGGGCCTCCTACTCTTCAACTCAATTCTGACTTTGTCTACCTGGAGATAGCATAAGATACATAAAGTAAGCACTCAGTCCCACAGGATTCCCTCCCACCCCACTGGACGCCCTGAACACTTCAGACAAGGGGCAGGCTCAGATTATTACCTCCGCTTCTGACTGACCAGCTATAGATTGACGGTTTTAACAACCTCTCCCTGGGTTCAATTAATATCCTCGAGCAGTTCACAGAACTCAGAGGAACATTGTATTGCTGAATCACTTGTTTATTATAAAGGAATATAACTCAGGAATAGGCAGATGGAAGAGGTACAGAGGGAGGGTATGAGGGAAAGATACCGAGTTTCCACGCTCTCTCTGGATGTACCACTTCCTGCCTGTTCACCAACACAGAAGCTCCTCAAACCTAGTCCTTTTGGGGGGTTCAGTGGAGGTTTCTTCACACAGTCATTATTGATTAAATCATTAGCTGTTGGCAGTTGAACTCAATCTCCAGCCCATCTCCCATCTTTGTAGGTCAAGGGGGTGGGACTGGAAATTACAACCGTCCAATCACATGGTTTGTTTTCTAAAGCCCAACTTTAGGCTACTTAGGGGCTTTCCAAAAAACCATTAACCTAACAAAAGACACCTTAGGAAATTCCAAGAGTTTTAGGAACTCTGTGCCAGGAACACTGGATGAAGACCAAATATATATTTCTTATTAAAAAATCACACTATCGCAGTAAGCTGATCCATGCTGTGGATATTTCCCTTCCTTATTACTCTATATTACTCTATATACTCTATATTACTCTATAATAGTACAATGAACTGACTTGTGTTTCCCACAAGTTCATATGCTGAAGCCCCAATCCCCAGTGTATCTGGAGATATTTAGGTGTCTTTAGGAGGTAATTAATGTTAAATTAGTTCATAAGGGAGGGATCCTAATCTGATAAGACTGTGGCAAATAAGAAGAACAGATCTCTCTTTCTGTCATTCTCTCCCTCTCTCTCCCTATCTCTGCCACGTGAGGATGCAGAAAGTGGCTGTCTGCCAATCAGGAAGAGAGCTGTCACCAGGAGCTGACCATGCTGGCATCCCGATCTCAGGTCTCCAGTCTTGAAAACTGTGAGAAAAGACATTTCTGTTGTTTAAGCCACACCCACTTTTTAGTATTTTGTGAGGGCGGCCCAAGCAGACTAAGACAAATATATATGTAGTTTCTACTCATCCCTGGCCATCTCTTTTCCTTTTTATTTCCTTTTCTTCCCTTCATCCCTGACTGCCGAACTCTGTCCTGATACCCAGGGATTGCACCTTCTCTTTCTCAAAGAAAGAACCTTCCCCAGACTGCCTGAGGTGATGAACGGGCCATCTCGGAGCTTCTGAGAAAATGACTTATGCGTGGGTATCTTCTAGATTGGATTTGGATCTTTGATATGGCACCTGACATATATGAGAATGAGTCTTCTAAATCACAGAGGGTCAGTGCTCTTAGTTTTTAGAGGCATACTTGGCAGATAAAGGAAGGTGATTATATGTTAACTTAAAACATATTTGTTAGTTGAAGCATAGGGAAATGCCAAAAACTGTTACAGAACATGTGAGAAAAGAAATGGGAAGGACCTTGGTTGGGAAATCACACATTTGTAGAACACAAATGATAGCTCCTTTAAAAACTCAGTAAGACTTGTAAGTGGTGGGCTATGGAGCCAAGAGTAACCCGAAAATATTTTGTTAATTATGATTTTTTTATTAACAGACTATTTTCCTTCCTATTTGTATTTCAAATACAAATTGAAATGCACATCAAATTTCAATACCTATTGAAATGAGTTCGCTTTCCTCAACTTATATCAAATGACATCGAAGCGCAGCAATTTCCAAAACGTACTGAGAGAATGGTCAAAGGAAAATCGCTGAGATTTTTGAATACCCAGAATAAGGTATAAAGTATTATTTCTCCTTAGGATAGTAGGTGCATTGTGGAGTAGGCACATTAAAGGATCCATTCCTAATGACAGTATCTGTTTCTCAGACTTATGTCCTGAAAAACAGGGAAGAGAGTGAACATTGAAGATGTGGAGAGAAAAATGGACTGTCTGTACCTCACAGCTTATGAGGAGTCCTTACATTAAAACAGAAGATCCTAAGAAGGATATCAAGTCTGCAGTCCTCAAAAGTTGAAACGAAATGGAGTAAACAGAATTGTAGGTTGTTAAACAACTTTTCCAAGCTGACCCCACTAGGGATGAATCCTGAACCAGAATTAAATTCTCTTGATGCCTGAGTTTAGTTTTCTTTTCCCTCCACACAATGACGACCATATCGATCCATATTCGCAAGTGTGACAGTTTTCATTTGTAGGATTTCAAGACTACATTTACTGAATGCACCTGATCCTTAAAGCAAACTAGGAAGAAAATCTAACAACAAAAACTCTTCCTTCCACTTTCCCTTCCTTCTTTATCCCTATTTTTTATGCTAAAGACATTTATAGAGAATGTTACTTTCTGTGAAAAAATATTGTACCGCTAGATCCCTTAGTGAATATTGGTTTAATTCCTCATCAATTAATTTCATTTCATAAGCACTCAAGAAGGAATACAAATAGCACCTGTATTTAGAATTGATTTTTTTTTCCCTGCAGTGCCTTGGCAGGGAGGGGAAGTTGAAAGAGTGGGACTATTTGGTAAAACTCTTTGCCCTTTTCTTTTTGTAAATGTTGTCTTTTTTGTAAATGTCAAGTCCAAATTATAGGTGGATATTGGCAGAGTTGCACAGACTATCTGAGACCCATTACAGCCTCTGGTATTTGTGCTGCTAAATTTGTAATGAGTTGCAGGTGTTTGTGATTGAATTTTGTGTTGCCTTTGTGATTGGCTCACTGCTTCACAGTCCATTAAGGCTATGTTTTTTTTTTTTTTTCTTCTGTGTTCAAATTGTGCGATGTAAAAACTCCAGTCAAAAGATAAGGTACACGGTAATAGTTTTAACACAGAGAGAAAGGTCTGGATGTTTTAGACCAGTGTCAATTTTCACAGTCATCTATGGGGTCAGTCATCATTTCAGGAATATATTTTATTTTATTTTATTTTTTCAGGGATATATTTTAAATAGGATAGTAATGGTCTGACATATTTCACTGAGGACTAAAGTTGGGAGATACCTTGAATAATCTTCTGCCCTTGAGGTTCTCGGCACATCAGTGTGGAGAAGAATTACCTGAGATCCTTGTTTTATTTTTTTAAAAATATTTTATTTATTTATTTGACACAGAGAGAGAGAGATAGTGAGAGCAGGAACACAAGCAGGGGGAATGGGAGAGGGAGAAGCAGGTTTCCCGCTGAGTGGGGAGCCTGATGTGGGCTCGATCCCAGGACCCTGGGATCATGAACTGAGCCAAAGGCAGACGCTTAATGACTGAGCCACCCAGGTACCCCTTTGTTACTATTTTTTTTAAAAGCGGTTCTGTTGCCTCCTCTCCTTTCTCCAAGATCCAGACTCAGTAGTTTTAGGTGTGGAAGCCAGCAATCTGTATATTAAACAGAAAGATCCTAGGTCATTCCTAAACAAGTGAAAAGCACTATATTTTGTTTACTTCCTTTGCTTTATAGATAAGGGATGAAGACCATAGAAAAAAGATCATTCATGTTTCCTTACGATTTCATGGAAAAGGCAAGTTTACTCAGATAGCTTCATTTCCCACTTCAGTGTTATTATTGTTTTTCTACTAGATTATCCACAGGCTTGATTGGGAGCTGTAGAGTTTAGTTAATTATCCTGGATTAGTACAGACGTAGCATACACTACACTTGGTCAATGAAGGCCCTATATATAAGCTATATATTTGTAGGTATGTACGTGTGTTTGTAATCTTTGAGGAAAATAAAATGATAATAGAGAACAGTTCATAGAATGTTTGATATAGAAAAGATATTGTGTTATTTGCTATCATGAATATGGAGACTATAATTTTTACATATCTGAATATCCTTCAATATCTTACCTAGCCTCAGGATCATCATGAATCATCCCATTAGTAGCAACTATTTTATGAACATTTGCTGTGCTCTTTTGAGGAGTATTTGACATACGTTATTTCAGTTTATCATCACAATAGCCTTTTGAGGTTGGCATGATTAGTTTTAACCTCCTTTGACAAATGAGGAAATTGAGACTTGGAGAGTTTATGTAAGTTGAGTAACTTGTCCAAAGTCAAGGAGTTGGTAAGATGTGAAGCTGGGATTGAATCTAAGAATTCTGATCCCAGAATCAGAGCCCTTGGGAATCAATGTCCCAGTGCCTGCCTGCCATGGATATGTAAGAACACCACTGCAGGACGGACCTACAGGTAGCTCATTACCAGGGACTTCTGCTTGATAAAATGGAAACTAAATAAACACTTATTTCATTTGCCTCATCTGATTAAGTACTGCATTTTTAGATCATACCAGTGAATATGTAACTGCATATATGTAAACTCATACCTGCAGTTTGATAAGCTGCAGCTATGAGCAAGGATCATGCATAAATAAACCAGTATATATCTGTATGTATCTATTTTCTATATTCAGGGTATGTGCATAAAATCAACAGATGCACTAACAGCAAGAACAATAACAACACATCAGAACAGGAATCGTTTGTTATGTTTTATTAACCCATAGTTTAATTGGGTGGTGCTTTATTATGATTTTTAATTTTGCCTAAACCTTGCTATCTTGTTTAATTAAAACATTTATATGACTCTCATGTAAATATGTCAGATACAAGTAGTGTTGACTGAGTGCCTATTTAATGCCTGGTGTGCAGTAAGCACTCAGTAAATATTTGTTGAAATAAAGTATGTGTTAGGCAGCAACAGACAATGCCTGCATACAATATCTGTGCCAATCATGGTCCTGGCAGGAAACAAATGCTCATCAAAAAGCTGAAGTTAATTTAGGAAAGAACTATTTAAAAAGGTTTGGGCAGTGAGGCTTTCAGGCACTAACAATAGTGGGAAGGTATTTGAAGGGGAGCAGAATATGCCACCCTAAAATGTGCCACTTTGGCATGTGGATTGTTTTAAGCTGAAGTCAATCAAGACCCAGCAGACTCAAGAAAAACTTTTACAGACTCAACAAAAACTTTTAACTATCTAAAGGAATTTAGATAGGGGGCTTGGCCCAGAAAGAGAGCTACTACCAGCTATAATTCTCTTCTGAATGGCCTACCTATACGGAAGGGCAAACATCTACTTTTGCTCTTCTTATTCTCCTGTGATTCACTCCTCTCTTTTGAAGTCCCAGACCCCTATCTCATTCCTTAGCTCTGGACGGCAATTGCCTAACTGCCTTTGGGTCTTATATTTTTATGGGGCTCCCATATGTACAAAATTAAAAATTTGTTTTTCTCCTGTTAATCTGTTTTTATGTCAGTTTGTTAGACCAGCCAAGGAACCTAGAAGGGAAGAAGGAAAATTTTTCCATCCCTACACATTACTACCCCCGAAAAGACAAGAGGGGGGAATAGAATCAGGAATAATGCCTGATAAGAGCTGGGGCTTGGAAAAGAAGAGGAGCTGCCAGGCAGAAGCTAGTACCACAGTCAGCTGGGGAAGAAACCATAGCCTCCATCCTGACAGGAACAGGAAATTCCACTCATTATTGGAACTCAAAGAGAAGCAAAGGAAAGGTGAATCTAGGTGTTGCAGGTCATGGATGCCAGCCACAGCAAAAAGCAGAATAGGAAGGGTGGGGAATGGATCGAGGTGGAAGCAAATGGAGAATAAGCTCTCTATTATTTCATGCTGTTTTCTCAACAATAATGTCTCTTAGTAATTTTCCCCATTTAAAAGACATGGGAAAATGACTCAGAGAAATAAAGAGTAAGTAAAGCTCATTTAGAAATGGGGGGGTGCTACATGAGGGTGAAATCTTTGACCTACAGAGATAGTGGTTCATACTCCACTATTTAATAATATTTTTATTTTTCTAATATTATCACAACAAATTTATATTGTGTCAGCTAATATCTAGACACTGAGGAAAAATTTACTTAACAGGGAAGTCAGAGTCCATGCTCTCGCCGAGATTACTTTCTAGAAAATGAGAACACAGAAAATAATACAAATGAATGGAAAAGATCATTTTAGATGGTGATTAAGTGCCATAAAGACAGTGCAATATGGTTTTCCTGTGATAGTGACTGGGAGAGACTACTTAGGGTTGGGTGAGCAGGAAAGGACTCTGAGGTGAAACTATTTAAGACCTAAGACCTGTAGGATATGAAGAGGCTATGAAGAAGGCAGCCTTTTACAATCTGACAGAAAAGTGCTCCAGGCTGAGGGAACCGCAAGCACAAAGGCATTATGACAGGAGCAAGCTTGGTGTTGTCATGTGAAGACAGCATAACAATGGCAAAAAGCCATGTGTTTGGAGCATAGTGAATAAGGACAGTGACACAGGGGGAGGTGGAGGGGAGATAACAGGGCCCTGGGATGAGTTTGGGTTGCATTCAGGGAACAATAGAACTCCTTTGGAGGATTTTGAGCAGGGGAATGATGCCATCTGATTTATGTTTTTAAAAGATCACTTGGGTTTCTGCATTGAGAATGGATTATAAAAGGGCAAGAGAACAGGCTTGGAGACCAGTTAGGGTCGTAGCAGTGGATATGTAAGGAGTGAATAGAATTGGGATGTATTCTTTTTCAGCGGCAACGTTCTGGTGTGAATAGTATAAAAAGAGAGAGAGAGAGAAAGTAAAATAATCACTACAGGTTGGGTTTGAGTAACTGGGTGAGTGGCACTGTCATTTACTGAGATAGAGACTGGCATGTTTGAGGGTAAGAAAATCAAGCGTTCTGACTGGGGCATTTTGTGTTTGAATCCTTATTCGATAGCTGTGTGGGTATCTTATGCATTTCGAAAGGTCGCTGCTAGAGATAACAGCCAGGGTCACTGGCGCATCAATAGAGTTTAAAGCTATGAGACTGGGACTGGATGGGGTTCCGTAGGCAGAGAATGTAGACGGAGATGAGAAAGTTTAGCACACAACTGACTCAAAATTAAAGTGTTTTTTTATATATGGCATTCTTTTTGGTGCCTGAATGCCAATGGATGGCTAAGAAAGATTTTATTTTTCACTAGAATGTATTTACCCTGTAAGTTAGTGGTTTTTAAATTTATTTATTTTTATCAGAAATGTTTTGCAAGCCAAATCTTGTGAAGAAAAACACTATGTAAAATATATTGAAATATTAATTCTATAAGGCTGGGTGATGGATACATGGGGTTTATTATAATGTTCTCATTGCTTCTAAATATGTTTAAAATTTTCCATGAAAAAGAGCATAAAAGAAATTAAGAGTATAACTGTCCCATTTGAAGCGGGGGATGGACAATCTCAGGCCAGTCTACTCATCACTTTAGTTGCTGGTCTATAGAATTCCCATAATTCCTCAGAACAAACTTTAAAATTCCTGTCATTGATGAATACTTTTTAAATTTCTGTGTTATAATAATAATTATGAGCAAGAATATTGCACAATTACCATGGAAAATATTTTACAATTATTATTATATTAATGCTTATGACAATCTTACATGATGGGTACTGTTAACATCCCCATTTTGCAAATGGAGCCACTGTGGCTTGGAGAGGTCATGTAATTGGCTCAAGTTCAAGTAGCTGGTAATTGGAGGAGCTGTGATTCAAGCCCAGGCCGCCTGACTTCACATTAATAACGACATTAATTACAGCAGTTGACACTCAAATTAACTTCAACCACAAAAATATAACAACCAAAAATTCAATCAGTCCTTTATTAAGGCTGAGAATTTTCCAGTTAACAATAGTGAAGATGTTAAATTCTGTCTGTGCATTTCTTTACATCACAAACTTTCTCTGCATTGTGTTTCTCAGAACCACAAATTTTACTCCTTTTTTCTTTCTGTTTACAAAATATTAGTTCTGAAAATGAATGTCAAATAGAATAACAGTGACTGGCATTTATTCCTAACCTGGTGACAGCAGAATATGGAAGTTCAAAGAAATGATTAATTAACTCAGTGATACACCCACCATGTATAGTAACACCAATTCAAAGACATTTGTACTGGGTTGCTTTTTCTTGACTAGACTATTATCACTTTATTTGAGCTGAGATTTATGTCCAAATCAGGGAAAACTTTGATCCTGATATTTTTTTGGAGATCAAAGTTTCACATGTAACACTGCTTTACAAGGTCTCAATGCAATGCATACTGTTCTAAAGTATGAAATTAATGTGAAAGAATAATTTGCCTTGGTGCTGGGAAATGTAACCATTAGATATGCAGGTTCTCCAGCAGTCCATTGTAAATAATAATCTAGTTGAAATATGGAAGGAAAAGTGAATCTGTGCTATAACAACACACCTCAACTCATTCCTTTCCTTTTTCTCATATTAGGCTTTTGCTCCTAGATTTTAAGAAACCAGTTTGCCTGGTGTGTATGTGTGTGTAAGTAAATTTGTTTGTGCATTTCATTGTTTTCTCCTAGTTTTTTGTTGGGGAAAAAGGAGAATGTCAAAGCTATTTTTATCGTCTTTCTTTTTTTTTTTTTGGTTGCTAAATGATGCAGAATATATATTATTATCTTTTTAACGTAGGCTCAATTCATGTGTAAGATCCAAGCAAATGCTTTAAACACCCTGTCACTTCCAACCTCATAGTTCCAGCCAGCAGAATGACTTTTTTAATCATGGTGATCACAGTAGAACTTTGATTCTTCAGTTGTGAAATGAGGTAGAGGATCCCTTCCCATCTAAAATGATTACATCATAATTTTCTCTGAATATTGATTTGAAATAAAATGACATCTTTCTAGGCTAAATGACTCTGTGGCTTCTCTGTCTCTCTCAATCTCTCTCCTCCTCTTTTTATTTTCTCCACTCTGTGTCTTTCTCTCCCTTGTCCTCCATTTCCCTCACCTTGTACCTCTGTCTTTTTCCTTCCCTCTCTACCTCTCTTCTCTCCATCATGGTGTAAAGTACTGGAGAAAGATAGATTTATGCAGTCACAGCAATGATTCAAAATTACTCAAAGATAAAATACTTTTTGTTATTCATTTTGAATAACAGTATCTAATACGGTCTGTTTATACGGCTGTTATTTACTAGGTATATGCTTGGAAGAATAGCGTATTAAAATAATTAATAAATAAAGTTAATATTTCAAAGTTTATACTTTGAGATATAAACCACTACAACAAGAGAACAGATCTGAAATTCTACTCCTTCTGACCTAGAAGTCTAAACTAAAGTAAATAGACACCAGCAAAGAATAGCGATACTTACCAAACAGAAAGCGAGTTAAAACTTTATCCCCAAGTCTTTGAAAAGTTTTGCTTCTAAGAAAAAAGGAAGTAATGTCCAAATATCCACAGAAATTTTTGTACCGTTTGGTGAGGACATTCTTCATGTTTCGAAGACACAGTCAGATGGGGAAAGGTGAGTCCATTAAATCTGGAAAATTGAACCAACCTCCTTCAACTTGGAGAGAGACAGATATAAAGAATGGGTAGAATGGGTGCCTCATTTAATTAGGACTATTTTAGAAATGACTGCTTGGGAGAGGTAAGAGAAATGAAGAACATTAATACTCAGTGCAGTCTTTCTGTCAGGCAAAAGCATGTAGATTATTCTGAATAACAGGAAAAATGTGAAGCTTAAGGAAACCTCACAGAATTAGAGTGCCCCCATCACAGAAAATCAACCAATAAGATTGTAGGAAAAAGAGAAGAGTGCAGGGCCTCCAAGCAAACATCTCTATGGTTAAACTCTCCTCTAGTAAACTCTCCAAGTATCTTGTGATTTTTCACCATGCATGTGTTGATTTAAGGAAAAAAAACTAGGATTAGTCAGAATCTAAAGATTAGTTTGAGAAGAATTACTGTTCTTAAAATAAGTCATTGATGACTGTGGTATAATAGTCATTTACTTCGTTCTTTAACTTTTATCATCAAAGGCTTTATAATTATCTACATATATATCTTATATTCCTCTGTTATGTTTATTCTCGGGTATTTGATAATTTTGATGCTATAGTAAAAGGCATCTGCTATAAAATTTTACTTTCTAACTTTTTACTAGTTCTATACAAAGTAAATTGTGTTAAGCAAATTGTTAAGCTCAATAATTCATTTTAATACTGCGTTTGTGGAGTCTTATGGATTTTCTATACCCGCTCATATCATCTGCAAATAATGAGTTTCATTCCCTTCCCTCAAATTCTTATCCCATATGTTAGTTGGCTTCCCTGTCTTGTCACACTGCACTACAAGTACCTCAAGTTAATTACTGAACAGGAATGGTGGTCCTGGGCACCTTGTTTTGTTTCCTATTTGAAAGAGGAAACATTGAATATTCCCAATGAAATATAGGTTTTATATTTATATATGTTATTTAATAATATACAGTATAGATCCTTTTTGTAGATTTTCAACCCATGTTAAGGGAATTCCTCTCAATTCTTAATTTTTATGTATCCTCTTTTTCATAAAAATATACTGAATTTTATCAAATGTTTTATCAAGCATCAGAATTGGATTCAGATATGGCATAGATTTTGGCATTATCAGACTGAGAATTTAAAAGCTGGTAAAAATTCCTCTAGTAGCCATTTGTGCCTCAACTTTTTTGGTATATAAATATTATATATATATATATATATAAAGAAACATAATTTCTTTAATAGTTATAAGACTATGCAGATTTGTTATATCTTCTAGTATCAGTTTTGTTCATTTTTTTTTACCATTCAATCATTTTTTTTGCATTTTTTTATTTTATTGTGTTATGTTAATCACCATACATTACATCATTAATTTTTGATGCAGTGTTCCATGATTCATTGTTTGCATATAACACCCAGTGCTCCCTTCAGTACATGCCCTCTTTAATACCCATCACCAGACTAACCCATCTGCCCACCTCTTCCCCTCTGGAACCCTGAGTTTGTTTCTCAGAGTCCATAGTCTCTCAAGGTTCGTCTCCCCCTCTGATTTCCCCCCTTCATTTTCCCTTCCTACTATCTTCTTTTTTTTAAAACATATAATGTATTATTTGTTTCAGAAGTACAGGTCTGTGATTTAACAGTCTTACACAATTCATAGTGCTCACCATAGCACCTACCCTCCCCAATGTCTATCACCCAGCCACCCCAACCCTCCCACCCCCCACCACTCCAGCAACGCTCAGTTTGTTTCCTGAGATTAAGAATTCCTCATATCAGTGAGATCATATGATACATGTCTTTCTCTGATTGACTTATTTCGCTCAGCACCATACCCTCCAGTTCCAACCACATCGTTGCAAATTGCAAGATTTCATTCCTTTTGATGGCTGCATAATATTCCATTGTAGATATATACCACTTCTTCTTTATCCATTCATCTATTGATGGACATCTTGGCTCTTTCCATAGGTTGGCTATTGTGGATATTGCTGCTATAAACATCGGGGTTCATGTACCCCTTCGGATCACTACATTTGTATCTTTGGAGTAAATACCCAGTAGGGCAATTGCTGGGTCATAGGGCAGCTCTATTTTCAACTTTTTGAGGAACCTCCATACTGTTTTCCAGAGTGGCTGCACCAGCTTGTGTTCCCACCAACAGTGTGGGAGGGTTCCCCTTTCTCCGCATCGCCACCAACATCTGTCATTTCCTGACTCATTAATTTAAGCCATTCTGACTGGTGGGAGGTGGTATCTCATTGAGGTTTTGATTTGGATTTCCCTGATGCTGAGCGATGTTGAGAACTTTTTCATGTGTCTGTTGGCCATTTGGATGTCTTCTTTGGAAAAATGTCTGTTCATGTCTTCTGCCCATTTCTTGGTTGGATCATTTGTTCTTTGGGTGTTGAGCTTAATAAGTTCTTCATAGATATTGGATATTAGCCTTTTATCTGATAGGTCATTTGCAAATATCTTCTCCCATTCTGTCAGTTGTCTTTTGGTTCTGTTGACTGTTTCCTTTGCTGTGCAAAAGCTTTTTATCTTGATGAGGTCCCAATAGTTCATTTTTGCCCTTGCTTCCCTTGCCTTTGGCAATGTTTTTAGGAAGAAGTTGCTGTGGCTGAGGTCGAAGAGGTTGCTGCCTGTGTTCTCCTTTAGGATTTTGATGGACTTCTGTCTCACATTTAGGTCATTCAACCATTTGGAGTTTATTTTTGTGTGTGGTGTAAGGAAATGGTCCAGTTTCATTCCTCTGCATGTGGCTGTCCAATTTTCCCAACACCATTTGTTGAAGAGACTGTCTTTTTTCCATTGGACATTCTTTCGTGCTTTGTTGAAGATTAGTTGACCATAGAGTTGAGGGTCCATTTCTGGGCTCTCTATTCTGTTCCATTGATCTATGTGTCTGGTTTTGTGCCAGTACCATACTGTCTTGATGATAACAGCTTTGTGATAGAGCTTGATGTCCAGAATTATGATGCCGCCAGCTTTGCTTTTCTTTTTCAATATTCCTCTGGCTATTCAGGGTCTTTTCTGGTTCCATACAAATTTTAGGATTATTTGTTCCATTTCTTTGAAAAAAGTGGATGGTATTTTGATAGGGATTGCATTAAATGTGTAGATTGCTCTAGGTAGCATTGACATCTTCACAATATTTGTTCTTCCAATCCATGAGCATGGAACGTTTTTCCATTTCCTTGTGTCTTCCTCAATTTCTTTCATGAGTATTTTATAGTTCTCTGAGTACAGATTCTTTGCCTCTTTGGTTAGATTTATTCCTAGGTATCTTATGGTTTTGGGTGCAATTGTAAATGGGATCGACTCCTTACTTTCTTTTTTTTCTGTCTTGTTGTTGGTGTATAGGAATGCCACTGATTTCTGTGCAATGATTTTATATCCTGCCACTTTACTGAATTCCTGTATGAGTTCTAGCAGTTTTGGGGTGGAGTCTCTTGGGTTTTTCACATAAAGTATCATATCATCTGCAAAGAGTGAGAGTTTGACGTCTCTACCGGTTTGGAGGCCTTTTATTTCTTTTTGTTGTCTGATTGCTGTGGCTAGGACTTCTAATACTATGTTGAATAGCAGTGGTGATAGTGGACATCCCGGCCGTGTTCCTCAGGGGAAAGCTCTCAGTTTTTCCCCACTGAGGATGATATTCGCTGTGGGTTTCATAGATGGCTTCTTTGATATTGAGTTATGTCCCCTCTATCCCTATACTCTGAAGAGTTTTGATCAAGAGAGGATGCTGAACTCTGTCAAATGTTTTTTCTGCATCTATTAAGAGGATCATATGGTTCTTGTTCTTTCTTTTCTTAATATATTGTATCACATGGATTGATTTGCAGATGTTGAACCAACCTTGCAGCCCAGGAATAAATCCCACTTGGTCGTGGTGGATAATCCTTTCAATGTACTGTTGGATCCTATTGGCTAGTTTTTGGGTGAGAATTTTTGCATCCATGTTCATCAAGGATATTGGTCTGTAATTCTCCTTTTTGATGGGGTCTTTGTCTGTTTTGGGGATCAAGGTAATGGTGGCCTCATAAAACGAGTTTGGAGGTTTTCCTTCCATTTCTATTTTTTTGGAACAGTTTCAGAAGAATAGCTATTAATTCTTCTTTAAATGTTTGGTAGAATTTACCCTGGGAAGCCATCTGGCCCTGGGCTTTTGTTTGTTGGAAGATTTTTGGTTACTGCTTCAATTTCCTTAGTGGTTATAAGTCTGTTCAGGTTTTCTATTTCTTCCTGGTTCAGTTTTGGTAGTTGATACATCTCTAGGAATGCATCCATTTCTTTTTTTTTTTTTAAAGATTTTATTTATTTATTTGAGAGAGAGAGAGAATGAGAGAGAGAAAGCACGAGAGGGAAGAGGGTCAGAGGGAGAAGCAGACTCCCTGCTGAGCAGGAAGCCCGATGCGGGACTCGATCCCGGGACTCCAGGATCATGACCTGAGCCAAAGGCAGTCGCTTAACCAATTGAGCCACCCAGGCGCCCCAGAATGCATCCATTTCTTCCAGATTATCTAATTTGCTGGCATAGAGTTGCTCATAATATGTTCTTATAATTGTTTGTATTTCTTTGGTGTTGGTTGTGATCTCTCCTCTTTCATTCATGATTTTATTTATTTGGGTCCTTTCTCTTTTCTTTTTGACAAGTCTGGTTAGGGGTTTATCAATCTTATTAATTCTTTCAAAGAAGAAGCACCTAGTTTCATTGATCTGTTCTACTGTTCTTTTGGTTCCTATTTCAATGATTTCTGCTCTGATCTTTATGATTTCTCTTTCCTGCTGGGTTTAGGCTATATTTGTTGTTCTTTCTCCAGTTCCTTTAGGTGTAGGGTTAGGTTGTGTAATTGAGACCTTTCTTGTTTCTTGAGAAAAGCTTGTATTGCTATATTCTTTCCTCTTAGGACTGCCTTTGTTGCATCCCAAAGATTTTGAACAGATGTGTTTTCATTTTCATTGGTTTCCATGAATTTTTTTAATTTTTCTTTAATTTCTTGGTTGACCCATTCATTCTTTAGTAGGATGCTCTTTAGCTTCTATGTATTTGAGCTCTGTTCAACCTTCCTCTTGTGATGGAGTTCTAGTTTCAAAGCATTGTGGTCTGAAAATATGCAGGGAATGATCCCAGTCTTTTGGTACCAGTTGAGACCTGATTTGTGACCTAGGATGTGATCTATTCTGGAGAATGTTCCATGGACACTAGAGAAGAATGTGTATTCTGTTGCTTTGGGATGGAATGTTCTGAATATATCTGTGAGGATCATTTGGTCCAGGGTGTCATTTAAAGTCTTTATTTCCTTGTTGACCTTTTGCTTAGATGATCTGTCCATTTCAGTGAGGGGGTGTTAAAGTCCCCTACTATTATTGTTTTGTGGCGATGTGTTTCTTTGCTTTTGTTATTAATTGGCTGCTCCCATGTTAGGGGCATAGATATTTACAATCGTTAGATCTTCTTGTTGGATAGACCCTTTAAATAGGATATAGTGTCCTTCCTCATCTCTTATTGTCTTTGGTTTAAAATCTAATTTGTCTGATATAGGATTACCACCCCAGCTTTCTTTTGGTGTCCATTAGCATGGTAAATGGTTTTCTACCCCCTCACTTTCAACCTGGAGGTGTCTTTGGGTCTAAAATGAGTCTCTTGCAGACAGCATGTCGATGGGTGTTGTTTTTTTTTATCCAAACTGATAGCCTGTGTCTTTTGATTGTGGCATTTAGCCCATTTACATTCAGGGTAACTATTGAAAGATATGAATTTAATGCCATTGTATTGCTTGTAAGGTGACTGTTACTGTATATTGTCTGTGTTCCTTTCTGGTATGTTACTTTTAGGCTCTCTCTTTGCTTAGAGGACCCCTTTCAATATTTCTTGTAGGGCTGGTTTTGTGTTTGCAAATTCCTTTAGTTTTTGTTTGTCCTGGAAGCTTTTTACCTCTCCTTCTATTTTCAATGACAGTCTAGCTGGATATAGTATTCCTGGCTGCATATTTTTCTCATTTAATGCTCTGAATATATCATGCCAGTCTTCTCTGGCCTGCCAGGTCTCTGTGGATAGGTCTGTTGCCAATCTAATGTTTTTACCAGTGTAGGTTACAGATCTCTTGTCCTGAGCTGCTTTCAGGATTTTCTCTTTGTCTCTGAGATTTGTAAGTTTTACTATTAGATGTTAGGGTGTTGACCTATTTTTATTGATTTTTGAGGGGGGTTCTCTGTGCCTCCTGGATTTTGATGCCTGTTTCCTTCCCCAAATTGGGGACGTTCTCTGGTATAATTTGCTCCAATATACCTTCTGCCCCCCTCTCTCCTTCTTCTGGAATCCCAATTATTCTAATGTTGTTTCGTCTTATGGTATCACTTATCTCTTGAATTATCCCCTCGTGATCCAGTAGTTGTTTATCTCTTTTTTTCTCAGCTTCTTTATTTCCCATCATTTGGTCTTCTATATCACTAATTCTTTCTTCTGTCTCATTTATGCTAGCAGTTACAGCCTCCATTTTTGATTACAACTCATTAATAGCCTTTTTGATTTTGACTTGGTTAGATTTTAGTTCTTTTATTTCTCCAGAAAGGGTTTCTCTAATATCTTCCATGCTTTTATCAAGCCCAGTTAATATCTAAAATCATCATTCTGAACTCTAGTTCCAACATCTTACTAATGTCTGTGTTGATTAGGTCCCTGGCAGTCGGTACTGCCTCTTGTTCTTTTCTTGAGGTGATTTTTTCCATCTTGCCATTTTGTTCAGAGGACAATAGATGAATGAGAGAACAAAATGCTAGCAGGGTAATAACGATCCCAGAAAAATATACACTAAACAAATCAGAAGAGACCTGAAACTGGGGAAAAAGAAAGGGAAAGAAAGAAAAAAGAAAAAGGAAAAGATATGAAGAAAAATATGATCAAATATGATCAGGCAGGTGCATAGATCAGTGCCACACACTAGATTTTGGGTGTATTTTGGTCTGTTAGAAGAAAGTGCCTCCCAAAATTTTAAAGAAAGAAAAACTTATATATGTACAAAAATAAGGGTAAATATGATGAAGGGATGGAATATGACTGTAAAGATAAATTATAAAAGATTCCATAAAAGGAATTGATAAGAAGTTGGTTGAAAAATGAAAGAAGAGGAATTAAAAAAATAAGAGAGAGAATGTGATCAGGCAGGATACTAGAACAAAGTCATACACTAGAGATTTAGTGTATATTTTGGTCTGTTAGAAGAAACTGTATCCCAAAATTTTAAAGAGAGAACAACTTATATATATACCAAAAATAAGGTTAACTACTATGAAGTGATAGAATATGACTAAAAATGAAAAATAAAAAAGATTTTTAAAAAAGGGATTGATAAGATGTTGGTTGAAAAAGGGAAAAAGAAAAATTAAAAAAAGAAAAAGATAAAAAAGAAAATTTAAAAAATTAACTTTGAAAGACTAAAGAATCATGGTAAAAAAGCCATGGTTTCTATGTGCAGTATTCCCCTAGCGCTGGAGTTCTGCCGTTCTCATTGATCGGTAAACTTGATCTTGGCTGGCTGGTCGTGCTGATCTTCTGGGGGAGGGGCCTGTTGCCATGGTTCCCAAATGTCTTTGCCGGAGGCGGAATTGCCCCGCCCTTGCCAGTCCAGGCTAAGTAATCTGTCGGGTTTGTTCTCAGGAGCTTTTGTTCCCTGCAAGCTCTCGGTACAGCTTTGGAGGACGAGAGTGAAAATGGTGGCCTCCCAGTCTCCACCTGGGAGGAGGCAAGAACTCAGGCCCTGGTCCTCAGTGCACCCCCAGAGAAAAGCAGTCAATCACTCCCGTCTCCCCGGTCTCCGGCCGCACTCCGTGCTCACCCGGCCTGTGACCGAGCGTTTCTATCTCTGGCACTCGACCCCGTATGTAATCTCCAAACCTAGCAGATCCCTGCAGTGAGCTCCTGCGCCGCTCCTCCCCGGGGGAGGAAGGGGAGTCTCCCCGGGTCTGCCGCTTGTTGGGTCCCTGCTGGCGGAGCAGTGGCCCGACTGGGCCGCGGATCACAGTTTATGGCAACCGCGAGCTGAGAGCCCGCACCTCGGCTCCGTCTCTGCAGCTGGCTTTCCCGCTCCGATATCTGGGAGCTCTGCCACACTCAGGCACCCCCAGTCTTTCTGTGACCCCGAGGGTCCTGAGACCACACCATCCCGTGAGGGTTCCACCCCCCGCTCAGCCACTGCAGCGACGTCCCTCAGCGGAGCCGACTTCTAAAAGGTCCGATTTTGTGCTCCGCGGCTCTAGCACTTGCCAGAAGCGGCCGACGGAGGTCCCCTCCCCCGCCGTCTATCCTCCCGAATATCGCCTCGGATTCACTTCTCCGCACGTCCTACCTTCCAGTAAGTGGTCGCTTTTCTGTTCAGAGAGTTGTTGCCACTCTCTTCTTCGATCTCCTGTTGAGTTTGTAGGTGTTCAGAATGGTTTGATCCCTATTCAGCTGAATTCCTGGGACCAGACGAAATCCAGGTCTCCTATTTCTCTGCCAGCTTGCTCCTCCCCCAAGTTTTATTCATTTTTATTTCTAGTAATATAGCTTTAAAAATCTACATTTTAAACCTAAATTCAGTTATTTATAATGTGTCATCTAGTTTTAGTAGTTATAGCACTTTTAGCAATGTCTTTTTTAAATTCCTTTTTAAATTCTTAATGTGAGCCATTTGTGCCTATTCTTTTGATCAGTATTTCTAGAAGGATATTCATTTTATTAGGCTTTTCAAATATCTAACATTTGTATTTGTTTCCTGCATTATATATTTATTCCCTTTTGTTAGTATTTTTCTCTTTATGGTTTCCTTCATTCTAATTTTCTTGGTCTGTATTTCTTGTATTTAAGTTTATTTATATTTCTAACTTCTTGAGTTGGGTGCTTAGCTTATTTTTTCTGCATTCCTTCTTTTTTAACATGATTTTAAGACTATACTTTCCTTCTAGATTTATATGCACCTTGATTATCATTTAGTTAAAAATATTTTCTCAGGCTCCTGAATGGCTCAGTGGGTTGAGTGTCCAACTCTTGATTTTGGCTCAGGTCATGATCTCTGGATTGTGAGATTGAGCCCTGGGTCTGGCTCTGCACTCAGTGGGGAGTATGTTTCTCTCCCTCTCCCTCTGCCCCTCCCCTTGCTTGCATGCTCTCGCTCTCTCTAAAATAACTAACTAACTAAATAAATAAATTTTCTAATTTTCATTTTAGCTACCAATCTTATCCTAAATTATTTAGATACAAAGTTTCCAATTTCTAACATATAAGCATCATCTGGTTATGTATTTACATTGATTTAACTTAATGTATTCTGGTCAAAGTGTCACCAGCTAGACCCCAAGACCTGACCTTTACTATCCACGTGCTTGTACTCATCAATC
Organism: Zalophus californianus; assembly: GCF_009762305.2. NCBI lineage: Eukaryota > Metazoa > Chordata > Mammalia > Carnivora > Otariidae > Zalophus > Zalophus californianus. Next base: position 46,735,690 of record NC_045607.1, read on the forward strand.
TTTGTCCCATATTTTTCCTTAAGCTCATCTTTCCACCTCATGTCTTAACTCAGACAAATGGAAACTGAAGCCAGCCCACAAGGGATAGTGACTGTCCTGACAAGACCTCCAGCTAGCCCAGACCTCCCAGACCGGTTTGAGTGTAACTCACATCTGCACAGATTGACCATGGAGTGACCTCTAGAATGAACAAGAACCACCTTTACATCATTATAATACTAAAATGTCCACCCAAGGAGGAGCACAAGTCTCATTTACATAACATACAATGTTTGTAACCTACAATGTACGTATAGGCATGTTTCCTTAAGGCACATATGCTGCCTTATGCCCACTTCTACATATGTTGACAAAGCTTCCCTATCCAAATATTCATCCTAACCCTAAATAAAAGGAACCCATTCTCCCTTGCTTGGGGACTCATGGCTTTGGAAGTTAGTCCCATGATCTTCTTATTTGCTGCAAATAAAGTTTATTCTGTGTGACAAACTCCACCTGCTGTATCTGTGACTCACCAAGGAGCCAACTCACATTGGTTCAGTTGCATAAGAACATTCTCTATATGATTTCAATTCATTGGTATTTTTCACTGGACTATTTGACTTAGCATATTATAGATATTTGGAAATATTTCATGTGTGCTTGTGCTTGAAAATATGTTTTTGCAATTGTGTGCAGTCTTCTCTATATATCAACTGCATCAATGTTGCTAATTGTAATGATCCAATAATCAAGATCTGGAAGATGCAATTTGAAAGGTGTTTTTTTTTTAAAGATTTTATTTATTTATTCATGACAGACAGAGAGAGAGAGAGAGAAGCAGAGGGAGAAGCAGGCTCCCAAGGAGCAGGGAGCCCGATGACGGACTTGATCCCAGGACCCTGGGATCATGACCTGAGCCAAAGGCAGACGCTTAACCATCTGAGCCACCCAGGCGCCCTGAAAGGTGGTTTTGACTTTTACTTTATCATTAGGAACATGTGAAGATTTGGCCTTTGGTGGAATCCTACTTGTAACATTAAGTCAAAAACCTTATGCTGGATCCAAGATAAATGCTATGTACTGGCTGAAGACCTGAAATTCATCGTTAAATTAGTTAATTGAGTAATTTATAATTGATTAGTAGGCAGTAGCTAATGTGATGTAGCTGACTCTGAGTATTTTACATTAAATTAGTTTTTATTTTACTCAAGTACACTCATTAGTGATTCTTTCAGGAAGCTTCCATAAGGGATAAACTCCCAACTCCCAGGAACAATGTCCTGCTTTTAAGGTACAATTTTCCATACTTACAGGTGAATTCTTCCTCTGCCCACTCCTTGAGAAACCAAACTCCCAGGCTATTCTAAGTGCTATTTCTCAAATTATCAACCTCTGAACACTTTCAGAATCCCTGAAACCTTTCCAGAACTCTAAGACTCTTGTATGTTTTTGGTTATAGATACTTTCAGAAATCTGATCCATATCTTTCTATCTTTTAGGAATTTCTAACATTCTAGGCCCACAGATGGTATTCTTTGTATCTGAATACTATTTATTAATTTTAAATAAATGTTATTAATGTTAAGAGTTTTGGACAGAAGGATAGGCTTGTGTGCTCAGGCATCCATCTTGATCCGTTCTCTAGGTTGTTGCTTTTTCTGAGACTTTCCTAGTATCTCTTAATGAGAACTGGAGAATTTCCCCTGTTTACAAAGACTCACTGTCCAGGATAAAGTGCTGCATGGATGTGCTGTCATAGTTATTCAAAGTGGTGAAAGGAATCATGATTTGCCACCCCCCCAAAATACTACTGTCATATATGGATTATTTTACACTGAGGGCTGCTGGGAATCAACAAATGCAGAAACAAGCCTTCCCGGAGCTTCCTTTATCTGACTAGGAGCAGAAACTTGTGAGAAATGAAGAATGCCATAAATTCTCTTTCCCTGGGGCAGTTTTATTGCCATGAAAAAAATGGAAAGTCAGCACCAACATGGGCCTGCATGAGCAAACTTTACTAAATAGCCATTATCTTCCATTGGTTTTTTTCCCCATGTATTTGCCTGCCTGCCCCTAGAAGCTCAAAAGCCTCCTTTTTCTTGCCACTTCTCCACAAATGTATTGTCCTTTGTTAAAAATGGATTATAAACCTCCAGGTCAGACGCCTCTTTGGGGTTTTCATTTCATTTCTGTGATGCCTGACATATGCATATGAAATAATCATTTTTCTCCTGTTAATTTGTCTTTTGTCAGTTTCGTTTGCAGGGCCTCAGGCAGTGAACCTAAGAGGATGGAGGAAAAAGACTCCCCCCACCCCCCGCCCCGTCAGTGGTGTATCCACAGTCCATGAAAATATAGGTGTGCTAATAAGTACTTACAAACTTGCAGAGTAGATGGCATAGTTATATTTCCAAATAGAGGCTATTGGGCAAGAAGTATAGATAATTTTAGACAAGGAACATGACAGAAGCAGTCGAAATAGGATAGGATATTAAATCATATTTAAGAGTCGGTGGCTAGCTCAGTTTGGCTAGAACAAAAGTTCAGAAACAAAGAAATGGAGGAGGCTAGTAAACTGGGACCAAGCTACCCAAACTGAGCCATGTCATTCCCTTGCATAAAACACTTCTCTTCGCGTAAACAACAAACTACCTCTTCTGTTCTTACAAGCATCTCTAATCTGGTCACTGTCAACTCTACAAGGCTGAACTTCTGATTCTCCGCCCCCCCCCTTTTGTTATATGGGCTCTAGCTTACAGCTTTGTTTAGGTTCCTCAGACATGTTCTACCCTTCAGAATATCCTCATGACTTTGTATATGCTGTTTCCTGGGCCAGATTTTTGCCAAGCTAATTTTTCAAATCTCAGCTAAATTTTTACCTTCCTGAAAAGCAGCTTCAGATCCCTCTCTTTAATAACTTCAGGAAACTCTATCATGTCTTCTGATAACAATTTGTAACTCTATTTCATAGTACTTAACACGGCAATAATTTTTTAAAAAATGTTATTGTATTTAAATTCAATTAATTAACATAGAGTGTATTTTTCATTTCAGAGGTAGAGTTCAGTGATTCATCAGGTGCATATAACACCCAGTGCTCATTACATCGCATGCCCTCCTTAATGCCCATCACCCAGTTACCCCATCCCCCCACCTACCTCCCCTCCAACAACCCTCAGGATTCCTATAGTTAAAAGTCTTTTATAGTTTGTCTCCCTCTCTGATTTCATTTTATTTTATTTTTCCCTCCCTTCCCCTATGATCCTCTGTTTTGCTTCTTAAATTCCACATGTGAGTGAAATCATATGGTAATTGTCTTTCTCTGATTGACTTATTTCTTTTTAACATCATACCCTCTAGTTCTAATCATGTCATTGCAAATGGTAAGATTTCATTTTTTGATGGCTGAGTAATATTCAATTGTATAAATATACCACATCTTCTTTATCCATTCATCTGTCGATGGACATCTGGACTCTTTCCATAGTTTGGCTACTCTGGGCATTGCTGCTGTAAGCATTGGGGTGCACGTGCCCCTTTGAATCACTATGTTTGTATCCTTTAGGTAAATACCTAGTAAAGCAATTGCCGGGTCACAGGGCAGTTCTATTTTCAACTTTTTGAGGAACCTCCATCCTGTTTTCCAGAGTGGCTGCACCAGTCTGCATTCCCACCAACAGTGTGGGAGGGTTCCCCCTTCTCCACAACCTCGCCAGCATTTGCTGTTTCTTGATTTGTTAATTTTAGCCATTGTGACTGGTTAACACAGCAATAATGAAAAAATTGCTTTTGTAACAGTTCTTTAAGGTATTTCTGCCCTGCCAGAAGAATAGGAGCTTTACCCGGCAGGAACTGTGGCTCTCTTACTCACTGAATGAAGATTATAGCGAACAACTTAGATTGCAATTGAAAGGAATTTTTCAAAATATTAAACTCAAACCAAAGACATATGAGTAAGCCTATAAAAGTAAACATGAAGGTTTGAAAATCAATCTCCTATTTATATACTTAGCTCCCATGTAAAATTTTAAGGTAATTGATAGAGATGATTCTTATTTCAATTATAAATCTCAAAATCTTTTACAATGAATTTTTACAAATTTGTTGCAGCTTTGTGTAGTAAAAGACACTGAATTTAGAGTTAGAAAGTTTAAATTCCTGTCATTAACTGACTGCTTTCCCTTACCTCTTTCATGTACCTATATTATTGTTAGGATATGGGGTTTGAATAAAGCCATGTGTATAAGTTGTTCTGATATTTAAAAATATTTTATATTTTTACCTGTTTTATTATTTCAACATATTGAAGTATTTAAATATATTTTTTAAAGATTTATTTAGGGGTGCCTGAGTGGCTCAGTCGTTAAGCGTCTGCCTTCGGCTCAGGTCATGGTCCCAGGGTCCTGGGATCACGCCCCGCATCAGGCTCCCTGCTCAGCGGGAAGCCTGCTTCTCCCTCTCCCACTCCCCCTGCTTGTGTTCCCTCTCTTGCTGTGTCTCTCTCTGTCAAATAAATAAATAAAATCTTAAAAAAAATAAAATAAAAGATTTATTTATTTTGGGGGCACCTGGGTGGCTCAGTTGGTTAAGCATCTGCCTTTGGCTCAGGTCATGATCCCAGGATCCTGGGATCAAGTCCGCATGGGGCTCCCTGCTCAGTGGGAAGCTGGCTTCTCCCTCTCCCACTCCCCCTGCTTGTGTTCCCTCTTTCGCTGTGTCTCTCTCTGGCAAATTAAATAAATAAAATCTTTTTAAAAAAAGATTTATTTTTTTTAATTTGCCAGAGAGAGAGAACACGGGCGCTTGTGTGAGTGGGTGAGGGGCAGAGAGAGAGAGAGAGGCAGACAGAGAGACAGAATCCTCAAGCAGACTCCCCACTGAGTGCAGAGCCTGACGCAGGGCTCAATCCCAGGACCCTGATGAGATCATGACCTGAGCAGAAATCAAGAGACAGATACTTAACCCACTGAGCCACCCAGACACCCCAACATACTAAAGTATTCAAGAACCTGTAATCATCGGGTGCCGGGGTAACTCAGTTGGTTAAATGTCTGCCTTCAGCTCAGGTCATGATCCCAGGGTGCTGGGATGGAGTCCCACATCAGGCTCCTTGCTCAGCAGGGAGCCTGCTTCACCCTCTCTGCCTGCCGCTCCCCCTGCTTGTGCTCTCTCTCTGTGAAATAAATAAAATCTGAAAAAAAAAGAAATTGTAATCATCATATTAAAAATTGGAACTTTGTCATCAGAAATATCTTCAAAGACTTCTGATTTTTACATACCCTCTGACATACCATATACGTTTGGGTTCATAAATTAATGCCTTTTATATTATTATATTTAGTATATTTTTTATTCTTACTTAAAAATGTCTTGTCTGACCTTGATAATTTCCAAAGAATGCTATTATATTGCTATTTTTGTTAGTTTGGGGGCTATTTTTTGAGCCTTGAGCATATATTCGTTTGTTGGATCATGGCATATCATCCATATTCCATATTTGTGAAAGTGAGTCGGGTTGATCCTATGCATCCTGTATCAGGATCCTCCTTTATAGCACCAGTGATATCTACTCTACATCCAGACCACACTGCTGGTAAAGACATTGGCTTTTAATGAATGCATGTTGATCAAGGTCAGCAATATTATTTTCAGCTAATTTTTTTCCAGCTATTTGCACAAGAGAAGGAGTGTGTCTGCCCACATCAGCAACAGCCAGAGGGGAAGAGATACGTTCTGTTTCTCACCAGAGTCCCTTCAATGAGATGTCAATCAGAGTATGTGAGGGAGTTGTCAGTACCCACATTAATATTGAAATAAGCATTAAACTCTACAAAAAAATAAAGACAAGCTGGAGAGGTACCAGCAAGTCATGGATTTTAATCTCTTAGATTAAATTCGTTTTGACAATCTAAAAAAAATACATCTTAGGGAAAAAAGCAAACAAAAAAAGCTCTTGCTTTTCAGGCCCATCCTCAAAGGATCAAGGGAGGAAGGACTTGCAACTGTTCTTAAATGCCACCTTAGCATTGGTAGTTTGCAAATACGGAGCATTTATTGTCTGATTTTTGCCTTCCTTACAACCTAAGTTTGGCAGAAATCCTACAGCATATTTTCAGGGAAAAAAAAAAACTTAAGACATTTCAACCATCTGCCAGATATACCTATCAAATTATTCATTTCTCAGGCTGCTTAAGGTTATTTAAATTCATAGCTTTTCAAACTACTGACAAGGTTTGCACACTGTGAAGAAAATGAATATTGTTAAGGGTTAAATGGACAGCTTCACACTTTAAATGCATTATAAATTCACCCCAGGCACTCTCCTACTGATTTTTCTCTTTATTATTTTATTTTACAATCAACGACTCTTCATAATTTTGGCCCATGCTGACAATCTGCATGACAACAGTTAGATTCAAACAGAACTGACCCAGGTATAGGACAATAGTTGCATCACACCACCAAGGAAACAGCTTTCACATAAATTTTAGATATACAAACAGTGCTTCCAGGAAGAAAGATACACAAAGTTGAACCCACAGTTTGCCTCGCTGGGCGTATATACCCTACTCTGTGCAATTTGCATGACTTGACATGAAGACAGGCAAGATCACCTTTAAGAAGTGGTCATCATTAAAATGCAGGCTGTCTATCAAGAGAAATTGTCTCCCAGAAATCAATACTTCAAAAACCCTTGTGGCTAACTCTTCTGCCAGACGCTTTCAAATTTTTATAATGCTGGAAAATAGTGTCGAGGAAGTAGAGGTTCCATTTCTTTGATTTCTTTTTATCACATTCTGTCAGTCCTCGATCAAGTTTCATAACTCAAAGACATACATTTACCACCAGGTGTTGTTCAAAGAGATGTTGACCTTTGATTTACAAAACCCTTTACTCTATGCCTTTTCTGAGGGAGTCTCCCTTTCTATATACCACCAGCGTAATACAAACAAGAAAAACCCTGCTGAGTTCAGGACCACGCAGGACGGCTCCGGGCCTTACGCCCCCTGGTGGCCAAAGGGCAATCCTTCAAGAGCCTTCCTTTTGTCGCTTGGTTTGCAAAATTGGTTTGGTTGAGAGATTGCAAAGTATTTTAATAAACTTTGATGCAAAGGGGCAGTTGTGCTCTGAACGTCTGACAAGGATGACATGTCTGTAAACAGTTATGCTTGGACTACAGGATTTGGATTATCGGGCGACTGTGATAAAATCTTGCTCTTTCCTAAGTTAGACACGCTTGGCAAAAGACATCCTGATGCCATATCAGAACTAAAACGAGTCCGTGTAGGCCAGTTACTTACCTTTTCTGGGTCTTGGTTTTTCTCGCCTGTAAAATAGGGTTAATAATTCTATCGAGGTCATAGAGTTCCGGGTGCAATAAATGAGACCTAAGGGCTTAGATCCATGATTTTGTAGTGCTGGCAAATGACTGTTGAAATTGAGAGCTGTGATATGAGAGTTGATATGATGATATAATTATATCAACAAAATGGATATAATGATAGCTGATAGTTGTGAGGATAGTTCTGACTGGTTTTATGTAAAAAGGAGTTAGATTCTTAATTTGTGAATTATGAATATTATTTGTTTATTGGTAATCCTCATTTCAGATACACAAAAAGCGGAAATTGTTTTCATTTTTCCCTCTGTCCCTTGAAACAAGATAACAATTATGAAGAGCTGAGTCTAGGCGAGCTCACACAAGTCTGAAACTAAAATACTGTCCCTTTGCACTGAAAACAATAGAAAATCATGTGGTTATAATAGCACCATTAAATCAAAATATTCAAATTTCATATAAAATATGCAGCGTTATATTAGATATTGTTGTTTCAGGAAAATGTGGAGAACTTAGAGGATGATAAACAAAAAAAGAGGCTTCTACAAAGATTGGGGACATTTAGCTACTTGCATACATCTTGGAGTTTAGAGGCAGAAGAGCATATGCAGATAAGTCTCTGGCATCAAATGTCCTGAGTTTGGATTCTGGCTTCATCACCTGACCGTGGCTGGGACCACAAGAAGATTCCACAATATCTCTGTGCCTCAGTTTCCACATCTTCACTACAGGGATAATAAGAGTTTTCATCTCATAAGGTTTTTTACATAAATTTATATTTTTTAAGCGTATGCAAGATAACGACAACCAAGAATAATACTAGCTAACTCTGTTTAGTTCCTCCATATGCATTGCCTAATGGATGTTTGGTGACATATTTAAAATATAAGCAATGCAGTCGTTGAATATTCTTAAAATATTCAGACCTGAGATTATGGTTAATGATCATCTTCAAGATAACGAGGAGAAAACGAATAGCTGTTCTCTTCCATCCTTAAGCTTTAACAGTGTGCTTAATGTAAAGCAATACGGCTTTGGTTAGACACAAATAGGATTTTCTAAACCTGAAATACCCTGTACATTGACACGGGTTATTGAAGGAGGAAGTAGACTTTCCTTCTTTGAAGAAATTTAAAAATGAGATTGTTAAAGGTGAGAAGGATGCTTTTGAAGCTGATTATATCTGAAGGCCCAGGGACAAAAGATTAGACTATCCTCCTTTGCTCTTTACAAATCATCTTTAACCACACGGAGAAGGCTGAAAAGACTTAGATCCTAGGCCGGCTCTACCCCATATCCTCGGGCCGAGACTGGGGACATAGACCCACATGTAATTCTGAATACCAGCAATCAGAGAGGAACGTCAGGCCAGTGTAGGCTGGGGGGCTTCCTGCACTTCCGAAGCAAGTGCATTACATGATTGCAGGCAGGACCAGGAAGCAGTGTTTCTGTTGTTATTTATCCATTTTATCCCACCTTCGCCCTGCTCCAAACCATACACAGCTTATAAAAATACACTAGATTCAGCGAGATAAAAGCAAACTAAAGATAATTAGGTGAGCCTTTCTGGACTTTGGGGAGATAACTTGGTAGAGAGAGTCGGGTATGAGATTACTGCAAACAAGTATTGGCTGTGTGGTTCTGCATAATGGAAAGAGGTGGATGCTGAATTTTCTAACAGCTATCCAAAGGTGGAAAACAGTCAGTTATATAATTCAGGAGTCCAAAAAGTCAAAACAAACAAGCCAAAAAAGAAAAAAAAAATGCAATTTGGTTAAAACAATATGCTTCCTGTTTCTAGGTTCAAAGGGAAAGTCGTCTTTTTTTTTTTTTTTTTTTTTTTTAGGATTTTATTTATTCATTTGACAGAGAAAGACGCAGCGAGAGAGGGAACACAAACAGGGGGAGGGAGAAGCAGGCTTCCCGCGGAGCAGAGAGCCCAACGTGGGGCTCGATCCCAGGACCCTGGGACCATGACCCAAGCCGAAGGCAGACGCTTAACAACTGAGCCACCCAGGTGCCCGAAGGGAAAAATCTTTTTACGTATCTTCATAAAGAACTCACTGTGCAAGGTGGTGAGAAACAGCCTTCAGAGCAGCTCTCCAGAGCTCACGGAAATGGATTTCACAGAGCTGGCCGATTCTTACGATGTCCTTCAATGTTGGCTAATGGCGGACAAAATAAGCCAGTGTAACATGGTCATGATCACGGGACACCAAGCAAGGGTTGCTCTCTCAGCAAGTAGCAGGGCTCCAGTAGGTGGCGGGAACATGCAGGCCATTCTCTCTTCCCTGGTCACAAGGTGGGGAACAAAGCAGAGATGCAGTCCTAACAGCATTAGGGAATTTCTCAGATGATAAAAATAGGGACTACGATAGAAGAAAGAAGACAGAGACCCAGTTATCTAAACTGGGGCACAAAATGAAGTTGGTGTCTCAGGAACATTGCCTAGTGATAGACCTGAAAGCCAGAGTCAAATCAGTTGACAGATTTTCGATGGGTAGCTCCACAATGCTTGGGAAGGATCTAGGAAGGCCATTCTGATTCAAGTGAGAGTGGGGTTCCAATAAACTTGGAGGCTGAGGTCAAGCAATCCTAGCTGGAGAAAGTGACGACATATGATTGTACATTATTATGAGATTACTTGTTCAGCTTTTCTCTCAAAACAAATCGAAAATCTCAGCTGACTCAAACATAGAATATTGTAAGTGGACAGGAACACATTACAGTTTTTCAGAAGGCAATTTGAAGTTTCTCCTCTGTCATGAAGCTTGTTTTGACTACTCGTCGTGAATCTCCAATAACTCGGCTCTGACGCCAGGATGTGCTGCTATTTCAGAAACCCTATACCTTCCTCATATTTGTATTTCTATTATGGTTTCAATTTGCTTTTAAAGCCCTTTAGTCTTTACTTTTTGCTACTTTATTGCTTCCCTTTCCTGCCACCTCTTCAAACTTTGACCATGTTATTCTTGCTTACACTATAGGACCATGAAATTTATTTATGTAATGCAGATGAAAATATCACTTCATCTGTTTTCTATCAGCTTCTATATAGTCATCCTCAATATTTTAATTATCCCCAGGTGCTTTAGCATATTGTGGTAGGCTGTGCAGAAATTAAGTAACACGAGCCAATAGGTATTACAGTAAAGAAAAATACGTTTATTCTAACATATTGAAAAACTATTTATCTCTTCTGAGGACCAATTTAACAAAACCAAAATGGAAAACTCAAATATCTATTCTGAAATTTTTGTCATTACGTAGGTGACACTGGTAGCAAGGGAAATCATTTTGTGCTTTGGAAAACAATTCTCGGCTGCTATTTTCTTCTTCTTTGTGCAAGAAAATTCCCCTGAAGGTATACAGATGAGGGCGAAGTTCAAGAACATTTGGAGTTGCCTGACTTGGTGTCAGTTTGAAACTTTGGATTTCTAAATAAAATTGACAAAGTCATTTATAGAAACTGCACATTTTTATCCTTGGGACTAATAGCAGCAGGGAATAGAAGCATCTAACCAGCAAGATAGAAAGAAAAGTCTACTGATGCTTTGTGATTTTTAAATGAAAATAATGGAAGATGAAAGCAAATCTTCATTTTGTCTCATTTGTGATGCCTAATAATTATGCTTGAGGAGATAAAACTACTCATTGAACAAAACATTTAAAAATTCCATAGGCTAAGCAATGCCGATGCAGGCTTACTACATTTCTTTATTAATCCTTTTAGAAAAGGACTTTCTGTCTGGCTTTTCCCTGAAAATGGCTTTAGTCTGGGGTTATTTTTATTTTTTTCTGGTAATTCATTTATTCAATATTGAACAGCATTTTACAATTACTGTTCTTATATTCAAGGAAGGCACTGTGGAAGATACAAGAAAAAGATGCAGTGTCTATTTTGTCCATAAATAAGGGACAATATATTCTTACCTTTGCAACCTACCTACTTAGCATACTACTTGTCATAAAGTAGGCATCCAAATTTTGTTGAATTTTAATGAAAACTCTCAGTCTGTAAGGGACAGGAATATTTATCATATGCTAAGAAAAATCTGTAATAGTATGCAGGAACACAATGAGGACACAGAGAAAGAAGTTCACTCTCCTACTTAGAGAAGTCAGGGAAGGCTGTCCGGGTAAGATGATGATTGGGCTGAGTTTTACAGGAGGTGTCGGTGATTGCCTATAAGGGAAGGTGACAGAAGGTTGGGCCACAGGGGACCACGGGATGCAAGATGCTTGTATAGTAAACCCATCTTGTGTTGTATGCATCATTGGCTTCTAAAATTTAGGTTATCTTCTAGAACAAAGTGAAAATAACAGCCTTATCATATTTGAAGAAAGATGAAAGATGTTTAAAAAGAATAAATGTACTTAATACGATAGTCAAAGCAGCAGGAAAAACTCAAACCGAAACAAGTGCTATGGCATTTGCCAGTACTGACAAGAATTTTTTAATTGTAAATCCAAGATCGGTTGGGAAAGGCAATAAAATGGAAAACCTTTCTGGAAGACATTTTGTCAAACTAACTTAGCGACAGAAAACACATTTGACCCCAGCAATTCTATTTCTAGGGATTTAGCCTAAAAGTATAATTTAGGTATGCACCAGTATTTACATAACAACATCGTTAAATATTCATTTATAAAAAGGCAAAAGCACACAAAATATCCAACAATAACAATGGTCAGGAAATTTGAGTGCTTCATCTAAAGAAATATTATCCAGCACTTACACATTATGTTTTTGAAAACATTTGATGACAGAGAAGTTTGCTCAAAACATAATTAAGTGAACATAAAAGAATATGCAACCGCATCTACATGATGACATCAATGTATTAAAAGCAAATACGTCTATTGCAATACCTACTCTTTTTAGCCAACAGCAATGGTCTTGGCTTTGGACTGGCAACCAAACTCATGAGTCAAGATTTGGTTCCCCCAGCACTAAGATTACATCGTGTTAAGAAAGGATATAAACACTGGGTGTTATGCACAAACAATGAATCATGGAACACTACATCAAAAACTAATGATGTAATGTATGGTGATTAACATAACAATAAAAAATTTAAAGAGAAAACAAAGAAAGGATATAAAACAGGTAACACAATAAACCCTGTGTACTTAGATACTGAAGATTCTCCCACTAACTACCCCCCAAATTCTTCCCTCCTTCTATGTACATGCCACATCTCCAATCAAGAGGTGGGGCTATATCCTATCTTTTTGAATTGGGCTGGATCTTTAAGTATTTACTGAGGTTCTGGAACTCTGAGTTGGCATCTTATGCTTCTTCCTTCTTGGAACTCAACTGCTAAGAAGCTACATGGACAGCGTCACGTAGTGAATCAAGGTGCCAAGATGACAACAACAGCTGATGAGCCATTTCAAGCTGATGCCACATGGAACAGAGATGTACTTCCATCCTTCCTTGTCCAGGTTATAAATAAAGGGTGCTGATTTAAACCACTAAGTTTTGTTACACAGCAACAGAAAACCGAAACAAAGGACAATTTCATAGGGGATTTAAGATCTAAATACTCCTCACTGTGACTTCTGAATGTCTCGTTCACTTCATCCATTTTGCCTTTAGGATCTGTATGGGCACAAATTCTAGGCTGGTTGGGTATCAACCACATTAGTTCAGGAATGCTAACATATCTGTGATATCTTCAGCTTTTGTGCCTTAGTTATGCAGTCTCTTGAGGGGTACATGACCAATTTCCATTCCTAGAATAACCGTATCTCATAAATATCAGTGCTTAATAAACAACTTGAACAAATGTCAAGTACTTGATCCTGTACATGCTACCTTAGCTAGATTCTCATTTTTCTGGGATCTTGCTATACTCCAGTAATTTCCTTGAATTACCATTAAAGGAGTATTCAATCAAAGGACAGATTCTCAAGTGTCTTGAGGTACAGGAAGGCCGCGTACTACTGTTTACCCTTTCTTCCTATCTAGCTAACTATATTTATATTGAAAAAAAGACCAGAAGGATATGTATGAAAATATACATGTCATAGTCATTGGATTGTTGGTGATTTTTATTATGTTTTATTTATGTTTTCAAATATTCCATTTATTTAATATAATAATGTAATAAAACTTAGGTCACTTTGAAAAATGCAATGGGAGCCAATTTTTAGGCCTCTTTAGGCTTTTACCAAGTGGTCTCTCTGACAGAAGACCAGATACATTTTTTCAGTAGGGGCGTCACTTTTTCAGAGAAAATAAAATATATATTTTTTTATTGAAAGAGAGAGTGAGTGAGTGTGAGTGGGGGAGGGGGTGAGAAGGGAGGGGTAGAGGGAGAGGGAGAGAATCTTAAGCGGACTCCACACTGAGCATGGAGCCCAACAGGGAGCTTGATCTCATGACCCTGAGATCATGACCTGAGCCAAAATCAAGAGTCAGAATCTTAACTGACTGAGCCACCCAGGCGCCCCCCTCTGACCTTATATTTCTACATTGATTACCATCCAGCAGTAAAACACTCTTGGGCTCTTGCTCTGCCTCTTACTCCTACCTACAGATAGTGAGTTACCAAATTGGTCAGGCATGCATCACACAGCCTTTCTGCCCCATTTCTCTAAAGAGCCAGCACAGCTGGGAGTATGCTGCTGTGTTTCTCCTTCCTGTAAGTTTGTCAAAGTAAGCCCCTCTCCATGGGAAGGCCTGTCATAATCCAATACTGCCTGTGACAACACAGAAAAGACTGCTTAATTATGGGATTTCTTATTAGCAAGTCAAATATTGCCCCATGTCTAAGTGACATTCCCCAATATAAGCTTTAACTGGTTGACTGTGTATTTTGTTGTCCATACTCAGAGACCTTTGAGAATGAAGGAAGGTACCAAATAGAATAAATACATGTTTATCATTTAGGCAATCCCAACTTTAGCACCTGTAAAGCTGTAATATGGATTCTGTCTGATTTACTCTTGTGGTTTATTACTCAGTTGAGTAAGTCCTTATGATGGGAAAGGTTCTGCTATTTTGGATTCCCTTCAAACCCCAACACTGATCATTTTTAAAAGTTTTCTAGCTTTCAGAGCAATGTTTTCTAAAAATGAATTACCAGTGTGAAAAGAAAAAAATAAATCTGGAAAGCTATACCAAAACTGCCAATACTGCCTTTTTCAAAGGGTAGGATATTAAGTTAAAAAATATATACATATAAATGTATATATATAGTATAAAATATACATTGGCTAAATGCATAGAATGATAGGATATATATCTCTATCTACTATCTATCTATCATCTATCTATCTACACAGTGAATTTTTACAAGTATTTCTTGGATAAGCAGGAAAATGAAATTAAAGAAAAAAAATCTCATGATATCTGGTGAATATTTTTTAATGTAACAAGCCTTGCATTATCTCACTTAATCCTATTAACAACATATGAAGTAGGTCTTATTTCCCTGTCTTATTAACAAGGACACCAAGACTCAAAGATACTGTGCTCAAGTAATGGTGAAGCCAGAATTTGAATGTAGGCCTATTTGGGCCCATGTGGTTAATTGTGGTGCTATGCTGCATCTTTTTTTTTTAATATTTATTTATTTAAGTAATCTCTACACCCAATGTGGGGCTTGAACTCACAACCCCGAGATCAAGAGTTGCATGCTCCTCTGAGTGAGCCAGCCAGGAGCCCGGTGTTATGCTGTCTTACTGTTTAGCTCACGATGGCTGATAATTGAGTTGGGAATTGATAGCTCATTTCTCATTTTCCTCTATGTTATACGGCTGGCTCATGTGTGAAGATAAGTGCACCTGAGCTCAGTTCTCAGATCAGCAGTGAGCACTCATTTCTAATTACCAAGAATATCTAGTATCAATTTTCATAGTCATAATACTCCTTCACATCTAACAGTCACACTCCTACCTCAGTGGAAGTTTTACCACTTGGTTGGGATATCTTGCCTTCTGTATAGTCCTCATATGATTGATTCGCATGTTTTGGATGTAGCATTCTATGCATTTAGCCATCTCTCCATTTTGCAAGATTCAGCACATTTTCTGCTGTTTTTGTTTTGTTTCATAACTTACTGTGGAATCAACAAATGTGTGGATGCACATGAGTACAAGATTGATTAAGGACAATGTACTCCATTCAATTGTGTGTGCTGACAATTGGAATTAAATTTCACACCAAATCTTGTTTTCCATGTAATAGCTCACTTATCTTTTTAAGGGAAAATTTACTTATGCTGAAGAATCAGCTGTGAATGAATTAGATTTGGAGAGGCCAGAATGGAGGCCTGTGAAAATGACTGTGTGATCTTTTACTACAGCAAAAATGCATTGATTTTAAAACCTCAGTGTTTTAATTGGCTTTGGGATAATCTTTGTGTTGGACTCAATATAAGAAATTGATCCTACTCTGATGAGATGCTGGGTTGTGATCAGCTCTGAAAGTGGTGAAAATCAAGGAAAGCAGCTGGGAGGAATAAGCGTGAAAGGATGCTATGTGAATAGGAACACAGATGCTGCCTAGGATAGTAATTGGTTCCTTCCATGGGAAAACTTTGAAAAAAAAAAACAAAACCTCAATTGTTTTGAAAGTCTTTATGATCATCTGTAGCACAAATCTTTATGAATATGTCAATATTCATTTTTGAAGCAGAAATAATAAAATAATAGCCTTCTAAATATTTTGCAGTCCCTTTAAGAAATTTGTCTAGTTCTAGGGTTTAAGAACGATCTGTTGTTAGATATTAAAAAAAAATCTTATGTATTTCTACCAGAGGTTACGGTTAGCATACTTTGAAATATTATTATTGCCACTTAAGCAACTTATCTATTTATTTAGTAAACAGACATTCATTGCATATTGTTGTTATGTACTGGTGTGGTAGACAGGGTATGGATAAAGGGAGGTACTTCTTACCCATAGGAGTTCATGAACTTGTTGAGGATATAGCATCCCCTTGTCAGGAAAAAAAAAATGGATTCTTTATGAATGGAAACTGCTTAGATTTGTCTAGGTTGAAGTAAAATTGAAACTCTTTTATTTCTAGAATGATTAGGCAACTTGAGAAAAATTGATGTAGCAACTAACCAAAGGAACTAAGTTCATATATTCAATACCAAGCATCATATATTAAAGTAGTAAAAGTTCACCTAGTGCCAAACATTTAAAAGTTTACAAATAGTCTGACACTATACGCTAGGGAGTAGAGGGTTCAAAGTAAATGGTCAGTATGTTTTTTTTTTTCCCCTTGTACTCAAATTACATTGATGTTTATCGTTTAGTACAGAATTTTTAAAAATATGATGAAAAAATGAAAGCATTCTCTTTCCCAGAGCATTTTACTTTAGTCTTAGATCTCAACTTTAAAAAAGAACCTTGACATAAAAATTGTATTAATAATTCATGGACCATATTAATGGCTGAGTTAAAACTTTAACAAGTTGGTGTTACAAAACTGTCAAAAACGTAACAGCCCTGCCTTCTTTAATTTCAACTGCTTCTGATGAAGCGTAGGGAAATGCCTTATTGGTGTGCAGTGTTACCAATTATCTGACAGAGCCAGAGTGTATTTCCAGCTAATCAGAAATAAGAGTGCAGAATTAAATCTCCCGTGTGAAACTCATCATTTACATATTTATGATTCAGAAATGATAATAAGGCTAATGAGAAACTCACATACTGCCTTAAAAGTCAAGTCAATCTTACAGATAATTTTCAACAGATAAAGCTCCTGATACATGGTTGTTGAAAGATGACGTCTGTTGATAACAATTTCGTTTAATTAACATTGCAAGTTATTTGTGTGGACTTATCCGTACACTATATAAGGGCATTTGTTTTTACACTGCTACCTTTGGGCTAAGAGGGAGACACAAGGTT
This sequence comes from Zalophus californianus, assembly GCF_009762305.2. NCBI lineage: Eukaryota > Metazoa > Chordata > Mammalia > Carnivora > Otariidae > Zalophus > Zalophus californianus. The sequence continues at coordinate 46,752,885 of NC_045607.1, forward strand.
AATGGAAATGGGTGTAATGTGGAGTTTATACGAATACAACGCGCTGGGGGAGATGGTGATATTAGATGCATGCATACACGCGCCCAACCCCAGCACCACTTGATACGTGTCTGGGAGGATCAAACAGGAGGTGGCCGGTTGTAGTTTGTGAGGGGTGTTTAAAGCTGTTAAGAGCTTGGAGTTGTGAGTGACATATACATTTCTGAGTTGAGGCAATATGTCATGAGCTTTGATTATGCTCATAAGTGGCCCTACCCTCAGAGCCAAGGCATTTGAATATGTTCACTGCTGCAACATCATTAACGAAAGAGGTGACATGCCGACACCCCCACATCCGCTCTAAGAAATGCTTTATACAAGTCATCAATTTACTGATGCTGGCAGATGACCCTTTCTGTGTATGATACAGATTTTAGTTCTCTTTGGGCAGTCTTATTTGTGCAAGGATTTGGGCACACTGTGTAATCAAGCACTGTCACAGATCTTATTTTCAAAGCACACTTATTTTTTTTCCCACTGAGGTGGCTTTAAAAGAAAATGGAAACTTTTAGTGCCATAAGATGTGTTTATTTCTTTTTTGCTTTCTTTTTTAAGATTTTGTTTATTTATTTTGAGAGAGAGAGAGAGAGAGCATGAACAGGGGGAGGGGCAGAGGCAGAGGGAGAGAGAGAGTCTCAAGCAGACTCCATGCTGAGTGTGCAGCCCAATGCGGGGCTGGATCTCACAGCCCTGAGATCATGACCTGAGCCGAAATCAAGAGTTAGCTGTTAACCGACTGAGCCACCCAGGTGCCCCGTATTTTGCCTTCTCATTTAACACTTTTCCTAGGAAGAATTTTTGCACTGAATAACATTGCTTTGTAGAAAAGAATAGAGACTTGGAATTTTAAAGCTCAGTTACAATGCTGTTTAATGCCTTATTGTTATTCGCATTATTATGACGATAATGTAATAACGACAGTCAAAATACCAAAAGCATTAACAATAGCTTATATGGTCATGGGAACAGCAGAGGCCAAATACGGCTGTAGAAAAGTAAAATATTGTCATGGCTTACACAGAATCTTGTATCTACCGTGCTGTAGTACTTTTCTATTGTTCCATAAGAAATTATAACAGAGTGACTTAAAACAATACACATTTATTATTTTGCAGGCTTTTTTGGTGTCAGAAATCTTGGCACAGCTTCACTTGGTTCCCTGCTCAGGGTCCTACAGCTGCATTCAAGGCATCAGCCTGTGCTGTGGTGTCCTGTGAGGTTCAGGGTTGTCTTCCAAGCTAATAGAGTCGTTGACAGAATTCAATTCCTAGTGGTTGTAGGACTGAGGTTGTAAGCAATTAGAGTTTATACAATTGCCTTTTCTGTGGCCTTCTCCACTGGCAGTCCACCTCATAGCAGTTTGCTTGTTTGAAGTCAAGAAGAGTCTACTGCTCTAGTCCACTAAGATAGCGTCTTACAAAATGCAACTTGAGCGTAGGAGTGAAATTTTATCATCTTTGCCAGATGCTATTGGTTAGAAGCAAGTCACAGGTCATGCTTTCACTCAAATGGATTATGCAAATTTGTGAATCATTGTAGGTGACCTTACACTGTGTCCACAAGTCCACCATAACCTCTGAAAGGCAGCAGAGAATACTAGTTATGAACATAGACCCCAGCTCACACAGCCTCAAATATTAGCTCTATCATTTACTGGCTGAGTGACATTTGCAAGGTACCTAACCATCCTGTGTGTATTTTTTTTTTATCTTTAAAAGAAGGCTAACGATGAAATCTATGCTTAATAGTGTCATCAGGATTAAATGCATTAACTCATTTTAAACACTTAGAACACTGTCTGGCACATAGCAAGTTCTCCATAATTCTTACTGTTGCTGACTATTACGGTGAAATAAACACTTCTCACTTCCAAATTCTTTAGGGAGGAGGTAGCACTGCATCTGTAGATGAAGACATGACCCTGTAGTGAGATGACAAAATTCACTAGATGATTTCCCTTCAGATGACCAAGTTATCTATGACTTTATAACCATTGAGATCATTATTTGTATTATATTCTCGTATCTTAACTTTTGGAGAAGATGACCTAGTAAGTAAAGTTTATGCCTTAAAACCTCCTTTACACTAAATATAGCAATGCCGGCGAAAATTTTTAAAATAAATAAACCGAAATGACCCAGGTAGAGTAAAAAAAACCAAAAACCAAAAAACAAACAAACAAAATCCATGCCCATCACCAAGGCACAGAAAAGAACTGGAAAATGTTAAACAACTATCATGGAGGAAGCGGCTCTAAAATGAGAAGCAGGGAGAGATATCTAGAGTTTGGCTCAGATGGGCTAAAGCTGACTGAAAGCATTCTATGTAAAACAGAGGGCTGAAGCCAGGCTGTCTTAAAAACTAGGGACTTAAAACTAGGGACTAAGTTTGGACTTCTGCAACCCTCAACTCTTATAGAAGGTGAAAAAATAATGTGTCTATTTTTTCGACGGGTAATGAACTAAAACACGCGCGTGCGTGCATGCGCACACACACGGTAGAGAGACAAAAGCAAATACGGAGAGCTTCCTTCCATCAGAATCTGCAAAAACTTGCCTCACGCAGTCTCCATGCTGCATATGCAACATTCACAAGAACATCACAAGGCAACAGGAAGTCTGACCTGGAATCCTAACAGCACTCCACCTGGTCTGAAGGGTTAACTTGCTTCAAATGAACACACTCCTTACTTGCTGACCAAAGACCCTTGTTCTATAACAAAACTAATTTCCTCTCTTTGAGATTTGCAGACCACTAGCCTTGTGGAGTGAAGGACCAGACCTTCACAGGCCACAGAGGCCAGCAAGTCTGTTTGAAGCCTCCTTGGCTTTCTGATTAGCCTAGCAATTTTTTTTTAACAAAATGTTTTTCTTTCTTTTAGGTCACACAGATGGTTTTATTGTCCTCCCTTTGTGGATCTGTAGACTGTGCCCTCCTTTGCAGAAAGGACAGAGTCCTCCTGCGCATCATGAAACAAGAACTGGACCCTCTCCCGCAAGCCCGGAGCACTGAGATCACACTTGTAGCAGGCATCACTGAGTCTGCACATGATCAAGACCCGTTGCAGGCCACTGCACTGTCTTTGCTGATTAACTACCCTAAACCCCTTTAAAAGTCCCTGGACCAGGCAGAAACTGGGAGGAGTTGCCGTTTGGACAAGAGTCTGCCTTCTCCCCAGGTTGCTGGCCTCCTGAATAAAGCTCAAATTCCTTTCCAATCAAAACTTGTCTCTAGAGTAATGATCTTTCAGGAGACAGGCAGCTGAACTTGGGTTTGGTAACAGATTTACAAGATCTAGTGATGGAGAGGGAGCCTTGAGGGGTAGTAGAAACAACTGCAGGATCACCTGCCCATGTGAAATAAGCACAGAAGGAAAAAAGAGAGAGAAAAATTGTATAAATAAAAACAAAAGAAAACCTCCACTTAAAATGAGTTTGCAGACAAAAATGCTAAAATATGTGAAGAAATAGAATGCCAAAACTGAAGAGCAGAATGTGAATTTACTGTAGCTGGAATTAATTTCATGCCAATGTTTTTTAAAAGTATAAGATAAGTATTTTATTATGGCCAGTGAAATAAAATGAAGACATGACATCCATAAGAAGCAATTACGCTAAACAAGGTTAATATGATATGCATTAATTTAAAATATCTGAAAATAAAATTATATATTTATATAAGAATTAAAAAAGATAAAATCTAGAGTGAACACAGTAACAAGGAAATAAGTGAACTAAAAGGTATTCCTGAAGCTTTCTAAAAACCAACCATAAAGAGATTTTTTTGTTGTTGTTAAAGCCTGGTAGCTTTTTTTTTTTTTTTTAAATACAAAAGAGCATTTAAGAGACATGAAGGGCAGGCTGAGAAACACCAGAATTTGTCTAACAGGATATTTGGAAATAATGAATTGCAGAAATCATGACAATATATACTTAAAGAAATAATTGCTGAGACTTTTCAAGTACCTACCTACGTTTTTTAGAATGTAAAAATAAATGCATACCAAGAAACACTGTGGTAAAATTACAAGAAATGAAGACAAAAGAAACAGTCTTAAAATCTACTAGAAAGAAAAAAATAAAAACACATTCATATGAACAAATGAGTACTATTAGCAACAATAATTTTCAGGAGAAAATGTTGTAGTTTCTTCCAATAATAGTGATAGTCAACTGTTACACCGGATTTACTCTGAGTTGTATATAACTTGTATATTTCATGAGGTAGCTATTATAATTACTGCCATTTTACAAATGAGAAAATTGAGGCCCTGAGAAGTTAAGACTTTCCTAAGTTTATATAGCCATTAAAAGGTGAAGCTATCTATTTTATGTTTTTATGACTAGCTTAATTGTTATTTGACAGTGAGGGCTAAATCAATATTTTTCAAGGTACTACAACAAAGAATTTAGCACTCTAAGTCACTTAAATAACTCATGGAAACTGCACTTGATTAAGAAGATAAGTAAACTCAGAGAGCATGTACATATATAAAATATAAGAAAGAAGAGAAGCATAGAGCTTGACAAATAATGTTGGTAAGTTTGATTAACTGTAAATTTGATTTATAGTCAAATTTGATTGGTGGTAGGAATAATAACTTCTCTGAGTTTGAAAAGTAAGATAAAACTTCTAAAATATTAAGGTGTGTTGATTGGGATGGTAGTTGTCATGGGCAGTTAATTATGGTAATGTTTACTGCCATATTGGGAGGAATACAAAAATATTGAATAACAATTGATTTTGTTAGATAAATATACCAATAATTTATATAAAATTATATTCTAAAATATATATAGCATAGCATACATGTTACCTATTTTGACTTCCAATCTAGTCAATGAATAAAAGAAGAATATGGGTTGTAGAAAATAATATTAATTTAATAGTAGTAGGTAGAAAACAAAAAAAGAATAAGCATAAAATGCAGAATAAAATGGTAGAAAAAGTTAAACTATATCATCACAATAAATGTAAATGGAGTATATACACTTACTGAATTACAGACTTTTTTGATAGGAAAAAAACCCCGTATCTAGCTATTGTCTGCTTTTAAAATATGCATCACAAATAAAGCCATGTTGAAATGTTCCAAATAAAGAAATGAACAAAGATGTATCGAATAAGAAGTGTTCAGAAGAATGCTATTATGCCAATACAATAATAGACAAAACCAAGGCAAAAGCATTAATGTAGATAAATATATCGCATAATAATCAAAAATTTACCTACGAAACATAAAAATTATGAAATTTTATGTACATTACAACATAGCCAAGAAATTAATAAAGTAAAAATTGCGAGCATTGTAAATTCACCAGACACTGGTAAATCAAGCAGATAAAGAAACACTTGCACTCAACATATTTTTCACTCAAAACTGACTATAATTTCAAAGAGATGATTACCCACAAAACACATTTTGAACCATAAGGTAATGAAAATGAAAACCAACACTTAAAAGATAAGTTTAAAAAATAAAATATGCTACAAAACTTTGAAAGCTTTCAGAAATGTTTCTTTGAAATGTGTTTGATTGATTTTTTAAAAAATCTAAATGCAGTAGTTTATATTCAATCCTTTTCAATTTCATCTTATTAAATTCTTGGCCCTTTGTTTCAACCTGACAAGATCATCTTAGACATTAAATCTATGACCATTATAATTTTTATTCCTTCACGATTGGTGTCACTTTTTATATTAATAAACATGTCTTCCACACGTTCCTTTAGTCATTTATAAAAATGGTAAATCTGTTAACATGCAGGACAGAAACTTAAATTCCTAATATGTCTAATTAGTGATGGAATAATGTGTTAACCCTTCCAGATTATAGAGATTTGTATTTTAATTATCTTTTTTCAAACTCTGATACCGTATAAGATAGTAGCAATGCAGCTTCCTTTTTAAGTCTATATCCAATTATGGACCTAAACTCTTTTTTATTGATCCATAACAAGACTGAGAAAACATCGATACATTAAAAAAAGGAAAAAGACTTTTCTAAAGGCTTAAAAGAGCAAAGAAGAAATAAACAATAACACATGAATCCTCTGACTTGTAGATCTAACACAGAGGCATAAGGGTTTTTCTTTATTGACATAAGACAGAAGAAAGAAAAAAAGAACCCCCCTCCCCACCCACCAACAGTGACTTTCCAGGTCCTCATCTTTCTACTTACAGGATAAATACTAACCAAAATGTCACCTCTAAGTGACGTGGAATACAAAAGCAAAGGAAAAAAATAAATTTCCTTACTACCTACAACCCATTGACAAGTCCTTGAAAGAGGCAGAGTGACCTTCCTCTGGGAGCTCAGCTGCCTTGATGTTGACACTTTGCTAAGGGCAGAAGGCAGACTTGGATTACAAGATCCTGACCACCCAGAATCCTGAAGTCTTCTTTGACAGGTAAAAATTCCTTTGGAAACTTCCTTTATCTCTACGCCCCAAGATACATGTTAGCAATCATCCTCCAAGCATATGGCCCACCGACATACATCTGAAGGGTCTCATGACCAGGGTTTTATTAGACGGTAATGAATGACCTTTTCCTACCAATAGCTAGCACCTTCAAGGTCCTGGGAACCTTGCTTCCAAAATTCTTTAAAGACTTACACTTTCCCTCACCCCCTCCCGACTTGATCATATATTATCAGTCACTCATCACAACCTCAGTGCAGCTCCTTCTGTCCAGGGGTCCTGTCCCTGTACTTTAAGAAAACCACCCTTTTGCACCAAAGACACTTCAAAAATTATTTCTTGGCCATCAGCTCTGAACCCCAACATTTCCTACATCTTAAGGAATGACCTTAGATAGCAAGACCCATTAGTGAAGGCCAAGCAAGAGGACAAATTTATCCCACACACCATTTTGTGGCTGATCTCTCCAATTTTGTACATCTCATCAAGATAGCTGTATCTTAAGAGACAAAAAGAACACTAATATTCATACCAGAAGAGTTCCACTCATATGGTCATGGAGGGAATTTCTCCAGAAATACACTGCCTTATTTAGGTGTGAAGTAGCTTGGGTACCAATCCTCACTGGTATCAACACTGGAGTGTAAGTTAGAGCAAGATCTTCCCCTCTTTGAGCCTCAGCTTTCTCATCTGCAGAATGACGGGGTTGGATTAAGTTAGGTGTAGTTCTTGTTCTCATCTTTTGCTGGGCTACGATCTCCCCCACCCACTCCATCTGTTCAAAGCTTGGCTCCCTGTAAAACTCGGAAAAAACTATTCTCTCTATATATCCCAATCATCTAGAAAAAAAATTCTTTTTTTAAAAAAAATATCTCTTGGCAGAGCTATCTCATTTGTTTCTAATTTAAGCCCATGCTCTTCCTCCTTTAGTTGACTTAGGTCTCCCTTTTCATGGGTGTCCCAATTGTGTATCTGATCTCTCCTCAGCAATGTTTTAGCCAGCTGGCTTTTTTTTTTTACTTTCCTGGTAGAGAATTAATTCCCATTTAGCCTCTTCATCTTTTGAGGCACATTGACATTTCCTTTTATTGCTTGAATCTTCTTCATGTAGGATGTTTTCTGCTATTTCCCCAAGCTTACTGAAGGTAAGTCTTTTGCCAAATGCAAATATTCCCCAGTGCAATAGGCTTTATGACCCCAATCTTCTTCAGGCATATCCTTAGCCTACAGTGCTCTGCTGACCCTGCAAAGCTGTTTCTAATCCCTTCTCTTAAAAATGCATTTCCTGAGCAGAGTCATTAACTTTCCCTTCAAATGGCTGTATCAACAACTTTTGTTTGTAGGCATTAAAGAACACCAACTATTTGCCAGAAGTGTTCAGGTGCCTCATTGCAGTAAGGTGACTTACCATGGAATTCTCCTGCCCAGTCATCTCACTCTTCAATATGCTATGAAATGGTGGCAAACATACCTAAATCTAAGAAAATCACCTTTGTTACTTGAGAGATTTGCACATACTGATAAATTCCCAATTAGTGTATTAATCAGTAGCAGCTACTTTTTTTATTTGCTAGTTAAATCTCTACGTTGTCTTAGAGAGATAGTGACATTTTAACATGGTGTTGAAGAATGAGTAGTCATTCACAGAGTAGAGGGAAAAAGAATGTCAGGATCTAATATGGAAGTAAGAATAAATATTCCGTGCTTGGAATGAAAGAAATGTTCAGATATGTTTAGAGTATAAAGGATGTTTAGAGAAGTATTACATGATGAGGTTAAAACAATAGGCTGATGAACATTGTCCAAGATGTAATCTTAAAGAGTTTTCTTAAAATTACAGCAAAAGGCAAGCTTTTCAAAAATATCCTTGAGAGGAACATAATTAGATTTGTGTTCTAGCATGATCATGAAGGGGATGAATTGGAGGGAATGAGAGTGGAGGTGAGATAAAGTTAGGAAATGGGAACCGAGTTCATGACAGGGGAGAGAAGAAAAAGATGCTTTATGACAAGCAACTGGTTAGAGAATAGAGAGGGTGAGACCATGTTTATTGTTCAGTAAATGAGTAAATGGTGATATTATTAGCATAGCTGGAAAACTGAGAAGAGGTGCAAACTTGGGAGAACCAAAGGGAGACATGATTTCAACTTTAGGTGTGTTTGAGTTTAAAGCTGCAGATAAAAATCTGAATCTTAAGGGAAAGCTGAGATGTAGAGGTATGAAATTTGGAAACGTGGCTGAGAAACAAAGACAGTCCTTTTTAATAATTGTGTCTATAAAATGAAGGACAGTCTTTATGGATATGGTGTCTGGATGTCACTATTATTAGCAAAGTCACCTACATTTATTCTTAAAACCAAAGACACTAAATTTATAAAGGCAGTGATTGTATGTTCATTTGACTTCTAGAATGTAAACTTTTTATAAGGTCCATATTATGAAAGTGCCCTCAGCATGTTCTAAGAACACATTTGCATGGTTAGCTTTAAGCATGTCTAAAATAAATTAATGGGAAACTTTAATATAGCAGTTCCCACTTTTCTGTGGGGGGATATGTTCCAAGACCCCCAGTGGATGTCTGCAACTGCAGGCAGTACCAAACCCTGTATACACCATGTTTTCTCTTACCCATGCATACTTATCAAAAAGTTTAATTTATAAATTAGGCATAAGAAGAGATTAATGACAATACCTACTAATAAAATAGAACAATTATAACAACATACTGTAATAAAAAGCTCTGTGAATGTGGTCTCTTGCTCTCAAAATATCTTACTGTACTGCACTCACCCTTCTTCTTGGGCTGTGAGATGCTGAAATGCCTATGTGATGAGATCTAGTGAGGGGCATGGCAGAGACACCATGACATCGCATTAGGCTACTATTCACCTGCTAACGCTCCATCAGAAGGAGGACCACCTGCTTCTGGACTGCAGTTGACTGCAGGGGACTGAAACTGCAGGAGGTGAAATTGTGGATAAGGGTGGACTACAGTAAACATAGTGAAGACAAATTATATGTTAAAACTATCAGACACCATACAAAACGAAGGCGATCTTAGCTGGCTATTATATGCCAACGAAGACAATCTGTCTTTGGAAGTTTTTATGAAATTTGACAAATTCCTCAAGTGAAAAAGTTAGTGTTTCTTCTAATGTGTGCATTTATTTATTTATTTTAGGGGGCAGGGGTTTCTCTTTCTCCACGGTACCCCCTCCCCATGCCTCAAACGCCTGCCCTCGGTCTTTAGGATTCTTTTAACCTGTGCCTATTCTACTCTTCCACATTTCTTTATTCTATTAGATCCCAATTATTTTTGCTTCCATCCAGAAGTAGTAACATAAGACTTAGAGTAAGGTTGTCCAAACATCTACTGATGTTTGGACACAGTGGAAATATCATATTCCTAGACAAGTAGCATATTAGTATCATTAGTATCATTAATTCACATTCTTAAAAATTCCTTTGCCATTCATTCCTTTTCTCAGAAGTTTTACCCAGCTCACCCTACTATTAGAATCCTGGCCTACCAGCACATATTTGATTCAACTTCTTTCATCCCAAGCTTCCTAAACCACAATCACTCACCCAAAATCACATTCATCATATTTGTTTAGTAGCAGGAATATAGATTGATAGATAGATGATAGATAGATAGATAGATACTTTTTGGTTTAGTCTCAATCCTTTAGGATATACTCAGCCTCAACGTCACAGAAAATAAGTACATTATCATATATCCAAAACCAGACAAATTTTCTCTCTGAGAAAAATTCTGGAGGGGTGAGATCTTAAAATACCATTTTTCCTCTTAGTTTTTAATATTGTAAATTATTCACCAGTCTCATCATGTGTCAAGTTATAGTGAATAAAAATTCTCTCCTTTTATGAAGTCCTATTAGGTATTTCCCCCCTTAAATACACTCAAAACTAAAAAAAAATGACACATGGGTCACTTAAATGATTGCTATTTCATTTTGTGGGAATGAGTTATATTGTAAGAAACATTCTTTTGCAATTGATAACAAAAATATAAGAGGGATTATTTAGCTTCAAGAACAAATTCTGTGTTTCTTGAAATTGCGATAAAGCACAAAATATCTTAGAGTTATGACAGAAATGTTCATTTAAGGAATAACACACAAACAGAAATTTCCTCTTAGAAAGCAGAGTCCAGGAATAGAGCAGATGTGAGAAATGGTGAGGGAGAATGTACCAAAGATGGAACAATCCTTCCTATAATTAGTGGTACTATTGCACACTGAAAGTATTGTGCTTTTGTGTTGTTCCATTCACATGGTGTTTTGCAGTAAAAAGGAATCAGGATTGTATCCTGGCATGAGTACTATCTTACCTAAAAAAGATAAGAACATGATGGATGAGCTTTCTCAGTGTAAGAGGGTTCTGCACCTGGGAGAATCTTGTCAATCTATCAAAGAAAAAAAGAAATAAACCAGACAAAGTTGATGAAGACCAAAAGCTCTAAGGAGAAATATAATTCCACAAATCCACAGAGACAAGTCCTCTAAAAAGAGCCCATTCTCAAAGAAAGGTAGCAGTAAAGAATCACCCTGGACCTCTAAAGATGAAAGCTCAGATAGAAATGGAGTGCCTGAAAATCATTTTGTCACAGAGAGTTATCCATGATACCGACCATCCAATGCTAAAATCTCTGAGTATTACAGATCTTAACTTCTCCAGGAAAACTGTCTATTCTGATGTTCATTCTTCTCCGACTTGACTAACTCCAAAGCCATCTAGTTTATTTAAAACTTACTTGAATAATATATCCATGTATTGAGCTCCTATTTTGTCCCAATTTTGTATGTATGACTTGCTTTTAATTCTCATAAACTTGTGAAACTAAGATGATCATTAACTCCATTATGATTCAGTTTATGTTATTTACCAAATATTATGCAGATAGTTAACTGTGTGCATTGAGATTTGAATCTAGGTATATCTGGACTTAAATCATCTGGTCTTATATGGTTATAACTTGCTTAGCCTTAGTAGAATAGAGGGCTGGGATATAAAAGGAATGAAAAATATATTAAGCTAGTCATCAATTTTAGGCCAACTAAAACTTTCCATTATGTAATATTTCAATTTTCTGCTACATAAGGACTGGAAAATTCCCTCACTCTTTTTCTAAGAAAGATTTTATTTATTTATTTGACAGAGTGAGAGACAGTGAGAGAGGGAACACAAGCAGGGGGAGTGGGAGAGGGAGAAGAATGCTCCTTGCTGAGCAGGGAACCCGATGCGGGGCTCGATCCCAGGACCCTGGGATCATGACCTGAGCCGAAGACAATCACTTAACTGACTGAGCCACCCAGGTGTCGCAAAAATTCCTTCATTCTTAAAAGACTGAGACCATGGTAAGTGATGCTCTGGGTAGTGACTTGTGCATATGTTTAGGCTCAAACTGAGCTCTTACTTTGTGTAGCATTTAAATAGAGGAGAAAGTCCACTGAGGAATGGAACAGGGGAGACACTTTGGGAAGTAAGGAGCAAGTTCAAATGTATATGAGAATAAAATTCTACAAGTTTGGTGATATCTATGGTATCAGACACTTTAGAAGGGAAAAAGTAATGATTTGCTTAGTAGTTTATGACATACTTGTTCTCATCTGAGGACATTTTGAATGGGAATTCAACTATACCTATACTTGATGCTTATAGTGGCTAAAACAATGATTAGTAAATAGTCCAGATCCCTTAAGTACACAGATTTACCCAACAATTGTCAAATGTAATTTCCAGTGGAAGCTTTTGCATTTATGATTGTAACTCTCATCATGCTCAAAATCAGCATAACTGGTAGTAGTGTATTAAATTAAATATCAAGTTCTGAACAATATAGTTTGAGTTATATGTATTTTATTGAATTAATATTCTCTAAGATGCATAAATGGTAAAAGCCAAATGTGTATTATAGACACTGTATTATTTGTTACTAGAATAGAATTTGTGAAATTTTGTAAAATGTATTTTTTAGGCAACTAAGAGATAGTAAGAGCAATAAGTTTTAGGGCACCTGGGTGGCTCAGTTGCTTAAGCGTCTGCCTTCGGCTCAGGTCATGATCCCAAGGTCCTGGGACTGAGTCCTACATCGGGCTCCCTGCTGAGCAGGGAGTCTGCTTCTCCCTCTCCCCTTGTTCCTCCCCCCTGCTCATGCTCTCTCTTGTTCTTGCTCTCTCTCAAATAAATAAAATCTTAAAAAAAGAACAGTAAGTTTCAAAAGGCATATTTTTACTTTATATGCATATGCAAATCCCTCCATATAAAAACATTCTTTTTTGTTTTTGTTTAAAAAATTCTTTAAAATTTATTGACAGAAAGATCTATTTTCTTATCCTCAACCCTAGATAGAGGAGGCATATTCTTCCTGGTTTGGAAAATGAAATAATTTTAGGCTATAATGTATACTTGTGAGGTTTGAGTATTTGTTGAAAATAATGTAAATTCTTAAGAAAGGATAAGAAGTTTGATTTACATGAGAGGTTTTTATAATAATGTGTGCTGTATTTCACCACTTGGTACTATGCTGATCAGCATTGTTTATAAATGTTTAACATAATGGGGCAAAGTTAACTATTTTAGAATAACAATGTTTCTTTTCTCATACTGCTGTTCTTTTATTAAGTTCATCTGTGTGCTAGGAAATGTAGAAAAGATATTTTTGATCTTCTAGAAATAAGTACCATGTTCTTTTCCCATGAGGCGAATTAATTCAAAATATTATTTTTCTCTATAAGTTTTAACACTATGCTAATAAGCAACCAAATGTCTAGAGTGAGCCATTAAAGTCATTACCTGTTTTTATTCATTCACCAAGTATAGGGTAGGCACAGAAAGAGGTCCAGAAATCCTTATAGGGGTCCCCTTGAATCTAGACACAAGTGTCTACATGCAGAGGGTAAAGCCCAACTCTGTTGGATAAGAATAACTTAAGAGGCAAGAACACTTAATAGGATTGCTGTATGGAAAGTAAATCCCAGAACAGACACGGAGTTGGCAATTATTATGTTCCTCTGAAGCCCGAGAGGAGAAACTTCATTGACTTCACAGGTAGGTAAGTAGGGACTAGACAAGGCCACATGCAGAAGTGGGGTGAATTAGCTCTAAGATGAAGGCTAACTTTGATCTCCTCAAAACAAAACATTCCAAAATTTGTGAAACGTAGCTAAAGAAGCATTTAGAGAGAAATCTATAGCATGCAAAGCTTAAATTAGGAAAAAATGGTTTCAAGATGGCTGATCTCAACTTCCATTTTGAGGAAGTATTTTAAACACAAAAAAAGTCAAAGAACTAGAAAACAAAATTCCATAGGAAAAAGAAACCCATGACTGATAAATCTCTAGTCATACTAATCAAGATGGAATAAAGAAGACACGGATTCTTAAAATCAGCAATGCAAGAAGAGACATCATATATTCTACAGATGTTTAAAAAATGAATAAGAAAGGGAGAAATTACGAAGGGGTATAAGGAAACTTTTGGGGATGACACATCATTCCTGATTAATGTCAATATTTCACACATGCATACATGTGCTAAAACTTACCAAATTGCAAACTGTAAACATATACAGCTTAGTATATGTCACTTACATCCCAATAAAGTTGTTAATAACTGTAGTCATTCCTATACATAAAAAAGTGTTACTGGACTTACGTGGTATGTGTATATATTCATGCACATGTGCACGTGAGTTTGTGTATTTCAATAAATATACATTTGCTGTTTTACTGAGTTAGGTGTAGCATTTACTTCTTTTTTTTTTAAAGATTCATTTATTTATTTTGAGAGAGCAAGAGTGAGTAGGAGGGGCAGAGGGAGAAGAATCCCAAGCAGACTCTGTGCTAAACATGGAGCCCAACATAGGGCTCGAGTTCATGACCCTGAGATCACGACCTGAACTGAAACGAAGAGTTGGATGCTCAACCGACTGCACCATCCAGGTGCCCCTTTGCAGCATTTACTCCTGACTGATCTTTTCCTATCATTATTAAGAATACATGTTTTTGTGAATTGTGTAAGACTGTTGAATCACAGACCTGTACCTCTGAAACAAATAATACATTATATGTTAAAAGAAGAAGAAGAAGAAGAAGAAGAAGAAGAAGAAGAAGAAGAAGAAGAAGAAGAAGAAGAAGAAGAAGATAGCAGGAAGGGAAAAATGAAGGGGGCAAATTGGAGTGGGAGACAAACCATGAGAGACTATGGACTCTGAGAAACAAACTGAGGGTTCTAGAGGGGAGGGGGTGGGGGGATGGGTTAGCCTGGTGATGGGTATTAAAGAGGGCACGTTCTGCATGGAGCACTGGGTGTTATATGCAAATAATGAATCATGGAACACTTCATCAAACACTAATGATGTAATGTATGGTGATTAATATAACATAATAAAATAAAAATTAAAAAAAAGAATACATGCTTTTTCCTTAATTATCTTTATATTACAATGTAGTGGCATAGTTTGGATTTCTAGGTTTCTGACATAACACTCATCAACAGAATTAATATTCTAGCATATATATATGATGAAAACATTTTTTCTTCATTAAATAGAAATTTCATACTGCATATATTGCTGTTCCAAAGACTCATTTGTATTTATTATGCATTATGTGACACAAACAATGCTAATTTAATCTATGAAACACTCTAAGATAGTTTTATTATCTGATTTTATAATTAAGGATCCTGAGATTTAGAGGAGTGAAATCATTGTGTGAATACAGCACACTGCTGGTAAATGCTAGCGGTTAAATCTGGTTGACTCAGCACCTGCATCTTTATTTACCGGCCTGTCCCGCTGTTGTGACCATGGTGGATGCCCATACTTGGGTATTTTACCTGGACTGCGACATGTGGAAAGAAATGAAAATCATGCAGTATTAGTGGGAAATGATCACATTCAAGAAACATTTACAGAGTATCTTCTTTATCCCATCTGTTGTGGTGTACCTGAGAACCTAGAAATAGGTTTTCATCTGGTTAGGCACCAAATGAGTGATAAATTGCTCCATACACGTATACACAAAATCTTTGCTGTCATTTTATTCGTAAATAGAATTAGAAGTACATGATTAGACTCAATAGCATGAAGTTTGATGTAGCTTTTCCTGGTTGCTGGGTTTTTGTGGTTGTCCATTTTCACTGCATGTTTTATTTAATTAGTTGCTATCGATGTACCTATATTAATTATGGCTTTGGGCGCCTGGATGGCTCAAACGGTTAAACATCTGCCTTCTGCTCAGGTCATGATCCCAGGGTCCTGGGATAGAGTCCTGCATTGGGCTCCCTGCTCAGCGGAGAGTCTGCTTCTCTCTCTGCCTCTGCCTGCTCATGCTCTCTCTCACTCTCAAATAAATAAATAAAATCTTTTTAAAAAAAGAAATGGCTTCATTTCTTTTGCTTATTATTATTTTCATCTCTCAATACAGATTTCACAATACTTGTGACTGTCATTTATTTATAAATTTAGTTTCTACCATGCCCTCTGATTTCTGCTGGTTCTTCTCATTCATATGGAGAGCTCACCAAAATCAAAGGCTAAATGCATTCTGGAGAATGAGAGACAAAGGAAGCATATCTCAAAGTCAGTTTCTGAAGCACCTGCATAAACACCTCCTAGGATGCACACCCAAATGCAAATTCCTGGCTAACCTCAAATTGAAGGAATCAGAATCTCCATTTGCCATGGCCAAGTAGCCTGCATTTTACTCACCTCCCCCAGACAAAACTACAATCAGACAGGTAATGGTCAGAGAAGTTGGCCCCAGGGACCAAAACCTATTGACCTCAAATACAGGGTTATCAACAACTCCTTTAGTCCTGAAAGCTGCCTCAATGATGGTAGCTTTTTAGATCTTGTTTCCAGAAATGTCTTCTTGTTTTCTCTTTCAGTATTTGTGTCATCTAGATACAATCCACTCACTCTGCAAAATGCCTACCCAGTCTAATGGTTTTTGTCACTTCCCAGAAATCAAAAGCATCGCCATTCAGTTACGGTTTACATTTAAAGGTCAAGAGAAAACAAACAGGTTAAATCCTCCGAAATCAAGCACTTGAATTTCCCTTTATCACCCCAGCCATGCCCTCTAAAATAGGACTTTGTGTGTGTGTGTGTGTGTGTGTGTGTGTGTGTGTGTGTGAAATTTCCAAGCATGACAGAGAGCCATGATATCTCAGATTTACCTTGAATAAGAAACTTTTCCTACAGCTCTAATTAAAAGGAAGTTTCAAACCTACAAATTAACAGTTTTAATATGCTGCTCCTGGTGATTAACTGCTTCATTTTTAACAGGCATTCACTGTTAACGCTGCAACTGTTAATTTTAACGGCTTGATTTTTAAATTCCAAGAGGAGTAAAACTGGTTTAAATTGATTCCTATAATTTTTACCATTGGCCTAAAAATCTTTATTTAGAAAATCTTCTTGAATAACATTATTCTCCTCTCCAGAATTTTTCTCTTTTACCTCAAACAGAATAGACGCTTAGAAGCAATTGCTTTCACTTTTATTTTTCTTTTTTTGGACTATACTTCGAAACTACCATTACCAGTTACTATGCCTCTGGAGATTTGATGAGAAAAATATCTCAATAATAATCTTTTTTAATCAAACATTTACATATGTATTTTTTAGACAACATTTGTAGTGTTTAGAAATAAATTTTAAAAATTGAGCCACAATATAACCAATTTATTATAGTGTATATAAAAACATACGATAAATTAAATCTCTTGAAAAATCTAAAATAACTATGTAAGGCCAGCTTTGCAGAAGGTGACTTCTGACTTAGAGTTTTGCTTATTCATTTGTATCTCGAGAGGACACACAGTTCCTGATTACCAAGAATACCAAATCCACAGATAATCCAAAAATTCCTTTTAGCCTTTGGTTTTAAAGCTTTCCTTGGAGAAATCCTTCTTCAAAGCTGCTAATAAGCAGCTGGAGTGGCTAATTTAAAATGCATTTCAGATAGCTATATCTTATATGTTTATATTAAATGTCACTTGTATCCATTCTCTCCCATTTTAATCTCCATCGTTGGCAACCTGTTTCCACCCACCTCCTACAAGAAACCAATCTCATTCATTTCTAGTTTATTCTTTGTGTTTCTTTTCTTTTAAATATATATTTTTTAATTTTATTTATTTTTGAGAGACAGAGAGAATGACAGAGAGAGAGAGAGTGAGAGGGGTGAAGGTCAGAGGGAGAAGCAGACTCCCTGCTAAGCAGGGAGCCCATTGCGGGACTCAATCCCGGGACTCCAGGATCATGACCTGAGCCAAAGACAGTTGCTTAACCAACTGAGCCACGCAGGTGCCCCTTCTTCTTTGTGTTTCTATTCGCCCTTTCTGTTCTTTATGCGCAGAGAAAATATATACAATTTGTTTTTATGTATTTTATACATATAGTAATACACATATATGTATGCTTATATAATATACATATATTATTACATACATATATTATATGCTATATATACATATATTTTATTTTGGTTTTAAGAGAAACGTAAAGCTCTAGGTACTTTTCCCCTTGGGAATATGTATCTTGAAAACCCTTCCATATCAGTTCACAAACATGTGCCTAAACCTTTTATATAGCTGCACTGTACCATGTTATGTGTGCTATAGGTTACACAACCACTCTTTTATGTATGGCCATTCATTTTATTTTCAATATGCAATTACAAACAATGTTGTAATGAATAATCTTGTGCACATATATGTTTCCCTATGTTGGAAGAGTATCTTCAAAGTAAATTCAAGAAGTGGAAACGTAGGGTCGAAAAATAAGTGTAAGAGAGTCCCTGTCTCCCTGCAACTACTCTAACAGAAAATTCTTATTTTTTAGTAGTTTTTATTGGAAATTTATTGTTATATGTTTTAATTTATGCTAATATGATATCTTATAAATATCTCATTATAATTTTTATTCAGAGGCACCTAAGTGTGATTGAGAGTAAATATCTTTCCATATATTTAAGAGCTATTTTAATAGAAATTGTTTAGAGCCATTAAATAGAAATTTAATAGGAATTGTTCATGTCTTTACCTATTTTTTTTTCTGTTGGGTGTAATGTAAGGTGAGGATTGAATTTCCTCTTTCCAATGGCTAATCATTTACCATGTTCTATTCTTCTTTAAAGTCCACCATTGCCCCAGTGATTCGAAATGTTAACTTTATCAGATATTAAATATCTGTATGTGCCTCGGCTTATTTCTGGACTTTTTATTCAATTCCACAGTTTTATTTGTCTATTCATGCACAAGTAACATACTATTTCTATTACTGAGGTTTTAATGGCTGGGAGGCTAGTACACCATCACAGCTTTTTGTTTTTAGTGTTTTCACAGCTAGTCTTGAATGTTAGTCTATGATAGTTTTATGTCATAGAATGTTCATTTATATGTCAATTTTAGTAACAACTTCTCTAGTCTGATTGAGAAATAAAACTTGCTAGTATTTTTATTTGGATTGAATTCAATTTACAAATTAACATAAAGATAACTTTGCATTTTGTTATCTTTCTTTTTTCAGTCAAGTTTTTCATAATTTTTTTGCACTCTTATTGTTAAGTTTACCTTGGATCATTCATTAATTTGTGCTGCTCTTATGGACTTAGGATTGGCCTCAAAAGTGGGGGGCAGTTTTGTGGGACCGAGCCCTTAACCTTTGGGCTTGCACTAATTACAAGTAATTACTGTCCAAATGAATTAAATTGTAGGACACCCACTTGGTGTCTGCAAAGAACTGAAGAACTGTTTAGTGTGAAAAACCCAAACATTTGGTGTCAGAAGTGTTGAGAGAGTAGAGAAAAATAGATTTTCCTTGTTCATCTACATGGAAAGTCTAAAAACTTTCTTGTGCTTCATTTTTAAGTATGAATAAAAAATACAGACCAAAACACATTTTTAAAAAGCCTCACATAGGGGTGCCTGTGTGGCTTAGTTGGTTAAGCATCTGACTCTTGATTTTGGCTCAGCTCATGATCTCAGGGTAATGATCTCAGGGTTGTGAGATCGAGCCCTATGTCAGGTTCCATGCTTAGCATGGAGTCCACTTGAGATTCTCTCTCTTCCTCTCCCTCGGCCCCTCCACCTGTTCATGCTCTCTCTCTCTCTCAAATAAATAAATAAATCTTTAAAAAGATAAAAACTTCACATAAATATTATAATAACAAAAATAAACAAAAGAAGAAAGGACAATGGAAAGAGCAAAAGAATATTGCCAATAATTATAATTAATACCTTATAGAGATAGGAAGATATTGTATCCATGCAATAAGAACAGAAGTTATTGCAAAGGAATAATCAGAAGGTAAACTATAGCCCTGGAAAGGTAAAATGTATAAGCAGGAAAATTAAAGTTTAGTGAAAGTCTCAAAATATATAGTTGAGAAATAATCCCAAAGTGGAACCAGAAAGGCAAAGGCTACAAAACCAGGGAGAAGAGTGAAAATCAAACAGTCATTGCAGGAAGGGCAATATCTGATTAACTGGAGTTTGAGAAGGAGAAAACAATGAAACTGTTAGGAGATAAATTATCCTAGAAAACGGGTTTCTATACTTAAACACTCTAGGTTTTCCAAATCACTACAATAAATGAAATTTCAGGACACCAGAGATAAAGGTATCTTTAGAAATTCCAGAGAGAGATTGGATTCATTGCTTTTGCTTGTTTTGTTGAGGAAAGAAAAATGAGACTGTATGCAACTTTGGTGTTCTTATAATTGCTCTGTTATTATATAAGTTCTCAATTTTAGGTAGTTCTTACAGTTTGCATGAAGATCCCCAAAATACCTAATATTGCATATGTCCATTGTCACTTTCATTTGTCGAATAAGAATTTGAGATTGTGGGTGTATGCTGAGTACAATTAACACTTACATATTAAGCTCCCCAAACACAGTAGCACATGTATGGAGCCATATAGTTGTTATGGAAAGAGGGTTTAGATTTGGATCTCTGCTCCAATTCTTGCTGAACCAGTCAATTGCTCCCATGAATCTCAGAATAATAGTACCTTTCCTGCTTTACCTCATATCACTCGCAAATGAACTGATGACCATGGAAACCATTTTAAAAGAACTCCATACAAATATTCTGTTATCCAAATAATATAGCCTATGTTTACTCTTTTTAAAAATATTTTCACCTTAGGAGTGCCTGGGTGGCTCAGTAGTTAAGCATCTGCCTTCGGCTCAGGTCATGATCCCACGGTCCTGGGATCAAGCCCCTCATCGGGCTCCCTGCTCGGTGGGGAGCCTGCTTCTCCCTCTCCCACTCCCCCTGCTTATGTTCCCTCTCTCACTGTGTCTCACTCTGTCAAATAAATAAATAAAATCTTAAAAAAATAAAATAAAATATTTCCACCTTAAAAGAGCTATCCACAATAAACTTGACAGGGCACTGCCCTTCCCAAATCACCCTCATCTCAAATTTAAAGTCTATGTTCATGTATATGCTGCTTTATCAGCCTTAGTTATCAGGAAATTGTTTGTTACCACACTGATAGTTTTTCCATTTACTATTTCTTTCTGTTCTGTTAACTGTTTTGTGAAGTTTGGCTCTGCTGGTACTTCCTTATTGATGCTATACATCCCACCCTGGGAGGGTTTTACCTCCCTGTTTTTGACAAACAGCTAGTAGTATGCCTCCTCTCCATTTGCCAAATTCTGACCATGAAATGAAATGAGATGAAAAAGGGGGCAACACTATAACATTTGGTTAAGATGAGTCAATTTTAATATTGGGAATGGTTTTGGATGTATACAGAAAATGTGTATACTGGTCTCTGCCCCCAGTTCCTGGCTCCTGACACAGGGCTCCTAAAACCCTTGTTTCCTAGATTCCTAAGTGATAAGAGCACTAGGAGCATCTTTTATTTTATTGAGGCAACTCTGGGTGAGCTCCTGGTGGGATCCTGGATGGAGCTGGTCACCAGAAGCCCAAGCCATGATTAGAAGCTTGGAATTTTTCAGTCCTCCCCACCCCCACTTCTCCAGAGAAGGGAGAGAGGCTAGAAAGAGAGTTTGAGTTATCATGTCTACTTGGGGAAGCCTCCATAAAATCCCAATAGCATAGGGTTCAAAGAGCTTCCAGTTTGGCAGACACCTCGATACCTGGTGGGTGACGCACACCAACTCCACTGGGTCAGAAGCTCCTGTGCTCAGGATCCTCCCAGACTTACTATATGTATCTTTTCATCTGGCTATTCATCTATATTCTTTATCAAATTGTTTAATAAACTCATACAAATAAACAAGTGTTTCCCTGAGTTCTGTGAGCTGCTCTAGCAAATTAATCCAACCCAAAGAGGGGGTTGTTGGAACCTCCAATCTATAGCCAGTTGGTCAGAGACACAAGTGATAATCTGGACTTGTGACTGGTATCTCATATGAGGGGATGGGAGGAAAGTCTTGGACTGAGCCCTTAACTTGTGGAATCTGATGCTATCTCCAGGTAGATAGTGTCCGAATTGAGTTATATTCCCAGAAACCCTGCTGGGGTCCCAGAGAATTGCTTGTTGTGGGGAAAACTTCCGTGCATTTGGTGACCAGAAGTGTCATAAGTGAAGTGTCCAGTGTGAGTAGTAAAGGAGGCAGGCACCCAGGGCAGAAACGCACAGGAGAGAAGAACTAGGTTTTTCCCTACATAAGGAAGAAAAAAGACGGGGTTGTTTTTCCATTGAATTGTGTTTGTAGTCTATCCAGAAGCCAAAAATATTCCAACACTTTTATAAAAAATTCAATATAATACAACTTTAATTTCCAAAAGATTTCAACACTGTCACTGTTTTGGACCCGTAAAGTAGATGCTGGCAGCCTGGGTGTTTGTTTTCTTTTTCTCCCTATGGAACTAATTTCTATATATTTCAGGATAGTTTCTGTTTCTGATGGTTACATTTACTTGGCCAATAATTATCAGTGTTATTTTTCAAAGTGAATGCCTCAGACATTGTATTGGCACTGTTTTTGCACAGCAGTGTTGCCATGTATCTGATCCAATAAATTAGCATAAGCATGCTGTAGACATGTTTGTCAATAAAATGAATTCATATTCTTATATATAGGTTCATGTATAACGTCTGTAGAAAATATACATTATATTTTTTCTATTCAAACCATTACGCCTCAATATTCCCTTTCCTTATTTTCTTGTAGCAACAATCCTGATCTAAGAATTGCCATTGAATGGGAAGAAAGAAAGCGTCACAGGAAATGAAAGAAACAGAATTAGAATATCTTTATGATGAGGAAGGTAGTCTTATTTTTCTGACCCAGTTAGACAGAAAATTATGACTCTACATACCTTACTCAAGTTCTTGAGTTCAAATGGTATTTGTTTTCCTTTCTGGGAAAATGGAAGTCCATTCTTCCAGAGTAATCCTCCAAAAACTATTTAAATGATCAAAGCTTCAAACACAAAGGAAACCTTACATTAGCCCTATAAAAATATAAAAAGATGATCAACATAAATATTATTAAGGATTTACAGTTAGATATAGGATGGTTGGGGCTAGATTAAAGGACATAATTTAGAGTTGACTCATAGCTCCCATTCCTGAGAAAGTAGGTCAATATTTCTATTAGAAAGCAAGTACTTAAAAGCAGGGATTTGGTCTCTTTTGCTCACTACTGTATCTCAGTGTCTAGAAGATAATCTAGAACACAGTAATTATTTAAATAATAATTATTGGTTTACCAAATCATTGAATGAATAAAACACTGGGATAAATAAATGAAATTTATGGATTACAGGTAAAATCATTGGCAGAATTTACCAATTATCCTATAAATTTGGAGACTCATGGACTGGACTTCTGAGTTAAGATGAGGGATTTTTTACTTGGACCTCCCTTTCCACTGGGGGTTAAGAACACTTAGTGGGATCTGTACCTGGGATTACAAGCCAAGAGTAACTCCATTAAACCAAAGTCCCTGGGTTGCACAGGTTGCTTTCAAATGAGGCTTTCCCACTCTGAGTGGCCACATTTAAATTTTTCCCAGTGGCACATAATCCTCTCTTAATGGGAGCAGGCAGTCTCTAGTTAAAGGGGCAACTGCTGGGGGAGAAAGCCAGTCTCAGACATGGTGGGTCCCAGAATAGATTCCAGGCCACACTGAAAACTAAATAGGCAAAGCTGGTCACTGACTAAGCAGTTTCAACAAACACAGGCCAGAAATCCTACATAGAGATGATTTCTCTCCTGGGAGCTCTTGTTCTCCTGATTCTTTCCCCTTCACCCACCAAGTCTGTGGGATTCCTGAAATGATAATGTAGAACTATATCTTACAGTTCCATGGTTTATGATCTCACTGGCAGATTCTGACGTTTCAGTGAAAGGTAAGAGACCTGGTGAAAACCCACTCACACTACTTTTGTAAAATGACTGCCTAGGAAAGACTTATTTTCAATTAAGAAGAAATAGACTTGAAACTTATGTTCTTTGAACAAATTACACAAATAAATGAAAGGAATGTACATAGCCCTCATGAGGTAGAGGAAAGACTATCATATAAATAACAGTATGAATCACAAGTACATTTTAATAGCATCTGACTTTTACTGTCAAGTAAATGGATGGCAACATAGACAATAAAACCTGAAAGATTAGATAATGAGCAAGCACACCAATATGAAAAGGGAGCTATCAGATTTATAGACATGTGTTAAGTATTTTATATGTATGTATGCAGAGTTGTTAAAAATTCTTTCCCTTCTTCCTTATAGTTGCAAATACTTTATTAAGTGAGGTATATTTTTCCCTCAAACCTCATTGGCATATTGATAAATTTCTGTAGTGAAAATTGTTTTGCATTGGTTTAAAAGCAAAACTATAGCCTGTGTTTGGTTTCTGGGAATCTCTGTATGAATGAAAGCAATTTAAAATTAAGAGTGTAGCAAATCACTTTGGGAATTTACTAGAGAACATTACTTCATATGTCTGATAAAATACGATGAAACAATTCTAGAACATAAGTATTGCACTGGCAAAGTAACATGACTCAGCTTCATAAATCTACCAAGTAAATCAGGGATCCATCATTTTAGGTAGGTAGTGCCCTTCAAATTATGAGCCATTTCATATGTGAACATTTTAGTGCAAATGGGACTAGATAGCAAGGGGCTTTGGAAGTGTAAAGTCTGTTGGAGAGAAATTTATTTTATATGAGGTAGGTGAACTATTTTTAATGTGACAAATTTGTCTTGCATGGAAAAATGGCTTTTTCTGTAGACATGAATGTAGAATATGTGGTGCCATGAAGTTCACAAACAGGCATCTGTAACTATATTGCTGAAATGTTCCAAATATTTCCCATGTCAATTTTTATATTTTTTCCTTTATTGTCTAAATTCATCACTCTGACAAGACTCAAATAACTTTCTTTATCACTGTCTTCCCAATCTCAAGCAATATATGCATCTGGAAAAATCAGTCATTCTCAATCATTTATTTCTTTAAAAAAGTCCTTCAAAATGAGCTTGAATTCCCAGTACAGATTTTGTAACTACAGTGGAGTCACTCCAACTCTTCACTGTGAATACCAAAAAAAAAAAAAAAAAAAATCGTAAGTTACATAGATCATTATGGCAAAGCAGTAGATTTTTTAAGAATTTGACCTAAAAGTGAAAGTAATTTAATTAAGTGTATATATACATATATATATATACACACACACAGTCACACACACATATATTCTCTTTTAAAGACATTCTCAGAAATGACCAAGACCTTCTATTTAAACAATTCAATATATCCATGACCCCTCAGGAAATGATAGTCATTTGAGTATTGTTTTTTTTTTAAAGTGTTTAACTCAGTAATACGTAAGGAGACTTGTTAAACTGCAGAAAGAAATCAATCAGAAAATATGGATAAAACTAATTGAAACTATATAGGGACTAATATACAAGATCATTCTATGAAGAAACTGTGACAGTATTCTAAGGATTGTTTTTTTTTTCCTGTGACAACAGTTCAGCACTCTTGTGAAACAATACAAGTACTCTGTATTTAAAAGAAAAAGGATTAAGAAAGCTCTAACCACATAGGCCAGAGTCAAGGTAACATTTATAACTAACTTCGAAGCCTTTGTAAAACTGATTCATTACAAAACAAGAGTGAGATCATTGGAGTTGCAATGATTCATTCACAGTTAACTTCCTTTTGTGAAGCTAAAACTAGTCCTTTCTATTCTTAATCATAAATACAAATCATTTAAATTCAACAAGTATTTATTGAATGTGTTTACCATTTATCAGGTACTGTTCTTGGCACTGATGATATACATTAGTGAAGCAAACAGATAACAGATCTCAGCCTTTGTGAAATTTTATATTTTCACAAAAGAGAGTAAACATTTTTAAAAATACATATATATATTGAGCATGGTAAGTGAAACTGGGAGTGCCAATGGCTTGGTGGTACATCGAATCCACTTTAAGACAGAGAGGTACAAATAGGCATCTTACTACATTGCTAAGTTCACTTATTAGTTCTGGTAGATTATTTTTAGATTTGTTAGGATTTTCTATTTAAGCAATGTTGTTGTATGTAAATAAAGACAATTTTATTTCTTCTTCCTCAATATTTATAACTACTATTTCATTTTCTTGCTTATTGCCCTGGCTAGCACCTCCAGTATGATGCTGATTAGAAATGATTAGAGTGGATATTCTTGCCTTGTTACTGTAAGGGATAAAGGTCCAATATTTTATCATTAAGTAGGGTGCTGACTCCAGGTTTTCTGAAGAAGTTCCCTTCTATATTTTAAAAATAATTTTGCCATTTTCTGAATTTTATTATATCACTTTTATTCATCTCTTATGTTGTTTTCTTAAAGTTTAACCAACCTTGCATTCCTAGGGTAAATCCACCTGGTCATTATGTCTTATATTTTTATGTAATTCTGGATTCCATTTGCTATATGTTGTCTACAATTTTTGTATCCATGTACATGAGGGACATTGGTCTCTGATTTTCTTATCCTGTAATATCTTTGCCAGATTTTGGTGTCATGGTTGTTTTGGCTTCATAAAAACAGGTTGAAAAATATTTCTTCCTTCTATGTTTTTGTAAGAATTTTTTTGGAATTGGTACTATTTCTTAGAAGTTTGATAGAATTCAACAATGAAATCATATGACCTTGAAATATTTTTTATTGAGAGCTTTTGTAACGAATTCAATTTTTAAAATAGCTATAAGAATATGTGTACTTTTACTGCTTTTTATTTCTTCTGCCCTCTAGGGCTTAGCCTTTAGCTAAGTCTCCAGAGTCCTCAACTGGATTGTCTGAGAGAAAAGGGAAGGGAAAAGAAAAAAGAAATAGAAATCCTTTTGTTGATTAGCAGGCATACTCTGTGGTAGACTTGACCTTAAATCTCTACTGCCCACCATCAACTGGCAACAGTTTCTTGGAGAACCAGTTCTAAAATCTAAGATGTGTTTAATTAGTCCAGCATGAGTTTACAAGTAACACTGTAAACTTACTTTATAAAAATAAGTAATTTTAATCACTGGGGTATCATAGCAATTTTTCTTGGTTATTTAAGACATAAAGAAGACTAGCTAATACATTAGCCTTCTGTACAGAAGGGACTCAAGGGAGCTACCAAAGGTAAGGCAGACTCATGGATGTTTTAATATTTGTCTAGGACTGATCTTAAACAACTCAGCACATTCAAAACAATGATCCAAGGAAAACAAGCAACCTAAGTAGAGATTTAGGTCATAATAGCTGAGGAACTTCATTGAGAATAATCAAACAAGGCTGATCCACATCATGTGGTCTGTGCCTTGCCTCTTGGGTCTTACTCAAAGCTGGCAGGGCAATTCTCTTCCAAGCTTGACCCACTTGTGCATGGTGCTGATAATTATTTCAGTCTAAATTCAGTATTTTAAAAAGCCTCCCAAGTTTTGCATAGAGCTGCATAAGACATTCATTAAAAGAGGTACAAATTTAAGTATAAAGTTTTTATGGGAAGTCAAACAACATATATGATGAATTATCTGTGTTTGAAGCCTGACCTTAGGAAGGTCTGGGGCATCTGTCAGCTGGAGTCCTAGACCCTTTACTTTTTTTTGTATTAGCTACTAAACCAGAAAAAAGTTATATACTATGTTGATTTTTCTTGTAAAACTAGCAAAAATTATTTCTTATACTGGGTCATTTATTTTTAAAGGGGGTAGAACAGTTGTTGCAAAAGGCAAAAGTTGGAAAACTAAGTGAAAAAAAAACTTCCAAAAGCATAAAACTTACACTACAATTGAGAAACTAAGTTTTCCAAAACTATGTTATTAATTAAAAAGACTCCATATAGTCTTTTAACTTAAAAGACTATAAAGTCATTAATTTAAAAGACCCCATATAGTCTTTTAATATCAATATACTCCTTAATTCAACAGATTGATATGAATATTGAAAAAGACTCATTTTAAGTTGTTCAAAATTATTTTGCCTGTAACTCAATAATTATAGACATTACATAAGAATACAAAGCTGTAGCAATAAAATCCAGTGAAAAAATACATGATACACATTATTGAGGTAGCAACATAGCAAGCCATATAATGCATATGAAAGATTATCACTGGGGCACCTGGGTGTGAGTCGGTTGAGGCTCTGACTCTTGATTTTGGCTCAGGTCATGATCTCAGGGTCGTGAGATCGAACCCTGCACCAGGCTGTGTGCTCAGCTGAAAGTCTGCTTGGGATTCTCTCTCCTTCTGCCCCTCCCCACAGCCTCTCTCTCTTTCTCTAAAATAAATAAATAAATCTTAAATTAAAAAGATTATCATTGGTTATTGGCTGAAAGTTCAGCAGCTTCATTAATTTCAATCTTTGCTGTTAAAAAAATGCTAAATATTCCAAAATATTCCAGATTAGGGAAATGTCATTAACTCTAAAGTTATCCACATGATGATTACTAAGAAAAAACTTACTTTATGAATACTAAGACATTTTAATTAAATCCTTTGTAAAATAGATATGAAATATAGAAATAATTTAAGAGTCAGGTAGATGAATTAAGATAAAATAATGAAAGGAAAAAATGAAATATGGTTATTAAGAGTTGTGTCCTTAACTGACAGAGAGAGTAAATGATGATTAGTGCTTTTAAAATTAATAAAACATATTTCCTAGTAAGACTCATAACAGGATATGAATGCATGTTTTATTGTTCATCATTCCATAAGGTTATCATTTTTGGGAAAAATAACGATTATATGTATAGGTAGATATAGATGTAGACATACAGACAAATGTAGGACATATAAAATAAAAAAATTATGAATCTAATTTCAAAAAAGTTAACATATACTCCGAGCAAAAATAAACATCTCTAGTTTATGATAGCTCTTTGAAATATTTTCTGGGATAATAATAATGAATAAATTATTAATTAGTTAAATTTTTAATTAGTAGTTATAAAATACAACACTTTTAGCATCTCAGGCTTTCAAGCTTTCAAGAAACCCATAATTTCTATGACATACATATCATCCCAGATCATAATAGATGAAAATTTCCCTCAAATTAGTAAAATTGTAAAATTAAATCTAGGCAAAACTATAAATATTTGCAAATAAAATATTACTATTCTCATTTTTTTCATTTTATAAACATGTCCTCATATAAAAATAAATAAGTAAAATCAGCAATAAGTTAAAATTATATTCATTAGTTTGAGGAATTATAGGGCTCTCTATCTACAGTGGATTAATCCTCCATGTATCTTAATGTCAATACATCCAGCACAGCTTTTCAAATGAAAGAGGAAATCTTGAAGCAGATCACTTTCTGAGGATGTGTGGGAGCAGAGAAGTGTTAGGTCCAGAGTTAAATAATAGCTACCACAGAAGACTGAGAGCTCCTTCACTTTCTAAGCCAGCTAATCTGATTCCCTGAAGACTATTCCCTTGCTCCCGTATTAGGTACTTGACCCCAACTTTACAACCACAAGAAAGGGGACCAAGATACCTATAACAAATGTAGCTCTCACTGAGATTGAACAGAGAATTTCATGTGATCTACCAGTACTGATCAATAAAGACCTTCAGTTTTAAACATGGCATCACAACAAAGAATCAAGTATTTGAGGAATTCAGCATCATGAAAGAGAGAACTAATCACAGAAAGAGAACAATGACTGGGTGTGTGGATGGCTCAGTCAGTTAAGCATCTGACTCTTGGTTTCAGCTCAGGTCATGGTCTCAGGGTTGTGAGATCCAGCCCCGCACTAGGCTTTGCGCTCAGTGTGGAGTCTGCTTGAGATTCTTTCCCTCTCCCTCTCCCTCTGCTCCCTCCCCCCACTCTCTCTCTCTCTCAAATAAATAAATAAATAAATAATTTTAAAAATGGAGAAAAATGAATATACAGAATAGGAGTGTTTATCAGAGAAATAAAAGATAAACACATAATTCAAATCCATTGAGATTATTGAGAGAGTGTCATAAGAAGTTAATTGCTATACCAAAGTGAAACATTTAGAACACACTGAAAATTAAAAACATGGTGGGCAAAATTTTAAAAAGAAAACAGATAATAAAAAAAGGAAAACAGACAATAAAAGAAACTTGAACAGACTGAATATTAGGTTAAACACATCCAAAGATTGAATCTTGATTTGGTCAACAGATTGTCTCAAAATATTCCTTGAAAAGATAAGGAGATAAGAACATTAGGACAGTACTGAAGTTGGACAATCTGTCTAATAAGAGTTGTAGGAAAAGTGAAGGAAATGGAGAAAAGGAAATACAAAATAAATAATTTTCTTGAGCTGAATAAAACCTCAAGCTTGGCTGTTGGTGGTGTTGGTGAAGGAGATCTACAGACTCCATGTAGAAATTGAAGAATTCCAAAGTTAAAAAGCCTCATAAAGAGTTTCTTATGAAGAAAACCAGTAAACAAAAGATGATCTTTGTCAAAGGAATTATAGTTAGACTAGCATTGGATTTATGTTTTGTAACTCAGGATATTTGAAAATAAAAGGGGGCAAATATTTTTAAATTCCAAAACAAAATGGTAAATGTAGAATTTATTTACTTCAAAACATCATTCATTTCCAAGTGCAAGTCAGTGACATATTCCACCTTACAGGATGGTCAGAAAGTCTTTCAGAAACAATAATTAATCTGCTCTAACAAATAAGAAAACATGAAGTCAAGAACTATTGAACTCATAAAATATGAAAAATGGGGTTGAGCAAAGAAGCCAGCAAAAATTAGAGTTAAACATACTTGACAGAGAGTATGACTACAAACCTTAAGACAATCAACAAAATTTACATCTATAAAAGTAGAAGCACATTGAAAATATAATAAAAACCAGAAATTAAAACTCCAGAAGATTTCAACAAAATATGGGATACTGGAAGGAAAAGGAGAAAGTGACAGCTTGCAAAAAGTATTTTTATTTGGAAGGAGATGTTATAGCTGCTGATTAGTTCTCCATGTTGATGGAGAAATATGTTTAAATATTAAACAAATGTTTAATATAAATGTTATATAAATATTGGTAGAGTCACCATCTTAGCACTGGATCACCTACCTCAAAACTACTTTTTACATGAGAAAATAATAAAGCTCAGTGTTTTTAGATTACTTATTGCTATATATGGCAGAAGCTGATTCTGACTGATGTATCTTCTCTTTGAGTGAAAAAATAAGCTCACCATGTTTGTTCTTTTTCAATTACTTGAGATTTTAGCTTCTATTTCTGCTAATTTTTTACAACTCCCTTTAGATGTAACAATAGGTCATTTTTCCCCCTCCTGATTGCTTCTTGTATCCCATTTTCTACCGTATATATTTTTCTTGCTAAATGCATCCTCTAGTAATATTTAAATGTCCATTGTAATGATAGTTTAGTAATCATTCTAGGTATAAATGTATAACATTTTAAGTTACATTTTTTTTTTTTTAAAGGATGTTGCAGTCTTTTTTTTTTTTAATGATTTTATTTATTTATTCATGAGCGACAGAGGTGGGGAGAGAGAGAGAGAGAGAGAGAGAGAGAGAAGCAGAGGGAGAAGCAGGCTCCCAAGGAGCAGGGAGCCCGATGCGGGACTCGATCCCAGGACCCTGGGATCATGACCTGAGCCGAAGGCAGACGCTTAACCATCTGAGCCACCCAGGCGCCCTTAAGTTACATTTTTAATGATAGTATTTTGAAAACAATATCTTCTTACATTCAATGTAATGAGTAGGAAAGCTAGGATCAATATGATTTCTGTCATAGGAAGCTTTTATAATTTTTCTCTTTTACTTTGGGGTTCTAAAATTTTGTTATGATATCTCTAAGAGTGATTTTTGGATATTCTGCTTGGGACTTGATGTGCCCTTTCCATTAGAGGATTATGCCTTTTAAACAATACATTCTTCTTTTTAGTTTGCCTTTTTTTTCCCCCTGTAAGAACATATAGGTTCCACTCCCTTAGCAAATTTCAATTATATAATATGATTTCATTTATATGATAATAATAGTTGATAACTATAAACAATACATTCTTTTTTTAAAAAAGATTTTATTTATTTATTTATTTATTTTTTTGAGAGAGAAGGTGAGAAACAGCATGAGAAGGGAGAGGGTCAGAGGGAGAAGCATGCTCTCTGATGAGCCGGGAGCCCGATGTGGGACTCAATCCCAGGACTCCGGGATCATGACCTGAGCTGAAGGCAGTCGCTTAACCAACCGAGCCACCCAGGCACCCCTAAACAATACATTCTTTTTTTAATGGGATTTATGTTGTGGGGGAGGAGTACCAATTGGTCTGATTCTTCTGGTACTGGAAGTGGACTGTTTGTAGTAAGTGGATATGTGTGGTGAAATTTCCACCTGAAAAATGCTTTGGGTTGACTTTTGTCCAAAGGTAACTTGAGTTGATGTGGCAAGGCAGCCCAACTAATACAAACATAGAGATTCTGGATAAAATATAACAATTTTCAAAAGAAATAACTTCCTTAAGTGAAATTTTAGGTGCTAGAAACAAAGAGCAAAATCAAAACCAGTTCAGAAAGTGAGAGCTGGTAATGCCAATGGCCCTCAGGAGTTTGGGACTTAGATATAGACCCTAGTAGGTGGGCGCTGAACTTTTGGCCTGGTTCTCTAGAAAGGAAGAGACCGGAAAGAGAATCTGTAACATAAAACTTCCAGCTCCAATGAGCTGTAGCTCCTGAGAGTAGCAGCTAGCCATCTTCATTCTCTTTCTTGGGAATCAGCACAAAAGCTTAGTCCTTGGGTCAAAAAGTCATCTGTGAGAATTCCAGCAGAACCTCATGTAGAAGGAATTAGAAGGTTAAAAAGTAAAATATGTGAAATCAGAGTCACTGACTCCTTCAGAATAAAGGCAAACAAAAGAAGTACTTTGTAAAGGAACTTTCAAATTGGGGACAGGGTTCACTTGTATTTAAAAAATAATAATATTATTAAATAAATAATAATAAAGATGACTTCACAGTGACAGTATTACAGTTTGCACTGGGAAATCAATCAACAGTTGAAAGATTCAGTAAAAATAGTATACCAGGAATGGAATATCAGAAAGTTCTGAAAAAAATTCTGAAGACTCAAAGTGATCATTGATTGCTAATGAGCTGAAGCTATCAGTGTCTTATATTGTTTGATATTCAATATTTATAGGTCTTCCCTATGACAAAATTAAATTAGTTTTGATCTATCTAAAAAATACATTTTCACAACTCCTATTTTAGAATAGCATAAAAATTCTAAGAATAATGTTAAAGATTAATGTAAAGGTATGGCTTGTACCTTTGTAATAAAAGTTCCTAGGCAAAGTAAAATAGAAAATTACAGAAAATTATTACCATGCTTTTTGTCCCAAGGAGGTCAAAACAATTTTCTTAACTAAAAACCTTAACATAGTATTTTCACCATCCACTTTACTAATATGTACCTCTAGGTAAATTAACTTATCTGACTATTGAGTAGTGGATATTCACATCATTAAAAATTGCTTTTGTATCTTAACACTGGTCACATTTTATGAAAATATATCAGGTTTCTACAAAACAGGAATTTTCTCAAGGATTTACTTTATCACTTTCTGTTTTCCTATTTTTTATGCTATGTTTTGTGTGCCTTTGTGTATAAGTTTAAAAAATATTTAATGATGAAACAAACTGATGTATAGACAGTGGGGCTTGTATAACATGAAATGGTATGTAATAAATAGGAAAGCAATCCAGTAAATTTATTCAAATCAAATTTTATTTTATTTTCTGTCTGTTTTAACTTTTTTTAGTTTTTTAAGTTAGTTTAGTTTTTTTTAGTTTTTTGTTTTTTAGTTTAGTTTTTTTAGTTAAAAACATAAAGAACATGATTTCCAAGCTAGATACTTTTTATGTTTTTCATAAAATGAAATGAGACAAGAATGAATTTGGTTAACTAAAATGGCTAGAATATTTAAATCAGACCTGGTCAAGTTCAGAGAATAGGTGGTCAAGTACCTTTTTAAAAAAAAGATCTACAACAAAGGCATATTTTATCATGATCTAGTATATACACTGACAAACACACATACATGAATTGGAAACTAATTTTCATAATACTTACTTATCCTTATATATACAATACCATATAAAAATCTTGCTTCTATTTTATTTTATTTTTTAAAGGCTTAAATGATGGTTTTAATCACCTAATTCAATTTATGATCTACTAAAAGTCCTTAATAAATTGGTTTTAAAAGCCACAGATCTAAATTAATCTATTTATCTTACAGATTGAAGACGAAGATCCTTGAAAAATAAACTCTCTTTCTTAAGCACTTGTGCTGGAATCTGGTAAAATCCATTTTTTTTTTAAGATTTTATTTATTTGACAGAGAGAGACACAGTGAGAGCAGGAACACAAGCAGGGGGAGTGGGAGAGGGAGAAGCAGGCTTCCCGCTGAGCAGGGATCCCGATACAGGGCTCAATCCCAGGACCCTGGGACCATGACCTGAGCTGAAGGCAGACACTTAACGACTGAGCCACCCAGGCGCCCTAAAATCCAATTTTTTTATTGCTAGTTCCTTTATCTTTCCCATAAAATATTATTCTATTCCACTTGAAAGCATAACCATAATAAGAATATATGTAATTTAATTTGACCATTATGTGGAGAAATTTCATAATAAATTTCTGAAATATAAAGGGCTGACCTCTTCCAGGTTAATAGCATAAAACAGCATTTTGTGGAAAAGTTAAGTCTTTTGCATTTTGAACTCTAGCCACTCATTTCAGAAAAGGTTGGAAGTCTTCCAGGGAGTTTGTAAGGTCAGAGAAGGTCAAGCCATTTGCTTTGTGCAGTTTAAGGTGGTATGATTTTGACTCATTGCCACTCCTGAGGTTGGATGTACTAAATTCTGACATACTCCTCGTTCTGACATACTAAATGGACCACCTCTTTCTTACTCATTAACGTATTCAAATTTTATTGAATTCTTATTGTGTGTTAAGCCAAGTACTACAAGACAGTAACGACCAACACATAGGCACCTCCATTACAGCAGTTTACTGAATTTTGGTAGAAGTCTGAGTTTCTTAGATCAGGCTGCCTGTTGAGAATGTTTCCCAAATCCCAGTCTCCTCAAAATGACCCTTTCATGTGCTCTACTCTCCTGATTTGACACGGTTTGTCTATGCATTACCTACTTTCCAGGATTTACTTGGAGAAGAAAACATGAGATAAATGACTATGGGGGCGCCTGGGGGGCTCAGTCTGTAAGCGTCAGACTCTTGGTTTCCGCTCAGGTCACGATCTCAGGGTCGTGAGATCCAGCCCTACATCCACTCCACGCTCAGCGGGGAGTCTGCTTGAGATTCTCGCCCTCTGCCTCTGCCCCCGCCCGCAGGCTCTCTCTCTCTCTCAAATAAAAAAATAAATCTTTAAAAGAATGACTATGATTTTACATATATATGTTTCATAAAGGGATTGGGCATGTTTTATGTAAAAAGAAAATACCATTCTAATGCCACAGTGCATTGTACTAGAAGCAGGATTATGGAGGTGTTTGTTTTTGTTTTTCTAAAGATTTGCTTATTTATTTATTTAGAGCTAGGGGAGGGGTGGCAGAGGGAGAGAGCGAGAATCTCAAGCAGACTCCCTGCTGAGGGTGGAGGCTGACATGGGGCTTGATCTCAGGACCCTGAGATCATGACTTGAGTCAAAATCCAGAGTTGGTCACACAACCAACTGTCCACCCAGGTGCTCCTATGGAGGTTTTTTTTTATGTTTCCTCTGCTAGATTACTCATTTTAAGAAATTTAAACTCAGATGATTCGTTTTTGAGGGGAATGTAGAAATCAACAGTAAGATGTTCACAGATTCTGCATAGGGTATTTAGAAAAAAAAAATGTATCCAATATCCCTTAGGGCATGGTCAATCTCCAACAGTGCTCCTATTCCAAAATGGTTTTCATAGTTGATAATAACAAAAGCAGGTGACAAAAACAACATTATAAGAAGTAAATAAAATTCACAATGGGAATATTATTGAAGATAAAATATTGAGCCAGTCATATAAAGAGTAAAATGACAAAATAAAACTTCAGTATACATTAAAATATATTGGTACAGTTAGTGGGGGGAAATTTAAGTTGAGAAAGAAGATAAAATAATCAAAACCAACAGAAATAAAACCTATAAAATAGGTTGATATCATCTAAGACAAAGAGCAGTACAAAAAGAAATGAGCAAAAAGAAAAGTTGTAAAAAATTTATATAACCAAACCAGCTAACTCAGCAAACTAAAATAGAGTGGAGAACAGGACAGAAAGCAGAGGAGGACCGTAGGGGTTTACAGTGTTACAAACCAATAGCAGTTATATAATTGTCTTCTAAAACCTGGTAAGTCCTGGTAGCCTTTCTCCAAGGAGAATCTAACAAAGGAAGCTTAACTCATTAACTCACTTCACTTTTTTCATTCCTTTTTTAATGATAAAATATTTCAAACAAAGAGAAATAAAACTTGCATTTTTCCTTATAAATATAGCATGTTCCAAATATTTAAAAATGTTACATAATGGTAAGCAAATTTTTGTCTACTGATAGACAAATCTTACCATTATCCATCTTTGCTTCAGATCAATATTTTAAAAGAACATAAAACATCAAAGTTAAGGCTAGAAGTCTGTCTAAAAGATCTCACTTCCCTTATTCACACTCTAGAAGGAACCACTGTTTTATGGCTGTTATATATTTCACTACAACATATGTTTTCAATTTTACTATAGTTATATAGACATTAATGATATGTACTATTGGAGTTTGTTGTTGTAGCTTTATGAAAATGTGCACAAATATTATTATAGGCTATTTGTTATTGTGTAACTTGTAACATTAAGCTTTAAAATGTATCCATTATTTATTTATGTACTTAGGATATTCAGTTCAACTACAGTCTTCTATTTTGATATCTGAACATGTTATTTTATTTACCAGTTTCCCTATTTATGAGTCTATAAATGATTTATATGAGATAATACATTACATATACATATATATACATTCATACATATACATACATATCAAAATTATGCAATTAACTTTGCTTCTTTTTTGCATTTTCTCTTTCTCATTAACAAGAAATTCTTTTGATGCACAACTACATATGGAATTAATGGATCATAAAGAATTTGCCTCTTCCCTTTACTACATATGACCAAGTTTTTATATAAAATTCTTACCAACTTACATATGCCTACTAACAATGTAAATGTTGCCAGTTCCTCACAGCCTCATTGATATTTCATATTATCAGTCTTTTAAAAAATTATGCCAATCTGCTTAATATGACAGTAAACTATTGTTTTAAGTTGCATTTTCCTAATTATCAGCAAGACTGAGCATTTTTTCATAGGTTTATGATCATTTAATTTCCTCTATGAATGGAGTGTTGAAACTTTACTCCCATTTTAAAAATTGGGTTGTTTGTCTTTTCTTATTGATTGGGACAAATTTCTTTATATAGTCTAAATATTAATTTATGGTCAACTATCAGTGTTACACTTATCTTTTATTTATCTTGTCCAATATGTGGGTACTCTTTACATTTTCATAAATCTATCATCTATCTAATTTATAATATACACATGATTTTATAAATAAACATTATTTATATATGTATTAAAATATATTTCTATTATATGTTACTGTTATAAAGAGTTCTATATTTTTTGTAATAGCTTTGTTTTCAGTTTTAATATTTATATTTTTATTGTGTATGGAATTGATTTTTATATATGTTCAGATGAGGAATGTAATTTAATTTTTCCATCCATGGAGATGCCATTTCTTTAAGCATTATTGGATAGTTCATCATTTTGTTTCACTGATTTGTAATGCCAGTCTTTTATGTGCACAGGTCTGTTTTGTGATTTATGAGATTGCTGCACCCTGTAACACTGTCACTATAAGCTTAGAATAATTCCATATACTTGAGAAATTTTCTTTTTTCCCCACTTATTTTATGCTATAATTTGTACAATATGTACATGTGCATCTTTAAATTTCGATAGGACTCACTTTAAAACCATCTGTATCTCCTTTTTTTTTTCCTAGAGAAAGACAGTACCCATAAGTGTGGTGGGAGGGAGGGGCAGAGGGAGAGAGAGAGAGAGAGAGAATCTTAAGCAGGCTCCATGCCCACTCTGGGCCCAACTCAGGGCTCAACATGAGGCTCAATGCAGGGCTAAATCTCACAATCGTGACATCATGACCTGAACAGAAATCAAGAGTTGGATGCTTAATGGACTGAGCCACCCAGGTGCATGTATCTGGGACTTTTAAGAGAAAAACTTCTTGAATTATAATTATATTAATAGTCATTGTTGATTCAGAGATTTTTTTTTCTATTTATGTCAGTATTCCATTTTATATACATACATATATATGGAGTTATATATATCTTTTTCATTTAGTTTGTTTATGCAAATATTCTTTTTCATCATCAGACTCACTAAAAATGTAACTGTTTTAATAAATTTTAGGAGAATAAGATAAATTTTCTATATTATTTTCTTATTTTTATCACTTATTATGTCAATTTAGCCATTTTATTTATTATTGATCTCTACCTTGTGTCTTTAGGTTTGTCCATTTAAATTTTCTTTTTTTCCCTACTTCTTACTTTAAATATTTAGATCACTTTCCCCAATATTTCTTATTTTCTGATAAATGATAATATAATCACCTCTAAGTAAATATTTATGTTCTATAAAATTTGTCATATATAGTGGTTAATTTTCATTCAAGTTTACAGATTTTGTAATTGCTCTTATGATTTCCCCTTTTAATTTAATAGAATAGTTACTGTTGATTCTAAAACTTAGTATCTTTTTACCTATGTTTCTATTATTGATTTCTAATTTTATTTCATTAGAGTTATAGATCTTAGTCTATATAAAGTTGGTTATGTTTTTCAATTTTAAAATCTTATATAATAATTAATATATAAATCTAATGTGTAGTTTAATAAATGTTAATGATAAACAAATACCCATAAACCCAATACTCACCTAAAGATCTAAAACACTAGCTTTTCCAGAGACTGCTTATTCTCTCTTCCATATCCTTTCCCTTTTACTCTATGGTAATAAAAGTTCTAGCTCTACACACAAATGTACAGTTAAATACTAGAATTTCAAATCTATATTGAAGCTTGATGTGGTTATATGATTAGATTCTCAGTGAAATGATAACAGAGGCAGTGACCTATGAATCCTTCAAACTTTAATTTTTTAAAAAAGGATAATAATTTATATATCTCCTTTCTTTTTTCCCATTCCTATGGGCTAGGAGAATGATGTAGTTTTGTGCTATTTTCAAAAATGCAAATTAGATTAAAGGTGTCTTGTTCATTAGTGCTGTCCAGATCCCATATTAACACAGAACTTTGCCATTTACACTGGAGAAAGAAAGAGAGACAGAGTGAGAAATGGAGAGAGAAGGAGAGGGAGAGAGGGGGACAGGGAGGGAGAAAGAAGAAGAAGGAGAATGAGGAAAAGCAGAATAATAAGGAGAGAAAGAAGAGGAAGGAGAGGAAAGAAGAAGGAAGAAGGAGGAGGAGGAGGAGGAGAAGATGTTGAAGAAGAAGAAGATGTAGAAGAAGAAGAAGAAGATGTGGAAGAAGAAAAAGAAGAAAAAGAAGAAGAAGAAGATGTAGAAGAAGAAGATGTAGAAGATGTAGAGGATGTAGAAGAAGAAGAAGAAGAAGAAGAAGAAGAAGAAGAAGAAGATGTAGAAGATGTAGAAGAAGAAGAAGATGTAGAAGAAGAAGAAGAAGAAGATGTAGAAGATGTAGAAGAAGAAGAAGAAGATGTAGAAGAAGAAGAAGATGTAGAAGATGTAGAAGAAGAAGAAGAAGAAGAAGAAGAAGATGTAGAAGACGAAGAACAAGAGGAGGAAGAGGAAGAAGAAGAAGAATTTCTCTTAGTTAAGCTACTATATTACTATATTTTGGAGTTTCTCTTTCCAGAATATAATATGAATGCTAGATAATGCATTACTATTATTGATAAACTTCTTGTGTCTTCTCTCCCGATCATTTCCAATGCCTCTCACTTGAATGATAAACACCATCTTGAAATTTTTATTATTTCCATGCTCTTAAACTTATGTGGGTCAGCACCTGACAAATTTATGAAATCAAGTGAAAGAAAAGATGTTAAATTATTTATTTATTATATTTCCAGGGAAAACTTAATTATCCCTTTTCTAAGTATAAAGTATGTTGTTTATTTGACCCACGACTGTCTCTCATTGGTCTGTGTCTATGATTTCAGTCAGCTTGTAGTTACTGATGGAAACGACTAAACTATCCTCATGTGAAAAGTGGAAGAGAAAGAGTCAACTCTGATTGTCATGACCTGGTCATAGAAGAGGACCGTATTTATGTCACTATTATTAAATATATGCACTTTTATAATGACTGTGACATACCTTTTCCCTTTCTTAAAAAGAAATAAAAAAATGGTGAAGTAGATCTGCTTTGGGTTTCCTGACTTGTAATCTCTGACTCATCAATTCAGTGAGACCGTTAAGCTGGTGCAATCAGAGGGCTTACCTTTTTCTTTCCATTTTCGCAAGAGATCACAGTCCAGCATGGTTTAATTGTCAAATGACAATTAAATATTTTTTTACATTTTAGTTGTTTCCTATATTTTAGTTGTTCAGTTTCTTCATGTAGTTGAGGACTTCATATTCTAGTTGTTTCATATATTTCTAATTGTTTAAAGCAAGAGAGTAAATCTTTCCCTGTTATTCTATCTTGATGGGGAACAGAAATCGAAGCATTTTCATTACATTTTACATTTTTTCTTATTGATTTACAGGATATCTTTATGTATTCTCTATAGCAGTATTAAACATATGTATTGCAAATATCTTTTTCTCATCTGATTTGCCTTTTCAGTTTTCAATAGATATAATGGATATTTTTAGTGCAGTCTTTAAGAGTCTCTCATTAACCAGTGGTCATGAAGGCCTTCTCCTATGTTTTCTTTTAGATGCTTTATTATTTTGCTTTTTTCATTTGTGTCTGTGATTCACTGTGTGTAAATTTTAGTGTTTATATGAGCTAATGTTTTTTCCAAATAGATATCCAATTAATCTGTCATTATTTATTGAAAAGATCATGTTTATCCACTTGTAATTTAGCACCTTTGCAAGAGCACGTGTGACCAAATATATAATCCTGGACTCTCTCTGCTGAACATTGGTGCATTTGTCTATCCTT
Source organism: Zalophus californianus (assembly GCF_009762305.2). Taxonomy (NCBI): domain Eukaryota; kingdom Metazoa; phylum Chordata; class Mammalia; order Carnivora; family Otariidae; genus Zalophus; species Zalophus californianus. Next base: position 46,794,117 of record NC_045607.1, read on the forward strand.
GTACCAAAAAGACACTATACACTGTATTAAGTATGGTGAGTATTGGGCGCCTGGGTGGCTCAGTTGGTTAAGCGACTGCCTTTGGCTCAGGTCATGATCCTGGAGTCCCGGGATCGAGTCCCACATCGGGCTCCCTGCTCGGCAGGGAGTCTGCCTCTCCCTCTGACCCTCTTCCCTTTCGTGCTCTCTATCGCTATCATTCTCTCTCTCTCTAATAAATAAATAAATCTTTAAAAAAAAAAGTATGGTGAATATTCAGTTTGATACCATGAGTCCTCCAACTCTGTTCTTCTTTTAAAAAACTGTACTACCCATCCAAGATTTCTTAACTTCCAAATTCATTTTAGGATCAGCTTGTCAATTTATATACACATAATATGCACATGCACACATACCTCCACTGACTCTCTAGGTAAATTTGCATAGATTTGTATTTTAACAATATTGATTCTCTTCTAATACATAAACCTGTATATTTGCCTACTTTTTTATTTCTTCCTTTAATTAAGCTTAGAAGTATTATTTTTGAAAAAATTATTTTTTCCATCCCTTGTATCTCTACAAACTGGTGGTTTTATCTGAACGCTTGCTTATATTCAAGTTAAATTTACTACCTTAATTTTAAGGACAACTTTTATATTTCCTATAAAAAGTTACAGAATTAATATACATTTGCCATGATCCATTCAATGTGAGGGAAACAAAAAAGCAACATTTATCATGTACAAATCTCTGATGTCCTTTTTTTTTAAAAAGATTTTATTTGTTTATTTGACAGAGAGAGACACAGTGAGAGAGGGAACACAAGCAGGGGGAGTGGGAGAAGCAGGCATCCTGCTGCGGGGGCTCGATCCCAGGACCCTGGGATCATGACCTGAGCCAAAGGCAGACGCTTAATGACTGAGCCACCCAGGCACCCCTCTGATGTCCTTTCTCATACCAATTTAGAGTACTGTATAGTCAATCTCCATTATCTTTTTTTTTTACATGAATAACATCATGTTAATCACATCACAATTGAATTTGCTTTTGTCACTGAAAAATAAAACATGACTATTTCTGCTACTCAAGAGATCAGGGCTATGGTGTTTTTTCATGTATGTCTGCAAAATTCTACTTTCTAAGAAAGCTGTACAATACAATCAAACATTTTCCTACTGATGGACACTATGCTTGCTTCCAATGCAAACATAATGCACTTGTCAGGCTGATTCTACATTACTGACGGACATGATAAACCATTTTTGTGGTTGCTACGGCATTTGAGCACTACATTCTATACTGTTCATAAAGAGTTGATTTTCACAGTTTTTGTTTATATATGGTTATATAGTTCTTTGATTTGAGTAAATAGAATCCTGAAACCACTAAAATCTCAACTATTTTATTTCACTGCTTGGTTGCATTTTGTATTTCTTTGTTTCTCTTAAGACATTTTAATATATTTCTATTTGGCTCTGAGACAGCTTAATGCCTCCATTCAGACCCTTAAATCATTATTTTTTCTATTTTGAATAAATAAGGGTCTTCACTCCACTGCATACGTCACTAAGGTTGTAGTTAAGTTTTTCATCAATCTCTTTACAGCCTGATTGAATTTTGTATTTTTTTTCCATATTCTTCCCTCTTGGCAGAGCTGTAGATCTTCCAACTGAATATGCTTTGGAAATATAAGGGCACAAAAATAGTTTTATTTGGAGACTACCCAAATAAAGCTTTTGTTACTTTACTCCTTGCAATGAGAAGGAAGCATGGCCTCAAAGGTTTGTCTTAGTTACTATGAATCCAATAAATCTAGAAGATACTTATAGTTCTTAAGATTTAAAAATCTTACTTATGAACAATTTTAAAAATAAGAACAGAAGTAAAAGCAGCAACTATATTAATATTTGTGAGCTAGAAAATTTAGCTTTTGGACCCAAGAACGCATTTGCAAAGATGCACTTCACACATTGTTTCAACTATTGTTTTCATACATACTTAGACCCTCCAGTTTATTATATCTGTTTATACTAAGTATACAGTGGGTATTGAGCTGTGTAAGTCTGCTTCCAAAACAGATGAATCAAACAGAAAATTCATGAAAATTTAATGAACTATTTTCTTCAATTACTGTTAGAAAATAATTTTTGTGTGGTGTTATTTAAGATCCACTTGATTCCATTCTTTCAGTAGTATATGAAAAATCAAAGTCCAGAATGTGGAGACATAAAGCCCTCTTAAGGTAAAAACTCTAGGAATTAAACCTTAAATTTATGCTTCTAGTTGAAAAACATCTTACATCACTTCTTTGACTTCTTTAGTGATGAGAGATCTAAAACTGAGAATCTCTCAAATTGTCCAGAAACTGACAGTGTCATGAAGGAGACAGCTTTCCTAAGAACCCTGAATCAAACAGAAGATGACTCAACATGGACAGGTTCAAATCAAAAACTTTTATTCCAGATCAAGAACTCTAAATGCCAGAAGCCATTGACAGTCACATTCTTTCTTGTCTTTTGGTTATCAAATTTCTCACTCACTTGGTTTAACGTTTGTATTAAAAACTCCTCTGGAATCAGGGGCAGTTGATATATATCCGTTTGGCATCTGTCATTTAATGAAATGGAATAAAGTTAAAATGCAGATTCTGAGTCAGTATCTCTGGGGTCAGACCTGAAATTCTGTGTTTAAACAAGCTTTTAGGGTGTACAGATGCTGCTTGTCCATGAATATCATTTTACAGAGCAAGAATCTAGAGAGAGTTTTACCTTTGGTATCATAAACGTGAGTTGCAAAAAAAGGTGAAAATTAGAGTTAGTACAGTTTAAGGTTCCTATGTTAAAATTTCCCCTTTTAATACTATTCAGGCAGAATTGAACAACTATATAAAGGAAACTAAAAAACTAGACATAAAAGTATTCCTTTAACTAGAATTATATCATGATTCCACATAACAAGATTTACTCATACCACAGAATCTTGCCCTTGACATGTTGTTCTTAATAATTGTATTAATCAAAAGAATGACTAACTTCTTGCCAGAAAATATTGCTTCTTTATGAATCTCTGTTAAGGTAATTATCTTGCAATGCAGTAAACCCTGTCTTTCAATAAGGGATAAAACATTAATGATCAAAAAGGAAATAGCTCCAAAATTTAATTACATTTCAGGATTCTCTGCTGATTCTGGTTAGGTTTGCAAACAGATGCAAAATATCATTAAACAAATTGTATAAGAACCAAAAAAAAAAAAAAAAGAAAGAAAGAAAAGAAAAGCTGAGAGAATGAATCCAATACAAAGTCATGAAATTAAGTTTTAGGGAGCTATAGATATCTCTGAACTGATTGGTGATATCCTAGAAAGTTAACCATTCAACATATGTCATAATTGAGTCCATAAGACCAATTAAAGTATGCAATAAGGAAAATAGCAGGCAAATCAATAAATTTTCTCTTCATATTTCCAACCACGGACACATTCTTTATTTAACTCACAGATTATGAACAAATAGGCAGTTAATGATCATTAATCTTTGAAATAATTCTTGAACATCACAAGTAGGTTTGAATTTCACAAGTTGCATTTCACCTGAGGGAGTCAAGATTATTCACCATTTTCTGATGCTAACACCTGTGATCAAAACATAAAGCTGATATAGTAGCATTTAGCTCTTTGTATAAACACATAAGCAGAAGGATAAGTCACGAATGTGCCAGTTGTTCTCTCTACTGAGAATATTAGCTAATATTCACAACATATGCACATGGAGCTTTCTAAATGCAGGCATTCTCCTTTCCAGCAAATTTAGAGTATTAAAATGCTGGTGTCCACGATCAATCCCAAAAGGAGGAATGGAACTCAGAATTTGGGATAGCATAATTTTCTCTGCTCTTCTTTACTATGACACAGTGGAGGTTCTGAGAAAACTAGACATCCAGATTTCACAAGCTAACTCCATGCCTTTTCTGATTAAAAGAGGCAATACATGTATCCTTTTTCTTAAAATTTTAAATTGGGTGAGACTCTGGTGTGCACCATTGCAGGTATGGTGTCTGTTCTTTCATCTCATGGGACATGTGGGTTTTGTTTGTTTTTATCAAAATTGGTATCTTTATATCTCCATTGCCTGTTTCATGTTTTATATAAGACTCTATAAGTATAAACAACATCATAGGATTCCTCCTACTAATAAATATGGAAGTCTTTAATAACAGATGTAGAGCTTTTGTGGTACAAATCAAGTAAAAACCCTATTTGATTAATTGCAAAATGGAAAGTCTTCAGTTCTGCAAGTCCCTAAATTACATATAAACAGAATAATTAAATCAATTAGATAGAAATGACATATTTAAAAAATCACATATTACTTATATGTTGCTTGTATTATCTTATAATGCTTATATTATTGGGGCAATTTAAATATATTTTATAGAAAGTTAATCTGATAATTTGTTATAATTTTCTCTGATTCAGATATTTACAATACCAACTGACATTGCATACTTAATTAAACTGAGGGAATCTGATCCAGCTGATCCTGCCTTTTCCCAGATAGAAGTGATCATTCAAACTTCATATTCAGGTATTGCTTCACTGGCATATGTTAAAACCAGAAATTGTGTGTTCTAGAACTAGGAAAAGCTCCCAGGGATATAAAAGAGATCTCTCTGGCAATGATGCCAAGGCTACACAATGGGGAAAGGATCATCTCTTCAACAAATGATGCTGGAAAACTGGATATTCATATACAAAAAAATTAAGTTGAACCATTACTTTATAGCTATATAACCATTAACTCAAACTGGATTAAAGATTGAAACACAAGGCCTGAGACTATAAGCCTCTAAAAGAAAATATAGGAGAAAATCTTCACGTTATTGGATTTGGCATGATTTCTTGGATATGACACCAATAGCGCAGGCAACAAAAGGAAAAATAGGTAAATGGGACATCATACTTAAAATTTCTGCTCCACAAAGGAAGCAATCAACAGAGTGAAAAGGCAACCTACAGAATGGGTCAAAACATTTGCAGATATTTGATAAGGGGTTCATATTCAGAATATTTAAAGAAGTTCTGCAACTCAACAACAAAGAACCCTGAATAATCCAATTTAAAAATAGGCAAAGGACTTGAATAGACATATCTCCAAAGAATATATACAAATGGACAAGAAGTATATGAAAAGATGTTCAACATCACTAATCATTTGAGAAATGCAAATCAAACCCTCTATAGGCTATCATCTTGTATCTATTAGGATGACCACTATAAAAAAAGGGGGGAGATAATAAGTGTTGGCGAGCATATGGGAAAATTGGAACTGTTGTGGACTGTTGGTGGGAATGTAATTGGTCTAGTTACTATGGTAAACAGTATGAAAGTTCCACAGAGAATTAAAAATAGAACTACCATATGATCCAGCAATCCCATCTCTGGGTATATATTCATAAAAACTGAAAATAGGATCCTGAAGAGACATCTTCACACCCATGTTCACTAAAGCATTATTTGCAATAGCTAAGAGGTGGAAGCAATATTAATGTCCACTGGAATGAACAGATAAAGTATTGGGATATGCACACAATGGAATATTATTCATTTAAAAAATAGATATCCTGTCATATGCTACGATTTGGGTGAAACTTGAGGACATTACGCTAAGTGAAATAAGCCAGTCACAAAAAGAAAAATACTACATGATTCCATTTATGTGAGTTATCTAAAGGGTCAAATTCTTAGAAACAGAAAGTAGAATGGTAGTTTCCAGTAGCTGAGGGAAGGTGGAAAAGGGGAGTTATTCAATAAGCATAGAGTTTCAGTTTTGCAAGATGAAAAGCTTCTAGAGATCTCTTGCACAACAAAATGTATATACTTAATGCTACCCTACTGTACATTTAAAAATAGCAAAGATGGTAAATTTTTATGTTACATGCTTTTTACATAAAAAAGAAAACAGAAAGGAAAAATTCCTTTACTGTCAGATAAGCTAGACATCAGGTGGATTTGGGGAAAATGAAGAAGCTCTAAGTAGACTATTGTCTCAAACAGAGAATAGAGTGGACCTCTATTTATACATCTATATTCTCTAATTAAAGAAATAAAAATGAAAAAATAATAAATATGATATAAAGCAATGAGCAAGGTAGAACTTCACAGAAAGCCAGATTAAAGGTTATACAATTTAAAAATACTAAATTAAATACTGGACATATCATTATGCCTCTGTGTGTACTGAACAATTAAGGTGAAATTGGAGTTTTATAAGTTTGAAAAAATTTGAATACATTATTTTTTATGGTGCCCTAAATTCCTATGTTAGCAAAGAGATTAGGGATAATTATTTAGAAAATACAAGCTTTTTCTCTTTGATGATTTTTCACTTAGTTTAGCAGAAAATGGATATTTGAAAGATATAAAGAAATTGAATTATTCATTGTCCCCTAAAATGCTGTGATTATACAGAGATTGTAAAAAACTGATTCAAACCATGAATATGAAAAAAATTAGTAGATTTAAATTCAAAGCATACTTAATTATAGAATGGCATATGTGAATTTTAAGTAATAAGATACACATTCATTAAAATTATTTAAAACTCCAGTAATATTAAATAAATGGGCCTTTAATGCTCTGTTTTGCCAGGACTAGGAAGATAGGAGAGATAAGAAATAAATGATAAATTCTAATGTTTTAATTCTTATTTCATTTGACTTCTGTTTTTTTCTTTGTCACTTTATTGTTTTTATCAGTAGGAATCTGAGTTTCATAATGACTACCATTAGTGATTAATATATGAGGCTGTATATCTTTTCTTCAGAATAAAAACCAAAATTGCTTTGATATTAAAACATTCTAAAATTAATCTTTATATATAGTGAAAAGAGACAATTAAACACTATATTTTCCCAAACTGCTAGATGCACTTAATTGAATATACTGTATAATAATATTTTAACATATATATTTTTGACATTAAAAAACCTTAATTCGTGGTAATTGTGTATACTTTTGAAGTGGAGTGGATTCAGCTCATATGAAATATTTATTTTGTAATATTTCAAAATGACTGATTGATGCCTTTTGCTGAGTGTCGTTGCTTATTTACAGAAACACCTGTTCTAAGTATAAGAATACGCTGTTCTGTGTATGAACTTTCTTGATAAAATTTTCACAACTAAATATCAATTTAATTTATTTCTTTTACAGATATGAATTTTCTAGATATGGAGTCAGGTAATACACAGTCTTTTATATTGTACTTCTCTCCCCTAGCATAATGCTTTTAAAGTTCACCCATGCTGTGGTATGATTTAATACTTTCTTCCTTCTTATTGTTGACTATGCCACACAAGTTTTTGTATTTTATATCGTAGATGTGATTTATGATACAGATATTCTCAATTCTGTTATATTTTCCCAAAATGCAGTAGTGTTTTTGTTTCAGTAGATACCTGAATTGACTGGACTCAAAATGCAGACTATCATATCCCTGGTGGTCAGTTCAGATCTCAGTTCAGTTCTTTAAGACTTCATTGCAAGTTGCTTTCAATTTGTCCTGCACATAGGTAGGTAAGGGGTTAGGAGAGACTCACTCAAAAAGAGGTCAAAGTTTACCTGTAGTTTATATGCCTTTCTCACCAACCCACTGCAACTGGGCTGTCTTCAAGATAAGGCCACAAGGACAAGAGTAACATACTCTATGATTGTTACTTGCTCCGTTATGGTCTCCTTCCATAATTTGCTGTGGTTTCCTCCCCCCCACTCCAGAGCTTATTATGATTATGATTATGATTATTTTGTATCGTATAGAGAATTCATAGCTGTTATTTTTTAGGAGAATCAGTGTAAGCATATTAGGAGCAGGAATGGGGAATACACTTCATAAAACAATAATTAAAAACAATCACAGGGCCACAATCTTAAGTTTTGATGAGAGAGATTATTATTGTGAAAATAAAACCAAGCAAAAAAGAAACAAGCAAAAAGAAAAAGAAACAAACAACAAACAGAATGTAGATTAAGCTCTTTAATTTTGTATGGAGATAAAGTTGGTCAAAATTTTTTTTGAAATATTTGGAACTTAGCATATTTAATGTGTGAGGACAATGACACAACAACAATGAATATTAGTCCGTCATAATCTTTCTGGCTCTCCTGTCAGCTCATTGTAACTAGGAGCTTTTTTATTCATCTTCATATGATGCTCACAGAGAGCATGATTGTGGGATAATAGGTAGTTCATTCTTTACTAATACATGGTTTATGTTGCTGGAATATTTTTGCTAATGATTTTTTTAAGGTGTAGTATGCAGCCTGAGGAAGCTTTTCCAATTCCCAGCAGGATTGTTCAAGGTGATAGAGTGACATTTTGGGACGATGTTGTTACTTTTGGTAGCCTAGTCAGAAGGGATGGACATGTACAGAGGTCAGCCCCCTTCCCCACACTTCATCATTTTTCTATTTACTATTTCTATTTTATTTCTATTTACTATTGCTTTCCTTTTCTTTTTTTTTTCCCTTTCCTCTCCCTCTGTCCCAAGTTCCATCATTGGAGTTCATATTTTGGAGGACATTTTCTTTTCTGGTGGGAATGACCAGTAGTTGAAGAATTCTAAGCCCTGGATGTTAAGATCTAGAGTGTTTGTAAGATAAATATGATTGTAATTGTTATGATTAAATATTTCAGGGACATCTGATTGAATTAGTGGTAATTATGGATATTGGACTAACAAGGCAAGAGAGAAACCATAAATTTAACTGTATCAGTAATTACTAAAACTTCTTATAAGTTTTATAATTTATTCAGTACACTAATAACTATGCACTTAACTAAATATATTTGGTAAACTTTACATTTAAAAACTATAATAGCAAATTCAGTCAGTTAAGCGACGGATTCTTGATTTCAGCTCAGGTCATGACCTCAGGGTCATGAGAGTGAGCCCCGCATTGAGCTCCACACTGGGTATGGAGCCTGCTTAACATTCTCTATCTCCCTCTCCCTCTCCACCCCCTCTAAAAAAATTATAATAGTAAATTCTATCAACCTTATTGTTAATTTTTAGATTTTTTTGGTTCTTGTGGAATGGCTGCTATTTATTATTAGTAGTGATAGGGGAATTGTTGTTATCATTACCATAGATTATTAATACCCGTCTCCACCCTTAGCTCAGCTTTTGTCATTGTATACCTCCTTAAAAGGGTTCATTTAAAAACTCAACTGGAATGACTCAACTTGGACCATTTATCATGGTTCTTTAGTGCTAGCATCTCACATTCCTTTTCTTACTTTTTTTTTTTTTTCAGCATCTGCTGGGGACAGTAAATTTCTGACTGTGTGTTACTGGACTTTGTACCATGGCTTCATTCCTGGTATAAGTATCCTTTGGTTCTTATTTGTCTAATGGACTTTTCGATCTGCTGCTTTAACCTAGCCTGATTTCTGATATATTCTTTGTTCCTGACTTCCCTTCTTGCTCCTGATTCAAAGCTTTTCTCCCCCCAGAAATTAAATTTTCCCTCATTCCTCAAGGATTTCTCAACTTTTCTTTTCCCAAAAGCTTACTCTGCAGTCACCACAGATAAAATGAACTACATTGATTAAGTGCCTACTATACACTTAGTAGTGAGATAAATGATATATACATAAAAATGAAAAGTTTACAGTATTCTGCTGCCACCCTCAGCACGACAGACTCCCTGATTCTAATGAGCTATGTGTTTGGTAACGGATTTCATCATTTCACTAGTTGCCAAGAGTCTACCTACCAACAAACCAGTTTTTCTTTACTATATGCTAGCAATAATTGTCTTCAGTGTCAATCACTCTATCCCGAATCACTAAATACACGGTATTGTTATTACTATAATTATTGCTATTATTGCTATTGTATGTCAGTTCTGAATGCAGAGGGGAATTCTGAAGAAGGAATATTTTGAAAAGGATGGTACTGACACTTTCACTAAAAGGAAATGAATTATGCTAAACGTGAGTCAGAAATTTCAAGTCACAAAAAAGGAACAAATTCAATGTGCCTTGTTAGAATTTTTCTTGCTAGTAATTATAGTATCATTCCTTTTCCTAGCTGTTTCAGGATCAATAAGATGAACCTGTTAGAACCCCTTGGTTATATAGTCCTTTCCCTGTTGCTAGCCACGTAAATTGAGGAGATCAGGGTAAATGGCAGGCAGTCATGCACAAACCAGACCCTGGACCCTTACACTTCCAGAGTCCACTCAGAGCTGAAATACCTGAAGAAAACTCATTTGAGGTTTTAATATTTTGCCATTTGACAAGATGCACACTCTCTAGGAACACGATCTTCATTTAAGACCTTCATACTTGATAATATGTGAGCGAGCAAGAGGGAGAGAGGGGGAGGGAGAGAGAGAAAACATATTAACTTCTAGGTGTTTTTAGGAACATTTATGGCTCACCCGGTACTAATTATAATATGATTTCAAATGTGTTAAGTTAACATTTCATGAAGTCCTTTTCATATGCCAGCCTTAGCAGGTCTTATTTTTGCTTCCTGCATATTTTCAGGCACTGAGATAAGTAGTTCATATTGCTTCTTTTCCTTTTATAACTTTTTAAATATGTGTGCACTCAAACATTATTTCTTAACTGGATCTGTATTGCTCCCCTGCACTCTTTAAGCTCAGATATTTTAATTGTACCATTTGCAATATATTCAAAATACAAACAGCATATGAAATGTGTCAGTCTTCACATTGAATTTATAAATAAGTCTGGTCACAGTCAAATAATTTCACACATTGCCCAGCATAAACGTCAATTTAAAATATGAGGCTCATAAATAAAATGAAAACTGTTACCCAGTGGATCTAAAAACAGTTATTATGTCAGACTTAATCTTTGCACCAGCTCATGGTCTTCCTACACACTGTGTTAAATGTGAACCCCTAAATACCAAGGGTCCTGCATAATGAATCTTACTATGCTAAATCATTTGCACATTTAAATTGGGAAAACATCATCATCTACCTGAATGGAATTTAACCTTGTGGAAAAGAAGATAATTGTGTATTTGTAAAGGATGTCAAAATAACATGAGATGATGCATTTTCATTGAAAGATAAGTAAGGCTGTCACGAAGTCTTCTAGAATGCCTGAGAAATGCCATGAAAGCATAACCATAGCCTACTGAGTCTTCCCTGCAGCATAACCATAGCCTACTGATTCTTTTCAAGGATTGGGAGATACTTCTGGTAGGTCCTAGACTTTGAACCACACCATCAACACCCGATCATTCACTGCACAAAGTATAGAAAACACAAGTGGAAAACAAGCCCGTATCAATGGCTGTTCAGTTTACAGAGGGGTCTTCAGGGTAAGTACATAGAGAAAGCACTATTCTACATTCTCCCAAGGAAAAGTAAAAATAAATAAATTTCACTGCTACCATGGAGTTTGCATTACCTATGCAGAAACAAATAGAATAATGTTTAGATATGCTGGTGAGGATTTGCCTGCATGCCAACACTCAGTGGCTCCACATGATGATTGTCTATATCATTATTTTTTATCAAAAATCTTTTGGGGTGCCTGAGTGGCTCAGTCGTTAAGCGTCTGCCTTCGGCTCAGGTCATGATCCCAGGGTCCTGGGATTGAGCCCCACACCCTGGGATTGAGCCCCGCATGGGGCTCCCTGCTCGGCGGGGAGCCTGCTTCTCCCTCTTCCACTTCCCCAGCTGTGTTCCTTCTCTCACTGTCTCTCTCTCTGTCAAATAAATAAATCTTAAAATCTTAAAAAAGTCGTTTATTTTTGTTGGTCATTTTTTGTTTATGTCTATAATGTGAATTTGATTTTGTAAATTATACGAATAGTGAATTTTACACCTGGAGTTATTCTGATGCTCTCTGCAGAAAGTCTGTATCTTTTTAACTGTTTGGAAGTGCACAGACTCTTCTAACTTTTTGAACAATTATGGCTTGATTATTTGCAGCAATTTTTGTTATGCAGATTCCCAAAGCCACTCTGATTTTAGCAGCCAGGAAAATAATGTTTTGTTGTTATTTTTAGTGGTGGTGAAGTATTTCTTCTCTTCTACTTATATATTTAAATATTACTTTCTTGAATTGTAGAATTTCACAAAATTTTTCCCTAAAAGCCATAAACTATTAATTTTGCCTAGAAAATTATAATCTCTTTCCAAAATATCCAGTTATGGTTCTTTCTCTAAATTCTGATTACTTCTTTGCCTCAATATTCTCATCTGAAAAATGACATAGCACTTGTCTCATGGGTTATTTTATGAGCTAATGTACGTAAAGAATTTAGAATGGTGAGTAATTTAACTGGTTTTTAAACTGTTTTCTGACCTTTTTTTTTTTTAGCAATTTACCCTAAGTAGATAGTAAATACCAATGTTCTCTCTTAAGTGTTTGTCATCTTCTGTCATTTATTGAGATTGCCATGAACCAGATACTTAGACACTTTGCATAAATTTTAATCTGTATTTTTTCAATGGTCATGTCAGATAGGTATAATTTCCATTGTACTGAGAAGGAAATTTTGAGTCTTGGAGACGTTCAATAACTTGCCTGTGGGTAAATTGTTGTAAATGGCAACGCTACAATTCCAGCTATAGTCTAGTTGATGGTCTAGCTGACCTCATAGACTGGGTTCTAAATTCTTTTTTTTTTTTAAGATTTTATTTATTTATTTGAGAGAGAGAGAATGAGAGATAGAGCACGAGAGGGGAGAGGGTCAGAGGGAGAAGCAGACTCCCTGCTGAGCAGGGAGCCCTATGTGGGACTCGATCCCGGGACTCCAGGATCATGACCTGAGCCGAAGGCAGTCACTTAACCACCTGAGCCACCCAGGCGCCCTTGGTTCTAAATTCTAAGTGTATTTTACCAAAACCTTGCTCTTCTTCAGGCAGTGTACATATATACACAGTGTGTATATAGACACATATACTTCGAGTCTGTTTTCTGTTTTACTGACCTAGATTTCATCAGGGTTGGTTTTATTATCCAATGTTTCCACTGATGATTGTACTTATTCCATAAGTGAACAATTTCTATTTGTTGTTATTTTAAGGAAGCAAGTGTTCTTTTTCCTTTCCCAGAGAATAGATGGCAGCTTTTTTCTAAACTCTTGCTTTCCACTGCTGAAAAGATGCCACTTATTTTTCTGCTGTCTTTGCATTTTTATAATGCTGAACTTGATGATGGCTGCTAGATTTTGTTTCTTCTGCTCACTCAAGCTTGCTTGGTAAATAGACTTTCAGGGACGTGGCTCCATAATCCTGTTTATGGTGATACTTTGTGACAGTATCAGTACTAATGTTGGATGGAAGGGTTAGAGCTACTGGAGGTATTTTTTAAAGTACATGGTAAGGTTAATTCTACAGTTAATGGGAAAGCTTGAAGGCAGGAGGAGAGTCACAATGATCCAGCCTCCAAATAATGACCCAAAGCTCAAATCCAGTCAGCCAGGCAAGGATCATCAATAGCATTTTGCCTGGGTTTGGGATTGAGGACTATGACAGGTGATCAGAGCTTTTAGTCCCTTGGATTTCAGACACTTGATTTTCAACAGAATTTTCTTCTAACATTTATGATGAAGGGAGAATGTTCTAGAATCACTGTGGTTGGAGTCATATGGACTGTGAGGGTAATACTTGATTGATTCTATACCCTCAATTCTAAAAATGATAGAGATTCTGAAAGCAATGATTCTCAAATTCTAGACCTTGAAACTCTGGCTTCAGAATTATCTGAGGAGATACTTCCACTGAATCAGAATATTCTGGAGTTAGCTAAAAAGCCTTTTGAAATTACCCTAAGTAATTCTATTGCACACTGAAATCTGAGAAAGAAAAGTGTCCTTTAAGAACATGGAATATACTCAATTAATTACTTTTTCCTGGAGATATTACAAAATTTTTTTCAAGTGTTTTTGAGATCTACAAAAAATGATTATACAAATTCTTACTCTTCTATTTCCCAGTTAATTTCAACAGGAAAATTTTATAGTAAAATATTGTGAAGAACGAGAACATAACGTTCAGTACTTAAAATGGAGTCTTATCATTTGCCAGTAATAATCGTTTCTGGAAATAAACAAAATTTGCTGACCTTACTTGCAGGAATTCACTTCTCTTAATGTTTCATTCTGTTGGCCAGGTAGGCAAGAGAAAATCAGGAGAGTTAAAAGAGTTGTTAATTATTTTTCCCACTCGTTTATCATTCAAACAATGAAAAGTAATTAAGATCTTCAGTTTAAAAACTGACCTACCAGATCTTTTTGTTTTTTAAATTTTTTATTTACATTCAATTTAGTTAACATATAGTGTGTTTTAGTTTCAGGGGTAGAATTTAGTGATTCTTCAGTGGCATATAACACCCAGTGCTCATCACATGCCCTCCTTAATGCTCATCACCCAGTCACCCCATCTCCCCTCCAGTGACCCTGTTTGTTTCCTAGATTTAAGAGTCTCTTATGATTTGTCTCCCTTTCTGTTTTTATCTTATTTTACTTTTCCTTCCCTTACCCTATGTTCACCCGTTTTGTTTCTTAAATTCCACATATGAGTGAAACCATAGCATCTTTAAGTAGATGCCTTTTTGTGTGGAAATGCAATTACATTGTGTCTCAAAACACCTTTGTTTTAAAGTGTCTTTCTCTTACAAATCATGTGACTATAAAACTCTATTATAGAATGTTTTCCACATTTCATTTTGTTGTTGTTGTTTTGTTTTTTGTTTGTTTTCCACATTTCAGAAGGTAGGTATGTAGTGTTGACCCTTGAGCAACATGGGTTTGAACTGCATGGGTCAACTTAAATGTGGATTTTTTTTTTATAACTACAATACAGTAAATGTATTTTCTCTTCCTTATGATTTTCTTAATAATATTTTTTTCTCTAGCTTAATATGTACAATATACAATATGTATACAAAATGTGGTTTAATCAAGTGTTCATGTTATCAGGTAAGGCTTCTTGTCAACAGTAGACTATTAGTAGTTTTGGGGGGTTAAAAGTTTTTTGTGGATTTTTGACTGCACAGAGCAGTTGGTGTCTCCAACCCCATGTTGTTCAAGGGTCAATTGTATTTCTGTAGCTATTGTGTTCACTAACAATCTCATTGGAAACCAAAGGGCTTGTTTTAGCACACTGATTCTAGAAGACATACATACATATGCCCGTGTATATATACAAATTATTTTATATATGTTATAAAATAATATGAGAATAATTTATAATATTCACAGAATGATATAATATAGGAAAATGAAAACATAATTAAATATCTTTCGTTCCTGAATTTAGGTTTTAATTAAAGGACAGAAATTTGATAAATCGAGTAATGATTAAAGGCTTTATATGGAGGTTTATATGATTTTTAACACAAATTTTAAACTTGCTGTTCAATAATAGTGTATTGTACTAGAAAGAGTACTATGTTAGAAATCAGAAAACATGGGTTCTTGTCTCATTCTATCACTCAGGCAAATGACACTAGGCACGTCACTGTAAATTTTCAAGTATAAAATTAAGAAACTTTAAAAAAATTTTAAGAAAAGATTTATTCTTGACTTCTACAGCTCAAGCCAGTTTTTTTTTTTTTTTTTATCCAGTTTAAAAGTAAGGAATCTTTCATTCTAATTCTGATTTCCAATTGAAAGAGACAGGGTTACTATTTTAGCATAGTGAGAAAATACACATTCTATGACAACAAAGAATTGTTAAATATGCAAGGAAACTAATAACAGATATCATACTCTATTAAGATTATTCATTTAAATCTTTTAAAATATTTTTTTCCTACCACATGTTTATATATTTGTCTAATGTCTTTAACTGAAAAACTAAATCAAGTAAAAAATTTTTGCTGCATTAGGTCTAGGTCATGATGTTGGACACTTATTTTTATATAACACAGAGCTGTTTTCATTGCTTTTTAAATGACATCTTCCCCAAAAGTGTACTACTAAAAATTTCAAAATTCACCAAGTCAAAGAATTGTACAATATTCATATACTTACTCCCTAGATTCTATAATTAATTTTTGCAGTTTTTATTTTATTTAAAAGCTCTCCATTTATTCACCTCTCAATTCATCCCTCTGTCAATATTTGTCATGTAGTTTTGATGAATATGTTTAAGTAATATGTAGTCATTGATGGGGTTTAGGGCATGCTATCCTCAAACATGGCACCTTGGCATGTTAAATATCTTAAGGTGAAGGAGTTTATGAAAATGGCAGAAGCAGGAAGGTGGCTCTGACCCTCCCCTCCCTTGTCTTTCTTCCCTGAAGACAGAGATAAATATCCCATGTTAAGTGTACATTCCCTGTACCAAGAGACACAGCATGTTTATCACCCACCACAGGGAATTTAGGACTGAGAAGTTTGCATAAACAATCCTGGTTACTTCTCCACCATTTCCTACCCATGGTCCCAACACATTGGTTTTGTCAATTATTCACATAAATATTGTTTATTTGTCTAAAAGACATAAAGCTTTGATTCCTTCTTGGGGTCTTCATTCTCTTGTGAGGTCTCCCATGGACATTTAACAGTTCAATAAAATTTGTATGCTTTTCTCCTATTAATCTGTCTTATGTCAGTTTAATTTCATAGGTTCAGCCAGAGACCCAAAGAGGGTGGAAGAGAATTTTTCCTCTCCTACAACATTTTATCCTTAAATACTTTAGCATGTATATCATTAACTAGATTTCAATGTTTGTTTACTATTCCTTTTGTTTGTTTTGTTTTGAGATAGGGAAAATGTGTGTGTGTGTGTGTGTGTGTGTGTGTTCCTTTTCCTGATTGTATTCTATAAATGCTGCCTTGTTCAATATAATTTCTAATGTGTTTGTCTCTAAATAAAATAGCTAAAATTTATCATTTTTTTTTTTTTTCTTTAAGGACTCAGATGACTATTGCTTTTTCCTCCATTGTCTGGCTTTAGAGAAGAACTTTCCAACCCAAATTGCACCCAAACTATCTCAGCTTTGAAAATGGAAAATTCTTAGTGTGGATGGTAGGAATGAGAAGAGAAAGATGAGTATGGGAGAAAAATATTGAGCCACAGGCATTGTTGACACAAGAGGGAAAAGAAAGATTAGCAGGAAATGAATAAAACTTGGTAGCACTTTGGTTCACGAAGAGGTACAGCAGGAAGTTTTCCACATGGTTTGTGTTAAATAAAGTGGGATTCTTGTTTCATTCAGAGATCTTAGATCTTAGACCACAAGATCCTCTCTAACTTACAAACACACAAAATGAATTTATTAGGGGGTAGTTAAATGTTTTACAGTTTCTCTGGGATTACAGCACTAGAGAATTACCATCCAAGATTATACAACCAGGAAGAGTACACATATATTACACTGCCTGACAAATTTCAGATATAATGGCACTGCCACTGATGGTACTGCAGCTTACACAGAGGTCACTGAGCACAAGAACCCAAATATGGCACAATTTATAGCACAATCTCTGCCATTCTGGTTTTGAAAGCTTGAGTTGTTTCTTCCCATACTCTGCCACCCATATAACAGAATGGATTTTTCACATTGATCTCTTTCAAATCAATGTCTATCTTGACTGTATCTGGTTGACAAAATCTAGTTCACATGTGATGTACTAAGGGCAAGAATAGCTGGGACAAAGAGTTACTACCTAGCTCCTACATTGGGAATGTAGAACCCATTAAATAAGGGAAACTGCCATAAAGGTTGTTCAAAAAAATATGGTGTAAATATTTATTAGAGTCTTATCATCATGATACCATTTTGTCCATGAGTGTTTTCTTGAAGGAATTCTTACATTTTCCTGAAATGAATGTATGTCATGCCAGCATATTTCTGCTAATCTATCAGTTTGGTAATTCTCTTATATCCCTGCATACCTATGTCCTCTCACAAAATTCTGTGTTCCTCACTTCTTTTCTTTTGAAAGTTATGTTTGAAATCTATTTTAATTGGAATCAAAGATTACTATACTGTTATCTTAAAATTCTCAATTCCCAGTTTATTTCACCAATTTATGCAATTACAACAAACCAAACAGATCAGTTTCTTAAAGAGTTTTTGTGCTTATGCAATTCTTTCCTCCCTTCTTCCCCTGCTTTCTACCTCCTCCCTCTCTCCTCCCTCTTTCCTCCTTCCTTCCTTTCTTCCTTTCCTTTCCTTTCCCATTCCTTCCCTTCCCCTTCCTTCCCTTCCTTTCTGTTCCCTTCCCTTCCCTTCCCTTCTCTTTATTCCAATAGGCTTGGGGTTGATCACATGATTATAACATTAGAGAGATAAACCAAATATTTATGAATATTTATGAACATCACCTAAACAAAATAGGTGATACAGTCCTTGAAATCAGTCATATTTCTTTTACCCCTTGAATAAATGTGATAAAGTGAGAGAATCTGACATATCTGAACACTGAAACAGACCTCTATAGTTATTATGAAATAATCGCTTAAAAATCTTAATGTTTCAAATTTGTTCAGAAGTTAAGAACTGTACAGAATGACAAAATGCTTCCACCTAGAGTGCAGGGGATTATCTTCATGCAGTATGATAAGATGTCTCATTTTTATAAGAAAGAAAATCTAGTTACTGAATAAAAGAGAGGATTTATTTACATTTGTAAGGCTTTGAAATTATGTATTACATTTACAAAAGTTTAGTATTTAAAACAATCATGAATAACAGAAGTCCTATTCTAGACATTTTATATTTTGGAGACATAAATGAGTATGCTAGAGCCAAGAAGCAAAATATCAAAATTAATTGCTCAAGGGATTGGATGAAAAGACATGTACTTTATTCATGGAGTTGCTGGATCGATGACTGGCCCATTTTCCCCTGGTTTATAGAATTTTAAAAGGAGAACAGAATGATAGTTATTAATCTCACTGAAAGTGAGGAGTTCAAAGATTATGAAAGAGTAAAGTTGACATAAATTTAAAAAGAAAACTATTAAAGATATTTGTCACAGAGCCAAACAAACTCAGATCTAGTCACAAGATCTTAAATATGCTGATCAATGGAAAATCAAGGTAGTTTTCTTGAAATAAAAAGAAAAGTTAATGATGAACAATTGAGGCTTAAAAGGTGGTTAGGATGCTTGACTCTTAATTAAGAGACGAATGAATACACTATCATCTTGAAGCATTTTTTTAAGGATTTTATTTATTTATTTATTTATTTATTTATTTATTTATTTATTTTAAAACCACACATCCTTTTTATTGTTAAGTCATAAAGAGGTATCAAAATTAAAAGCAAAAATTACAGGGTAAGACTTAACATAACTACTAGGAGCGTCAAAGGAAGTGAAAATGGGACTAGGCGCAGGGCAATATGAATTAATGTAACATGGGAAGGACAAGGATGGGGAGAACAGTGAGCATGTGCTGAAGATACTAGGGGAGAGGATCTGGTGAAAATTTTGATCTTAGACAAGCGCCTAGGTAAAGAAATAATGGGACAACATTTCTAAACCCCACTATGTGCTTAAGAGTCATCCTCGCCATTGGCGCTGTCTCTGTCATCCTCTCCTTCCTCAGCCTCTTTTTCATCATCCTTGATCAACTCCAGCTGGTCATCCCCCCGATCTTCATTATCATCATCATCCAGTAGGTCCCCCTCCTCAGCAGAGTCATCTGCACCCCCCTCAGACTCCATCTTCACATTAGTCTCATCTTTCTTCAGGGAGCTGCTGCTCTGCTCCTCTTCTGACTTATCATTCTTCATCTCTACTCCTTGTTTGCTCTGTTCTTTCTCAATTTTTTCCAGGCTTTCCAGTAGAGAATCCACTTTTTGTTTTATCTGGGTCAACTCCTTCTTAATGGTCTGAAGGTCATCACCTTTCAACTTTCCAGACTTGGAAGAAGATCTTTGCTGTCCACTCTTAGAATTGAAGCCACTTTTGCCCCTTCGTGAGGTGTTTCCTGATACACGCTGGCGTTTTGAAGGAACTACAGCCCGAGCAATAGGAGGAGGAGGAGGAACACGTGCTGGGTAACTATACATCCTGTCATAATAATCTCGTTGAAAGTCATAGTCCAAGTCAAAAGAGGAGCTGAGTAGAGGGGACGGAGAAGGGTGTTCTGGTACTGACCCGTACATCTCCGCTGCAGATCGTTTCACACCTGCTTTTCCTCGGTTTACTTTTGGCTCTGCGGCCAGATTAATATCTAAAACCTGGCCAGCAATCATTCTGCCATCCTCTCCTGCCACAGCAGCCCGGGCATTTCTCTCATTAACATACTGAACGAAGGCAAAGCCCTTATGGACAGAGCAACCAACAATTTTGCCGTATTTTGAGAAGATTGCCTCCACATCAGATTTCTTGACCACAAGAGTATTGAGATTCCCAATGAATACACGGGAGTTCATGGAGCGAGGATCTGTCTTGTTGGTAACATTGCTGGCCATTTTCTTTGATGATAAGGTTCCTCACAAGGCCGAAAAATGTAGCTGAAGATCAAAAAAATCTCACTCAAGCAAAGTTCCACTAACTTATATATTTCAAGTGATTTGTAACCAGGAGGGGGAAGGGAGAAGAGATTCAATTCTGAATCTCCTACTCCCGAGTTCTACGTGGAGAAGCCAACTGCTGCTCGAGGTCGACAACGCTATTTATTTATTTATTTATTTGAGAGAGAGAGAGAGAGAGAGAGAGTGCACGTGAACTGGGTGGGGGCAGAGGGAGAGGGAGAGCAATAACCTCAAACAGACTCCTCGCTGATCCAGGAGCCCGATGTGGGGTTCAATCTCATGACCGAGATTATCACCTGAGCCGAAATCAAGAGTCCCATGTGGCTTCCTACTGGGGTGGGGGGTGTCCTGTTTCTCCCTCTCCTTCTCCCTCTGCCCCTCCCCTGACTTGTGCTCTCTGTTTCTCAAATAAATAAATAAACTCTTAAAAAAAAAAAAAAAGGAGTCCGATGCTCAACCTACTGAGCCACCCAGGGGCCCCTCGAAGCGTATTCTCTATTCAATTGTTTACTCTAAAACATAAGGGACATATTATAGCACTGATTAGAGAATAGTTCACTCACCCATCTGTGTTTTATATGATCTTCTTTTTTTTTAGATCCTCTATGGAAAAAGTGAAAATTATTCTAAGATACTGGATGTGGAGGTTCTGAATGGCTCTGTCTATCAAATAAGGAATTGTTCAAAACAATAAAATGACTTAATAGAGACTAAAAGTCACTGACTCTTACATAGTTCTGGAGCAAGAAAAACTTCAGCCCCATTTTTTAAAACGTATTTGCAGCCCCAATTCTTAAGTGGAGAATTGTGACTCCTTCTCCTGCAACCTGCTCCAAATCCTGAGGCATAGCTATGTTCTGTTTGTGGATTCTACAAAAGTACAAAGTGAAACAAATTGATTTTATGCTGTAGCTGAAATCTAAATTATATTATTTTGTTTTGGAAGGGTCCTGTTTATATCTACCCTAAAACTGTAATCATTAAGAATGAGGAATTTTTCATCCCTGGTCAAGGAGTCAGGTGTCTTGGGTTCTGGGCTCTGTTTACCACAAGCTTTTGGATATTGAACATTCTGCTTGGGACTTCAGAATCTAATCTGTCAAAAAAAGGCCAATTTGAATTATCCAATTTCTAAGTTTCTTTCTTGATTAAATATACTCTGTTTATTTGTTCCAACAGAACCATTAATTCATTAAATATTTATTGAGCATCTATCTACTAGATGCCAGGTACTCTGTGTCTAGGGATATAACAGTGAATATACAGAAGATGCTTCTCTTCTAATGGAGCATAAACTGTGGTTGGGAAAACCACCCTACTTACTTTCTTATAGTTAAGAGTGATATTTATTTTTTAGAATATTTATTAAGTTCCATATGTATAAAATTATTTTCCATTTTTATTTGCAAAGCACCTTCAATTTTTATCATCATAGTTTTCATGGCAATTATGATAATAAAATTTGATACATACAGCAATATGTCTCAAAACCTCAGTGCAGTCTGTATCTTCTCCTTCCCCCTGCCCTACATATCAGTTGGATACCCACTTCTAAGTTATGTCATCCTAACACTGAAATGTTTCTTCATCTGGAAACTAGTTATAGTGCCTCAGTCTTGTGCCAGTCATTGTTTATGGCTTCAACTCTTCTTTCTCATTCTTGCTGTTTCTATCCTCTACTAATCTAATAACATCACAATTGGTCTCCTTGACCATTGATCCTACACACTATAACTTGAAGAACATTCTTAATACTTAACCCTATTTATTTTGTTCCCTAATTTAGAAAGCATCAGTGTTTCTTAATTTCTTTTGAGATACAGTTCAAAATTCTTAGGTTGGTGAAGAAAATTCACCTTACCTGGAAGTCACTGTGCTATGAGCATTATTACATTATCTCTGTGGGAAGGCTAGACTTCAGCTACATGAGTAAAAGGAAGAACAAAGAGATGTATTTACTTGCTGAATACTATGTAGGAACTAGTGTAAGAGTAATATTTCTTCTGGGGAATGTGCTAGGGATGTGGTTCTAAAATTTCTTTGTCAGAATCCCTTTAGACTCCTGTAAGTTATTAAGAGTTTTGTTTATATTAGCTACATCTATCAATATTTAAAGTATTCAAAATTAAAACCTGAATATATTAAAATATTTAGTTATTAATTCATTTAAAAAATAACAATAATAAGGGTGCCTGGGTGGCCCAGTTGGGTAAGCATCCGACTTGATTTCAGCTCAGGTCATGATCTCATGGGTTGTGGGATCAAGCCCTGTGTCAGGCTCCTCCTCAGTGGGGAGTCTGCTTGAAAGATTCTCTCCCTCTGTCCCTCCCCCAAGTTTATGAAACTTGTCTAGGCAAGATTTCCTCCCTTTCAAATCGTAATGATCATGATAATAATATTAATTTTAAAGAGTTATTATGATATTTAAATGATGAGACAATGCATACAAAATGCTTTGGCAATGTGCTTGCTATATTACAAAGTCACAGTAAATGTTAACCATAATTATTATAAATGAATACTTAATATGTGACAGCAATCAAAAATCAGTAAATGATTGAAAATTGAATAAGAATGTAAGTTAAACGGGGCTCCTGGATGGCTCAGATGGTTGGGCATCTGCCCTCGACTCAGGTCATGATCCCGGGATCCTGGGATCGAGTCCCATATCGGGCTCCCTGCTTGGCGGGGAGCCTGCTTCTCCCTCTCCCTCTGTTGTTTCCCTGCTTGTTCTCTTTCACTCTCTCTCTCAAATAAATAATTAAATCTTTAAAAAAAAGAATGTAAGTTAAACAATCTTATGTATGTGATCTATATTTTGGAAAAAGGTTTCCATTTTCTTGGCTAAAAACTCAGGGCATCTTCAGGAGTAATAAAGTTTCCAGAGCATCCATATGGCCCAGAGTAGGACTGAATTATCACAATAAAAATGGCTCAGTGAAATAAAAATCTTAGCATGCCTGGAAAGAAGATTTTTGCCTCAAATAGAAACAAAACAAAGCAAAATATGTTTATGTAGTTATAAGAGGAACTAAACCAAGAGAATGAAAAAAAAAAATCCTCAACCGCACTGATTGCAATGAAACTGAGTTGGACCGTGTTTGCCTTGTTTGAGAAAAACATTTTTCTATCCTTTTATTACCACATGCAGTGAATAGTCCCATCTGATTAACAAAATCATCTTGAAACACTGGCATGTGTTGGCCACAGATGAAAAATTAAATGGCATTTTTAAATTCCCGCCCCTCATCTCATTTAAGAGAGAATGTTGTTGCACTTGGACTTCAGTCCGTCTAATCAGGTGGCACATTTCCTATCACGTCTAACACCTGGCTGACTCCCGTGTGCCAACTGTACCCAGTGCAGTGATCTGTCTGGAAGTAATTATTTCTATCACCCACATAAGGGCAGGGGCTGTGAGACTCATCACATGCTTACCTTTTACACAGATTTCATTTTTCATTTTAAATGCCTGTGTGAGTTGGCCCACGTAGATTCACCTGAGTCCCTAAAAGGGAAATTTCCCCAAAAATTGAAGCTGGAATGAGAAGTATCAGATAAGAAAAGTACCCTCACCAGTTACTCAATCTTTTCCATAAAGCAAATATACACATAGAATTTTGATATTGACATCTTTTTTCTAAGTAAATGGATATCAGCTTTATTCATGCCATAATGATTTGCTATTGTCCTATGTTTTGAATTGAAATTCTTTTCCCCCTTACGATAGTATGTGCTACAAATAAGGAGCCACTCATGACACTGTCCTATCCTTATTATAGGATTTGATCTAATTTTGGTGTATGTGTGAATTCTTTTTCTCTCTCTTTCTCAAATATATGCATTACAGAAAGATAATAGGTAGAGAGATAAATTGATATAGATATAATATTTTTGGAATCAATATAACTGTACAAACTTAAATCTTCCACACTGACATTACAATGTTCAAATACTTTTCCTTTTGCTAAACTTTTGTGTAACAGATATCGATTAAATCATCTCCTCTTTCAGGACCCTTGGGTATTTAGATTACGCTATCTTTGGAGTCTTGTTCTGGCATTCAATCAATGCATGCAAGAGAATATGTTGTATCATATTTAGCAGACTAAGCTCTCTGAGGAAAGGATTAGTGAATAGTTACTGAGTACATTTTAAAAGCAGATTTTTCTCTGTAATATCTATGCCTATTCTTGGAACATATAACCGGATATGTTCAAAATACAGATGCAAAAAGGAGAGATGTCCTAAATAAAGTGTATTCATCTGATCTGCATATTTTGAAAGACCTGATTCTTCCCTGCTTTCATATTTTATTTTTATATTTTAATTGAAGCTTTGCATAATTTAAGAGTGAGATGGATAATCAATACAAAGATCAATTCAGCACTAATCCATGCATGAGATCACTAAGGTTTTCTTGGCAAAATGCTGCAGAAAACTAGTTTAGTGTCTCCAATTAAGATAACCTATTAAAATAGCTTTTAATAATATATAAGCAAGTACAAAAATATAATATAAGGGAAATCAGAGGAAGAACAATACAATCTTATGTGAAATTAAAAAGTGATAATTTTATGTAGTAATATTAAATTATATGTATATTAATAAACTGGAATTCCAGTAAAGAAAATACCAATCCTGTGTAGGCTCCCACCATATTCTATTTCTAACCTGGTGTTCTCTGAATCCTTCCGCCACAGGGCCACTCATCTGAAAGCACTCTCACCTTGATTCATTGTTAAAGAGAGAAAGTGGCTGCCTGTTTGAGGCAGACATATAATAGGGGCATTCTGCTGTTAACCACATAGGGAGAGACCATTCTGACATTAGCTACTATCTTCTCTGACCATTAGAATTCTATATTCACCAACAGGAGAAGGAATTCCATGACAACAAATGGCATAGCTGACTTTCAGCTCAGGAATCATATCTCAGAAGATTTGAGTAGTGAGAGTGCATTCCAATTTGAACTATATATTCATATATTACACAGAAAAATATATATATAATGAAATTTCATTTTGCTGTGTATAAATTATGGTATAGAAGGAGAATTTGCTTACCAATATTCCAATATTGTTGGACTTGTATCCAAAAGACAAATTTAATATATCAAAAAATATAATAGCTATAGAAATGGAAACTAATTAGTGGTTTCCAGGGACTAAAATGGAATATGGTGGGAAGAGAGTGGATGTGGTTATTGAAGAGCAATAAGAGGGATTCTTGTGGTGTTGGAAGTACTATTCTTCATCTTGGCTGGGGTGGTGGACACATTAACATACACATAAGGTAAAGTTGTATAGAACTAAATACATACCCTACATACATACACACAAATACAAATCAGTACAAGTAAAACTGAGGAAATTTCAACAAGATCAGTGGATGGTATTAATGTCGATATCTTAGTAGTAAAATTGTACTATAGTTTGGCAAGATATTATTATTGAGGGAAACCAGCAAAAAAATACTCAGGATATCTCTGCAGTATATATTACAACTACATGTGAATCTATAATGTCTTTAAATAAAAAGTTTTAAAGAATATAAAAATGTTCTAGTTTCTGGTATAGGATGTAAAGAGCTTGGAAGGCCTCACTTCCATCTTCACAATGAGAAAAAAGCTGAGTAAACTGAAAACCAGTAACTCTTCTGAGATCCTTTAGAGAATAGAGATCACATGGCCAACTGCTGCCCTCCACATTGATGAGATAGACGGGCAGACAGAGAATCACAGCTTATCAGAGTAGTAGTCCACAGACAGAAACTATATCTGGAGCCAGTACAGGGTTAAGAAAACTTAAACTGCATTAATGAATTGCTGGGGGTTCCATGTGGACAAGATGAAAATTAAAATCCTGGGGAGGGTCAGCCATAGGGTCTCCCACACTTTCCTGAAGTTTGCTTTTAGGAGCCCTACCAGGTTATCACAGTGAAGATCAGTGGAAAATGCTCGTGTACTTCCAGTAGGGAGAAGACAAAAGTCGTCATTTTGAAATATGCCCGGAATATTATGTACTCCCTAACGAAGCCTGCCTACAAGTGAAACTATTTTTTTGAAATGATTTTTTTAAAAAGATTATTTATTTATTTATTTATTTATTTATTTATTTATTTAATTGCCAGAGAGAGAGACAGTGAGAGAGGGAACACAAGCAGGAGGTTGTGAGAGGGAGAAGCAGGCTTCTGATGAGCAGGGAGCCTGATGCAGGGCTTGATCCCAGGATCCCAAGATCAAGACCTGAGCCAAAGGCAGATGCTTAATGACTGAGCCACCCAGACACCCCCAATGAAAACTATTTTACCAAACCCTAAGGAACTGGGGTTTTACCAGAGCCTAACTAACCTACGTGAAGAGAAATAAATAATTTTAGCATCATTTAGTCTTCCAGGTGGGGAAGGGAAATATCCAACTGCAGCTGCCTCTGGCCCTCCAGTTTCACCTACAGGGGCAAATAAAATAAAACAAAGCTAAGACACACTTAGGAAGGTCACAGCCCAAAAACACACTCACTAAAAGAATGAGACCTAATCATAAGACTATAAAATATTTCTCCTCTCCCATACCTTACAATCACCTCAATGATGTTCTTGCATAATAACAGGGTAATACAAGTGAAGAAACTAAGCATCTTGGACATCACTTAAGAAATGTCTAGGGAAATCCAAAGACAACAGTGGGTACAAAAACAAGGACCCCTGAAGTGCCTCTGACACCACAGCTACAACCAACAGTGAACACAGCTTAATTCCTAGTCAGATAAACATAAAACTTCACACTAAAGACCTATGTACCTCGGTTCCTTTTACTTGATACATCACATCAGGCTTTCAGCAAAAGATTGACAAGGCACAAAAGGAAAAGACAAAATGTACAGTCTGAAAAGACAAACTAATCAGAACCAAATTCAGGTAAGACAGAAATTTTGGAATTCTCAGACTGGGAATTTAAAACAACTGTGACTAATATAAGGAGAGGGCTCTAATAGAATAAGTAAACAACACAAAAGAACATGCATAATGTAAGCAGAGAGATGAAAACTCTAAGAAAATCAAAGGAAATGGTAGAAATGAAAAACACTAACAGAAATTTGATAAGCTCATCAACAGACTTGGTATGATTGAGAAAAGAATCAGCGAGCTTGAAGAAATGTCAATAGAAAGATCTGTAACTGAAATGCAAAAAAAAAAAAGGATGAAAAAAATTGAATGAAATATCTAAGATTCATAGGACAACCATAAAATGTACAACATATGTTAGTAGAAATACCAGAACTGGAAGAAAGAGAGAAAGGAACAAAAGAAACATTTGAAGTAAATAATAGCAGAACATTTTCCAAAATTAATAACAGGCACTAAACTAAAAATCCAGGAAGCTCAGTAAACACCAAGCAGGATAAATACCCCAAACATCTATACTTAGGCTTATAATATTCAAACCACAGAAAATCAATGACTAAGAAAATTTTGAAAGAAGTCAGGGACAGAAAAATATATGTAATATAGAGGAACACGGATAAGAATTATATTGGACTTCTCTTCAGAAACCATGCACACAAGAAGAGAATGGAGTAAAATATTTAAAATGTTGAAAGAAAAAACTACCAACCTAGAATTCTATATCCAGTGAAATTACCCTTCAAAAGTAAAAGAGAAAAAAGACTTTCTCAAACAAACAAGAATTGAGGGAACTTATTACCAGTAAGAAGTGTTAAAGAAGTTCTTCAGAGAGAAGGAAAATCCTACAGGTCAAAAACTCAAATCTACATAAAGAAAAGAAGCGCATTAGAAAAGAAATATGTGAAGATAAAATATAATCTTTTACATTTTTATTCTTAATTTATCTTTCAAATAACAATGGATAATAAAAGGGTAATAAAGGAATATTATGAACAACTCTGTGCCCCAAAATCTGATAACCTAGATTAAATGGACCAACTCCTTGAAAGATATAATCTACCAAAACTCATACAAGGATAGATGATCTGAATCATCCTATATCTTATAAAGAAATTGAATTAATACTTAACAAACTTCCAAACCTACCAAACCTACCAAAAAAAAAAGGGCTCACTGGTGAATTCTACTGAATATTTAAGGAAGAAATTATGCCAATTCTCTATAGTCTCTTTTGGAAAATAGAACCAGAGGGGAAACTTAGTAATTAATTCTGAGGCCAGCATTACTCTTATATCAATACCAGAAAAAGACAGTAAAGAAAATAATACTATAGACTAATATCTCTCATAAACATAGATGCGAAAATCCTCAACAAAATATTAGCAAATTGAATCAAACAATGGATAAAAATAATTAAACACCACAAATAAGTGGGATTTATTCCAGATATGTTAAGACTTGTTAAACACTTAAAAAGTAATTCATGTAATTGATTAAACAAACAGACTAAAGAAGAAAAGTCACCTTATCATATCAACAGTTGGAGAAAAGCTTTTGACAAAATCTAATGCCCATTCATGACAAAAACTATCAGCAAACTAGAATAGAGGGGAACTTCCTCACCTTGACAAAGAATATGTGCAAATCACCTATAGCTAGCATTATACTTAATAGTGAGAAACTAAATGCTAAAATCAGGGTCAAGCCACGGATGTCCCCTACATCACTGCTTTTCAACACTGTACTGTAAGCTCTAGCTAATACAATAAGATAAGAAAAAGAAATAAAACACAGATTGGGAAGGAAGTAATAAAACTGTCTTTATCTACAAATGACATGATTTCTCTGTAAAAATTCCCAAAGAATCAACACCAAAAAGCTCTTAAAACTAGTAATTGATTACAGCAAGTTTGCAAGGTACAGGGTTAATTTATGAAGACAATTGCTTTCTTATATAACAGCAGTAAACACTTGGAATTTGAAATTAAAAATACAATACTTTTAGTGCCAAAAATGTGAAATACTGAGGTATACGTCTAATAAAATAATTATAGATTTCTATATGAGAAAAACAATGAAATTCTGATGAAAGAAATAAAAAAAGATCTAAATAAATGGAGATTCTCTACACATGGATATGAAGACTCAATATTGTTGAGATATTAGTTTTTTCCAACTTGATCTATACTTTCAGTGCATTGTTAATTTGAATCACAGTAAGTTAATTTATGGATCTTGACAAACTGTTTCTGAAGTTCATATGGAAAGGCAAACAACTCAGAACAGCCCACAAAATATTTAAGGGCAAGAACAAAGTTAAAAGACTGACATTACTCCAACTTTAAGACTTACTTTACAACAACAGTAATCAAGAGAGTAGGACATTGGTGAAACAATAGACAAAGAATGGAATGGAAGAGAATAGAAAGCCTAGAAATTGACCTACCCAAATATAGTCAACTGATCATTAACAAAAGATCAAAGGAAATTTGATGGAGAAAGGACAGTCTTGTCAACGATTGACTGAAACAGCTGGACTACCACATGCAAAAAAGAATTTAGACATAGATTTTAAACACTTCATAAAAGTTAATTCAAAATGAATCATAGATCTAAATATGCAACATGAAACTTTAAAACTCTTAGAAGATAACATAGAAGAAAATCTAGATGACTTTAAGTTGATGAGTTTTTAGATAAAACACCAAAAGCATGATTTATGAAAGAAAAAAATTGATAATTTGGACTTCATAACAATTGAAAATGTTTGCTCTATGAGACTCTGTTAGGAGAATGAAAGCACAACTCACAGACTGGGAGAAACTGTTTGCCAAACACACCTCTGATAAAGGACTGGTATCCAAAATATACAAAGAACTCTTAATCTTAGCAATGAGAAAGCAAACAACCCAATTAATAAATGGGCAAAAGATCTAAACAGATACCTCATCAAAAAAATAAACAGATGGCAAGTAAGCATATGAAAAGATACTCAAGATCATATGTCATCAGGGAATTGCAAAATAAAATACCAACCCTACACCTCTATATACCAGTGAGAATGGCTAAAATCCAAAACACTGACAACAGAAAATGCTGGTAAGGATCTGGAGCAGCAGGAACTTGCATTCATTGCTAGTGGGAAGAACCATTTTGTTTAGCAGTTTCTTAAAGAGCTAAAGTTCTTACCATATGATCAAGAATTATACTCATTGGTATTTACCCAAATGAGCTGGAAATGTATGATCACACAAAAAGCTGCAAATGATTGTTTATAGCAGCTTTGTTCAGAATTGCCAAGCTTCGAAGCAACCAAGATATCCTTCAAAAGTAATGGATAAACAAACTGGTACATCCATACAATGGAATATTATTCAGTGATAAAAAGAAATGAGTTATCAAGCTTTGAAACACATGCAGGAACCTTAAATGCATATTGCTAAGTTAAAGAAGCCCTTCTGAAAAGACATATTGTATGTTTCCAAATGTATGACATTCTGGAAAAGGCAGAACTATGGAGACAGTAAAAAGATTAGTGGTTGCTTGTGGTTTGGGTAGGAGGAGAGATGAGTAAGTAGAGCACAGGGGATTTTTAGGGCAGTGAAACTATTTGCATGGATACTCTAATTGGTGAATGCATGTCATTAAACATTTGTCAAAACCCACAGGATGTGTGATACAAAGTGAATCCAAATATAAACTGTGGACTTGATTTAATAGTAATGGATCAATATTGCCTCATCAGTTTTAGCATATGTACCACACTAATGCAAGATGTTAATAATAGGAGAAATTGTGTGTTGGGGGAGTGGTGAGGGGATATTTATAAGTTAACTGTACTTTTTGATCAATTTTTCTATAAACCTAAAATGGCTCTAAAAAATCAAGTCTATAAAAAGTGTAGTAGCTTAAATTTCACATTAAATAGGAAGATAAGGGATTATACCCCAGCAAGTACTTGATTATACATATCAGAGCTCTTTGTTTATGAGATCCTGAGGAAGATATTATTTTTTCATATAACACCTTTACACACATTAACAAATTAAGCATAACTGTAAATCAAATTACTGCTAATGAAGTAAAAGCCTGCTATTTGGTACTGTGGATACAGAAGAAAAGGGCACAGCTTTTAAAAATAGGCATCATAATATTTTTAAATTATTGCTATTCTTTGTAGTGAAATATTTCTCAGAACATGTTTAGTTTGATAATTTTTAAAAATTGGAAAAATAGAATTAAAAACATCACATATGATGCAGAGAAAAGAATTAAGAAACATATTTAGACTCATAGAGTAAGATAGACATTTCCACCCCTAAATTTTTCATGAAAATGCAAGACTGTATTTCAAAGAAGCATCAGGTAATAGGGTATAGATTCAAATCCAGCACCCATTTTATCACAAGTTGGTTTCTTTCTTTCTTTTTTTAAAAAATATTTTATTTATTTGACAGAGACACAGCAAGAGAGGAAACACAAGCAGGGGGAGTGAAAGAGGGAGAAGCAGGCTTCCTGCTGAGCAGGGACCCCGATGCGGGGCTCGATCCCAGGACCCTGGGATCCTGACCCTAGCCGAAAGCAGACGCTTAACCACTGAGCCACCCAGGCGCCCCGCAAGTTGTTTTCTTTTCCACCTTTTGTGGACCAAGAGAGATGAGATGTACTGAGAATTTAATTTATGCCAGTCTCTAATGCTATGTAATTTGATATGATTATTTTATTTCAGCATCACAAAAATGCTGAAATATGAGTTGAGTTGTTTCTTTTAAGCACATGAAAAAGCTCAGTAAATTTGTGAGCACGGGATTTAAATCTAACTTATTTCACCTTTAAAAGGTATATGCAACCATTATTCCCTGACTCTTTAGTAATTTATTTATTTAATTAATAATGATAATCTTAGTTTTATGTACAACAAATTACATTCTTTGGAATCTGCAATGGGTTAAACTTATTATTGTACGAACCTGAAAGTCAATAAAGCTACAAACACAAATCAAGTTAAGAGATTCTAGAAAAAACCACTATTTAAAAATAAAAATAAGTTCTACAAGAAAGTTGGTTTCATGTTGTTAATCTTATGAAGGATGTAAAATTGGATCTGTAACTTCATTATATACAAAAAATCAACTGCAGGTAGGTTAAGGATTTAGATGTTAAAAATGTTTTTAAATATCAACTTTTAGAAGAATATAAAACCTTTTTTTGGTAATAGTGCAATTATCTATTGCTACACAACAAACTAGTCTAAAACTAAGTGATCTAAAACAGCAATTTTTTATTATCTCTACAGCTGGGTAGTTCTCACTTGAGATCTATTGTGGTTATAGTGGATGGACAGATAGTGGATGGGCTGGAGTTTTCTGAAACCGTCACTTGGCGAGACATCCAAGATGGCTCACTGACCTAAACAGCAACAGATTCTGACTTTGGTAAGGAGCTCAGTAGAAGCTATCCCCCCAAAGTGCCTGCAGATCATCCCTCCTTGTGGCTTGGGCTTCTCAGAGACCGGTGGTTGGGATCTGGAGGTTAAGTGTTCCAAGTGGGAACATTCCAGGAGATTCATTCTGTGTCCTAGCCACAGAAATTCTGGAAGGTCACTTCTGCTCAGACAGTCGCTAAGGCTAGGCCAGCATAGATTAAAGGTCAATGGAATTATATTCCACTTCTCGATTGGAGAAGAATGAGATCACATTACAGAAAAGTATGTGGGATGAGACTTCTTGTGCTCATCTTTGGAAAGCGCAATATGCCAACGATAGAGGAGTCCTTAACTTAGATAAAACAAAAGTACTAACCATAAAAGAACATACACAACTACATTAAAATTAAGACTTCATGTTCATTATGGTACAATCATGTTGGAAAATAATTTGTTATTATCTTGAAAATGTGAGCCTTCCCACATACATACCCTGTAACTAAAAAATTCTTTACTTAGGTATTTACCTTCAAAAGACACTTGCACATTAATAATTAGGAGATGTGTCTAAGAATGTTAATAGCACTTTGTCCCTCATAGCAAAAACCTTGGGAAAAACTGAATGCTAATTAAAAATGGGTAAATAATTTGTGATAGATTCATTCCCACAATGAAATTACTATAGTAGTGAATGGAGGAATATTAATATTGTATTAGCATTAACAAAATATTGAGAAAAATGAAGTTAGGCCCAGAAGACTATATAGTATGGTATTAATTTTATAAAGTTCAAAAATAAGCAAAAGGAACATATTGCCAAAAACCTTCAAATCAAGATAAATAATATTTTAATGTAAAATTAAAAAAATAAAAATCAGTGTAAAAAACTCAAACAAAATATCAAAAATTTAAATACAGACAGTGGTGTGTCTAGCCAATTTGAAGCCTGAGGCAAAGAAAAATCTTTAAATTGGTAAATTTGATATTAAATTGGTAAATCTCAACCCTCCCATTTTAAACACAATTCAGTGGTATTAAATTTAAAAGTGTGCACTACTTTTGATACGTGCTCCTAGGAGTCTATTATAAAGGAATATTTGCCTATGTACACAAAGGTATATGTACAGTGACATTATCTGCAATAGGTATACTGATAATCATTGAAACATTACACATTCTTCAATATGAAAGAAAACAAAGGATATATAAAATCAATAAATTATTGGTATATAAAACAATATCCAAAGCATATTATTAAGTAACAAAGTCCAAAATGTGAATTATCTTGCCTGTAATTTTTACTTATGTATATACAGAAAATTAACTAGAAAAATCTACATCAAACTTTTAACAGCTGTTACCCATGGGGAAAAGACTGACAGAGTGGGGGTGAAGAGGAACATTCCCATTCTTCTCAATGACCTAAATCTCATTGGAACTTTTTGCAAGGGGGATATACTTGATACTTGATAATTAAAAAGAATAACCATGAATTAACATTACAAGGAAAAGAAATTGCAAAAAATGATGGTAACTAAGAATACTGAATTAGAAAGTGTTTTTCTCTTGCTGATCACCTGAGATCAAATGACATTTCATGGAAACCATATCACTTATTAAATTCTCCTCATTTACTAGGTTTTCTAGAGCAGAAAAATTCAAGACAGCTTTTGGCTAGTGGAAGCTTTTAAAAAATGAATCAACACTATTCTCGAGTGTTGGGATTTATTTAACAACTTTGTCAGAGGTCTGTATCTGGTCCCCGCATTCCTCACCAGTATTTGTACATCTGTGCCGATAATGAGGTTAAACATAAGCACAAGAGGTCCTCACTTTTCTTATAAAAAAATAAAGCTTTTGACACATTATTATTTTTTCCCCTAAATTATTTGGTAAAGGAAGTCAGATCCTAAATCTGAGGAAAGGAAAGTCCCAATGATTTGAAGTCTTTTCATAATACAGTTTGTGTTAGACCTAGAAATTTTCAATTATTCATTTAGACTAGTAATAATAATATAATCAACACTCATTGATTTATATTCCAATGGAAATTTTAGAGCTTTCACTGATACACTTTTAATAAGATATAAGA
Organism: Zalophus californianus; assembly: GCF_009762305.2. Lineage (NCBI taxonomy): Eukaryota > Metazoa > Chordata > Mammalia > Carnivora > Otariidae > Zalophus > Zalophus californianus. The sequence continues at coordinate 46,829,011 of NC_045607.1, forward strand.
GAGAATAATGTGAGAATAAGATGGAAATCATTCTAGTCACTCATATTTCTTTTAGGAAAGGAATAGAGTTTCTCCAGTTGTTGAAGAAAGGGAGATACCAGTCTAAATGTGTGGTAGAAACTGGAACCCCAGTTGTTTTGATATCTGAGAGGAACAATTTCCTTGTTTCTACATTTCTATAGCAACTCGGGGGGGGGGGGAAGAGAAGAGGGGAAATGGAGATTGAACTAGTAAGATGGGAAAGACTGGAAGCTATATGACACCATCCATTCAAAGTCACATTGCCCAGGGGCAAAGAAACCTTCAGTAAAATTATCAAATTAATTTCCTTGAAGGAACTGATGACAGGGCTGGAATTTACACCCAGATTGATTTGGGGTAGAATAGAGGCAGCAAATGCATACTGATAACAAGAGCACCAAGAGAGAAAAAAAAATTAGAAGTGATTACCTAGAATTCACAGAATTTACAACTTTGTGTAATGTCAATTCACACCAAGTTTGACTAGATCTCCAAAGGCCAGGGGGTTCCCAGACAGTACTTGAGTTACTATGCTATTAAAAATGTTTAAATGTTATGCACATAGGTAATTTTCCCCCTTCCTAGCCCTGGAAAGTTCCAAAAGTGATAAGTCCATATCTGATTAAAGTAACTCCATGTTTCCTGACCACTCCCAAATTTAAATAACTCTTAGCTGAAGTCTACAAAACCACGGGGAAATGCACCCAGATCAAATTAAGCTAATTAGAAAGAGGATTAGGTGGATATCTATGACACTATCTATTATTTCCTGAGGAGTTGCTATCTTCATCTCTAGACCTTGACTGTTTTATCTGGATGATAACGTTCTACTCAAAGGACCAACACCATCTTTCTGTGACCCTGGAGTCTGGGACAACACTGAAAAGAATGAGTTATCTTCAGGGTTTAGCACAAGTTAGCAAGCTTGGGGGATATTCTAGAAACATTTGAGTTTTCTCAGGTCAAGTCACAGAGTTTCTGGAACCATGTTGATCGCTCTTAACTTCCTCCAAAGCCTTTCAATTTTTTCTTAAGATTTATTTATTTATTTGAGAGAGAGAGAGCGAGAGGGGGAGAGACAGAGGGAAAGACAGAATCCTCAAGCAGACTCTGTGCTGAACAGGAAGCCTGACCAGGGGCTCGATCTCACAACCCTGAGATCATGACCTGAGCTGAAACCAGGAGTCGGACGTTTAACCGAATGAGCCACCTAGGTGCCCCTCCAAAGCTTTTTATAATGCTTCCAGGTCATATTTCATGCCACACACTAGGCATTTTCATGTGCTATAGTACAATAAACAACTCAAGTATGCACTTAGCGTTTCTGAGTTTAAATTCCTACTTTGCTGCGAGCTATCTATGTGACCATGCACATATTATTTCCCTGAGTCTCAGTTTCCTCATCTGCAAAATGGAGAAAGATTATCTATCTCACATGGATGTTGTAACAGTTAAATGTGCTAATTTTTTTTAAGATTTTATTTATTTATTTGAGAGAGAGAGAATGAGAGACAGAGAGCACGAGAGGGAAGAGGGTCAGAGGGAGAAGCAGACTCCCCACTGAGCAGGGAGCCCGATGTGGGACTCAATCCCGGGACTCCAGGATCATGACCTGAGCCGAAGGCAGTCGCTTAACCAACTGAGCCACGCAGGCGCCCTAAATGTGCTAATTTTATAAAACTGTCTTACACAGTGTCTAACACAATAAGTAGCCAAGAAGCAGTAAATATTATGTGTTTGGTCAAGTTATGGTCAAGTCATATATACAACCTATGAGTCCATTCTTTCCTGTTTTTCTGTATGGAAGGGAGTTGAACATTTTTAGAAGTGTCATACTAAAACTACATTTTATATCATACACCTATGTTCATCTATCTATCTATCTATCTATCTATCTATCTATCTATCTATCTATCTATCATCTATCTGTCATCTATCATCTATCTACCTATCATTTATCTATCATCTTTGTCTCTATGTGTTTTTAATTTTCTATTGTTTATCCATCTATCTATTTGCCATTTACTTATTTAACTCAAGTTCCTATCTGTACATGTCCCATCTACCTTTTTCAGATTCCTATTCTGAAGGAAGATTCTAGTCTCAGGCTCATATTTCCATGTCCATCCAGCTGAACACTCACATATGTCAAATAAGGAAAGGAGTCCAGAGAACAAATGAAAAAGTTTAGTTTGGAAACATTTCCTTTGGTCCAATATAAATGAATTGCATTTCGAGTGAAGTTGGCAGTGACAACAGTCACTTCAACAGCAAGGAATGTTTTGTTCCTTTTTACTCAATTGTTACACTTGGAAAGAAAAGGGGGAAAATATATCTCTTACTTTTTCCAGATCATCAAAACTTGAATAGAGTTTGTGCACTCACAGGGATAGATCTTGGGTTGGCCAGTTGTCCCCTGCTTGTGGATAGTGGAGTACCGACTCTCCAGGTTCCATCAACCTAAACACACCTAAAAAAATGCTGTCAGATTAACACGGCACCTGCTCTGTCAAATATATCTCCAGCCATCTGGAATGCAGCATAACCAAGTCCTTGACTCAATATTCCACTTACTCCAGTTTTGCTGTAAGGAACTTAAAAAATACACTCTGAAAAGAGACTCCTTAGAAGTAGTACATATTTTCATTTGTAGAAACTATGGGATGCCGTCAAAGATGTCATGATCCATAAAAATTACACAGAATAATAGGTATCTAAATAAGGTTTGTGATTCTCTCCAGAAAGAGAATAAATATATTTTTCAAGGGTATTCTAAGTTCTAAAATATGTTTTCTTATCTTTTTGCATAACTTTCTTTGATTTCATGAAACATGTCCAATTGTACTTAAAAACTTTGTGACTTCTCAAGAAAATGTCAGTTTCTACATATGAACACAACAGATATTGATTATTTAAAAACTGTAACGAAATATAATTTTTGAGGACGGGGTGCTTATAGAAGCAGACAGAGATAATATGCTTAAAATTTTACTAGCTCTAGCTTGTGTAATTATAATTTTATTAGTCAAGCCTTCAGTGAGGATATCCAGCATTTATATACAAACTAAGCAATACAAATTTCTGATACACTCTTGCTGTTTTTTGCAGGACAGAGCATCCTACATTATTTTAACATTTTAAAATTTTAGGAAAGCATAGTTTTACATTCTTTGAGTTTACAGAAGAAAAAATAATTAGCTAAAAATGAGGGTAATTTATCGATCACATTACTTGAAGAAAATAAACCTCAAAATTACCCTGAAATGTTTTGCATTTGCAATATGTAAATTTTCCCTTCCAAAAAGAAACCCTCAAAATTTTTTTTTAATTTATGCATTAATAAAAGTTTCCTTTGGACCCAGAGGAAACATTGATAATGTCATAAACATCTTGCAAGAACAGTAGAATTTACAGTACGGTGAATGATGCTGCTACTGGTCATAGTTAAAATGGATGCTCATCAGCTTCACACTAATGAATTAGCAACGAACACATGTGGTCACTACCACGTCTGCACTCTTGCCTAGTATATAGATATACATGTAATATAAACTGTGCAGCCAAGACAAAGGAGTACCACAGATCACACCCACTGTACAATTGCACACTCTTGAAATTGCACCACAGGAGAACAGTATGTATTTTAAAAGGCGAAAGATTCATGCGATCTGAAGAGAAACCAGAGTATGAACAGTACGTATTTTAAAAGTTACCTTCGGTGAAGCACTCCTACCTCCATCAATTTTTATCTCAACCCATCATCACATTCCGTGGATAGCTATGCCGATATTAGAATCCTTTTTCTTTCTCTAGTCAAAATGTTTTATATACTTTTGTCATTTTATGAATTTCCCGCTTTGGGAATAATTTTACTGTCAGTTCATGAGAACTTTGAAATGTCATAAAACTTTTGGAAAGTATAGTACTAATAATTAATATTTAGCCAGAAGTACTTTTGACAGGATCATTTGGATGTGCAATTTCTTCATATAACATATATGAAAGCAAAGGGGGAAATCTGTAAAATGAATAGAGTTTTGACGGCAAGCACACATGCTATTAGCCCTACTTCTACATGTCATAGTAGAAGCTTCTGTAACATACAAACACATTGGGAAATGAAACACGCAGGAACATGAAGCTATTAGGTAGCACAGACTGTCATTTTTCATGTTAACAGAGTATTTTGTCAGCCTTATCCAGTAACAACTCTGATGTATAAAACAACATTGCTAACAGATCTGTCACCCTCCATCCTTCCTTTTCACTGTGCATATACATCTCACAATTCTCTACAGGGCTTGCCTCCCCCATTGAGGCCCTCATAAAATCCTTGAGCTGCCTTTTTCATCTGGAACCTCCATGCAGAACTGTGAATACTACGTCTTTCATCTCACCTGACAGGTGAGCCTTCCCCAAATCCCAGGTAACTGTTAGAGGACTTGAGGAATGCTCTGTGAGAAGGAAATCATGAGAGCAGAAGGGTATTCTGCTCTCAAGGGAAGCCACTGAAAGAAAAATCAATCACGTGAATCAAGAGTTTTCGATGAATAAATAATTCATACACGCTAAATTAATTAACCAATTTCCAAGTCAGTCTTAGTACCGCATTCTAGCTAGCATTGTATCAATCAAAATGTAGTCATTTGGTTTTGCTTCATACGATTTTCAGGGCAAAAAGACTGTACTGGATCGAAGGCTTACCATTTAAGAGAACGTGGTAGCCAAAACCAGGTGGTTGGGTGCTCGCTTTCCAGGGCACAAACCAAAGACTAAAACAAGTTATTTCTTCATAAACACTCTGACCACTGTATTTAATAGTGTTGACATTTACATAAATGGATTGCAGTGTAGTTGTTGAACATATACTGGGATGATTCCATAATCCTGTTTTAATTAGATGGATGTTGTGAGCATAGAAAAATCACAAGCCGCACTCCCTGTGGTGATGCCACACTGGCAAGGAATCAATCACCACGGCTCTGGTTGCCATAGAAACAGATAGCTCTTGCACCACCATCTAAGTGGCAAATGATTGGTGGTGTACTCATAACACAGGGAGAGCAATGAGTTTTTCTATCCTGTCCAGCAGCTGTGCCAGAGAGTTAATTAAAAGCAGAGAACATGAAATAAATCTAAATCTGTGAAGAAATGAAATGTACAGTACAAATTGAATTCCCGTGTCGAACAGAAATTAATATGCAGCGCAAACCACAGAGCTGCCTGAACAAGCAGCAGCTGGGAATCTTGGGAAATGTTGCCTCTGAGGCGGTTAGCGCTGAAATGTGGAGAGGGCACCTCCTTATCTTATTACCTAAACAAGCACTTTGTTCCGCATTTGTGTTGACTGATGCATGCAAATTGCAGCCTCAAATGTTAAGAGTTCCCGTTTCTAAGCAGGAAGGACAAAGCTTAACTAAGATTTAATTAACAAACTGTTAGCAACTGCAGTTTATCAGCTGTGAACACAATGTAAGTAAATGCTTCTACTCCTGTACTGGAATTCACCAGACAACCTCTGTGAAAGTCAATGTGTTTTTATTGATAAGCCACAAATTCAGAATTCATATTTCAAATATTGCAAGAGGAGCAAGGACCCGAAATGCTTTTCCAAGAAATAAGAGAAGCTCTACATAGAAAGAAAGTTTATTTTCTTTTTTTCCATAGAATGAGCTACAACAGATCAGGCATGAAATATTTAACTAGAGAGAACCACGATTTCTTGGTTCAGTCCACCCCCATTCTAGGATCTCAGGGTTATTACTTGGAAAAGTTAGTCTGAGCAACCTGTTCTCTGTGTGAAGCCAACCACTCCCCCTTGACAAGAAGAGCAACCCAGAGACCACAGTGTGTATCTCTGCAGCTGCCAAATATGTGTGAGTTTATAGAGATCCAAGGAAGAAATAACATCTTAGATCATGCAATGTCCCCTTCTCCCACACCTAGGAAAAAGTCAGGTCCTCAGGGAGTGAGCATGGCTGCTGGTGGAAAAGCAGAAAATGCTGGTAGAACTTCAGAGTGTATATCGTTATGAAAGAGTCATGTGCACTTAATATCCATCTAATGAACTGCTAGAATTTCCCTTCATCAAGATGTATTTTTCATCTGACTAATCCTCTATTTCAGCTGGCAACTGAATTGCTCACCTAAGGAGAATTTGCACAATTCCTCTACTCGCCCATGTTGAGCATAGTTTCCAGTGTGATAAAACAATGAGGAAGCAAACCCCATGCATTAATATACTTGCTTATGAGGATATGTATGTATGAATCAGATTTTTATATGCAGTTCAAAGCTACTTGGTTTGAAAGGATCACATAGATGTCCATGACATGTAGAGCAAAATTCCAAAGTGGCTTTTTCAGGGGGGGTTTTGTACACTTTGTAGACTTTGCAGACACTTCCAATGACTAGTAGAGTTGATGCTATTGTAACAGAAAGATCTCAATTCGACATCAGGTGGGAGGTAGTGAGTGAAATGTCATTGAAATCAAGGGAGGAGTTTCCAATATTATTCTAACGGTACCATTTCAGACTTCAAATACAGTCAAGTTAATTATACCACATCTATTACCTTCACTGAGTAGAAACACCAATAATCGTTAGTAGGAAAACTATCTTATGTCTTTATGGGAGTATCTGAATGCACAAAAAGAAAAAAAATTTTAAAAGTATGTAAAATGTTCAGAAATATTGATATATGGTGTCATGAGTGTACAAAATAACAAAAATGTATATAGTTAATGTGTAAGGCTAGAAATTTATATGGTAAGTGTATCTTTAAGTAGACATTTCAAAATGGAAAAGTTTAGGATTTCACAAAATTTTTGATGCCATTCAAAATATCCCTTTAAATTCACAGATATAGTTGGTCTCAAGGTAAATGTCTATTTTAAAATATTCTATATAGTTAGAACCTATTATCTTTGGTATTACAGTCAAATAATAGGATCTCATGTATCAAGAGATGTTGATCTCTATGGTTAATAACACTATGGATAAAAATCTTGAATCCATATGTTTTCTTTCCCATTTTTTTCATTGCCCCGACTTATGTCCCTATAATCTTCTGATTTAGATTTTTATTGTTGTCCCCTAACCAATCTCCTTGGAGTGCCATTTTCGTGTTTTGGTGGAGAGGAGGGGATTGATACATATAGTTTGATAAAGTTCTCCAGATATCTTGAGAATTTTGTTGTTTTTCTTTTACCCACCCTACCCAACTGAGAACCAGGGCTCTTAAACAATGTTTCTTCAACTTATTTATATATTAAAATCAACTAGAAAACTTCCAAGAGAGATGACAGACAGAGGAGAGATAGAGAGGAGAGAGAAAGAATAGATCCCCAGGACGCTGCAAATCCTGACCCAGTAGTTCTGCACAGTGTCTGAGCAGTCAAAGTTTAATAACTCCCACAAGTGAATTTAAAAGCACAAAATCACTTTAGAAAAAAAGGCAGAAATTTAGCCTCAACCAATTCTGACATCTTTCAACCATTTTTATTGATGACCATTTCATCTGAAGAGAATTACGATGAGGTTTCATCATTTGTATAAGTAATGCTGATCCCATCACCCTCTTCGTCAATGTTTTCAACCATTTTTGTGTGATTGACTTTATGAGAAAAATGATAAGCAAATGACCTTTTCCTCAGAAAAATACATATACACGTTTACACACAACATTTGCCCAAAATTCCCAGGATTTTACTGCCTTCCCAGAACCATCCCTGATAAATTAACCCTCCTTTTTATATTCTAGATTGCATATTCGACCTCAGAATTTCTTCTGACTGGCACTTTTACAAGTACTTGGTTAAATGTGAGCTGCCATTATCAGTGTTACTATTATTTATCACAAGTTGGATCCCTTATAGAAAGACCGTAGTCATAAATACCTTTAAACCTAAGTATTAAGGGGAAAAAAAGCTTTGTTTCTTCTGAGACCTCTTGGAGAAATTATGTTTCCTGTGAAATGTGGAAGCAAAGGTCAATTGATGTTCTACCAAGCCTAGGAAGTCTCAAGGATGAGACTGGGAGGCTAATTATTCTCACAGTAGAATAACAGAGAGATGACCATGTTAGGCCAGATGTTGTCAGAGCAAAGCACATATGAAAGTTTTCTGTGTACGATATGTAGACCACATCCGATAGAGAGCTTGTATGGGGCTGTCTTAAAGTCTTAGAGACTGACCAAGAAGATCACGTAAGGGGGCAAGGGTTAAGGTAACCCAGATATTTCTTTAATGGAAGAATAAGGGGCACCTGGGTGGCTCAGTCGGTTAAGCAACCGACTCTTGGTTTCTGCTCAGGTTGTGATCTCTTTAGAATTCTTGATACCCTAATGGTAGCTCTAATTTCAACCATTCGATCCAGCAATTGCACTACTGGGTATTTACCCCAAAGATACAAATGTAGGGACCCGAAGGGGTACGTGCACCCCAATGTTTGTAGCAGCAATGTCCACAATAGCCAAACTGTGGAAAGAGCCAAGATGTCCATCGACAGATGAATGGATAAAGAAGATGTGGTATATATACACAATGGAATATTATGCAGCCATCAAAAGGAATGAGATCTTGCCATTTGCAACGACGTGGATGGAACTGGAGGATGTTATGCTTAGTGAAATAAGTCAATCAGAGAAAGACATGTATCATATGACCTCACTGATATGAGGAATTCTTAATCTCAGGAACAAACTGAGGGTTGCTGGAGTGGTCGGGGGTGGGAGGGATGGGGTGGCTGGGTGATAGACATTGGGGAGGGTATGTGCTACGGTGAGTGCTGTGAATTGTGTAAGACTGTTGAATCACAGATCTGTACTTCTGAAACAAATAATGCAACATATTTTAAGAAAAAAGAAAAAGAAGAAGATAGCAGGAGAGGAAGAATGAAGGGGAGTAAGTCAGAGGGGGAGACGAACCAGGAGAGATGGTGGACTCTGAAAAATAAACTGAGGTTTCTAGAGGGGAGGAGGGTAGGGGGATGGGTTAGCCTGGTGATGGGTATTAAAGAGGGCACATTCTGCATGGAGCACTGGGTGTTATGAACAAACAATGAATCATGGAACACTACACCAAAACAAATGATGTAATATATGGTGATTAACATAACAATAAAAAATTTTAAAAAAACCATGAAAAAATGGGGGAAATAGAATTCTTGATACCCTTTTAGCGTATTGCTGGAAATTAGCAGCATAGAGCCTACTGTGGCAGGTGCTCCCCAGATGTCAAGTTGACCTTCTGACATCTTGGGAGCACCTGCAGCCTCTCTCCCTCCTCTTTATACTCTAGCTCCCTTCAGCACCATGGAAAATCTCACAGATATACTTACAATCACCCACACCAAATGCCCAAGTTCCATCCACATTGTCACAGATAGTTAACCCCTGGCCACTCCCCCCTCCCCCCACAATCTAAGGAATGCTCACACCATCAAAGCTTCCCTCCCTCAGGAAGGCAAACCCTAAGGAAGAGCCCCACACAGACCATGGACTCAGACTTGGCATCATTTGATGAAGAATGATGGTGTCTTGGATACTCCAAGCAGAGTCACACTAGAGGATGCTGGTTCTGAAAAGGTATTTCTCCTTGATCTAGTCTCTCCATTCCATGTGACGGGCAAAACTAGAAGACAGCCAACACAGGATCTCTAGGATACACAGTGAGAGCTCTAGTTCCCGGGTCTAAGAGTCATCCTGTCTGGAAGAATCAATGGCCATTATTAGTATAATGAAAAAGTGAAAAAGAAACACAAGGTGGAGAAAGAGAGTGGAGGCCAATCATGCCCTTTCCCACTGTGTGTGGCTGGCCTACAGCTTGTACAAACAGGTGAGGGGAGTAGCTACCTTTGACTTAATTCCTTTAGGTATTTAAATTTCTAGATTAGACATTTAAATTACTGACCGGAGGACGTTTTATCACCTGGTAGTGATTCAACATTAATGAGATCTGCCCCAAATTCCATTCAAGTGAAGAGAAAGAAATTGCCCCACAGGAAAACAAAACTTGTTGCTTACAAGTGAATCTGCAAGCCCTGTTTCTTCAGAATATTTATCACAACCTTGTTCCCATAAACAATGAGAATTTTTTTTTTTTTTTTTTTAGCTAATCATGCCTTTGTTTTGCTTTTGGGGAATCTCACAGCCAAGTATGTATGTTAGTTTATTTACTATGCAGGCTCTTAATGGATTGTATGCCTGCATTTTAACTTTTTCTCTGGTCTTATCTCATGTTTCCATCTGTATTGTTCTGTATTCTAAGATTGCTCATGGTTCTATTTTATTGCAGCGTTTGTATTTTCATAAGCTGGCCAAAATATTTGGGGATATAAAATACATTCTGAGTATGGGAAAGGGAGAAAAGCAGCATCAGAGCAGACTGAAACTTAGGCAAACTGAAGGGCCACCAGACTTGTCTAAAGCTTCATGGAAAACTCAGGCATCATGAGGCTGATGACAGCATCCAAAGGGACCCCCCTCTCACTAATAGGGAGTATGGCAGGTAAAATATGAATTATAGTCAGCATGTCTGTATTTATTCATTTAGTAAATATGTGTGAGTGCTCATGCTCATTCTGTACCAATCACAGCATTTGTAGACAAAATATATTTGTTCTTTCCCACCTTTGACTGGGAAGGAGAGCGGCAATGCCAGCTTCCAGGCTTGTGATCTGTGTCCTTGCACAGGGTCTAGGCTCAGAAGGACCCTGCACTTGGTGTAATGTTCTCTTTTGCTGTCTTGAAATCCTAACCATTTTTGAACATGGGGAATTTTCATTTTCCCTGCAATTTACGTTGCTGGTCCTGGATCAGGGGCTGTATGTTCTAAATCTTTGCCTATGTACAGATTTCCCCAAACACCCCCCTCAAGTCTCATCTGGATCCGGCATTCACATATTTTATGACTGTGAATGGATTTAGGCTTCTTTGTTAAGACACAATGCTGGCCCATTATCTTGTCCCTATCAAAAATAAAAAGGAACAGTTTGAAAATGTACACAAATCCTCTCCTGTGTCAGCAAGACTCCAAAATGACTTATTTAAATGATTATTTTGTAACGTGCTTCTGTTTGAAGAGAACAACTCTCATGGGAGAGAGAATTGTGCAAATTGAAGAAATTGTGAAGTCTGTTCTTAGCAAGCTGCAGAGATGGCACCGCGTATTGCTCTTATTTTCTTTTTTGACTTCAGCTGGGTAGCGCTCTCTAGCTATATCCTTGAACACAGACTTGAAACCTTAGGTAACATGAAATTCTCCCTCACATTTTCTCTGCTGTTTGGTTATTGACTTGTTTGTTTGTTTACTTACTTATTTATTGCTATTCAGTTTTAACTAACGTGTCCTGACTACCCTTTACTCTTGTTATCCGTCTGGGCATTCCTTCTGTGCTGGGCCCAAAATTTATCTTTACATCCTCAATACCCACTACAGGCAGGGCCTATTAACTCAGAAATTACTTACTGAGTGATTGAAATAACTTCCCATGGTCAGGACTCAGATGAATGCTTTACATGTGCTATTTGATGAAATTCAATAGAAATGACTGCATTTCAACCTGTAAACTTTTATAAAATTCAGAAAGCTGTATTTGATCCCTTGTAATGCTCTCTTTGATGTCTTTGCAATTTTTTCTTAGTGATGCAATTCTAGTGCATCAAGGCCCTTTGGAAGCAGGACTGGCGAGGGGAGGAAGTCAAACTGTAATGCAGGCTTAGTATTGCCTTGACCAGCCCTACAGAGAGCTCTGGAGAGTGTCTCCTGCCTGGTTGAAATACTCTTCTCTCACTTGGTCACTGGGGGCAAGTTGTCTTGGGAAGGTCTTGGCCTTGAGCACAGTGGTCTTGCCATCGAGGCAGACCCTGAAGGAATGCAAAGCTGAATACTACCTCCTGACTGCCCTCAGAAATCCTTTCTTAAAATGAGATCTGGATTGCACATCCCCATGTCTACCACAGATTTGCGTCATAACACCTCTTGGTCCACCTTCCTAGGTTAAGCGCCCAGAATAACTAAATTCTGAAGAAATGAAATTATATCTGTACAGTGAAGTGAGGTGTTCATGATGTTCAAATCATCATGAAAATTAGGGCAGCAATTATCTTCTGTAAACTACTCTGAAAAAAGGTTTCACATTATATTTCCCCATTCTAATTATGGGTCTTTTCAACATTATATTGTCTATTTACCAACACTCTGAGTGAGGCATCTGTGAATATAATATTTTATCTCTATGTCATGATTCTCATGATCCTGGGTGGTTTCTGCTAGACTTTCTAGACTACAGACAATTTCATTTGCTTCAAAATAGAACTGTTGCTGGCTTTGTTAGTCACAAAGAGATGTAATATTTAATCACCAATTTTATTATTATTTCTATTATTCTATTCTATTATTTTTATAATCCTCCAAAAGGTATTATCTATTATGTTCTCTAATTAATTTTTTAAATTGCTTGTTTGAGTAGCTTTTAATATAAAACCTCCAAACACTTTAATATAATCAAAGGGTTTCTTTCATAGTTGTATCCCCAGTACTTAGAAAAGTTCCCAGTACAAATTAGGAGGCAAATAAATATTTGTTAAATGACCAAAAAAAAAATTGAATAGGTGAATAAATGGGTTGGTGACATTTTGGGACATTCTTAATTAAATAAGGGTGTGAAGCAAGTATAGAAATGATGCCATAGTACAAAACTGAACATGAACAAAGGCTCAAATTCTTTAGCTTTTTAAACAGAGAATACAATAAATGGAGCTCACACGTGAAAAAGTCCAATGTATGTGTTGGCAGATGTTAACCTTATGCTAAATATGATTTATCAACATGCTGTTGTAAGAACTAATGCTGGCACATTCTGAGGGTTTCCTAAAGAAAGCACAGAATTCCAGAAAAAGATAATGGTGGCACCATATTTTTTTTCATGAGTTCAATCATATCTGAGGTCAATCTGTTTTAGGCTTTGACACATGGGAATCAGTTTCTAGGACAGGAGAGTGATAGCACAATAAGGGATATATAAAAAGGTATTTCATCTGGAATATCATCTTCAAAAACCTACCTCTATGTTGGCCCTACAGTTCCAGGAGAAGTCCAAAGGAAATACAAGATTCACACAAAATTCAGGGAGACTACTCTACATGACTTTTCATACTAAGAATAAACAATTAAGAAAAGAAAACAACTTAAGCGAATAGTGGTAGGAGAGGTTTCAGTAAGCTAGGCTAAGGTACAGCCACTAAAAGTAACATTTAAAAAAGTTTTATAGACTTTTAAGAAGCCACTAAAAGTAATGTTTAAAAAAGTTTTATAGACTCTTAAGATATATCATTGTGATATATCTCAGTGAAAAATCATCTGGATTCAAACTATTATTATAAGTTCCAAATATGGATCTCTTTCTTTTCATAACCAAAAGAAAACACACCAAGCATATTAGAAAGGTATTAATTTTCTTCCTTTTTTATTATGTTTTCCATAGGAATGATTTTTTTTTTTTGCTTTTATAATCAGGAAAAGAAAACTTATGTATAAGCAAGTTATTTGTAACTTTTACTCCCCTCCCCTGATGGCAAAACTAAAATTTACAATTTATTTCCTGACAAGGATAAAGAAAATAAGCTTGGGGATTAAACACCATGTACTAATTCAATATTTTTCCTTTCTACTCTCTGTGTGTCCTAAATAATATTGATTTGAATGTGTCTGCTTTTGAAAGTCGTTTAATTCTGCTTATTTAAAAAAATGCAGGAAGACTAAGGCCAAAATCATATAATATAAGACAAAAAGAAAAAAGCCAAGAAGCAAATGGGGCGAGGAAAATAAAAAGCTTGAAAGAAAATCTTATTAGGCAAATTGCAGCAATTGAACGAAGATGCCCGTGTAAGCTTCCTGATAGCTTGTGTGAAAAAGGCAGTACATTATTCTAATTAGTTAAGTATTGGAAAAATTTTAGCTTATCAGGAGGGACTAGATATATACTTTGAGATTTTCTTTTATATTAACTAATTTATTCATGTATTTAATAAAAGTTCATTGACCACATACTGCATGTAAGGAATTAAACAAGTGGCCTGGGCAGGAAAAAAAAACAGAAGAGAGAGAATGTAATTGCAAGAGAAGGGAGGGTGGAGGGTCGTGGTGGATGAGGGAGAAAAATCTAGGCCCAGAATCCTCATTAATTTGGTTTCTGAGGTGCTGCCTTTGTTGCAACAATGTGTATGTTGATAAGATTTGTGTTACAATTATAAGCTCCGCGAAGGGTGCTTGATATATACTCCTTGATTAGGAAGTTATTATTGATGATGCATCTAGTTATTATCAGGCCTACCTGTTAAATGCTATCTTCCCCCCTTCCCTGTGTTCTGCCCTCTCTCCCCACACAGTCGAAACTCAGGGGTGGCGTAAGTACAGGCTTATGGCTGTTCCCTAGAGCCTAGAATGGCACCTTGTTCCATACTGAGACTCAATAAATATTCCTTTGGGTATTGACGAACTGGTGAATGAATGACTACAATCTTCTTGAAGCTCAGATTTCAGCATGCTGTCTTTAATTTATAGAGATAACCTCTGTTTGCTTTCAATAACACTGATTTCTCTAAACACAGTTAGCTGGACCCTAACATGCAGAGGGCTTTGGGGGTTATTTTCTACTGGCTACTCAAATTTAAAATTTGCACAGATCATCCAAATATCTCTTAGGGCAAATTCAAAAGGAAGGTTGTATATTTTCATAAGAAACCCTCCCTTATGACATCTCCCATTTGCATTACAACCTGCAGATTGAATTCTCCTTTGATCCCTATGGTCTCTAGATCGACACAAATGATATACAAGTTTTAAGATGTCAGCATAAAATGTAAAAGATATTATACTCAGTATGCATGTGGAGTTTTCAAATATTTTCTGCACATAGGAGTGCTTTACCAGATACGATTCTGGAAATTCTTCTGTCTAAGCTTTATAAGCTTCGCTCCTTGGGAGGATTTGAGAAGACAGGTGACTTTTCATCCCCTATTCTCACCTCTTCTTTTTCTTCCTTCTCTTCCCCTCACACCATTTGGTAGCCCCTGGTGTGGCTCCTCCAAAATTAATGTAAGGTTTGACAGTTAATATGAAGTGTTTCTCCTAATGAGAAGGTCACATCAACACACCTGGCATCACAATTATGTTAAAATGTGTCCCACGTAACCCAACAGGTTTCTAATTCAACTACTGGTGTAATTAGAGATGTGCGGAAATAATTCATCTCAGACATTAAAGAGGAGCAGCGTGGCTCAGCACATTTAGCAACTGGATGGAGATTCACGGGCCCAGGGTTTGACCTTGGGAAAATCACTGCTTCTCTTTCCCTCGGCTTACTCATCAATTAAGTAGCACATGATTCTGCTGACTCACCTCATTTTCACAGAATGTTATTCACTAGCACTAATAATGCACATTCCATTTAAGTAACCGATGAAAAAATACTATAAAGAGCAGGTGAAAGTGGTCACATTTGTAGCTAAACAGTAATTTGAAGGAAGCTTACATGCTGCAGGGTTTCATGAATATAATAAGAATGAAAACATTGGCTAATTTAGGTTAGATTTCACAAAAAGATAATTTTCAGTGAAGACGCACAAGCTAGCTTAAAAGAGTTTTAATCTTACTATAAATTGGAGCGAGGGCCAGCGTTAGGGCTCGAGACAGTTGTGGGCAGCGTTTGGGATGTGTGCTGTAATTCTAACAAGGCAAGTATGCCCTGCTTTCAGGACCTTGAAAAGAAAAAGGATGTTTTTGATTTGTTGAAAGTTTGAAAAAAAACCATCTTGCTAGCTCTTCCTGCTAAAATGTGAAAGTTAATAAAAAAAAAATGTCTATCATTGTAAATCTGATGTTAGGATGTTGCTTTTGATTACTAATAAATTGAGTCCCTTAATTCTCTGCTTGAGAAGGAAGAGCTATCTCAGCTGTAACAGAGAATACTTAAAAAAAAAATTACTAACTAAAATGGCCATTCCTTATCTACTATTCAAGGTAACCACACAGCATGCCTGAAGCAACCGTTCAGTGCTTTGTTCTTAGTCATGTGTAGAACAATTTTAGATTAATAGCTGAATTTTCTTAGAGAAGAACCTGAACTTCATGGCAGGTCATTTCCTTTAGTTCAGAATGTTTTTCTTACATTTCAATCACTTTGCATTTTTATCAATTCTCCCACTGAGTGGCTCAAGTCATTTCACCAAATGATCTTACCAGATGAGGTGAGTCAACCATCTTTGAGAAATACATTAAAATAAAGACCACTAGGCCACCATTTGCTCAGTTGAAGTACTATTCACACAGGCTCAAGGAGTTAATGTGGTTACTAAAGTGCTCAAAACATAGTTTATTCACCCAGAAAAACCCTTTCCCAAAATTCATTAATTCCTTTCATATGCTTGCAAAGCAAGTATATTAAAAATTTTGAATTCTGATCCACTGGATAAATTACCGATTGTTCAAGGTGACATGTTATTATATTAAGGGCTAGATCTGGGAAGACTCTGATTGGAAGGAGAAATGCAAAGATCTCAGAAGCAGAAGAGATGGATTGAAGTTTAGACCTCAGTCAACTCCAGTCATTCCATACATATTGACTATTATATACCAGGATGAAGATGCAAACATGACCAAGACAAAGTCCTCGCCTTGAAGTAGTCCACAAGCAAATGGGAAAGACACTTCAGCCTTGGGCAAGTAGCCCAATTTCCTTCTTCATAAGTGCAGACAAGAACATACACCTCTCAATACTATAGTGTAATAATGGAGAATGTACGTGCTAGCTAGAGTCAGATAGTCCTGAACTTGAATCCACATTCTACCCATCTCTTGACTCAGTATGACCATGGGCAAATTACTAAACTCATGTAAGCATGAGTTGCCCTCCCTTTAAAATTAGTTCCAGCATTACTTAGCTGGAATGGCTATTGTGTTGCTTTGATGTGCTAATGCACTAAGTATTTAACACTGCACCTGGCACATAGGAAGCTACCCGATCATACACATAATTACACTTAGATACACAGTGGTTTTATATATATATTTAAATTTTGAAGTGATGAGGAAATATTACTGTTCCTCTCACACTTAACATATAGGCAAACTATCAATGGTAATCACATGAACATAGTTAATAAAAGACACTTGGGATAAAAATGTAATATAAAACGAAGCATTCATAACATGGACAAAAAACCTATGATATTTAGGATGATATTGAGGATGTGGAGAAAAAGGAACACTGTGCACTGCTGGTGGGAATGCAAACTGGTGCAGCTACTGTGGAAAACAGTATGGAGGTTCTTCAAAAAATTAAAACTAGGACTACCCTACAATCCAATAATTGCACTACTGGGTATTTACCCCCAAATACATAAACACTAATTCAAAGAGATATACACACCCCTATGATTACTGCAGCATTACTTACAATAGTCAAATTATGGAGGCAGCCCAGGTGTCCAACGATAGATAAATGGGTAAAGATGTGATATATACACATATATAAGTGATAAGTGTGTGTACACACACATACACACACACATATACAATGGAATGTTATTCAGCTTGATAAAAAAAGAATGAAATCTTGTCATTTGCAACAACATAGCTGGAGCTAGAGAGTATAATGCTAAGCAGAGTAAGTCAGTCAGAAAAAGGCAAATACCATACGATCTCACTCATATATGGAATTTAAGAAACAAAACAAACGAACAAAGGAAAAAGAGAAAGAGGGAAACCAAGAAACAGATGCTTAACTATAGAGAACAAACTGACGGTTATCAGAGGTGAGGGGGGTGTGGGGTTGGGAGAAATAGGGGATGAAAGAGTACACACTTGGGGTGCCTGCGTGGCTCAGATGGCAAAGCGTCTGCCTTCGGCTCAGGTCATGGTCCCAGGGTCCCGGGATTGAGTCCCGCATCGGGCTCCCTGCTAGGCAGGGAGCCTGCTTCTCCCTCTGCCTCTGCCTCTCTCTCTGTTTCTCATGAATAAATAAAATCTTTAAAATATCAAAAAAAAAATAAAGAGTACACACTTATCATGATAAAAAATAAATAAAATGATAAAAAACCTATGATATTTAAAGGATACCAGTTATTTCAGTTATGCACTTTAGCTACTTCCAAAGCCTCATGAACTGGAGGAGAAATCACCTGCTATTTCCCTATCATAGCTCACACACAAGCTTCAATCTCGTGAGATAAGAAAATTACAATTATTTCCCCTTTTAAAACAACAGACCTATTTGTCATTACGTCAATTAATGAGGACGTATCTGACATACAAATGTAATGGAAATACTTCTTATGGCAGATAAACCCTAAGGTACCCCTAATAAGCCCCAATTTCCTAGCCCCTGGTGTCCACACTTTGTCTAACACCCTCCCCTTGAGTGTGGACAGGAACTGTGACTAGCTTATAGCCAACAGAATATAGCAAAAGGAAGGTATTTTTCAGATATAGTTAAGGTTGATTTTTTTTTTGTTTGTGTCTTTTTTTTTAATTTTATTTTATTATGTTATGTTAATCACCATACATTACATCATTAGTTTTAGATGATTCATTGTTTACGTATAACACCCAGTGCTCCACGCAGAACGTGCCCTCTTTAATACCCATCACCAGGCTAACCCATCCCCCCACCCCCCTCCCCTCTAGAACCCTCAGTTTGTTTCTCAGAGTCCACAGTCTCTCAGAGCCCATAGTCTCATAGTCCAATCGTCTCCCTTTCCGATGTCCCCCCCCTTCATTTTTCCCTTCCTGCTATCTTCTTCTTCTTCTTTTTTTTTTTTAACATATAGTGTATTATTTGTTTCAGAGGTACAGGTCTGTGATTCAACAGTCTTACACAATTCACAGTGCTCACCATAGGACATACCCTCCCCAGTGTCCATCACCCACCCACCCCTTCCCTTCCACCCCCCACCACTCCAGCAACCCTCAGTTTGTTTCCTGAAATTAAGAATTCCTCATATCAGTGAGATCATATGATACACGTCTTTCTCTGATTGACTTATTTTGCTCAGCATAATACCCTCCAGTTCTATCCAAGTCATTGCAAATGGCAAGATTTCATTCTTTTTGATGGCTGCATAATGTTCCATTGTATATATATACCACATCTTCTTTATCCATTCATCTGTTGATGGACATCTAGGCTCTTTCCATAGTTTGGCTATTGTGGCTATTGCTACTATAAACATCGGGGTGCACGTACCCCTTCGGATCCCTATATTTGTATCTTTGGGGTAAATACCCAGTAGTGCAATTGCTGGGTCATATGCTAGCTCTATTTTCAACTTTTTGAGGAACCTCCATACTGTTTTCCAGAGTGGTTGCACCAGTTTGTATTGCCACCAACAGTGTAAGAAGGTTCCCCTTTCTCTGCATCCCTGCCAACATCTGTCGTTTCCTGACTTGTTAATTTTGGCCATTCTGACTGGTGGGAGGTGGTATCTCATTGAGGTTTTGATTTGGATTCCCCTGATGCCGAGCGATGTTGAGCACTTTTTCATGTGTCTGTTGGCCATTTCGATGTCTTCTTTGGAAAAAATGTCTGTTCATGTCTTCTGCCCATTTCTTGATTGGATCATTTGTTCTTTGGGTGTTGAGTTTGATAAGTCCTTTATAGATTTTGGATACTAGCCCTTTATCTGATATGTCATTTGCAAAGATCTTCTCCCATTCTGTTGGTTGTCTTTTGGTTTTGTGGACTGTTTCTTTTGCTGTGCAAAAGCTTTTTATCTTGATGAGGGCCCAATAGTTCATTTTTGCCCTTGCTTCCCTTGCCTTTGGCGATGTTTCTAGGTAGAAGTTGCTGTGGCTGACGTTGAAGAGGTTGCTGCTTGTGTTCTCCTTTAGGATTTTGATGGACTCCTGTCTCACATTCAGGTCTTTCAACCATTTGGAGTCTATTTTTGTGTGTGGTGTAAGGAAATGGTCCAGTTTCATTCTTCTGCATGGGGCTGTCCAATTTTCCCAACACCATTTGTTGAAGAGACTGTCTTTTTTCCATTGGACATTCTTTCCTGCTTTGTTGAAGATTAGTTGACCATAGAGTTGAGGGTCCATTTCTGGGCTCTCTATTCTGTTCCATTGATCTATGTGTCTGTTTTTGTGCCAGTACCATACTGTCTTGATGATCACAGCTTTGTAATAGTTGATTTTGAATTAATTGAAAGGGAGATTGTTCTGGGTAGTCATGACTTCACGCAAGCTCTCAGAGTTCCTTGAGGTCAGAGACCTTCTATCATTAGGCTTGAAGAAGTAAGCAACCATGTTGTGAGAGGGCCGAGGGAGAGGGTCATGCTTCAAGGAACTGCAGGCAACTTCTAGGACTTGAGAAAAGTCTGGTCAATGGCCAGGGGGAAAAAAGAGGGACCTTTAGTACTATGGGAGCATTAATCCTGCCAACCACTAAAGAGAGGATGGAAGTATATCTTTCCTGGTTAGAACCCCCAGTCAATACCTCAAAAGCAGCCTGGGAAGACCTCAGGCAGAGAACCAAGGTAAACTATATCTGTATTAACTATGAGATGGCATGTGTTGTTTTAAGCCACTAAGCTTGTGGTCTTTTGTTATATAGCATAGCAAACTAATATGTCCTGTCGACAGAAGGGTTTTGAATTCGGGATACAGAAAGATAATACAATACAAGAATAAATGGTGGTATTCTTTTACGTACTCTGATCATTTGCTCCCTGTTGGAAGTGGGAGTCTTCTTAGTATAAAACAGGAGGAGATAAAGTGAGGTGGGAGTCACCTCTCTGAAAGTTGCTGGATAAAGAAATGATTCCCTTGAGAGAAGTCATTGGAACAGTCAAGTGTTTTATATGTAGTGCATCCACTAACTATATCATCAAGAAGAATTGCCGCTAATTTGGAAGAGAGTGTCGTTTACCGGTTAATTTGGTAATGAAGGAGGAGAAATTTTTATGAAGTCTCCCCTCAGAAAAAAAGAAGGCAGAAGGCATATTTCTAGATACCATTTTTTTTATTAAAGTATGTCAGGGAAGTAACTATAAAAAGAAAAGAAAGGTACGTGTACATGGTTTAAAGTGAAGGAAAGAAGTGCTTTGGGGGACATCATAGTCCTCTGCAGTCTGAGAGAAATGGAGTGGGGAATCAGCCCTATGAAAAAGGGAGGCAAGATGATTTCCTGTGGGTCTGTGGGAAGAACTGCAGGGCCATAATTGTCAGATGAAGCTGGGGGCCTAACTGGCAGGACACCATGTTGGACCACTTTTAAATCTGTAGGATGTAGGGATATACAGCGGCTCCACTTACAGTTGATATGTGGACAATTTAGCCATTTACAGAAAGTATAGACTCATGATAGATTAGGGATGAAGTGTGTTTAATTCTTCTGCTGGTGAGAAAACCAACGGCAAGAGCTGGTGAATGACCTTCTCTGTCGTCCTTCAGCAAGTTACCATTAGAGCTGGGAATGGGGCAAAGTATTCCTGATTCTCATTCAGTCTTCTTTCTGTGGGCTTTTGCCAAAAACTTATTAAACAGGCATAAAATGGTAAATAGGTATAATGGTAAATAGGTATATATATAATAGTGTGTATATATATATATATATATATACACACACACATAGATATGTTTACATGCTTAAAGCGTGTTTTGGATTAAATATATGTATATTTAATATATTATTAATATATGTTAATATATTAATATAAAATAATAAAATAATAAAATAAATAATAATATAAAAATAATATAAATAATATAAAATATAAATATAAAATATAAATAATATAAAATAAAATAATATATAATATATTAATATAAAATAATATAATAAATAAATATATATATTTAATCCAAAAGGTGTTTTAAACACCATCTAGTTCAATAGTCTGATGCTCTGGTTTTACAGCTTGGGAAAACCGAGAGCCTGAGGGATGAAATGACAAAGTCCCTGTCCCCGGACGCATAACAAATAATTTTGCATGAGTCAGAAGTAATTTGTTTGGGCTGTTGTTTCATTTTCCCATTCTATCTCTTTTTAGTCTTTATGACCACACAATTAGTCACAGGAATTCACACACCCACACACTCCTCTGCAGTACTCCTTTCTGATTTCTCTTGCTCTATCTATGAAAATCTGCCCTACCAGATCATCCTTTAGCTCATCAATCTTCTTTCCCTCGCCTCACAAATCAAAACTTACCTGCCCCCCTTTCCTCGTCCTTTTGAACCTCTTGTCAAATCATTGCTTTCCAACCTCTGCCGAAGTCATTCTGACGTGTCAAAGAATTACTATTATTCCTCCCCAGAAATACATTTGTTTTAAAAACAATGGTGAACATGCCATGTCTCAACTTTCTGAAATAATTTACAATACTAGAACGTTTACATTGTCGGGAAAGTATTTCTGGGGAATGCATTAGAAACTTTTGGACAACACCATAGAATAACAGACATTTAGATAGATCTAGTCGCTAATCCGTTATCTCAAAAGATAAACCAGAAGTAAACTGGGTACATGGCAATACCATCCTTTTAAAAACCTTATTAGTCATAGGCACAGATACTTTCTGAACCTTTCTATTTTCAATGTAGAAGCCGAGCTGAATCTGAAGTGCTTCACCTGGCAATGGAAAAATCCCCAGGTCCATGTTGTTTAAACGGTTTTGTTGGTCCCCCGCTATTTTTAATGATATTTTCTCCTTTACCTGAACAACCCAGAGGCTGAGCAAATGCAACCCAGATCCTGTGGTTCTTTTTAAACTCAGCTCAATCCTCAACTCTCTCTCTCTGCTTCTTCCCACCCCCCACTCAGTTGCCATGTTCAACAACACTTCAAAGGTGTGGCTGGCTTCATTTCTAGGCTTAGATTCTGTTTAAAGAAGAAGCTAAATTGGAATCAGTTTATCACCCTCGCCTAGGATTTTTAACAGAATTTAAAACCGAGAGGAACCCCGGCTATATCTAAAATGATACCAAGTGTGTCAGCTGGGTGCTTGAGGTTCAAAGGAAGCTGCAGGCCTGGAGAAAGCTCCCTTGTCACTGCTAGCATGGCATCTTGAGCCTTCAGACACATGGCTTCATGGATACTCAGGGCATTTTCAGTATTTTTATTTTATTTTTCTTTAAAAAGGAAGGCTTATTTTACATATTTGTCTTTACATGATGATACTTTCCTTAAATTAAAGCAAATAGAGAGAAATGTGTCCTGGAAGATACACAAGCACAAGAGATCCTAAAATTAATCTTCTCCAATTTATTTGGAATCAGGTCAGCAGAGGTAGTACTGAGAGAGATAAACACTAACTATCAAATATTCTAATGGAGTAGAGAAAACGCGAACAACCACAGAGCTCCCTTACCTAATCGGCTGTGGTATGAAAGTAAAAAACCAATGTTTTTGAAAAAGCAGAGGTCCTTTCCATATCTTTTTATTTTATCTCTGGTTTCAAGCTTTGCGTAACATATATCTTGTATTTAACAAAGCCTTCATATGTCTTATAATCAGTGGCTTGAGTATAGGATTTTATCCTCTGGAAGTGTCATGATATGTGTTAAAGGACTTTTCACTGGAGATGAATATTGAACGATGGATGGGAGTTCTCCATAGGGTCAGATTAGAAAGATCCAAGCGAAGACAGCAGCCATGAACAAAACCACAGTGGGACGAAACAACTTGGTTTATTTGTGGAGCTGCATGCATATAAGAATGGCTGGTGTGTAGGATGGAGGCAGGGATGACCCACTAGGGAATGAGGCTAAGGAGCAGGGAGAAGGTAAAGGCAACATACGGAAAAGAGAGACTCAAGGACTTTGAGGGCAGTTTGAGGGTGCGGTAGGTCAGAAGAGAGTGCTGCTGGGAGGAGAGTGGACATGAAAGCCAGGAGAGATCTGAAGGTGAACCAGGTTGAAGGGGTGAGTGAAGATATAATGAATGACACAATGGACAGTGATGTCAGTAATTCAGGGACACAAGAAAGTGAAAAGGAGATGAAGTACTAAGTAGGTGAAGTCTGCCATTTTAGAAAAATTAAAGCTGAAAACATGGAGATTGTACCAGGGTGATCCACTTATTTAGAGCCAAACACATGGAAGGCAAGAAAGTTCCTCAAATATGCATTTGTTAGACTACATGGTTCAGTGGAAAGCCCATGGCTTTTGAAGCCTGGAGACCCATGCTGATTTTCCATCTGTGCTCCTGCATCTGAGATGTTGGGAAGTTACTTAACCTCTCTAAGCATTAGTATTGATATCTCCATGTATTAGCCCATATAATAATGTGAATATTTAATAAATTTATGTAAAACATCGGGTACACTATAAATGTTAATTTCCTTTCTTGTAGAAAATCTACTTGAGGTATGTTTGCATTCTGCAGAGCTTCAAAAAGGGTTTTGTAGTAAAATCAGATTCAACATGAGGGGCAGGAATATATAAATACTGGAAGAGTAAAAAGAGTCAGGGATATGTTAAAAAAAAAATAAGATAGTAGGAAGGGAAAAACGAAGGGGGGGACATCGGAGGGCGAGACGAACTATGAGAGACGATGGACTCTGAGAAACAAACTGAGGGTTCTAGAGGAGAGGGGGTTGGGGGGATGGGTTAGCCGGGTGATGGGTATTAAAGAGGGCACGTTCTGCATGGAGCACTGGGTGTTATACGCAAACAATGAATCATGGAGCACTACATCAAACACTAATGATGTAATGTATGTGATTAACATAACATAATAAAAAAAATTTAAAAAAAAGAGTCAGGGACTGCACTAAGGGGAAAGCCAATTGTGGCTGAGCAAAATAGAATTTAGCAACATTAAGTCTTAAGACAGCTGTGAGAGAAAAGAACAGAGAAGCTATCTCCTTGACAATTAGGGCCTAGGGTCCTTCTAGGCTGGTACATAAAAAAGTGTTTTATGAGCTTCTCCTCCTATCTTTATAATATGGTGTTATTTGAAAAAAAGAATTTCTTGCTTAACCCAGTTATAAGCAATTCAAGTAATGACTTCGGCCATCAAGATATTGCACCAAAATGCTTTGCAACACATTTTGCAGGGCTTAATCTGTGAAAGTAATTAGTAAAACAGCTTTATTTTGATGTCATTCAATTAAATCTAGCACTCATTATTTATGTTCCTACTATGTACTAGACACCACGTGAGGTGCTGTGAATAAAGGATGCATAAAATATATCCCATTCCCTCAAAGACCTCACATTTTAGTAGCCTACTCTCTATTCATGTGGATATTTCTCAGCGTGGACCCATGGGTTACAGTAACTTTACATACCACAATGCATCATACTCGGGCAAAGGTAGAGAAAATAAAACTGGACAAAATGTTCTACTATTTTACATTATTTTTCAAAACCAGTCAATGTCCTTTCTTACAGGAAGTTTATCTTGTCTTGAACCATATTTGAATGTCAAAAATAAGATAAAATATCAACTTCCAGAATCAATTACTTATTTTCAGTGCAAGAAATTACTTTAGTAGGGCCAAAACATCCTGGCATCAAGAAAACCTTGTTCCAGCAATACAATATAGTCTCCAAAGGCAGGTATTATTCTCGCTCTGCTTTCTCAAGATCAGGGCTGAATTTTCTAAGGTAGCTCAACCAAACATTGTTCAGTAACTCTTCTTCAAGTCCCATAGCTAGAGTAATAAAACTCTCTGTTACCTCCAAATGTACATTTCTCCCCTTAGCAAATACCCTTGGCTTCTTATTTTTATTCTCTCATTTCCCACACCCAAATCAATGTCTAATGATGCTACTTTCCTTTTTTTTAAGGTTTTATTTACTTATTTGACAGAGAGAGAGAGAGCCCAAGCAGGGGGAGTGGCAGGCAGAGGGAGAAGCAGACTCCCCGCTGAGCAGGGAGCCCGATGTGGGACTCGATCCCAGGACCCCGGAATCATGACCTGAGCTGAAGGCAGATGCTTAACCGACTGAGTCATCCAGGAGCCCCATAATGATGCTAATTTCTAAATATTTCTTAAATCTATATGTCTTCCATCTCTACTCTCTCTGTCAGGCCCTTATTTATCACTCAAACCACTGAAATAGCCCTCCTAAATCAACTTTTCCTCCCCCTGTCCAGCTCTATTGGCAAAGTGATCATTCAAATTAGAAACTTCGACCATAGAGTCCATTTGCCAAAAAGCTTCAGTGGAGCCTTATTGTCTACAAGATAAAATCCAATTCCTTTTGTTTAGAATAAAACATCTTCCATGAACTGACCCCTACCTGCACGTTTGGCCTTTCTTCATGGCACTCCCTGCTTCACACTTTAGCTGCAACATGAAAATCCCATATGCCCTGTGCTTTCATTGCTCTGTATCTGAGCTTTCTCTGAAAACTGTTTGAATTACCCTCTTGCTATCTCCTACTTCTTCACTTGACCACCTTCTACTCACATTTCAAGAAGTTCATGTGTCATTTCTTCCCGGAGGCATTCTCTGATAACCTGACCTCAGGTTGGGTCAAGTCCTATTCCTCTGAGCTCAAGTTGCTGTGCTCCCTGTGGATCTTTTTATCATAGTACTGACTACTCAAGTCACCTGTATGCACTCTGAGCTCCTTGATGTCAAAAACCATATGTCCTTAGTCTTTCTGTCATTATCTTCTATTGTGCCTGAGCCATGATCACCATTCAATAAGTATTTCATGACACATATTGATTTTCCCTTCCTTTCCAAAATATATACAATATATTCATCCCGGTTGTCTTTTTTCCTATGAATACTTGTCCTCTTCGTTCAATCTTACTTAATAAATTAGACAACTCTAGCCTTGGTACACACGATATTTTATGAGGCTTGGTGTTGCTTTCCCAGCTGTTCACATTTGGTCATTTATAAATATTCTGTTTTCTAGCCCTTAATTACTTTTATAATTTATTAGGGAATTTTACTCCAGACTTATCAGGTTTCTTTGGTAGCCTGTGGGGAGAGACAAAAAAAGCCACTCAAAATCTAAGTTAATTATAGTCTCTGTTGTAATTACAAACACTCTATGCATTTTATTAACTCCTCAAAGAATCTTAACTGCATGAAAAAAGTAAAACTTACTTCTGTAATAATTACACTAATGTGTTCTTGATAAATTTATCTATATTACCCTGTCCCCTAATGGCTAAAATCTTTGTTTCAAAATAACCAGGGGCCAGATGCTAGGTGTTTTGCTCTACGTTTACCTCTCTTGCAAAATTGTGGCTGGGCATAGACAAGTGCAAAAAGTTCTGAATAAATTCACATACAGCTGTCTTAGTTTCAAATACATGTCAGCTCTCCAAGCCCAGTGTAGTTTTACCAATTCTTTCTTGTATCCCTAACAAAATTTTTGTGAAATACCAAATGATAGGGAATACCAATACATACTGGCTAATAGTTTTGAGGGTTTTGTTCACATAGACTTTGATCATCTAAGTGTAAAGTAAACTTCATTTGAAATGCAATAGTGCAGCTTCTACAAAAACTAAATAAAAATGTATTGTTAACCAACATTTGTGGTTAGATCTCATGGGAAATTCCTTGAATGGGAAACATAAATAAATGTACCTTAACTTAAGAATGAGTGTAAGAGAGGGACATCTGGGAGAACCATCCCCATACTGCTTTCTAACACATAAGATGAAAAATTGTTTAAAAGTATTCTTGTCTGTAAGGCAAGAGCATAAAAATGTTATATGACTCTTGTAACTTAGGGAATTTGGATTTTTTAATATCTATTACCACCATATCAAGTAGATTTGCCTTGTTATTTAAGTTGGTCATAGACATCAGAAGTGGTATTTATGTGTCAATTTTCCTGGTAACAATGCTATTTCAGTTTAATGTTGATCTGTTTGACCTAAGTTTTTAATCCAATCTTTCACACAGAACAAAAATGTTGGAAATATACTATTAGCAACTTAGTATTTTGCAAGTATTCTCATTCTCAAAAGAAATCTGGTCAAAAAGGTGCTTCTGCGTTAGATACTCAAGTTGAATAACAGTATTTAAAACTACTGGAGAGAAGGCAAAACAGAGTTGAGCATGTATTCGGTAATTCAGTGCACAGGGCAACCATGATCTTACGGCTAACCTCACGGCCTTCATCGACAGACCTAATTCTAATCCCCTGAGGAAAAACTAACGCCATGGTCTTATAACGAGTCACATTCCAATAGTGACCTCAGTGAAGAAAGGAGGAAAATGAGGCAAATACAAGCAAAAGATTCTAAGGAAGGAAATGGGGAAATTCTAGCCAGTTGTGAACTGGAATAACAAACATGGGCTCAAAACCGCCAAATAATTCATATAGAATTCTGACAGAAGGGAAAAAATAGAATAAATAACCCTTACACTAATGACAATGACAATTATTAGATGGCTTGCTTGATTGAAGCTGTGAGATTTGGGATCTAGTATGCCATGTTCCACGGCTGCATAGTTATGGGACACTAATGTTTCTTTGGGAGATGTTGACGGCATAATGGGCTAAGTCAGAAGATGGATAGCTGCCCCTCGTGTATTGTTCATTATAACAGACCATCCATTGTCGTTCAGTCACCTTATGCATCTGGATACACAAAAGGGACCTGAAGTCTCCAAAGGACACCTAAAACCAAATGGATGAACGCAAGTTGTAATGTGTATTAGGTTTGCTTTTATATGGATGGACATCTATGAATGAACAAACATACAGACTAACCTATATTTCTTGTGTCCACAAGTTTAAGAGCTATGCATTATGCTTTTGATAATCTTTACTAAAATATATATTTATTCAAGAAAATTGGGGTTTTATACAAAAAATTAGAAAATAATGATCTTACAATCCACCACTCAGCAATGCCTGCCATTAACTTTTTGAAAACAGTTTTTGAAATATAACATACTTGTGAAAAAAATCATAAAATGATTTCTCACAAGCTCTCGACCAATAAATGATGGGGGTCTGTGCACGGATTGCATAGATGTCCCTCACCCCTTGAGAAGGGGACAGGAATACCTCTAAGGAATGTGTTTACGCTGGTTCCCAAATGTGCTTCCCGTGGAATTAATGTGCATCACTTACAGCTCGGTAACAGATACTTTCCTGACTACCTTCCTTTCCCTTTTCTACTCCTGTGTTGGTAGTTCTTTCATCTTCTAAATAAACTGCTAGCACTTGACACTTTGTGTCATGGTCCAGGTGTTTCAAAATGAAGGAAAATATGATGTAGAAAATTTTAAAAATATATTGGCTCTATAAGAAGAGAATAAAGCTGATGCATGACTTAAAAGTGGATGAAAAAGAAGAGAAAATGTAAATATCAATATTGTGAACTTAAAAGAGGATATTTCTATAAATATTACAGATATTAAAAGATAATAATGCAATAACATGAGAAACTTTATGATAAAAAATTTCTCAACTTAGACAAAATGGATAATTTCCTAGAAAAATAAGTTACTGAAATTAATACAAGGACAAACAGATAATCTGAGTAGTCTTGTATCTGTTAAAGTTATTGAATACGTAAATAAAAACCTTTTCCCAAAGAAGCTTTATGTGTGTATGCATAGCTTCACCAATAAACTTTATATATACTACATATATATAAATAATATATTTATGTATTTTATAAATATATACAATTTAAATATATATATTTAAACTCTAAGTTTCAGAAAGTATTACTCTTACAATAATAATCTTGATATAAAAATCTGACAAGGCTATTGTCATAAAGAAAAATTACAGGTGAATCACTAATAAATATAGTGCAAAATATGCCATGCAAAAATACCAAATATACATATTAGTTAATTGAATCCAGTGATATATAAAAATTACATCATGGTTAAATTGAATTTTCTCCAGGAATGCAAGGTTAGCTTAAAAAAATCTTAAAAATCTACCAGTGTAAATTACCATATTATGGGCGTAAGGACAGAATCAATTATCTGAATAGAAGTAGAAAAACAATGGCTTGTTTCCATGCTATGGCTTAGTCACATGTATCCTGAATAACTCAGGATATGAGACACCTGGACCCATGTTTGGAGGACTTCTAACTTGACAAAACACTCCAAAATGGGTTATGTAATTTTATACTATGTACCAAATAATTGTAATCCCTGAGCAAGTTACTTCATTTCCTTGATTCTTAGTTCCCCACATTGTAAAACTATAATCCACAAAATTTGCCACTCCCTGAGCTCACAGCACAGTACTAAGTCTGATTTGGTTCTCCTTTGTGTTTGACATAATAAATCCTAGGAGTGTTGCAGTGTTTTAAAATATTACGGTAATACAAACAATGAGACTTCCTAGAGGTATAGTTAGTCTATGGAGTGGAAAAGTTTTGAAGATTTCTTTTTTTGTATAATATATTTATAAAATAAGACTTACAAGTGTAATTCACAAATCTGCAAGTATTATTTTCAATCTTCTAAATTCCTAGTGGTGTGAGTGAAAGAAAGAAGTATAAACATTAAGCACAATACTCCCCACCAGGCACTGATATTTATCTCCTCGGTGTTCCACAGTATTCTAGATGTACAGTTATAATACCACGTGCCCACTATACTTTATTCATCTGTTGACATACCATTTCCTCCTTAACCTTGGGGAACTTTGTAAAAACACTGAAGTATGTTCTTCCTCTCCCTGCTCTTGACTCCTTACTTGGTATAGACTAAGTATCAATGTATTTATTTTTGAATGAACAAATAAAGGAAGAATTTTTCTATTTTTAAAAAGTATTTCACTGAGATGCTCTTACTTTTCCAATGCAGTGGAGCCCATATGATTTGGTACCTTATTCACTAGATATATATCTATCAGAAGATTCAGTTATTTCTGTTTTTAGTGTAGAGCTTTTTAATAAAAACATATCTTCCAGTCCTTTATTATTAAAGTATCCAGATCCATCGTGGAGTTTGTGAAACGTTCTAGTGGTTGTAGTCACCTCTATCACCATCTTTTCCTTATTCAGTTGCTATGACGAAGAAAACTTTTGGAAAGAGGGTAAGTCTTGATAGTCTTTGGGTCTTTAGAATTGCTCAACCTAGGAAATTATTTTTGTAAACGTTATGTATGAGTTAAGAAAATTTGTATACAACAAACCTCTAATTTTGTGACTGTTACTTTCTGGCAGTGATTTAGCAAAGTTTGCACTGTATATACAAAGTTTTCAACAAATGCAACTCTAGAATTTTGGCTATTTTTGTTGCACTTTTCCTATTGGACAGATCTTTACAGTGCTTATGGAAGCCTGTCTTCCTTCTCATGGTTTTGCACTGTGTCACTTGCTTGCAATTTGAAGGTTTCTTTTTTCTGACCTCTACCATCATTTACTTCTTTCTGCCATAGTAGTGAATGGTTAGCAACATATCCAGTTTTCTCATGGTAAAATAACAACTACTTAGATAAGCACTACTTGAAAAGTTTCTTCCAGGGGCTCTGGGTGGCTCAGTTGGTTAATAAGCATCTGCCTTCGGCTCAAGTCATGATCCTAGGGTCCTGGGATTGAGTTCTGTATTGGGTTCTCTGCTCAGTGGAGAGTTTGTTTCTCCCTCTCTCTCTGCCACTTCCCCCCTACCCCCGCTTGTGCTCTCTCTTTCTCTCTCTCAAATATATAAATAAAATCTTTAAAAAAATTTTTCTTCCAGAGTGAAGAAGGAATTGACTCTGATTACTCCTGTGTCCTGTTTTCTTTCCTAGATTATGAACTCTGAGAGCAGGGTGTGGGTCCTCCCTTTATATTTTTGGCATCTAATGCTGTACCTAGTAAGTAATAGGTATTCAGTAAAGGTTTGTTGAGGAGATGAATGAATTTATCACCAATAAACATGCTGTCCATTTTGTGGGCCTCACAATCACCCAACTGGAAGAGGAGAGTTAGATCAGATAACCTTTCTGGATTTCTTTTTCTCCTTGTCTGATTCCATGATACCGTGCATATCTTAATCATTAATAGGCATATACATATTCTGCTCAGCCTGCTGCAAGGTCATTGTATAGTGATTCAGAAGTCTCTTTTGGAACCATAAAAGTTGGTATTTTCACTTCAGAATCACCTTTTTGGCAGTTATAACAGTTTGGGTATGATCTTAAATGCCTCTACTGGCAAATCATAAGTGATTTTTTTTTTCAAAAACCACAATTCTACTAATGGTTGCAGATTTATAAATATACTACATTTATAGTTAGAGTATGACGTTTTTAATGTGAATGGAATCTGAAATAGCCACAGGTGACCAGTTTGGTATTTACAGTCTGTGGCATTTCCGGACAGAAAAAAATCTTTGTTTACTGACTGTCTGACAGTATGGCTTCTGCAGATGAGGTAAACATCATCTGTGGTTCAGCAGGAAGCACACACCATACACGGTGCCTGGGCAACTGCTATTAGATGATCATTGACTATGCTTTTAGTATTTTTCAAGGTCAAGGAAAAGTCTGGCTAGGATTATACGGCAGATAGCAAACTCCATCCTTAGTAGAAAGGTCTTAGAAAGTCTTTTCTAGCTTCGGCAATGATGTACTACATGCTGCAGGCTTACCATGTCTCTTTAGCAGGTCATATATGTTCTTTTATGCTCAGCTGAGTAGAGCTAAGATCAATTTTTAAATCACATTGCTATATTATCCATCTCCACAATTTGAGACTAGGGGGATAATTGTTTGCTATTAAAAAAAAAAGCCTTTCAGTTATAGAACTTGGGAGGGAAGGAGAGTAGGACATACTTATTTCCCCTGGAATGTTGGGTTATAAATTAAAATGAAATCAAATCACGTGTGTAAAAGCTCTGCACTCCAGAGGAAAAAAGACCCTTTTTATTTGTAGAGATAAGTAAAAGAAAATAGAATAACAATAAAGAACGGCTATTGAAAAATTAAGTCCAGAAGAACAACCAGTTTTTCTATATTAATCCAAACAATAAAATGGTACAAAATCACGTAGGACACATATGAAATGAGGAAAGAATATGTTAGAAGAATAGCATTTGGTATCATCTTTATTATTGCTATTATTATTAAATTTCCTAGTTTAGTAATTTATACATTTTATATACAGCATAACCAGTAGTCAACTGAGTAAAGGGCATGTGGGACTTCCCTGTAGTATTTTGGCAACTCTCAATGAATCTGTAATTTTTTCAGAGTAAAAGGTTAAAAAAAGAACCACATTTTTGTGGATATCAAAAGGCAAAATATGACACTGATTATATCATGGATTTTGCTTTATCAAAATTCTGAGAGGGGGTGCCTGGGTGACTCAGTCAGTTAAATGGCTGACACTTGTTTTCAGCTCAGGTCATGATCTCAGGGTCCTGGGATCCGAGTCCAGTGTTGGGCTACGTACTCAGCGGGGAGTCTGCTTGAGGTTCTCTTCTGCCTCTGCCCCATGCCCTGCTCATGAGCCCACTCGCATGCACTCTCCTTCCCTCTCTCAAATAAATAAATCTTTAAAAAGCAAATAAACTTCTCAGAAATTTCTTAGTTTGCACTTTTTACATAGATTAAAACAGAACTTTTTGGAATTGATTGACTAATCAACAGATATTTAACATCTGTTGGTAATGATGGTGATGAAATAAGTTAGAGCCATCATCTTTTCTTCCACAAAAATGAAAAGTCCTCTATTAACAGTGGTCTGAACTGAATAAAATTGTGGAAGAAGGTAAATGCTTTCCACAATTCCTAAAACAATGAGAAAAACAACGTATAAACTGAAACTTGTGAATATTGGAAGGAATTAATGGGGAAAAGTTCTTAGAAAAATCAGGACCTGGTGTGAAACAGTGCATTCACTGAATGTGGGAGCCAGAATTTGCTTGACAGATGGTTCAGATGACCATGTTAAGGAAAACTGCCCTTTATACATCTTCAAATTTATTTCACAGCCTTAATGTTTAAATTACCAAACAAGAAAAAATTCGTTAAATCCAAATAGGTAGACAGAATATGACAATGTGAAACTAAGAACAAAATAAATAATTTATAAAGAGAAGGAAAATTAAATGCACAAATTTGAATGCAGAAACACAGTATAATTAATAATTAAAACCAATAACCTGTTCTTAAAGTAAACATACAGTTAAACTGCCAATCCACTAAAAACTACCAACCATTTTTGAACTAGACATGGTGGTTGTAAAGGTCACTTAAAAAAATAGCATATGGAAATAGGTAGAAAAACTCTAAAAAAGAATGTTGTGTTGACTAATTCAGTCTCAAGAAATAATAAAATGTTGCAGTAGTTCAAGAACTTGGTCATGGTGCATTAAAAGAATTTTAATTGAATAGAGAATTCAGTGACATATTTTTTAAAAAGGAAGAAATATATATATATGTATACACACATATATATATATATATTCTTGGTACAACTGGTTAGCCATGTGAGAAAACGTAAATGCATCTTTATCTCACCCTGTATGCCAAAATGTATCCCAGGTATTGCAGAAATTTAAATATAAAATAGTGGAACCTTGAAAGTAGTAAAAGAAAAAGGAAGGGAT
The DNA here is from genome assembly GCF_009762305.2 of Zalophus californianus. NCBI lineage: Eukaryota > Metazoa > Chordata > Mammalia > Carnivora > Otariidae > Zalophus > Zalophus californianus. Next base: position 46,863,536 of record NC_045607.1, read on the forward strand.
GTTTGGAATGAAATCCCTGAAGCCATAAATAAACAATAAAATGATAAGACTGGCTAGGTAAAAATGGAATACTTCCGTATAGAAAAATTGTTCAAAGACAAAGTCGAGAGGCAAAAGATGAAGTAGGAAAATAATCTGCAATGTATTTCCCAGACAAAAGGCTCATATTCTGAAAAGACACAGCTCTCATTATCTGATCCATAACTTCCTGCCAACGTCAATTCCTAATACACTTGCCCTGGCCCCTCCTTTCCCAGCTCACGACTCGCTGTTTTCTTAAACACCTTCCTATCTCAGGGCCTTGGGCTTAACTGTTGCCTCCAGCTAGAATGTGCAGCAGCACATTCACAGATATCCTCATAGTATGTACCCTCATATCTTCTAGTTTCTGTTCACATGTCCCCTCCTCAGATGCTTTACTGATTATTATAACCACACGAGGACCCATGTCACTCTATTTCTCTCTGCCATCTCTGTGCTTGACATGATTTTAACTATTTATTTATTGTCACTCTTCCAAAATGAATAGGAACAATATTTATCATTTTGGCAAAAATTAAAATTTGGGTGGCACCCAGGGTTCCAGAAGATTATGGGCAAACAACATTTTTTTTTAGGGAATGATGTAGAACACTCTATCAAAATGCATTCTTTTACCTTTCATTGAGAAATTACAGATCCAAGAATTCATCCACCTAATAACACATGGATGTACAAATATATGTTAATTTTAGTATTATTAATAATAATAAAAATGGAAACAATCAAAACGTCCATTTGAGGCCAAATGTACAAATTACTAAGCATCAAAAAATGGCATATTACACAGCATTTGTAAAGAATGGAGTAGATTCATAATTTGTGATACAAAAATGAACAAGGCGAAGGCTCAGATGGTTAAGCATCTGCCTTCGGCTCAGGTCATGATCCCAGGGTCCTGGGATCGAGTCCCGCATCGGGCTCCCTGCTCTTTGGGAGCCTGCTTCTCCCTCTGCTTCTCTCTCTCTCTCTCCCTCTCTCTCTCTCCTTCTCTGTCTCTCATGAATAAATAAATAAAATCTTTAAAAAAAAAGAAAAACAATATGAAACCCAGTATGTATACTTCCGTTCCATTTATGAAAGAAACAAAAAAATGAGGTTGATAGTTACCACATTGAAGAACGTGAAACAAAGTGTCTGAGATAAGAGTAAGACCAATTTTAAAATACCCTTTTTCACTACTCATTTTATCATTTTATGTGTCACTGAAACAATACCACCAACTACAACGAAAGAGAGAGACTGGCAGAGGGTGGGGGCCCGAGCTAAGTGTGGGAAGTGATCAGGCTGGGGGAGGGGCAGAAGCCTGATGCTAAAGAGCCCTAGGGTTCAGGATAAGGTGTCCATCTATCTAGAGAAATGGGAAACCATTGACAGGGTTGAATTCAACACAAACTTCCCAGTTAATTTGGGCACAGCCAGGATCTGAACCAGTTTTATCTAATTCTTCTCTACCCAAACAAGATTGTTTAAAGGGGTTGGACAACATGATTTAAAAACTTTGTAACTGGACTAATTTCTCTAACTTTGCCTAGATATGCTATATTAAGTTTACATAGTGGTACCATATCTACATTGGAGAGTAGATTTTCTAAGTAAAACAGATCCTTTAAATTGAAATGAATAAAACATAGCTTATGTGTCTAAATGACAGATATCTTTAAAAGTTAAGTGCATTAAATGCCCCTCCTCTCTTAGATGGGGAGTTATATTTGTACCTCTCTAACTTGAACAGCTAGGAAGTATATATTTATACAATGTATTCATTTGTATTTAATTTGATATACTAGAAATTTTGCCTAAAGTGAGTTGTAATGGGGACTACTAGTGCTAACTTGGAGGCTTACATTTTTCCATGTGCTCTGAAAACATTATAAATATAAATGGAAATGTATGCTATCAGAGTAGATTTCTAGAGCTAAAAAAATAAATAAATAAAGCTGATATGACAGTTGATATGAACAATTCTAAAATTTTGCTTTAGGAAACTGTTTCCTTTACTAAAACTAAGAAAGTAGCAGCTAAGGCTTTAAAGAAAACCACTAGCTTCTTCTTTTTTTGAAGCAATTTCATTCTATTAGTACATTTTATTATGCTACACATTTACTGATTATTGAATAAAGGTAAAGCTAAAAGACATTTTTCCAAAATCATTACTCCATCAAAGATATTTTGAAGTTCCTTTGATGCTCATATCCTTTCCATTTCTGTTTCCCATCCTCATAAAGTTACACTTGGATTATTTAACAGTTTTTTAATGGGTAGTCTTGGTTCCAGTCCATTCAACACAAGCCAGCTAAAGTTCTATTTCATTTCTGTGCTAACGCATCTTAAACGATGCCTGCTATTCAAAGGATCATGTCTTAAATCCTTTGTTTGCCAATGAAAGCCTTTAAGATTGTATTATAATATAACTGGATCAGCCTACATCTAGATAATTAGAGGAAAATGGTCCCAGTCTGTGGGATCTGAGGCTTGGAACTGGATCTTGCCATAGAGAATGGGGCAAAAAGCTGGAGGAACTGAACTAGAAGTGGTATATAAGAAATTCAGACCTGAATGCCAAACCTGTTAATACTCCTCCTAAAAAGTCAACAGACACCATACCAGGAATCACAGTGGAAGCATGGAGGGAACAGTAGGAGTAGTAATCATACAAATTGCTGTCCTGAAATGGTGGTGAGGATGGAGAGAACTTTCAGTATGTTAACGGGATTGTTCCAATAGGGTAGTGGAAAGTTACAAGGGAAATCAAGAAATCTTATCTGGCAGTCAGAAACAAGATCATTTGAGAAATACTGTATCCAGGTAACACTGCAAGATTTGTATTTTATTTGTCCTTCTCTAACTATACAAAATAAAATAACAGCTAATGTTTATGTAAAAGTTAATTACAATATACTAGGTGCTTTGCATGCATTATGTCATTTCCATCCTCAAAATAATCCTGTGAAGTAAGAACCAGTATTATCACCAGTTTATATATTACAGAACAGAAAAAACACATGATATGCCCAAGGTGACACAGTTGGTAAGTGACATTGTCAGGATTGGGAGCCATGTTTTGCTGACACCAGAGTCTCTACTCGGGGTTCCTAAGCTACTTCCACCAACAAATCTGGCTTTTCTCAGTGCTCCACAAGTACAAATATAATGATAGAGAAAGAGAAATCAGAAACCCAGTGTTAACTGTAGAGTTGCAGTTGCTTTGCTGAACAGATACTGAGACTAGATGTGTATTTTTCAGAGAACGACCAACTCTCTTTGAGGAATAGTTGTTTGTTTTGTGAGTTCTCTTTACCCTCAGTCCAGTTTGTGCCCTAAGCTAGACAATTTCCTCTACTGCAGGATATTCTGCTGGCTGGCTCATTCCTAGCTGCATTCCTTTTTGATTGGTCTCCTTAACACTTGCTAAAGTTCTAATAAATAATTTATTTTTGTTGCTTGAGCCATTTTAGCTATTTCATAAACAATCTATTTTAGGTAAGGAACAATAAAGATGTTTGCAAAGCAACTATCTCTGGCTCTTTTTTTGCCAAAGGAAGCTGAAACATTAATTTTTCTTTCAGTGTGTGATAACAAAACACTTCAAGTAGAAAAATAGTTCAGTAGTACTCATTTCATTTGCTCTTGTTTAATACTCCAATAATAAAGGAAATACTATTCCACCTTTAGCACTCAGGTCTCTATATTTTTAAAATTGTTTTCAATGCTTGCTTTCCTTATAGATGGGGAAATATTTTAGCTATAAATTATTCTCCTAACAATTACAATCTATTAAGACTCCAACCTATGAAAATAGAGCTACCATACGATCCAGCAATTGCACTACTGGGTATTTACCACAAAGATACAAATGTAGGGATCCGAAGGGGTGCGTGCACCCCAATGTTTATAGCAGCAATGTCCACAATAGCCAAATGGTGGAAAGAGCCAAGATGTCCATCGACAGATGAATGGATAAAGAAGAGGTGGTATATATACACAATGGAATATTATGCAGCCATCAAAAGGAATGAGAGCTTGCCATTTGCAATGACGTGGATGGAACTGGAGGGTGTTATGCTGAGCGAAATAAGTCAATCAGAGAAAGACATGTATCATATGACCTCACTGATATGAGGAATTCTTAATCTCAAGAAACAAACTGTTGCTGGAGTGGTGGGGGGTGGGAGGGATGGGGTGGCTGGGTGATAGACATTGGGGAGGGTATGTGCTATGGTGAGCGCTGTGAATTGTGCAAGACTGTTGAATCACAGATCTGTACTTCTGAAACAAATAATGCAACATATGGTAAGAAAAAAAAAAGGAAAAAGAAGACAGCAGGAGGGGAAGAATGAAGGGGAGTAAGTCAGAGGGGGAGACGAACCATGAGAGACGATGGACTCTGAAAAACAAACTGAGGGTTCTAGAGGGGAGGGGGGTGGGGGGATGGGTTAGCCTGGTGATGGGTATTAAAGAGGGCACATTCTGCGTGGCACACTGGGTGTTATGCACAAACAAGGAATCATGGAACACTACATCAAAAACTAATGATGTAATGTATGGTGATTAACATAACAATAAAAAATAAAAAAAAAGACTCCAACCTAATCATTTCATTATACTGGATTATTTGGTTTTAGTCTGCTGAGCATTAAGACGGCTTTTAATGTCATTGGCTTTTATATCCTTATAATGAGCTCCTTTGTTTTACTACACAAAATTATCTTTTTATTGATGTTCTAAGGTAGATACCTACAGTAGAAGATCAAAATAAAATAAGATTTTGTGATTCAACTCTCATGTTTGGTTCCTCGGTGATTTTGTTATCTCACTTCTTGGCTGCAGGTGTTTTTGCAGATAAACAATTGGATTAGTAAAGAAGCCTTAGAGCTCCTCACCCATTACACATTCACAAGTCAATAGTATCAACAAGGTATATCGTAAGGACTGTTCTCTTATAGATGGAACAGTTTAAAGTAAGAATAAATTAAATTAACCAAGAAATTCTGTTTCACAGGATCAAAAAGACAATCAAATGAGAAAATATACGTGAGTGGAGCAATAGATTAGGGACTAAGAGTTGCATAGAAACAAACCCCCAAATGCAAAGTCTGAAATTGGTCTAAGGGTCGTTGAGAGTCATTAGAAGGTTTTGGAGAAGAAAAGGAGATTTTTGGGGGGAGTCTAAAGACCTGAGTGGTAGCACACTATTTTACATATTACCTAATCCCTCCCCTGCCATGACAACAAAAACTACTGATGGGTTCCCTCTCCTATGTTATCATTCAGGGAACTACATGCAGATTTGGAGACCAGCCAAAATCATTGTTGTCCCCATTCTCAAAATGAAAATACTTGTTCCTAATCAGTTTACTGCACTGACTTTGTGTACTTATCCTATCCACTCCTATGACAGAAGGCCCTGAGATCTAGAGCACTTGGCTAGGAATGAGTTTGGGATTGGTAAAGGGACGAGTTATGGTTTGTGTATGGAAAGAAGCAATATGGATTATGTGTGGATGAAGATAAATTCTTCCTTGAAGGGTAATGAAGTACAGGAATCTTGTGAAAAATCCCATAAGGTGGTCTCTATTTTCTCTGAATAAAATAGAAAAATGCTCAAATGTACAGGAAAGTGGCTGTAAAGATTTTGAAGAGTGGCTAAAATTTGAGAAAACATCTAAGCCCAGGTGATTAGAAGAGAATGTAACCAAGGAAAAGTAAACAGATTTTCCAGCTTAACTGTGAACCCATTGGACTCTGCAATCTGTATCTACATGGTAACACTGAAATCTAGGTATTAGTGGTTTCCATAGTAGTGCTCTGGAATAGGGAGGCAGAGAAAGCAGATAAACAAAGTGTAAGAATTAATATTATTGGATATAATCTAGCTGAAATGATGGAACACAATTTTAGGATAAAAAGGAGTTATAGAGGGAGTAAAATGGGGAGTGGAGGTAAGGAGGAGAAGGAAGGCAGTAAGATATTGGGGTCAAACTGTCAAATGTCAAATGTCAAAATGTGGGGTCAAATTGAACCTGTGGAAATTCCTTCTCCATAAAAGCAATGAGAAAATTGGCAAAATGAAACAAAACAATCCCCTGCCTCCCATCGACTATTTCAGAACTCTAGAAATTAACCCAAGGCTTGTAGTAACCAGGGGAAGATTTATTCAAGAAAAAAATGGCTGTACCTCAGTAAAAACTGTCAGCTTTGTGGCGTTTTAGCTTTCTCTGTTCATATCTCTTGCTCTCCCAATATTTGCCGTGAAAACCAACAGGGGAGCCGCTGGTAGGAGCAGAAGAGGGCTAGATATCTTCCAAAGACTTATTCTCAATATACCATCATTAGTTGACATGTCTGGTGGTTCTCTAGAACACCCCACTTGCAAAGCTACTTATACTAAGGTGACTTGGAGCCTACCCAAGTGTGAATAGCCATTTCCCTGGAGGGCGTGGTGGAAAAGGGCATTTGTCATAAAAAAATTACAGGCAATTGTTTAACTTCATGGTTTTCTGAGGTAGTAGATAAATGGTGCAAATAACTGTATAGACAACTTAAGAGGAAAAGCTGGAAATGAAATGTATATAGGGTTTTGAAAAGCCTGAAATATTATTGGGAATCCAGAAGACCACATACATGCGTAGAGCACATGCCACAGGCAGGGTTCTTTCCTTCTCAGGAAAGGCAGAAGAAAGTCCTGAGCTCTCATATCTGGAAGAGCTTGTGGCTCTGCACAAGGAGGATGTGAAGGCAAAGACAGACTTGATGAACACCTGGCCAAGTGTTGAAGGTATGGCCCTGGACAAAGACTGATTGCATTTTGCCAAAAATCAGTTGTTCACACACAGTGAGGATCTACTTCTGGACTCTTGTCATGTTCCATTGATCTATATGTCTGTCTTTACCCTGATACTACACTGTTCTGATTACTATAGATTTATAAGCTTTTCTTTTTTCACAAAGGTTGTTTTGTTGTTGTTATTTTGGTTCTTTTAATTTTCACATGAGTTTAGAATCAGTTTTATTCTATCAAATAATCTTTTTTTTAAAGGGATTATGCTGAAAATTTAGTTTAATCTGTAGAAAATTAATATCTTAATAGTGTTGGGCTTTCTAACAAATGAATAAGGAATATATCTTCATTTACTTAGGTTTCAAAATTTTTCTTGAAAATGTTTTGCATTTTTCCAGAGGCTAAATTATTCATGCACTTTATCAGATTTATCCTTAATACTTTAAACTTTATGCTAACTTAAATAATATTTTTAAAATTTCAATCTCATGCTGTGCATAAATACAACTGATTTGTACATAGTAATCTTGCATACTGCAAATCTTGCTACATTCCCTTGAATTTTCTTTGTAGATGATCAGGCCGTCAGTGAATCAAAACAGTTTTATTTTTTTAAATTTTTTTTAAAGATTTTATTTATTTATTTGACACAGAGAGACAGCGAGAGAGGGAACACAAGCAGGGGGAGGGCCAGAGGGAGGGGGAGGGCCAGAGGGAGAAGCATGCTCTCCGCCGAGCTGGGAGCCTGATGTGGGGCTCGATCCCAGGATCCTGAGATCATGACCTGAGCTGAAGGCAGTCGCTTAACCAACTGAGCCACCCAGGCGCCCCTCAGAACAGTTTTAAATCTCTGTTTCTAGGGGCACCTGGGTGGCTCAGTCGTTAAGCATCTGCCTTCGGCTCAGGTCATGATCTCAGGGTCTTGGGATCAAGTAAAGTTTTTTGCTCCCCCAAACCAAATTTACCCCCCATAAGGCAAATATCACCCCCATTCAAAATGCACGGTATAGGATCTGTAGTGATTTCACTTCTCTCATTCTCGCTATTAGTCTTTTGTGTCTCTCCTGTCTTTCTCTTTCTTGATCAGTCCATCTAGAGATTTAATCTAGTTTCTCTCTGTTATTAACAGATAATTTTTCTTAACATTGAAACTTGGGGAATTTTTCAGTCACTAGCAAATTATTTTGGTTTTCCAAGAATAATAGTAATGTATGTTTACTCTTTTCCTTAGCTTTATATTTAATTTTTCTTTTTCCTCAGATCTTAAATTTACTCTGTGCTACCTTATTTACAGAACTATCTATGTTCTTTCTGTAGTTTTACTGTGTTTTTAATTGCTTCTGAATTTCTTATTCACTAAACATTTTTGAAAAGACATTGACATTTATATTAAACTAAGAAACTGGAGCATCTGGGTGGCTCAGTCAGTTAAGTGTCTGCCTTCGGCTCAGGTCATGATCTCAGGGTCCTGGGATCAAGTCACACATCTAGCTCCCTGCTCAGCAGGAAGTCTGCCTCTCCCTCTGCCCCTCCCCCCAGCTCATGCTCGCTCTCTCTCTCTCAAAATAAATAAATAAAATCTTTTAAAAAATAGAGGCGGAGCAAGATGGCGGAGGAGTAGGAGACCTAGATTTCGTCTGGTCTCAGGAATTCAGCTGAATAGGGATCAAACCATTCTGAACACCTACGAACTCAACAGGAGATCGAACAGGAGAGTAGCAACAACTCTCTGAACAGAGAAGCGACCACTTACTGGAAGGTAGGGCGTGCGGAGAAGTGAATCCGAGGCGATATTCGGGAGGATAGACGGCGGGGGAGGGGCCTCCGCTGGCCGCTTCTGGCAAGTGCTAGAGCCGCGGAGCACAAAATCGGACCTTTTAGAAGTTGGCTGGGCGGAGGGACGTCGCTGCAGTGGCTAAACGGGGGTGGAATCCTCCCGGGACAGTGTGGTCTCAGGACCCTTGGGGTCACAGAGAGACCGGGGGTGCCTGAGTGCGCCAGAGCTCCCAGGTATCAGAGCAGGGAAGCAGGCTGCAGAGATGGAGCAGAGTCGCGGGCTCTCAGCTCGGGGTTGCCATAAACTGTGATCTGCGGCCCAGTCGGGGCACGGCTCCCCCAGCAGGGACCCAAAAAGCAGCAGATCCGGGGAGACTCCCCTTCCTTCCCGGGGAGGAGCGGTGCGGGAACGCACTGCAGGGATCTGCTGGGTTTGGAGACTCCGCGCGGGGTCGGGTGCCAGAGATAGCAACGCTCGATCACAGGCCAGGTGAGCATGGAGTGCGGCCGGAGACTGGGGACACGGAAGTGACTGCTTTTCTCTGGGGGCACACTGAGGAGCGGGGCCCCGAGTTCTCAGCTCCTCCAAGTGGAGATTGGGAGGCCACCATTTCTGCCCTGGTCCTCCAAAGCTGTACCGAGAGCTTGCAGGGAACAAAAGCTCCTGAGAGCAAACCCGAGCAGCTTCCTTAGCCTGGACCGACAAGGGCGGGGCAATTCCGCCTCCGGCAAAGACATTTGGAAACCACAGCAACAGGCCCCTCCCCCAGAAGATCAGCACAGCCAGCAAGCCAAGACCAAGTTGATCGATCGAGGAGAATAGGAGAACTCCAGCGCTAGGGGAATACTGCACATAGATTCATGGCTTTTTTTTTTTTTTTTTTACCATGATTCATTATTTCATCAAAGTTAATTTTTGTTGACTTTTTTTTCCTTTTTCCCTTTTTCAACCAACATCTTATAAATCCCTTTTAAAAAAAAAAACATTTTTTATTTTTCATTTTTCGAGTCATATTTTATCCCTTCATAGTAGTTACCCTTATTTTTGGCATATATATATATAAGTTGTTCTCTCTTTAAAATTTTGAGGTACAGTTTCTTCTAACAGATCAAAATATACCCTAAATCACTAGTGTATGGCTTTGTTCTAATCTCCTGCCTGATCACATTCTCTCCCTTTTTCCTTTTTTTTTTTCTTAAATCTTCTTTCTTTTTTCAAACAACTTATCTTACCAAGTCCTTTTATAAAATCTTTTATAATTTTCATCTTTACAGTCATCTTCCATCCCTTCATTGTATCAACCCTTATTTTGTACATATATGTCTTTCTTCCTTTAAAATTTTAGGAGGCACTTTTTTCTAACAGACCAAAATATGGCCAAAATCTAGTGTGTGGCACTGATCTATGCACTAGCCTGATCATATTTGATCATAGTCTGCCTTTTTTGTATTGTTTTGTTTTTGTTTTTATCTTTTTTTTTTCTTTTTCTCTTTCTTTTTTCTTTCTTTCCCTTTCTTTTCCCCTGGTTTCAGGTCTTTTCTGATTTGTATACAGTATATTTGCTGGGGACGTTGTAAACCTGTTAGCATTTTGTTCTCTCATTCATCTATTCTCCTCTGGACAAAATGACAAGACGAAAGAAATCACCTCAGCAAAAAGAACAAGAGGTAGTACCGTCAGCCAGGGACCTACTCAATACGGACATTAGTACGATGTCGGACCTAGAGTTCAGAATCGTGACTTTAAAGATACTAGCTGGGCTTGAAAAAAGCGTGGAAGTTATTAGAGAAACCCTTTCTGGAGAAATAAAAGAACTAAAATCTAACCAAATCGAAATCAAAAAGGCTATTGATGAGGTGCAATCAAAAATGGGGGCACTAAATGCTAGGATAAATGAGGCAGAAGAGAGAATCAGCGATATAGAAGACCAAATGATGGAAAATAAAGAGGCTGAGAAAAAGAGAGAGAAACAACTACAGGATCACGAGGGCAGAATTCGAGAGATAAGTGATAGGATAAGACGAAACAACATTAGAATAATTGGGATCCCAGAAGAAGAAGAGAGAGAGAGAGGGGCAGAAGGTATATTGGAGCAAATTATAGCAGAGAACTTCCCTAATGTGAGGAAGGAAACAGGCATTAAAATCCAGGAGGCACAGAGAACCCCTCTCAAAAACAAAAATAATAGGTCAACACCCCGACATCTAATAGTAAAACTTACGAGTCTCAGAGACAAAGAGAAAATCCTGAAAGCAGCTCGGGAGAAGAGATATGTAACCTACAATGGTAGAAACATTAGATTGGCAACAGACCTATCCACAGAGACCTGGCAGGCCAGAAAGGACTGGCAAGATATCTTCAGAGCACTAAACGAGAAAAATATGCAGCCAAGAATACTATATCCAGCTAGGCTGTCATTGAAAATTGAAGGAGAGATAAAAAGCTTCCAGAACAAACAAAAACTAAAGGAATTTGCAAACACGAAACCAGCCCTCCAAGAAATATTGAGAGGGGTCCTCTAAGCAAAGAGAGAACCTAAAAGCAGCAGAGAGCAGAAAAGAACACAGACAACAGACAGTTAACAGTCACCTTACAGGTAATACAATGGCACTAAATTCATACCTTTCAATAGTTACCCTGAATGTAAATGGGCTAAATGCCCCAATCAAAAGACACAGGCTATCAGATTGGATTAAAAAACAAGACCCATCAATATGCTGTCTGCAAGAGACTCATTTTAGACCCAAAGACACCCCCAGATTGAAAGTGAGGGGGTGGAAAACCATTTACCATGCTAATGGACACCAAAAGAAAGCTGGGGTGGCAATCCTTATATCAGACAAACTAGATTTTAAAACAAAGACTGTAATAAGAGATGAGGAAGGACACTATATTCTACTTAAAGGGTCTATCCAACAAGAAGATCTAACAATTGTAAATATCTATGCCCCGAACATGGGAGCAGCCAATTATATAGGCAATTACTAACAAAAGCGAAGAAACACATTGACAACAATACAATAATAGTGGGGGACTTTAACACCCCCCTGACTGAAATGGACAGATCATCTAAGCAAAAGATCAACAAGGAAATAAAGACTGTAAATGACACACTGGACCAAATGGACTTCACAGACATATTCAGAACATTCCATCCCAAAGGAAAGGAATACACATTCTTCTCTAGTGCCCATGGAACATTCTCCAGAATTGATCACATCCTAGGTCACAAATCAGGTCTCAATCGGTACCAAAAGATTGGGATCATTCCCTGCATATTTTCAGACCACAATGCTTTGAAACTAGAACTCAACCACAAGAGGAAAGTCGGAAAGAACTCAAATACATGGAGGCTAAAGAGCATCCTACTCAAGAATGAACGGGTCAACCAAGAAATTAAAGAAGAATTAAAAAAATTCATGGAAACCAATGAAAATGAAAACACAACTGTTCAAAATCTTTGGGATACAGCAAAGGCAGTCCTGAGAGGAAAGTATATAGCAATACAAGCCTTTCTCAAGAAACAAGAAAGGTCTCAAATACACAACCTAACCCTACACCTAAAGGAGCTGGAGAAAGAACAGCAAATAAAGCCTAAACCCAGCAGGAGAAGAGAAATCATAAAGATGAGAGCAGAAATCAATGAGCTAGAAACCAAAAGAACAGTAGAACAGATCAACGAAACTAGGAGCTGGTTCTTTGAAAGAATTAACAAGATTGATAAACCCCTGGCCAGACTGATCAAAAAGAAAAGGGAAATGACCCAAATCAACAAAATCATGAATGAAAGAGGAGAGATCACAACCAACACCAAAGAAATACAAACAATTATAAGAACATATTATGAGCAACTCTATGCCAGCAAATTAGATAACCTGGAAGAAATGGGTGCATTCCTAGAGATGTATCAACGACCAAAATTGAACCAGGAAGAAATAGAAAACCTGAACAGACCTATAACCACTAAGGAAATTGAAACAGTCATCAAAAATCTCCCAAGAAACAAAAGCCCAGGGCCAGATGGCTTCCCAGGGGAATTCTATCAGACATTTCAAGAAGAATTAATACCTATTCTCCTGAAACTGTTCCAAAAAATAGAAATGGAAGGGAAACTTCCAAACTCATTTTATGAGGCCAGCATTACCTTGATCCCCAAACCAGACAAAGACCCCATCAAAAAAGAGAATTACAGACCAATATCCTTGATGAACATGGATGCAAAAATTCTCACCAAATACTAGCCAATAGGATCCAACAGTACATTAAAAGGATTATTCACCAGGACCAAGTGGGATTTATTCCTGGGCTGCAAGGCTGGTTCAACATCCGCAAATCAATCAACGTGATACAATACATTAACAAAAGAAAGAGCAAGAATCATATGATCCTCTCAATAGATGCAGAAAAAGCATTTGACAAAGTACAACATCCTTTCTTGATCAAAACTCTTCAGAGTATAGGGATAGAGGGTACATACCTCAATATCATAAAAGCCATCTATGAAAAACCTACAGCGAATATCATTCTCAATGGGGAAAGGCTGAGAGCTTTTCCCTTAAGGTCAGGAACGCGGCAGGGATGTCCACTCTCACCACTGCTATTCAACATAGTATTAGAAGTCCTAGCCACAGCAATCAGACAACAAAAAGAAATCAAAGGCATCCAAATCGGCAAAGAGGAAGTCAAACTCTCACTCTTTGCAGATGATATGATACTGTATGTGGAAAACCCAAAAGACTCCACCCCAAAACTGCTAGAACTCATACAGGAATTCAGTAAAGTAGCAGGATATAAAATCAATGCACAGAAATCAGTGGCATTCCTATACACCAACAACAAGACAGAAGAGAGACAAATCAAGGAGTCTATCCCATTTACAATTGCACCCAAAACCATTAGATACCTAGGAATAAATCTAACCAAAGAGGCAAAGGATCTGTACTCAGAAAACTATAAAATACTCATGAAAGAAATTGAAGAAGACACAAAGAAATGGAAAAACGTTCCATGCTCATGGATTGGGAGAATCAACATTGTAAAGATGTCAATGCTACCTAGAGCAATCTACACATTCAATGCAATCCCCATCAAAATACCATCCACTTTTTTCAAAGAAATGGAACAAATAATCCTAACATTTGTATGGAACCAGAAGAGACCCAGAATAGCCAGAGGAATACTGAAAAAGAAAAGCAAAGCTGGCGGCATCACAATTCCGGACTTCCAGCTCTATTACAAAGCTGTCATCATCAAGACAGTATGGTACTGGCACAAAAACAGACACATAGATCAATGGAGCAGAATCGAGAGCCCAGAAATGGACCCTCAACTCTATGGTCAACTTATCTTTGACAAAGCAGGAAAGAATGTCCAATGGAAAAGAGACAGTCTCTTCAACAAATGGTGTTGGGAAAATTGGACAGCCACATGCAGAAGAATGAAACTGGACCATTTCCTTACACCACACACAAAAATAGACTCCAAATGGTTGAAAGACCTAAACGTGAGACAGGAGTCCATCCAAATCCTAAAGGAGAACACAGGTAGCAACCTTTTCGACCTTAGCCGCAGCAACTTCTTCCTAGAAACATCGCCAAAGGCACGGGAAGCCAGGGCAACAATGAACTATTGGGATTTCATCAAGATAAAAAGCTTTTGCACAGCAAAAGAAACAGTCCACAAAACCAAAAGACAACCGACAGAATGGGAGACAATATTTGCAAATGACCTATCAGATAAAGGGCTAGTATCCAAAATCTATAAAGAACTTATCAAACTCAACACCCAAAGAACAAATAATCCAATCAAGAAATGGGCAGAGGACATGAACAGACATTTCTCCAAAGAAGACATCCAAATGGCCAATAGGCACATGAAAAAGTGCTCAACATCGCTCGGCATCAGGGAAATCCAAATCAAAACCTCAATGAGATACCACCTCACACCTGTCAGAATGGCTAAAATTAACAAGTCAGGGAACGACAGATGTTGGCGGGGATGTGGAGAAAGGGGAACCCTCCTACACTGTTGGTGGGAATGCAAGCTGGTGCAACCCCTCTGGAAAACAGTATGGAGGTTCCTCAAACAGTTGAAATTAGAGCTACCGTTCGATCCAGGAATTGCACTACTGGGTATTTACCACAAAGATACAAATGTAGGGACCCGAAGGGGTACGTGTACCCCAATGTTTATAGCAGCAATGTCCACCATAGCCAAACTGTGGAAAGAGCCAAGATGCCCATCGACAGATGAATGGATAAAGAAGAGGTGGTATATATACACAATGGAATATTATGCAGCCATCAAAAGGAATGAGATCTTGCCATTTGCAACGACGTGGATGGAACTGGAGGGTGTTATGCTGAGTGAAATAAGTCAATCAGAGAAAGACATGTATCATATGACCTCACTGATATGAAGAATTCTTAATCTCAGGAAACAAACTGAGTGTTGCTGGAGTGGTGGGGGGTGGGAGGGATTGGGTGGCTGGGTGATAGACATTGGGGAGGGTATGTGCTACAGTGAGCGCTGTGAATTGTGCAAGACTGTTGAATCACAGTTCTGTACTTCTGAAACAAATAACGCAACATATTTTAAGAAAAAAGAAAAAGAAGAAGATAACAGGAGAGGAAGAAAAGGGGAGTATGTCAGAGGGGGAGACGAACCATGAGAGATGATGGACTCTGAAAAACAAACTGAGGGTTCTAGAGGGGAGGGGGTTAGGGGGATGGGTTAGCCTGGTGATGGGTATTGAGGAGGGCACGTTCTGCATGGAGCACTGGGTGTTATGAACAAACAATGAATCATGGAACACTGCACCAAAAACTAATGATGTAATATATGGTGATTAACATAACAATAAAAAAATTAAAAAAAATCTTTTATAAAATAAATAAACTAAGAAACTAATTGTGTAAATGTCTTGTTGCATGGCACATATATTAAAGAATAAATTATTATATTACATAAAGACATAAAAGATATTATTTTTATACAAGCAACAGTAGTACTCTCTTCCAGGAACACTTGATACCGTCTATCATCTTATATTCATCAGTAATAGATTTTAGCAATGTGATGCCCATTAGGGTTCACAGAACATGATAATAATATAAAAATTAAAAATAATAATAACCATTATCTTCATATTGTGCTTTAGCACTGATAAAATAATAATTTCTCTTAATTGTGACAAAACATTCTGGCTTAGTGTGATAAATCATTCTTTCAAAAATATATACACAAGGACTCAGAAATTTGAATATAGTTGCCTATAAAACTGTTTTTGGTAAGCTTAGAATGCACACAAATATAAATACACAAAGTTCAGTATCTGCAATCTTAAATGTCTAGGTTTGTATATACACTTTCTTTATAACTAGAGACTGGTTTTTGTGCCTAGCCCAAAAGATATTTCTGGATATTCAGCAAAAGATGAATACTAAATATTTCTACTCTTAAAAGTTTTACAATCATTGCTACAAAAGAGGGAGATAATACAAAACTTTCCCTGCTGTCTAAAATCCAACTAATAGCTGATTTTATCACCTCCTTCTTCTTGGTTAGAAACTGTAGGAGAAACTGCATCACATATTTGGATTAAATTATGAAAAAGTATCCAAAGCTCATTGACAGGTAATTCTCAGTTTTGCAGAAAATATAAATCTGACTCAAACAAAGAAACTATTGGAATTTTAGTGTCCCAGGACTGTATGTCACATCACTATTGGGGGACTCTTAATTGTGACTTTCTTTTTCTCAGTAGCATGTCAAATGTGGAGGCCAGACCCATGGAAAACCATACAGTTTAAAAATTAAAAGTAGAGTGTATTGTAAGAAGAGGCTCTGAAACCATGAGAGGCTATGGACTCTGAGAAAAAACAAACTGAAGGTTCTAGGGGGGGTGGGGGGATGGGTTAGCCTGGTGATGGGTATTAAAGAAGGCACGTATTGAATGGAGCACTGGGTGTTATATGCAAACACTGAATCATGGAACACTACATCAAAAACTAATGATGTAATATATGGTGATTAACATAATATAATAAAATTAAGTTAAAAAAGAATATCAAAACAGTTGTTATATGTATTCCAAAAAAAAAGAAGAGGCTCTGAAATCAATAGCCACTGAAACGAGTATCATTTCCGTTAAGTATAAAAATTATCATTTGCTTATGTGAGATGACCTAAGTGTCATTCATTAGGAGGGAAAAATGTTTATGTGTTGAGGATATGATTTTGGTAAGGGAGGGACAGTGAACAGTAGCAAAGTGAATTTTGCTGATCAGAAAACCTGGGCAAGTGACATGACCTCTGTACTCAAGTTTCCCTACTCACAAAATAGGATTAAATGAGTTAATCCTAATAGTTTGCTAAGAACAGTGCCTGGCATATAGTCAGTGTTATGTAATCAATCAATAAATATTATTTCTTAAAGCTTAGCATTTTCATAATTTGTACATGTCTTAGAAACCAAGAGGTGGAAGGAGGAGGTCCTATGTATGTATCAGCCTTCATCTCCCATTAATTGTCCTAGCATGGGACCTCATACACCCTTAGGACTAAATACCGTGATCCGGATGTATTTGGCCCTCTGCTGAAGTTGTGCTTATTTCAGACAACTCTTCTCTACTTTACTTTGTTTCAGCTCTGTGAAAGCTTTAGGGAAGAGAGAAGGAATTTCTTGCCTGCCTAGAATCCTGAATCCACATAGGGCCAGGACCCATTTACTAACACACTTTGGGGACATACGACAATGGATTGGTCACTATCACATAAGCACAGATGTGCTGCTTTATCTCAAACGTTGCCCTTAGTAACAAAGACATTTTTTCCAAAGCATCCTTCATGAAAACAACTATCAGAGGCTGAATTGGTCTTATTTAATTAACTTCTTACTTCTAACCCTCAGGCACAGGAGAAAATAATGCAAAATTACCATGAAACAGTTGGTGACCACTTACTGATTTTTTTTTGCAATATTTCTAAATGTTTTTGTTTCTATGTAAAAGCACTTTATTCCCTCAGCATTTCAGTTATCAGAGAAATTCAATTCTATCAAAATAAAGGAAACTAGTAGAAAAGTGTTATACTGTTTACTTTTTCATTGAATTATCTATTTATGTTTATTTTTATGCTTCCCATTCACTCTAAGTCTATTTGATTCAGTTGCATATGTTTCCTATTTTTTATAACACTGAATTCTGCTTTACCCCACTCAATTTTCATGCATTTATCTTTTGTCTCCAAATAGCCATATTGTTATCATTAACTTAAGGCAGTGGAGTGAAGAAAGTTGATGTTTATTTACATCTCTTAATATTAGAATGCAACTCATATTCAGTTTATCTCTATCTGCTCATTTTTCATATTTATCCAATGGAATTTGAACAGAACACTGATATTTAATGAGCTGAAAACTGATTTTCATTGGAATAATACATTGGGATAATGCTTACATTGGAATAATACGTAGTGTTTAGGTTGCATGACATTAGTATATGAATATATAACATCATTACTAGTGTTTTTATCTGTTTGTTAATTACACTGCTATATTGATAAATTGTACGATAACTCTGACAAAGTCCCTCTTTCCATCTGCACTTTTTTCCTTTGCTGCAGAAATTGTGATGAATAACAAAAGATGTGCATCAACACTTTAAAGAAATAAAAGCAATTGACCTTCTGTGGGTGCTATTATTGTGAATTAGTAGCTTTTGTAAAATAACATTTCACAATAAGAATTTCACAGAAAACTCAAATACTTGATAAATATTTCCTACAAATTCTTTTGTTGGTGCCTCGAGTTGTGTCTTCAAAACAAAAAACAAACTATGCTTCCATTTGTCATGTTCAAGTCAAGAGACAAAAGTGATATCAAAATAAACCAACCTTTGAAAGTAAGAGCGTTGTCACAGACATCCTGTATATGGGAACAAACTTCCACAATTTTCCATAGATGGGAGCTAAGTAACTATTTTCTCATGTGTTTAAAACTCAGAGCAAGAAGGAGGTCATTTAAGATAACTGTGCACAAAGTTCCCCATGAGAGCAGTATAAATTGAGGAAGTGGAAATGGGAATAAAATTAAGGTGGTTGCACAGAAACTTATCAGGAGATTCAGTTAAGTTTAAGATGGTTGATTTCATAATATAAATATGACTCTGAGAATTAAGATGCCAGGAGGCAGTGTCAATAGTTTTGGGGAAAATCTGTATATGAAGATAATACTGCCAAATGTAGATACAGAATTCTATTGTAATCATGATATTAAAGAGAATGTATTTTTTTTTAAGATTTTATTTATTTATCAGAGAGAGAGAGAGAGAGACAGAGGAAGGCAAAGGGAGAAGCAGGCTCCTTGCTGAGCAAGGAGCCCGATGTGGGACTCGATCCGAGGCTTGGGATCATGACCCAAGCCGAAGGCAGACACTTAACCGACTGAGCCACCCAGGCCTCCCGAGAATGTATTTTTATCACCGCAACTGAAAGTGATCATGCTGTTTCATGTATCTATGACTTCTTATAAGCTCTTCCTATGGCCAGATTCTCTTCCCTGATATATCCACCTAGGGAACTTATATTCAACCTTCAAAATCAGTTCAAATATTACTTCTACGGAACTTCCCTGAGACCAGGTTAGAAGTGATTTCTTACTATGTTGTACTATCACTGAAGTACACTTACTTATTTATATTTCTTGCTTGTCAAACTGTGAACCACCTGAAAGCAAGAACTCCTTCCATTTTCTTTGTCTATATTACTGGTCCCAGTAGATGTTAGCTGCAGTG
The DNA here is from genome assembly GCF_009762305.2 of Zalophus californianus. Classification (NCBI taxonomy): domain Eukaryota; kingdom Metazoa; phylum Chordata; class Mammalia; order Carnivora; family Otariidae; genus Zalophus; species Zalophus californianus. Next base: position 46,882,926 of record NC_045607.1, read on the forward strand.
TAAATACATGCTAAATGATTCACGTGATTTTATTTTATTTTATTTTTTTATTTTTGTAAAGATTTATTTATTTATTTATTTGAGAGAAAGAATGAGAGAGAGACCACATGAGAGGGGGAAGGGTCAGAGGGAGAAGCAGACTCCCTGCCAAGCAGGGAGCCAATGCGGGACTCGATCCCGGGACTCCAGGATCATAACCTGAGCCGAAGGCAGTCGCTTAACCAACTGAGCCACCCAGGCGCCCGATTCACGTGATTTTAGTCATTATAACTCCCATAACTTCTTTCTGGTAGAAAACAACTAGCAGGACCAATTGTCTTCTTTCATTGCTTCTGAGGTTAAGATGCTAGAAGGAATGTTTTGTATATTGTGTTGGCAGGAGGACACACATCTAGGTCCTATAAGATGTATTGATAGGACAATGGAAAAAGAGATCGATGGTAGAGAACAGATTATATGAAGTTAATGAAAGAAAATGATGAGGAAAAAACAAAACAAAAGAATAGCCCAAATTGTAGATGTTCAGTGCCACCTAGAAGAAGACAATCAGGAAGATAAATGAAGGAGACAGCTGACCTGGTTAAAGTTTTGCACAACAAAAAGAAAGCCTGTTGTTTTTGAAGGACCAGAAACAAATATTATTTGGACTTCTATTCAATCTGCTTCCTACTCTAACTCTGTGATTGCTGACAAAATTGGGAAAGTCTCCTCTGTGACGTTTTCTTAGCATCTTTCTAGGCACTGCTTTCTATTCACCCACCATCATCATCACTCTTCTCTAGTTACTTCTCCCAAGAGGCTGTGAGTTACTTGAAGTCAGTACCCTGGCTTTATTTAACTTTCTTTTTCCTTGCCAGAGAATCATAATTTATTTGAATAAATATATAGAATTTTGGTCTTTTTTAGATAAATATTCTTTTTTGTATTAGCTAAATGGGGCTGGGCCCCATTTATATGAAAATCTATGTAGAACATTAGCATGCTAACAAATTCTATTGGCTTCATGTTAAGAGTAACCAGTGGTGCATAGGGAATATGGTCAACCGTATTGTAATAGCATTGTGTGGTGACAGATGGTAGCTGCACTTGCGGTGAGCACAGCCTAATGTATAAACTTGTGGAATCACTATGTCATACACCTAAACTAATGTAACATTGTGTGTCAACTATACTTCAATAAAAAATTTTTTTTTAAAGTAACCAGTGGTAATACAAATAAGTTGAGAAAAACAGAAGATCTATTTACTAAATATAACTGGGAAAGTTCTAGAAATATTCATAAAAATTGTTTTGGATAAGGTAAGTTAAGATCATTGTTTTGGATAAGATAAGTTGAGAAGATCTATTTACTAAATAGAACTGGGAAAGACCTAGAAATATTCATAAAAATTGTTTTGTGATTTTTCTAAGAACTCATCTTAAAGAAATAAGTCAAAATAAGAATAAGGGAAAAATTATATTCTCAAAGATAGTCATTGAAAAATTATCTTTAGTAGTGAAAGCTGTAAACAAACTGAATTTCAACAAAAGGATAAATTGTCAATTATTCCACATAAACTCAATGAGATATTTATACAGTCACTAAAATGATACTTATAAAGATTACAGACACATAAGAGTTGTTATGAAATTTAAAAGGAAAAGAGTGAACTGATAATTGCAAATGCTACGTGATTGCAGTTGTGCTGAATATATATACACTAAATGGAGAAATGGATGGAATGAACTATTATTATAGTAATGGTTTTAGGATGGTAGGATTATGGCTGTTTTTAATTTTTTAAAAATTATCTTTAATAGTAGAAATAAAAAATATCTTTAATAGTACTTAAAATAAAGACAAGAAAAAAATTTGAGGTTTTTTTCTTTACATCTTGAGAACTTAATATGATGAACAAAAGACGCAGTTCTCTTTATAAAAGAGTTTACTATATAACTCATGTATTCAACATTTCTTAAATATTTAGTAGCAAGCACCATGGTGAGCGCTGTGAATTGTGTAAGACCATTGAATCACAGATCTGTACCTCTGAAACAAATAATACATTATATGCTAAAAAAAAAAAAAGAAGAAGAAGAAGATAGCAGGAGGGGAAGAATGAAGGGGGGAAATCGGAGGGAGAGATGAACCATGAGAGACTATGGACTCTGAAAAACAAACTGAAGGTTCTAGAGGGGAGGGGGTGGGGGAATGGGTTAGCCTGGTGATCGGTATTAAAGAGGGCACGTTCTGCATGGAGCACTGGGTGTTATGAACAAACAATGAATCATGGAACACTGCACCAAAAACTAATGATGTAATGTATGGTCATTAACATAACATAAAAAGAACAACCATGAGCAAAAAAAAAAAATATTTAGTAGCACCTACTGTGTCCCTTGAGCATTTCTTTTTTTTTTTCATATCAGCCATGTCTTAAAACAACACAAATCTTACAATTATGTAGGTCAGAAATCTAATACCTCAGTACTCAATACCTTAGCTCAACATAACCCAGGGCTTCAGAAAATCAATGATTACATATATATATATATATATATATATATATATATATATATATATATATAGTCAGTGGCCAACCGAAATATGTTGTGGTGGCAGTGACCACAACAGGCAGCTGCTGTCATCATCACTGACATTTTTAGCAGAGGTGCCAAGGATTAAAACTTGGAAGATTTAAGTGTATTGGTCTCTGAAAAAGAGTACTGCTCATGAAGGCTTATGGCAAGGTCAGGGTTAAGTAGCAAGTGCCTGGCGGTTATAAATAGTGAACATTGAGGCAGTGGGTAATGGACTGGATTGTAACATTAAAAAGCCAACGAAAATGGCACTTTGGGAAAGTGGTAGAGCAGAGACTCTGGTGAATGCAGTCAAAGGACAACCACTCATCTAAAAGCAGCCCTCTGGCACCAAAGACTCACTTCCCTTTCAGGGCCTTTCCAATGCTAGCATTTTCCCCTGAAAAAATATTGCTGATAAATGTTGAGGTATCTGCCAATTCTGTAAGCCAGTCAAAACTCTAAGCAAAACCAAACTGTTTTCATCTTTATTTTTAAATTTTTTAAAAAGCTTTTATTTATTTATTTGTTTATTTATATTTTTATTTTAGAGGGGGGGAGAGAGAGAGAGAGAGAGAGCATGCACAAGTGGGGTGGGGGGGCAGAGGAAGAGAGAGAATCTCAAGCAGACTCCACGCCCAGTGCAGAGCCTGTCATAGAGCCTGATCTCAGGACCCTTAAACAACTGAGCCACCCAGGTGCCTCTATTTTCATCTTTAAATGCTTTTATAATCATAAAAGCATAAATATCTGGAAAATTCTTCTACAAGGCAAGATGAAAAATAATTAAAAGTGAAAGATTAGGTTACAGTATTTGAACTCTACCTCTAAATTAGACTCAGAGGTCTAGGGAATGAGTAATTTATTGGTCTCTATTTTCTCTGTTTTATAACTTTCCTCTAATTATACAGAAACAAGGCATGTGGGTAGTTTGATGGTGGTGGTGGTAATGTGTATGTGCCTATATATGTTTGTGGGTTTGTGCATTTGTCTATGCTGTCGGCCTCTGCTTTCAGAGGCAGGACCTATCTCGACTGGAGAGGGACCAGCACTACTATTTTTGCTCTTACGAGCTCCAGATTCTCCTTCCTAGTTGCCAGGATCATAGTTCTTTATATTTAGGACAAATTTCGAGACTTCAGCCCCTCCTCAGACCAGTCCCTCCCTTTGCTCTTCACGTCACCTGCTGTAGTCTGCCATGCTTTTATTTATTAGGAGGAGACCTAGGGTTGTACCCAGAAAGGAAATAGTAAGAAATGCGATTTAAAAAAAAGGGGGGGAGGTCCAGGCACCTGGGTGGCCCAGCTGGTTAGGCGTCTGACTCTTGATTTTGGCTCAGGTCAGGATCTCAGGGTCCTGGGATCGAGCCCTGCATCAGCCTCTGCACTCAGCAGGGAGTCTGCATGAGGATTCTCTTTCCTTCTCTTCTACCCTTGCCCCACTGCTAGCACACTCTCGCTCTCTCTCTCTCAAATAAATAAATCTTTAAAAAAAGGGGGGGGGAGTTAGAATCCTCCAAGCATCCTGGAAAGTAAGGCATTTGGAGAAACATTGTCCCCAAATCATTGTGGGTGTTAACCCAATTATAAAGACGCTGAGGACCTGGGGCAGTGGTGGGCCTCCTTCTCAAGCAGGAGCCTTTGGCTGCAACAGCCCTGGGTGGTCTTGTGGCTCAAAAACGAGGATGAAAAAAATACATGTGGGGATCTATGGAAAGAGTGAGCTTTAGTACTTTGTCTTCAAACACTTAGAGTCAGGGCAAGGACTCACATGGCAATCAAATGTATTTTCTCTGCTTAACTACCTCTTTTCAGTCTGATCAGTGCCTACTGTCTTAATTAAGCACCTCACTCCATACAGAAAAGATGGCACAGCGGTGCCGCTTCATGTTTATATATTCTGCTCAGTCCCCTTTGGGTTGTAAGGGCTGTTTCTGATACTGAAATGGATTTGTATCCTTTTTTCCCCTTAACCTTGGCTCCACAGTCTGTTAGATGTCTGCAGTCATACTCACCTCAGTGGAGGCGCCATACCTCACTAGCCAGACAACTCTTCACATTTGCTCCACCAGGAATAAAAACAACTGGGATTTAGCTCTCTCATCACGACCCTATAAAACCTGACAGCCAGATGGTCAAGCCCATTCTAACGACTGCAGCTAAACACAAAGGGGGAAAAATGTGTATATATATATATATATATAAAACTGTGAGGGAGACTCTTCCATTCAAATTTTAAAAATGCAGTTGGCAAAACTCCTCAAAACCTGTGAAAATGCCACATGGTAAAATCTTCCCCAATTTGTAGTAAGATCAACATTTGCAAACACTTCTTAGGTAGAAAAGGAAGGAAATGAACTTGTTTTCACTGCCTGTTTGCTCTGATCTGAAATATCTTGGCATATACTTGACAGCTCTGGCTATCTCTGGCTTTTGGGTCATACTCTTATCTTCACCCCTTACGCCGTTCAGTGTTTTGCAAGGAAAAGCGCTCATAATTTCAAATCGCACTAGAGAATGCCAGGCATCTAGTGTATGTACCATACAACACTTCCCCTTTGACTTTTGCAGAGTGCATCACCATTTTCTTATTTTTATTTTTTTTAAAGATTTTATTCATTTACCCGACAGAGAGAGAGAGAGCACAAGAGGGGGGAGGGTCAGAGGGAACAGCAGACTCCCTGCTGAGCAGGGAGCCCGAGGTGGGACTCAATCCTGGGACTCCAGGATCATGACCCGAGTCGAAGGCAGCCGCCCAACCAACTGAGCCACCCAGGTGCCCCAAGGGCATCACCTTTTAGAGTTGACAGTAATTTCCAGGAAGCAGCAGAGAGATTGGGTTCAGTGCTCATAAAGAATGAATTGTGCCAGTTTAAAGTCATCCAAATACTTCAAAAGTGAGCCACTCTCCTCCATGACAGGTGTAAGACACGTTACCATGAGGAAGCTAGGAGGGCTGTAAATAGCAGTTAAGCCTTAGCTGATCAATTCTATAAGGGCTAAATGATAATGACAGAAAACAAAAGAGGGCTAAATATAATGGAAGGCAATGTTAAATTGTCTCTCTATGTGTTTCAGAGTTTTATTCATCCAAAGTAATCCAGGGGTTCCCAAGCTTTTAGAAGAAGCACGGTACAACCCACTTCAGGCATTAATGGATGAGAACAAAGCCATCTTTCATAATAAACTTCAAAGGCGTTTTAAATTAATGTTTCAAAAATGACTTGGCTATTATACAATACTACACAGTGACTAGATGTTGTGATTGTGTGCTTTTGAAGGCTATATTTCTATATTTATATGTGATACTGTGAGCTTGGAGGCCCAGGTGGGCAAAGAGTAATAAACAGTTCTAGTGGGAGAGAGGGAATGGAATAGCGAACTATCCAATGGAAGTTCCCATGACCTGGTTGGTTACAGCAGAACCTCCCATCACCCTTGGCAAGGACTACCTTAGGTTCCTGTTTTCTCTTTGAACTGATTTGAGGAAAGCTTCCTTCTTATCTGAGTACTTATTTAAACATGCACCTGAATAAGTTTCTAGGAAACCAGAAGAAGGCAGATGCTTCTCTGTGCTGATGGTGGTCACTCCCTTACTGACCATTAAGCCATCCTATGGCTGCTTGGATCTGCCATGGTGTCATGGTGGCCATCATTTTGCCTACACCTTTGTCGCTACCTTGGTTCATATAATTTGACTTTTAAGGGCAGTAGAGTGTGGAAATTAAGAGCACAAATCCGGAGCCAGACTTTCTTGGTTCCAATTCTGATTCTGCCAATTACTAGCTGTGTGACCTTGGGTCAATTACTTAACTGCCCTTTGTCTTAGGTTTCTTGTTTCACAAGGTTTATGTAATTATACCTACTTCAGGATTGTTGTGAGGATCAAATGGTAATTATGAAATTAGCACAGAGTAATAACTATATATCTGTTAGTTTTTATTTTTCTTCAAATGACTTGGTAGACTGTATTTCCAAATTGTTGGTAGGATATATCATGGTATTGATAAAAGAAGTGAAATCTTTGGATGATGAAAAAGGAAAGAAAGAAAAGTCTGGGGTGGATACATAACTTGCCAAAGAAATGATTCCATTTTATTTTGTGCTGCTGTGCCAACCTCATCTGCAATGTTGCTTACTTCTCCTAATCATGAAAAATATTAATTACAGCTTTTAAAAAATGGAATAGATGCCTTTAGATATAGTGTATATTTTACTTTTAGAAAAGGGAAGATCAGTGAAAATTCTATATGCTTACATAAAACTTTTATTTCAAAATTAAATGAGGTAATAGAATGTGTATATATATATATCAAAGCTCAGCAAAATGATATTTTGCAATCAAACTGGAATTTGACATTGAGAACTAATTTGTGTCCAAAAATGTTGTGGGAAGCTGGATGGGTGTAAGTAAGGAGCAAGGATAGCAGTATTTATTTATACCAGGAAGCTAATATTTTTATAAAAATATTTCAGAGTTTCAAAAGAAAATCTCTTGAGGTATATTTATTGTAGGATTTCTTTAAAGTTCAATGCTAGAAGTAAATGACCTAGAACCATAGCCAAATTAGTTTTTTGAGCAAAGGAGCATAAATAGATAATACACAAGCTTTAGCGTCTCATGAGGGAAAAAAGGTAGAATAATTGTAAGTCACAGATAAACAATCGAAGCAACTGGCCGTTTGCTGTGTTATCTGCTGATGCCTATGTTGGAAATTGACTTAAAACATCACAAATGGAAGTGTAACTAAGAAGGTTAGAAGTAGAATTCTGAAGCTTGGCAAAGAAAACATGAGAAAACCAGAGAAAAAAAATGAATAACTAAAACTTGCCATGATCACTCCTAATACTTTAAAAGTATTTCAGTCAACAGATAAGCTTTAACTTTGGCCCACATTCAGGAATGCAGCCTTCAAATAAAGGATCGAATGTGCCCTACCTATGAGGTAGAATTATGCTAATTGAAACTAATGTAGCCAAAATAAATATAAATAAATGCTGTGGGGGAAAAAAAGGTTTCTGACATTGCATCTATGGAGAAAACATATATGAGTACTGGTTTGTGTCTTGACCATTTTTTCAAAATATAAAATGTAAGTATAAAATATAGGTTGTCCATTTACAGACCACACCCATGACTTGTGTGCTTGCTCTTAGATCCACTCTTCAGCTTTCCAGTGCTCTGTTTGTATGGTAGGCTCTGGTGCTGCTGCTTTTCTTAGGCTCCTCCCTGTCTTTCCTGGTTTCCTGATGATTTTGGCCAATAGAAGGCATTGGGAGAAGACTGGAAGAGAGGTGGAGGGTGGAAATTCCTCCCTCTCCCTCTTGCTGCTCTCCAATCTTTCTCTCTCTTCAATAATTCCAGCTCTCTCTCTCTTCAGATACCCCTTCTTTCATATGATTTCATCTTTTGCATTGTATATATATTTTTCTTTAAAAAAGACTTAATTTCCTTCTCCAAATTTCTAATTTATTCTTTGGTTTTTCTTTGAAGATTCAGATCAAATGTTCCCTCTCCTCTGAAAGCTTTCTTCAGGCCCATCAGATGGAATTACTCGCTTTCTTCTGTGACCTCACAGCCTGGTCCACTTGCCTTATTTAGGTCTTATCCTATTTTATTTTATTATTTATAATGATCTCTTTTACATGTGTCTTTTCCATAGATTGTAAGATTTTCAAAGCTAGGGACCCTGTATTATTTATGTTGGTGTCCCTGGTACCAAAGCAATGCCTGTGACAAGCAGGTGCTCTACAAATGTTTGTGAAAGAAAAGAAGAAAGAAAGGAAGAGGAAAAATCAAAGAAAAAAATATATAATATAAATGTTTTAGAATGAGAATGATTAAACTCTGAGTCTAGAGACGCCCTTTCTAAGAAGTGAAAGAGAAAAGATAGTTAATTTTCTCTTCGGGGGGAATAATTCAAACTAACTAGAGATCCTTACTAAAATATGAAATGTATGCAAGCAAAATAAAACTGTAAGCTTGTTAGCCACTGGTTTGCCAGTTAAGGCCTATAAAAAGATGAGATGCTGAGAAATTTAAATAAGGCCTCGAATAAGCCTTAAGAATCATTAAATGTATTTCCTTCCTTCCTTCCTTCCTTCCTTCCTTCCTTTCCTTCCTTCCTGTTTCTCTCTCTCATTTTCTCTCTCCTTCCTTCCTTCCTTCTTTCCTTCCTTCTTTCCTTCCTTCTTTCCTTCCTTCCTTCCTTCCCTCCCTCCCTTCTTCCTTCCTTCCCTCCCTCCCTCCCTTCTTCCTTCCTTCCCTCCCTCCCTCCCTTCTTCCTTCCTTCCCTGTCCTCTCCTTCCCTTCCTTCCTTCCCTTTTTTTTTTAACTTTTTTCTTTTTCCCGAGTGGAGAAAAGAACATTGGATAAACTTGCACAAAAGCAAATGTTAAGCTTGCTAAAGACACTTTTTTTTTTTCATGTAGGACTCTAGTAAGACTAAAAATAGTTTTTATTTGGGATTGCACAGCAGGAAGGAGACGTTCTTAACTACTGAAAAATAAATATAAAAACATGGGAGGAAAGCTCAAGCTTGTTTTCCAGTTCATAAAAAGGGATGTTGAACTTGAAGTGTTAAAAATAATATTCAATTCTGCCAATTATCTTCCAAATCGATTGAAAAATTTAGAACACCCATAGCAAATCTGTGTTTGTTTTAGATCCTTTGCACTGCAATTCTCTCATTTTAGAGTTCTCTTCAGCTCGGCCTTCCTAAGGCTGCTTATTCATCTCATTCAAGTTTTAAATTGCGTATCATCTCCCTCCACAGTTCTTTCTGACCTCACAGTGTAAGGGTTTGTACACCATCCAGCACAAGCTCCGAGATAGAGAAATCCTGATCTGCCCTGTATTTATCCTGTTAGTACAGCCCCTTATATAACAGAACTAAAAATTTTTAAACAAATTAAAAATTAGATTGAAAAAGTTCCCCTGACTGTGTTATTTTACAAGATATGTATTAAGTGGGTCTGTTTTACTTGTTAAATGATCTAAATATCACAGAAAGGCAAAAAGAAAAGAAAGAATAATATTAATTTCACACCATTCCTAGGTTAAAAATAAGAAATGTGTGACAGATTTTAACTCCATGATATCCAGAAAAGTAGCCCCTTCCTAATGTCACATCAAATCAATGTACAGACAGATATGGGAAACTGTAACTCTATTTTGGGTGGAAAGCTGAAATTACTTCTTTGTTTTTAGACTGCAGAGTAACATATGAAAAAAAATCACAATAGTCACTATACATATATGTTTATTTATTATATAAATTCTATTCATTCTATACCAGAAACTCTGATTTAGTTGTGAATCACTGGTTCTGTGATTCGAAGATATCAGAGATAACGGTAGTTTGCAATGTAAATTTTCATATGCTTTAATGTCAAGAGAAAAGAAATGAGGTTTTGAGTTGAGGTTACAATATATTGGATTCTTTTTTTACTGAAGTGTCAGAAAGCAGTGGACTCTCACTTTAATGTAATAAAAGTTTTCTTTAACAAGCTGTCCATAATATTAAATCTTGAGTTTGAGGAACCACAATGTTAAGTGTCTAAAATATGCTCAACGATGGAATGAGTTTCCTGTGCGGAATAAATAATGTTTGATTAAATCCATTTTTTGCTTACAGGATAAAATATTGTGTCTGACAAAATTAAATTTCCTCCACAGCCCACACATTAGCATATTGTAGATTTTCCAAGCTGCCTTTATACATGAAATAATATAAGCTGAAATGAATGAAAGTAAGTACAGGTTATCTCAGTGGCAATTCTCCAGTGCTTTCCAGAAGTTGTGATGGCAGGTCAGCTCTTTGGGGCTAAAAAGTTGTTGATGATGACCCAGTGGGCCATTATGACATCCTCTCTCAGATGAAAGCATGACCACAGAAAATTAAAAGATATCCAGAAGAAAATTTTTACTTTATTCAAATTTATTATATTTATAAGGGCACCAAAGGACTGTGTTAGATTATTTCCTCTAAGAAAGGACCCATGAAGCAGTGTTCCATGATTCATTGTTTGTTCATAACACCCAGTGCTCCATGCAGAACGTGCCCTCCTCAATACCCATCACCAGGCTAACCCATCCCCCTACCCTCCTCCCCTCTAGAACCCTCAGTTTGTTTTTCAGAGTCCATCGTCTCTCATGGTTCATCTCCCCCTCCGATTTACCCCCCTTCATTCTTCTCCTCCTGCTATCTTCTTCATTGAAAGCCTATATTTTAAATTTAGGTTTACTGAAGTTAAATAATATGGATTTATTAAGGTTAAATAATATTAAGGTTAAATAATATTTATTGAGGTTAAATAATATGAATAATATAGATTTATTGAGGTTAAATAATACTGAGATTAAATAATATGGTTAAATAATATGGAGGTTAAATAATATGAGGTTAAATAATATGGAACTTTTTTGTGTGTTCATTTTGATAATTTTGACAAATGATCACAGTTATGCTATCACAATTACAATCAAGTGTAGAACATTCTCATCATCCCCAAAAGACCCCTTTGAGGTCACTATCTTCTAGAATGTCACATAAACTTAATTACTGAGTGCACAGCTTTCTGGGTCTGGCTTCTTACACCTATTATAATGCACTTTGTGGACATTATGTAGTTGCATGTATCAGCAGTTCATTGCCTTTGGGGTTGAGATAGGCTGTATTCTATTGTATAAATGTGCCACAATTTGTTGATGCATTCACCAGTCAATAGACAATTGGGGTGTTTCTGATTTGAGGCAATTATAAGTAAAACTGCTATGCATACCTGCATAGAGGATTTTTTTCTGACATATGCTTTCGTTTCCTTTGGGTAAGTACCAGGTATTAGGCTTTTGGTTTGCATGATAAGCATATGTTTTACTTTGTAAGAAACTATCAAACTGTTTTTCAAAGTTGCTATCCAATGTTGCATTCTCATCAACAAGGTATGTGAGTTCCAGATGCTCCACATTCTCATCATCATTTGATATTTTCAGATTTTGTTATTAATGTTGTTATTCTAGCCATTCAATAGATATGTCTTAGTATCTCATTGTGATTTTAGTTTTCATGTCCCTAATCACATGATGAGCATCTTTTTTTTTTTTTAGTGTGCTTATCTTTGTGCATGCTTATTTGAAGCATCTGTTCAAATCTCTTGCCCAGTTCTATTTTATGTGTCTTCTTATTGAGATGTAATAGTTCTTCATGTGTTCTAGTTACCAATGTTTTATCATTTATGTATTTTGCAAACATTGCTTCTGGTCTGTGGTCTGCCTCTTCATTTTCCTAATAGTGTCTTTCTAAGATCAGAAGTTCTGATTTGGATAAGTCTCCTTTATCATTGTTTTCTTTTATGTGTCTTGCTTTGTTTTACATATAAGAAATCTTTGTCTAACCTAATGGGAAAAAGATTTTTTATGCTTTCCTCTAGAAATTTTAGTTTTAGGTTTTACCTTTAGAAATATAATCCATTTGAGTTATTTTCTGTAAATGCTGCAAGGTATGGATTATGGTTCATGTGGACACAGGGCTCCAGGGTCCTCTCCAGGGATTGTCAAGGCCTCAACAAATCCATGGGTCATGAAGAACACAAACTATTTTTTTTAAAGAGTTTATTTACTTGAGAGAGAAAGACATAGCAAGAGAGAGCATGAGGTGGGGATGGGGAGAGTCTCAGGCAGACTCCCCACTGAGCATGGAGCCCTAAACTTGGAGCTCAATCCCACAACCTTGAGATCATGACCTGAGCAGAAATCAAGAGTCGGATGCCCAACCGACTGAACCACCCAGGAGCCCCTATGTTGTATAAATCATTCTAAAATTGTCCCATGAGTTGTAAAGTTACAGGATGGGAGAATTGTGGGCTATGGTCTATTAAAGAATTCATAGAAAAGCTTTGAAACCAACAATTTTTAAAGTTACTTAAGGTGCTTTTTCTCAATTATGGGCCTAATTGGAATTAAGAAAATAAATATCTGTTTGGACTTCTGACTTATTATAAAACAATATACTTTAGTTCACATAAATATATATGAATTTCAATTTGCTACACTTTCAAAGAAGCAGGTATTAACACTGCTTTTATGAGTAAAAAATACAACAGAGTTACGAGATGAGAGGAAGCATCCAATTAATTATGTACTTAATTTTCATTAAGTTTACCAGTGGGACTTTTTTTCACAATAAAGTTGTTTGGACAATTGGTAATGGGATTATATAAAAGAGTTAGAAGTAAGTACTCTATTCAGAAACCCAATGACAACTAGTAAAATCAAAGCATTCCAAGAAATTTCTTTAGTGAGAAACTTACAAAGAAGTTTCAGCTTTCCACCTAGTATATAATATTTATATATGAGCCTCATATATAAATACTAATTTTTATCCAAATTTGCCTTTTTAAAAAAATAGTAGTTTGATGATCACAGCATGAAAACCACTCTTTTTATGAAAGGGAAAGTGGAGTTACGGGGCACATGGGCTGCAGTTAACTGTGGCCAGATCATAAAGGGTCCTGAATTAAAGCTAACAAAATAAAAAGACTGTTTATTCAGTCAAAGTTTTAATGAAGGAAAAGAGAATTGACCAGCACTCCATTCCATGTACTCACAGTTAGGTGGAGCTATTCAGGGATAAGGACTCAAGATAATAGGCTTTCACTGAAAACCAATGATTTGAGGCTTAATAAATGATCATATATCTAGATTACATTTAGTAAAAATTGTAGTATTCTTAATATGGTTCCACATTAAGGACAGCAGAGGGCTGGGGCTCTTTATTACGGTATTGGTCAAGTTGTTGAAAAATTCGAGAAAGAATGAAAATATGAAATGCTATAATCTTACTCCCTAAAACTGTCTTTCTCACTTTATCTTTCATTTACAATTCACAAAAACAAACATAAATACCCCAATTGTTGTTTGAAACATATAAAAAAATATGAAATAAAAATATCATTCATCAATTAATAAAATTTAAAACTGTGGTATTGTACAATTTCAATTAATGTCATTTCTGGGGAAAATAATTATGGGGACTCAGAGATGTACAGGAAACAGAAAAGAAAAAAAAGTCAGTGCAGGGGCGCCTGGGTGGCTCAAGTCGTTAAGCGTCTGCCTTCGGCTCAGGTCATGATCCCAGGGTCCTGGGATGGAGCCCTGCATCGGGCTCCCTGCTCAGCGGGAAGCCTGCTTCTCCCTTTCCCACTCCCCCTGCTTGTATTCCCTCTCTTGCTATCTCTCTCTCTGTCAAATAAATAAATAAAATCTTCAAAAAAAAAAGTTAGTGCAGTACGTGCATATTTAGTACCTACTCTGTGCCAGTCATTTTTTTAGATATGGGAGACATAAATATATATGAAGAAGACTAGAAAGCTCAAAGACAGAATACATCAAAGGAACAGAGAAAATGATAGGAAAACAGATCTATGTATCAGTGAAAAAAAAGGAAAGGAGATTAAAGACTATTAGAATCAAGAATGGAAAGGGAAATTAATAATTAGTGTCTAATCATTTAGGTGATGGACTAGATAATTTCACAAAAGTTTTGTATGAATCACAACCACATTTTTCTTCTAAAAATGATATGTCAATTATAAAAGTTTTAAGCAATACTAAAAAATATTTCCCAAATCCCATAACCTAGCAAATATAATATTTGATGTTAGTCTTTCCAGGTAAGTGGGACATATGTGTCTGTATGTGTGTGTTTAGAGTGAGTGAAAAATACTGATAGTGTTAGAGGGTAAAATTATACTATAACTGACATTTTTTGAGTGAAAAATAAATGTATTTTTAGGGTGTTTCAACAAGAAAAAGGAGCAAGTCTTTGGATTTATTTTTATAAGCGGAAATATTAATTACTTCAAAATTAGGTAAATCTAGATAAAGAAAATATTGCTTTCTTCCTTAAAATAACAAAACTATTACTTTTTAAATTGGGAATCTCCCCCCTAGTTTTAACTACATCTTTCACACTAGACAGTTTCTAGTTCCTGTTTGAAATAATGAGATCAGTACACTTACCTATTTTCCAAATACCACCCTCACCAGAACTTCAACTTTTATTATTATATTACTGATTTTACAATGTCAGAAACATTTAAGTTCAGTTCTTTTACTTCTAATAATTCATATAGCTTTTTCTTTTTTATATGTAAAGAAATCAATACTTGCCACAAAGATTTTAACATTGCTTCTTTGTTCTTGGGTTTTTAGTTTTATTAATTACCAGACTGATTTTTCAAGACAGATTCATGGGTACTTTATATGTTGAATTGTTAGATGTTTAAGAATATATTCTCTGCTATCTTGAAGAGTATCCTGGTTAGGTATAAAATTACAGGATTACTATATCAGAACATTGTGTCTGATTTTCTACTAGCTTTTGATATTGAATGAGACTACAAAAAAAATTCTAGGACACGTTTTTTTTTCTTTCTTGTAACTGACTATTTAGAAATCTGTTTTCCCCCATTATTCATTAAAGTTTATTCTTTATGTTAATATACACTTCATTGTAAGCTTTAGTTTAGCATCTATTTTCCTGTCTTTCTTTATGTCTTTTACATGAAAAAGACATAAATATCCCCTATTTTCCAGGGGATATTTTAGCATTTTCCCCCCTTTCAGTATTTTTTATTCAGGCACAATTATATCATTGTTACATCTTGTCTTTTGTTGTCTCTCTCACTTATCTTCTCGATAAATTACTTTCATCTATTTCTTATTTGTTTTGCATGATTTTCCTCAATATATTTATCTTTATTTTGTGTGTGTGTGTGTGTGTGTGTGTGTGTGTGTGTGTGTGTGTGCGGTAGTTGGGAGAGAAAGTAAGGGGTCTAGTGTATTTGGAATAGTACTTGGCTGGGTTGCATAAGATATTTTCTTTTCTTACCCTAAGGACACATCTCTCCTCAGTTAGGGTTTATTACCAAATAATTTGACAAATAATCTGCCAATGCTTCATCCTTTCTTCCTTCTGCTCTGCTTCACCACTACCATGTCTGCTGGCTGAGGGGGTGGGTCAGAAACAACAGAAATGACATAGTAGCATGGCTATTTCCTTAACTCCCCCTTCTTTGCCATTCTGCTAAATTAATCTGTGTCTCTTCAAGGTCAATCTCTACAGCTCTCAAGGTAGACATTATCACCTCAATTTACCTCGAGTTTTTCTCAGTTCAATGCCATCTGACTTTTCTCACTGTTCCAAGGAAGTGTTTTCATCAAATTATAATTCTAGATTCAAAACCTAGCAGGCAAACCTTAAAGTGTGGCTCTTATTTGACCTGGTGTATGTTTAGATAGAAAAATGCAACAAAAGAAACAAAAACATCTCAATTCTATATTTCTGATCTTAATTAATAGCACAAATATGCTCTCATCATTTGAAACTGAAACCTAGACTTTACTCTTGATTTTTAGCTTTCTTTCACTTCCCCACACTTAAAACCTATTTTCCTAACTCCGTCAGTTCTGTCTTCTAAATATTTCCCGTTACTTCTTATCCAATAGGCAGACTATCTTTAAAGTAACAGCTAAATGCAAGTGTGTGTGCATGTCAAACGTGTACCTGCATGCCTGTATGCATGCGTGTGCATGTGCGTGTGCGTATGATGCACACACACACACACACACACACACACAGAACAAAGTTCAAGGTTGATCAATGTGTCCAGAACTTTGCAATCAGGCAATCTAGAAAAAAAGTTAAAATTCAGCATAAAGATGAGTTTTGAACTTTATAGTTGAGAATGGGTTATTTTCTTTCTTATGTGCAGGGAGGGGATGGTATATCATGATCTTAAGTTCTAGAGTCCCTGAAGGTGTAAATTTAACTTGCTTCTCTAAATCCTAATGAAGGAAGTCTTAGTTCCTCTACATTTTTCACCTGGAAAGCTCCAGCAGAATTTATTCTATTTCGGTCCTTGTCCAGATGGCTTCCAGAGTCCATAATTATAGCACAACTATGATCCTGTTGTGCTGATGTTTAAAATCTTTCAACCCCAACCACTTTCAGGATAAAATAAAAGCAAAATATAATAGTACGTTGTTCATATCTTTCTTAATTTGACCTCTGTCTACTTTTCTACCTTATTTGCATGCATACCTATGCCCCTGATAATCAAACTATTTACGGTTCTCTAGTGTGTGCGGCTTATTCTCTCCTCCCTCTTTAATAGAAGTTGCCTCTATCTGGAATAAAGTTTTTGCATGATTTCATACCCTTGGAAAACTCCAACTCCCCCAAGATTCAATATTTTCAATTTCTTGATTTTGAGACTCCTTAATTTCATTCATCTCATACATTCAAAACATAAGCTTTATGAGTTCTTTGAAACCAGAGTTAAGCATTCCCTTTTCCATGGCCCCATTCTGTTTTATATATTTCTGTTATATAGTTACTTGTTTCCTATTGCTGCTGTAACAAATTACCACAAACTCAATGGCTTAAAACAATATAAATGTATTATCTTACAGTTCTGGAGGTCAGAAGTCTGAAGTTGGTCTCACTGTGCCAAAATTAATATTGGCAGGGCTACCCACCTTCTGGAGACTATAGAGGGAGAATCTGTTTCCTTATCTTTTCCAGCTTTTAGAGGCCACCTGGTTCTTGGCTCTTGGTTTCTTCCTCCACCTTCAAAGCCAGAAGTGTAGCATCGAAATTTCTCTGACTCTGACTCCCACTTCTGTCTTCAAACCTTTCCTCTTCTGACTCTGACACTATTGTCTCCCACTTATAAGAACCCTTGTGATTATATTGGACCCAACCTGATCATGCCAAAAAAAAAAAAAAATCTATCTCAAGATCCTTAATTTAATCACACGTGCAAAGCTCCTTTTGTCATGTAAAATGACATACACCAGTCTCCAGGGATTAGGTTATGAATATCTTTGGGGGCCATTATTAAGCCTACCACAAATGGTATTAACTGAATTGCTATTAAATATCTTTCTACTTCAATTAACAGTAAAGAGTATTCAAACAATTCTCTGTTAAATTAATTAAACAAGAAAGCTGTTAGACTGATGTGTCTCTAATGGCCATGACAGCCTGGGTAAGCAAACCCAAGTCTAAGCCTGTTAACGCCTCAAGGTTACAAAATCAAAAAGCTAAGAACAACCAATCACAGTCAACTAGGTTTAAGTTATAGTCAATCAAGTAACTTCCCTTTTTTGTTCCACACTTTCTCTATAAGACTTTCCCTTGGCTCCTATTAGCAAATACTTCTAACCACTTCCAGCTTGTCACTACCTGATTCTAATTGATTTTTGCTCAAATAAACTGTCAAAAAATTTAATATCCCTCAGTTTGCCTTTTACTATCTCTGAGAACCACATTCATCACAATTCTTTGAGGTGCTCCTAAAAATTACAGATTCATGAGTCAAATCTCAGATAAACTAAATAAAATCTCTGGACTTGAGGCCTAGGAATCTTCATTTTAACAGATTCTGCAATAATTGTTACACAGATTAAGGTGTAAAAATCACTACTAGCAGCCAAAGCTGTGTACTACTTTTCATCATTTTATCTTGAGCTTCTTGCATAGTATCTGATGCGTACCAGACCCAATACATGTATGATTAAATGAGTAAATAAATGAATGTGTTAGATAAACTTTGAAATTTCTTTTCAACCACAAGATTGATTCTTTGATTATAAGGTGAAAGAAAGGAAAAATCAAATCTTTTAAAGAACATAGATTGGACAATTTCTAAATTATTTTTTAGCTGAAATTTGCTCATATATTTATTTAACGTAAAAGGAATCCTCAGGATAGTCCAGTTTGATGAGGGAGATGGCAAAGCAGGACTCTGAATAAAATAGAGCCATCTCCCACCACTGTCACCCTCTTGGCTGGGAAATTTAGAACAGAGTCACAGAGCAACCTCAAACCAATGCGTTTACTTTTAAACACTTTGGCAATAAATAATTTTATGATGAAGCTAGAGATATGAATGCAAAAGTGATTTAAAAAGCATAAAGTAATGGATAAACATAAGGGGTTTTTTATTGAGTTAAAACAAGGTTTCAAGCCTGAATGCTTGCTCCCTGTGACAGCTACAGAGGTGTGCTGCTTAGTTCCCCTTTCATAACAGAACTTGGCTGTTGAATGTGGACATTGCTGCTATAAACATTGGGGCACATGTGCCCCTTCAAATCACTATGTTTGTATCCTTTGGATGAATACCTAGTAATGCAATTGCTGGATCATAAGGTATGGAAAGAGACCGGATGTCCATCGACAGATGAATGAATAAAGAAGATACGATATATAAATACAATGAGATATTACTCAGCCATCAAAAAGAATGAAATCTTGCCATTTGCAACGACATGGATGGAAATAGAGGTTATTATGCTAAGCGAAGTAAGTCAATCAGACAAAGACAAATAGCATATGATTTCATTCATATGTGGAATTTAAGAAACAAAACAGATGAACATAGGGGCAGGGAAGGAAAAATAAAATAAGATGAAAACAGAGAGGGAGGCAAACCATGAGACTCTTAACTATAGGAAACAAACTGAGGGTTCCTGGAGAGGAGGGGGGTACAGATATGGGGCAACTGGGTGAGGGGCATTAAGGAGGGCACTTGATGTAATGAGCACTGGGTGTTATATGCAACTGGTGACTAAATTCTACTCCTGAAACTAATAATACAGTATATGTTAACTAAATTGAATTTAAATAAAAAATTAAAAAAAAAAACCTTGCTGTTCAGTTGCAAGGAGAGCAGTTATTTGACAGCTTCCAAGGACAGTGCATTCAACGTCAACCACAGCATTAAGGTCAATGCCATACTCTTGCTGGGAAGTTCCCAGTCAATGAGTAAGCAAGCATGGCAGAGCTACTAAGGCTTGGCTTTTTCCAACCAACCTGGGACCCCTCTAATAAGCAAGAGAGTGCTCCATCAGTTTGGGTGAGACTTTATGGGATTGGAATTATAGTCTGAGGTTTTTGCCCAATTTTTATTTCTCTCCTTCCTTCCATAGTCAGATGTTCATAATCTAAAGGGTTTCCCTGCTCAATCTTATTTCCTCTCACTTTATTTTTCACAGGCATTATCCACATCCCCCCTCTTAAAAAAACAAAACCCAAAAACCTCTTGTTACACCTAACATTATTTTCAATGTCTCCTTCTTGAAGGACTCAAGTTGACACCTTCCCTACCTGAAATACCTAATTTCACCCTCTGCTCTAGCTAACCAAACCTTACCCACATTTCTGAATTTTGCTCACTGCTGGGTCTGCGTTGTGTGTATGAGATGTGCACAGTTGACAGAGGACCCTATGCTCAGAAGATGTGGAACATCGTCCACATTTTCATTTTGTACTTGGCTCCCAAGCTACGTAGCCCATCCTGCATCACTCTCTGCATTAAAACTTTTTTTAAGATTAAAATATAGTGTTTACTATTTCCTCATGAATACCTTAGTTCTTTGAATAATTTTTTTCATGTTAGTTTCTAAAATGGTGCCTCTTTTGTATTAGTTATATCCTTCTGTCCATTTATATTTTAATTTGGATGGGAGAGTGTATGTATGTCTTATTCCCTAGCTACAGCATAACCTCTGAGATCATCTTTGAGCCTACTTTTAATACATACAGAATTGTCAAGTGAACATGCAGAAATGTCTGTAAATATTTTGTGAATAAATAGTACTAAATCCCCTTTATGTGAAAGAGTTACAGGGACAAACTTAGATATGCTAATAAACTTAATGCTCTGCTACTCTTCTCTTCTCTTTTTCCTTTGGAAAACTTAAGTTTTCCAACTACAACTCAGTTTCTTCTATTTAAACACTCTCATTTCCATTTAAAACAGCTTATTTGAGATAAATTCTCAATCCTTAAAAAAATCCTTTCAACCTTCCCTTGTAACTCCTTCTGGGAGGGTTTACTTTGTCCAGATGGAGGTAGGAGAACAGCCCTGATAAACATAAACAACAGCAACAACACACATGTCTAAGGACCAGGTACTCTACTAATTATTTTACATTTATAATCTTCTTTATTCTTTATAAAATTTCTATGAAGGCGTTATTATTGCTTCTCTCTCAAGGGAATCACTTATGCTTTCAAGACTTCAAACAAATAGCAAATCGAGTTGGGGGACTGCCCCCCACGTTTAATTGCCCCAAGAACAGGGTCTTTTTTTTTTTTTGGCCAATTTTTTTTGAAGATTTTATTTATTTATTTATTTGACACACAGAGAGAGATAGTGAGAGAGAGAGGGACAGAGCACAAGCAGGGGTAGCGGCAGGCGGAGGGAGAAGCAGGCTTCCTGCATGAGCAGGGATCCCGATGTGGGGCTCAATCCCAGGACCCTGGGATCATGACCTGAGCTGAAGGCAGCGGTTTAACCAACTGAGCCACCCAGGCGCCCCCAAGACCAGGGTCTTAACCAGGATACTTGTTTCTCAGACATAAATGTTTACCTGATATTCATTTAGCAAAAGGTACAGCTTTCTTCACCCATGTGTTCCTTTCTAAACACAAAGGGGAAAAACCTCTTTAAGCTGCCCACTGGAGTCTACGTGTATGAGAACATAAGACAAATCTCAAATAGGAAATTTAAAAGAAAGGGCATTAATTAATTGGGCTAGAGATATTTCCTCCTTTCAGACCATCAAAAGCACTACATTTTCCCCTTGTGCTTCAATTACCTGAGAGACTTATCTCCTGAAGACAGACCTAATCTGAACAAATGGCCATAGCCCTGAGAGCTTCCAAGTCTGATAGGCAAAGATGGCTGGAATTCAAAGTAGTCAATGCAGAATGTGCTGCAGGAAGCTTTCAAAGTACAAATTAACCCATTTAGTATGTCTGTGATAATCAAAGTAGCATGCTTTGCCTTGTATAACATTTCTCATGTTTTCCATAAACTATGGTTTAGCATCCTTTTGGAGGATTAAAACTAGAAGTCATTCCTAGTGCTAGCAAGCATTTTGGTTGAGAGGTATAACTGTTCTGTTGGGCCTTGCAACTTGGCAGCTAGTCTCCTCAATGATACTTTTTAAGTAGGACAAGACTCTGAAAGAAAGCAAACCCTTCATCCTGAGTCCTGCAATGGGATTGGATATGCTGTGGTATCTCCCCGAGGCACATTTCCTTAAGCAAAAGTGTGTTCTTGCAGATGGTTACTTCCGGTCACTTACTGACACCACCAAGCAATTACATTCTCTTTTTTGGTTCATACAGGCCAGCTATCTAAAATTAAGTTAGAATGTGCACATTTTTTTTTTGTAAGGAGAACAGACTTGATTTAAATAGACAATGATAACTAATCATTCCTTCTTAAAAACATGCTGTGGTTGGCATAGACTCAGTGAAACCTCACCAAGGGTGTTTGAAGCGTCATGATTTTTAGTTTTATTGTTATATAAAGAATCCCCAAATTGAACTTTCTTTCTTTTTCTTTCTTTCTTTTCTTTCTTTCTTTCTTTCTTTCTTTCTTTCTTTCTTTCTTTCTTTCTTTCTTTCTTTCTTTCTTTCTTTCTTTCTTTTTTTTTATACAACAGGGGGAAATAGCGGCTCACCTTTTCTTGGATTATACATCTTCTTTTAATACACTAAAGTAACACCTTTCTATTTTAAGTAGGTATAGGTTGTTTTTATCTCTGCCCTCCCACCCATTCAGAGCTAAAATCAAAAATACTTTCTATATGTAGGCTTAACCTTACCCAGTATGTGGAGTATAGAATTGACTATTTTGGAGGTTAAAATCCGTCAAATATCAGTGATGTAACACTATTGAACCTGAGAGTATTCAAGGTACTCCTGGACATATAGTCTGCCACTAAGTAGACTCTTGAAATAGTCAAGGTGTCAAAGATCTAAGAACTGATGTTTCCGGAATGAAGACTGTGCAGATGTATGCCTGACAAGTCAGTCTTTGCTCATCTGGATGTCCTGTTCTCCAGTGATTTTGGATTTCAATTCTCCCAAATTTGCCATTTATGCCTTTTAGTTCCTTCCTTGACTGTATCTCTTACATTATAAATTATGCTTAATAGCAGATCACAAGCATTCGCTAGTGATTTAGAGGTATCCCAGAACATTTTTGTCAAAACTAAAGCATTTTTACAAAGTGGGTGACCATTTTTTTACGGCAGTCCTTTGAACTACAAATTGGATCCAAAATGTAGCTTGATATTTCTCATTAATTTGTAAATTTCTGTTATCAAATAAGAAGCAACAATCAGGTTGAAACAGGGACTGTATTCAATGCATTTCAAAGAGTCAGTTGATTCTATTTTTCTATCATATTTTCTTTTCAGGTATGCAGTCATTATCCTAACATATTCTTTGGATTACAAGTCCCTGAGCAAGAAATCTCCCATTAAAATCAGATAACTTCCACGGAGTTCTCAAAACTTCTTAATGAAGGAGAAAGGGCAGATGAGTCTTATGTTCAACTTGTCCCTATTCTTATAACTTCCACAGTCAATTTCAGAGTCTAAAAGGAAAAGCATGTTAAGCTTAGGGAAAAAAATCAAAAGGAACATAACTTTTTCTGCACCAACTTTGTTTTCATCACTTACGTATTCTCTTTCTTTTATTTTTTGCTTCATCTAACGTTTTTTTACTTCTGATTCATACTCTATTCCCCCTACATCTTCTTCTTGCTCAATGTGCTCTGTCTTTCTTCTTTTAGTTTTAATGGTAAGCATCAAACAAAGTGTCATAAACATTGAGAAAAACTGAGAAGACAGTCCCATAAAATTTCTTAGCAGCAGGCTGACAATTAGTGGAATATTTTTAAAAAATAAAAATTTTTTTTATTTTGAATTTGAATCTTTGAATTTTGTTTTGTTTCATTATTGCTTATAATATAAAATGAGAAATATCCAAGTCCTCTAAAAAGTATTTTAAGAAAAAAATAGTTAACTCAGCTTTAATGGGCAAAATTTTATTCCAGTTTGTTCTTGGTAAGTTTTCTCAAAGTTAAGTTTAATACTATAATCTTCTTCTGATTCTGTCCCAGAGCTGATAGAGCCAGCAGTTGGGTAGATATGAGCCTTTGGACTGATAAAAGGGCAGAGGTCAAGGTCCAGGGACAGATCCCAGAAGATATGCATGCATTCTTCCCTGTGACCACTGCCCTACAGTAACTTAGAGCTTCATTATAATATGTTTACACTGTGGTTTTAACCTCCCACCCCCACAGAGAATGGCTGCCATGACAGTTCTGGTAAGGACTGTATAGAGCCCAAAACTCCCACTCCCAAAAGGTGGGAGGAGTCCCATAGATAATTGTCTGCAACCTTAGTCAGAAACTGCCCTAGCTATGACCCATAACCTGTCCAAACATAAAAAGAAAAGACAACCCTGACCCCTGTGCAGCTGCCATCTCTGGGCCTGCCCGCTCTCCCATCTTGAAAGTGTAGTTTCCCTTAAAGTGCTATTAAATTCTTGCTTGCTTAAGAGTTTGGGAATGTATGGTGATTAACATAATAAAAAAAAAAAAAGAGTTTGGGTCTGAATTCTTTCTTAGCCAAAACTCAAGGACCAAGGCCAGGGAGTGGGACATGCTATTGACAGAGCAGTGGTGGTAGATAGTTTGTGGAAAAAGCAGGGATCTGAGTGCAAATCCTGAGTCTTTCTCTTCCTAGCTGATTAATTCTGACCGGTGATCTACTCTAGATGGAGACTACAGACCTGGTAACATTCTTATAAGTATTAAATGAGATGACACAAATACATTCTACAAAATCTAGATGATAAATACATGTTCATTTCCTCACCCTTAGGCATTTAACTTGTTTGTATTATATTGTTACTGATATGGTTATAGCAATTAAAGAGGAAATGACAGCTACTTATTTATTTGCTTATTGTTTGAGTTGTAAAACTTGGATTTCATGATTGCAGATGCAAATCCCATTATTTGGCTATTGCATTATTTGAAACTCACAAAATAATTTTACATATCATCTCTCTCATTTTATTTAAATAGAATTGTGAAGTTCAGAGAGTAAATATCACCATAAATTGTGAAGTTCAGAGGCTAAGTATCATAAATATCAAAATGGAGAGAGTGGGTCAGAGTTGTTACATGTTACAGCTACTGAATGACAAACTCAATCCAAAAGCCAGGTCTTTTGACTTCTTTTCAAATCATGTTTTGAATATACAATATATAATTAAAAATTAGAAACAATGTTTATCATAATATATCGTAGTACTGTTTCATGATTGTCAAGATAGCATAACTAAGAGCATGGACTCAAGATCCAGATTTTGAATGTGCAAGTCCCAGCTCTGCCATTTACCAGTTGAATAAACTTGGATAATTAACTTATCCTTTTATGCTTCTAGTTCTCTTATTTGCAAAATGGGTATAATAATAGTTACTACTTCACTCAGTTGTCATGAAGATTAAGTGACAATGTATGTAAATTACTTAGCATAGGACCTGGCAAATAGTAATTGCTATATGTGTTTGCTATTATCATTATTATTATTGTTTGAGCTACAAAACATTATAGTAAGAGCAAATCTAATGGTGAATAATGGAAATCCATCATATATGAGCTATAATCATGTATCTCATTTTTATTTACTTTTTTCAGTGATAGATGTATATTAACCACACTTTACAGATAAGGAAATTTATACTCACAAAAGAAAAAAACTCGTTCAAGTTCATACAATTAATATATTGTTAGAGAAACGCTTAAATGCAAATCTGTCTTCAAAGCTTATGTGCTTTGATGTCACAGAGATGAACTAGAGACCTAGCGGTCTATCCAACAAGAGGATCTAACAATTGTAAATATTTATGCCCCCAACTTGGGAGCACCCAAATATATAAAACAATTAACAATTAAGAGCAAACATAAAGGAACTCATTGATAATAATACAATAATAGTAGGGGACTTTATTATTTTTTTTATTATGTTATGTCAATCACCATACATTACATCATTAGGTTTTTTTTTTAATTTTTTATTGTTATGTTAATCACCATACACTACATCATTAGTTTTTGATGTAGTGTTCCATGATTCATTGTTTGTGCATAACACCCAGTGCTCCACGCAGAATGTGCCCTCTTTAATACCCATCACCAGGCTAACCCATTCCCCCACCCCCTCCCCTCTAGAACCCTCAGTTTGTTTTTCAGAGTCCATAGTCTTTAATGGTTCATCTCCCGCTCTGATTTCCCCCCCTTCATTCTTCCTATTAGGGGACTTTAACACCCCACTTACAGTAATGGATAGATCATCTAAGCAGAAAATCAACAAGGAGACAGTGGCTTTGAATGACACCCTAGACCAGATGGATTTAACATATATATTCAGAAGATTTCATCTTAAAGAGGCAGAGTACACATTCTTTTCAAGTGCACATGGGATATTCTCTAGAGTAGATCACATATTGGGTTCCAAATCAGGCCTCAACAAGTACAAAAAGATTAAGATCATACCTAGAATATTTTCTGACCACAATGCTATGAAACCACAACAAGTCAACCACAGGAAAAAATTTGGAGGTGAACCTGGGTGGCTCAGCTAGTTAAGCATCTGACTCTTGATCTCAGCTCAGGTCTTGATCTCAGGGTCATGAGTTCAAGCCCCATGTCAGGCTTCATGCTGAGCATGGAACTTACTTAAAAAAAAAAATGGAAAGACCACAAATACATGGAAGTTAAAGAACATTAACCAGGAAATTAAAGAAGAAATTAAAAAAATACATGGAAACAAATGAAAATGAAAACATGATGGTCCAAAACCTTTGGGATGCAGCAAAAGTGGTCATAAGAGAGAAATATATAGCAATACAAACCTACCTTAAGAAGCAAGAAAAGTCAAATATACAACCTAACCTTACACCTAAAAGAGCTAGAAAAAGGGAAATAATAAAGATTAGAGCAGAAATAAGTGATATAGAAACAACAACAGCAACAGCAACAGCAACAACAACAAAAACGGTAGAACCAATCAATCAAACCAGGAGCTGGTTTCTTGAAAGAATTAATAAAATTGATAAACCCCAAGCCAGACTTACCAAAAAGAAAAGAGAAGGGACCCAAATAAATAAAATTATGAACGAGAGAGGAGAGATGACAACTAACACCACAGAAATACAATTATAAGAGAATATTATGAAAAATTATATGCCAACAAATTGGGCAATCTGGAAGAAATGGATACATTCCTAGAAATATATAAACTACCAAAACTGAAATAGGAAGAAATAGAAAATTTTGAACAGACCAATACTCAGTAAATAAATTGAGTCAGTAATCAAAAATCTCCCAACAGAAAATTGGACAGCCACATGCAGAAGAATGAAACTAGACCATTTCCTTACACCACACACAAAAATAGACTCAAAATGGATGAAAGAGCTAAATGTGAGATAGGAATCCATCAAAATCCTAGAGGAGAACACAGGCAGCAACCTCTTCGACCTCAGCCGCAGCAACTTCTTCCTAGAAACATTGCCAAGGGCAAAGGAAGCAAGGGCAAAAATGAACTATTGGCACTTCATCAAGATAAAAAGCTTTTGCACAGCAAAGGAAACAGTCAACAGAACCAAAAGACAACTGACAGAGTGGGAGAAGATATTTGCAAATGACATATCAGATAAAGGGCTAGTATCTAAAATCTATAAAGAATTTATTAAACTCAACACCCAAAGAACAAATGATCCAATCAAGAAATGGGCAGAAGACATGACATTTCTGCAAAGAAGACATCCAAATGGCCAACAGACACATGAAAAAGTGTTCAAAATCACTCAGCATCAGGGAAATACAAATCAAAACTTCAATGAGATACCACCTCCCACCAGTCAGAATGGCTAAAATTAACAAGTCAGAAAACAACAGATGTTGGTGAGGATGCAGAGAAAGGGGAACCCTCCTACACTGTTGGGGGGAATGCAAGCTGGTGCAGCCACTCTGGAAAACAGTATGGAGGTTCCTCAAACATTTGAAAATAGAGCTACCATATGACCCAGCAATTGCACTACTGGGTATTTACCCCAAAGATACAAGTGTAGTGATCTGAAGGGGTACATGCACCCCAATGTTTATAGCAGCAATGTCCACAATAGCCAAACTATGCTAAGAGCCAAGATGTCCATCAACAGATGAATGGATAAAGAAGATGTGGTATATATATACAATGGAATATTATGCAGCCATCAAAAACCCACAAAGTCTTGCCATTTACAATGACGTGGATGGAACTAGAGGGTATTATGCAAGTGAAATAAATCAATCAGAGAAAGACAAGTATCATATGATCTCACTGATATGAAGAATTTGAGAAACAAGACAGAGGATCATAGGGGAAGGGAGGGAAAAATGAAGCAAGATGAAACCAGAGATGGAGACAAATCATAAGAGATTCTTAATCTCAGGAAACAAACTGAGGGTTGCTGGAATGGAGGGGGGTGGGAGGGATGGGGAGGCTGGGTGATGGACATTGGGGAGGGTATGTGGTATGGTGAGCGCTGTGAATTGTGCAAGACTGATGAATCATAGACATGTACCCCTGAAACAAATAATACATTATATGTTAATAATAAAAAAAAAAAACTCCCAACAGACAAAAGTTCAGGGCCAGATGGCTTCCCAGATGTATTCTACCAAACATTTAAAGAAGACTTAATACCTATTTTTCTCAAACTTTCCAAAAAAAGAAATGGAAGGAAAACTTCCAAACTCATTCCACGAGGCCAGTATTACCTTGATTCCAAAACCAGACAAAGACCCCACTAAAAGAGAATTATAGGCCAATATTCTTGATGAAGATGGATGCAAAAATTCTCAACAAAATACTAGCAAACTGAATCCAACAGTACATTAAAAGAATCATTTACCATGATCAAGAGGAATTTATTCCTGGGCTGCGAGTATGGGTCAATATTCACAAATCCATCAATGTGATACACCACATTAATAAAAAAAAGGATAAGAACCATATGATGTTCTCAACAGATGCAGAAAAAGCATTTGGCAAAGTACAGCATCCATTCTTGATAAAAACTCCCTAACAAAGTAGGGATAGATGGAACATACCTCAACATCGTAAAGGTCATATACAAAAGACCCACAGTTAATATAGTTCTTAATGGGGAAAAACTGAGAGCTTTTCCTCTACAGTCAGGAACAGGACAGGGATGTCCACTCTCAACATTGTTATTTTTATTTATTTATTTTTAAAGATTTTATTTATTTATTTGACACACAGAGATAACACAAACAGGGAGAGCATCAGAGGGAGAGGGAGTAGCAGGCTCCCCACTGAGCAGGGAGCCTGACATGGGGCTTGATCCCAGGATCGTGGGATCATGACCCAAGGTGAAGGCAGACACTTATCAAATTGAGCCACCCAGGCGCCCCTCACCATTGTTATTTAACATAGTACTGGGAGTCTTAGCCTCAGCATCAGACAACAAAAAGAAATAAAAGGCATCCAAATTGGCAAGGAAGAGGTCCAACTTTCACTCTTCACAGAGGACATGATACTATATGTAGAAAACCCAAAAGACTCCACCAAAAAATTGCTAGAAGTGATACACAAATTCAGTAACGTCATAGGATACAAAATCAACATACAGAATCTGTTGCATTTCTGTACACAAATAATGAAGCAGCAGAAAAAGAAATCAAGAAATTAATCCCCTTTATAATTACACCAAAACCCATAAGATACCTAGGAATAAACCTAACCAAAAAGGTAAAAGATCTGTACTCTGAAAACTACCAAACACTTATGAAGGAAATTGAAGATGACACAAAGAAATGGAAAAACATTCCATGATCATGGATTAAAAGAATAAATATTGTTAAAATGCCTATACTACCTAAAGCAATCTACACATTCAAAGCAATCCCTATCAAAATACCACCAGCATTTTTCACAGAGCTAGTGTTCTGGAACCACAAAGGACCCCAAATAGCCAAAGCAATCTTGAAAAAGCAAAGCAAAGCTGAAGGCATCACAATTCCAAACTTCAAGCTGTATTACAAAACTGTAGTCATCAAGAAAGTATGGTACTGGCACAAAAACAGACACATAGATCAATGGAATAGAAGACAGAAAACAGAAATGGACCCTCAACTCTATGGTCAACTAATCTTTGACAAAGTAGGAAAGAATATACAATGAAAAAAAGACAGTCTCTTCAAAAAATGGTGATGGGAAAATTGGACAGCAACAAGCAAAATAATGAAACTGGACCACTTTCTTAAGCCATACAGAAAAATAAATTCAAAATGGATGAAATACCTAAATGTGATACAGGAAACCATCAAAATCCTAGAGGAGAACAACAGGCAGCCACCTCTTCGATGTCAGCCACAGCAATTTCTTCCTAGAAACATCACCAAAGGCAAGGGAAGCAAGGGCAAAAATGAACTATTGGGACTTCATCAAGATAAAAACTTCTGCAAAGCTTTTGGAAAGGAAATAATCAATGAAACTAAAAGGCAGCCTACAGAATGGGAGAAGATATTTGCAAATGACATACCTGATAAAGGGTTAGTATCCAAAATCTATAAAGAACTTATAAAACTCAACACCAAAAAATAAATAATCCAGTTAAGAAATGCGCAAGACATGAATAAACACTTTTTCAAAGAAGACATCCAGATGGCTAACAGACACATGAAAAGATGCTCAGCATCATTCATCATCAGGGAAATACAAATCAAAACCACAAGGAGATATCACCTTACACCTGTCAAAATGGCTAAATTAACAACACTAGAAACAACAGGTATTGGCAAGGATACAGAGAAAGTGAACCCTCTTACACCATTGGTGGGAATGCAAACTGGTGCAACCACTGGAAACCAGTATAGAGGTTCCTCAGAAAGTTAAAAATAGAACTATCCCATGACACAGCAATTGTACTATTAGGTATTTACCCAAAGGATACAAAAACACTAATCCAAAAGTACATGTTCACCCTGATGTTTAGAGCAGCATTATCAACAATAGCCAAATTATGGAAAGAACCCAAATTTTCCCTCAACTGATTAATGGATAAAGGAGAAGTGGTAGATATGTACGTGCAAATGTGCACACACACACACACACACACACACAGGAATATTACTTAGCCATCAAAAAGAATGAAATCTTGCCATTTGCAATGATGTGGATGGAGCTAGAGTGGATTATGCTAAGCTAAGCAAAATAAGTCAGTCAGAGAAAGATTATACCATATGAATAGATGAAGGAAAAAAAAACAGATGAGGAGGAAGGGGAAAAAAAAGAGAGGAAAGCAAACCATAAGAGACTCTTAATTATAGAGAACAAACTGAGGGTTGCTAGAGGGGAAATGGGTGGGGGATGGGTTAAATGGGTGATGGGTATTAAGGAGAGCACTTGTTATGATCAGCACTGGGTGTTATATGTAAGTGATAAATCACTAAATTCTATACCTGAAACTAGTATCACATGATATGTTAAGTAATTGGAATTTAAATAAAAACTGGAAACAAAAAAGAAAGAAGGAAAAGAGAAAGAAAGAAAGAAAGAAAGAAAGAAAGAAAGAAAGAAAGAAAGAAAGAAAGAAAGAAAGAAAGAAAGAAGAAAGAAAGAAAGAAAGAAAAAAAGAGAGAAAGAGAGAGAGAAAGAAAGAGAGAAAGAGAGATGACCCAGTACTTTACTTTTCACATGAGCAAACTAGGGCCAAGCAAGAATACCTATAAGTCCTAGGAATGATATCTTGTTAATAATAGGCCTAAACTAGGACCCAGGATTCCTAAATCAGAGTTCAGTGCTTACATGAAACTAGTCTATGACCTAAATAAGTGTTTTGTTTTAATTGTCCATGATCTCATGTTACTGTCACTGCTTTGTATGTTAAAAACTTATTGTAGAGAATAAGGAGAGAGAAGCATATTTTAAAATTAATGAGGCATTTGTTCTCTATATCTACAAATCCTAATAAATGACAGGCAGAACTGATAAATAATTCATAGAAGCTAACAAATTACAGTGCATTTGCAAAAATGACCTGTTCTTTCCTACTTATTTTCTGTGTGGTACATTAATGTCAAAAATAACATAGTGGTAAATATAGACAAGATAGGACAACAAACAATATTGGAATAATGTATTGATATAACCTATGCCAGAAATGCTAGCAGAGCAATTAGAGGGCTCACACAGTTTTAATATGAAGTCAAAAGGTCAACCAAGCTTTTATTTCAGCAGATACTATTTTATGCTTTGTATTCTTTTTAGAGCAAGCATTTAAATCTTTATTACAAGAAAGACCAATCAGATATTCCAAATTCAATTCCTAAATCCGAGCAAATGGACATTTTTTAGGCTCTCAGGAATCACATAAACACGTTACATGTACAGACTTCTATCACTAAGCTACACATCAGTAAGAACTGCAAATTATTGTAACCCCAAGTGTGACATTCCAAAATGGCAGATTTCCTGATCTGTTCCTTGAAAAGACTGCATTAGCTGTGAGAGAAAAGATTGAAGATGAGAAGAAAAACCTTCTCTCAAGGTTAAGGGGTACAGTTTGATTTACATCACTGCTTTTCAGTCTTGGGATGAGAACCCAGTAATGGCCTGGCTAACAAGATAGATTACAAAAACTTAGACAAAATTATGGCTTCTTATATATTGGGAAAACAACAACACACAAATAGAAACAATCAGATAATAAAGAAAAATGTTTTAAATGATATTTGATGTCTCTGGAAGCATATATTAATAAAGGTTGTAATAAAGAGAAAACATGCACTCATTATCCTCCTCACATAATATTAGCCTGAATAAGATGTGGTTGAAGGAATGTCAATTGATATTCTAAGCTATAGACCAGAGTTCTTCCATATGGATGGCACTTGCCAAGTATGGACATTCATTTTGCCATTATTCTTCTCCATGAGCGGTGCTTTTCTCATGAATATGCATCTTTTTATTTGAGATAATTTTCGGTGCACAGATTAGAACTGAGAGCCTCCTGGCATTACAAAGACAGGATGACCATAGATTAAGTCAGAATTCAAATACTAAAAAGAACAGACTTCATATATGTGTAGGGGCGGAAATATAATTTTCCTTCTACCCTTCTAGGTTCTTGGCTGAGACACCTCTGTAATAAAAGAATAACAGGAGAAAAGCAAACGGAAGTTTAATAACATGTAAACCTCCTATATACAATGGAGAAACCCAAGAAAACTGAGTAACTCCTTGAAAGGGCCCAAACCATCACCTTGAATACCGCCTCCACCTAAAGAAAAAAGAAGATGTTGGGGGATAGAGAGCAAATTTTGGGAGGTTTTCAGGCAAATCACACAAAAGTATGGTTGTCATGCAGATCTAAGTTTCTATTTTCTCCATTTGTAAGAGTTTCTAGAGATTCTGTCCTCTTCCGAGTGCAGAGGAGATACCATCACAAATGGAGATTTCCCTTATAAATGTAAATGTCTCTTACAAAAGGTTAACTTCTACTAGCTTTCAGAGCTTTTCTTACATCTGCTGTTTCTTAAAAGTAACCAGTTCAAGATAATTCTTATGCTAGAGAGGCATGTTTTGGGGTGGGAAATTCTGCTCCCCTTCACATACATGCATTAAACTCATGGTAATAGTCAGACATATTATATAACCAATGCTTTCAGAGCAACAAAGACACAGATTCCAAAATTTGAAACCCTAAGGTCTGTTTGGTCATATACAGGTTCATAAACTTCATTGCCCTGGAGAATATGAATGCTGTCTGAGTCAAAATAATACAAACAGAATCAATCAATAAGTATTAATTGGTGTTTTTGATATTCAAGAGAAAGTTCTAGATAAGGTGAGCAAATAGTGATATAAATATCCTCCCCTCCTCTTGAGGATCTACCAGTCCTTTGGGAATATATAACAATAGCATTAAAAATGGGATCTAGTGAAACCAGGGGCAGCAGAGTCCTATAGATAGCAGCATATAAAAGATGGTCAGAAATAGGGGCACCTGGGTGGCTCAGTCAGTTAAGCCACCGACTTTTGATTTCGGCTCAGGTCATGATCTCGCAGTCATGAAATCGAGCCCCATGATGGGCTCTGTGCTGAATCCGGAGTCTGCTTCAGATTCTTTCTCCCTTTGTCCTTCTCCCCCATGTGTGCAAGCATGTGTGCATGCTCTCTCTCTTAAATAAATAATCTTTTTTTTAAAAAAAAAAAAGATCAGAATGGGGGGCGCCTGGGTGGCTCAGTCGTTAAGCGTCTGCCTTCGGCTCAGGTCATGATCCCAGGGTCCTGGGATCGAGCCCCACATCGGGCTCCCTGTTCCGCGGGAAGCCTGCTTCTCCCTCTCCCACTCCCCCTGCTTGTGTTCCCTCTCTCGCTGTGTCTCTCTCTGTCAAATAAATAAATAAAATATTAAAAAAAAAGATCAGAATGGGATTACACAGGGAATTTTGTAATGGGAATGGAACTATAACATAATAGATTCTAGGCGACTGAAGAATGAAGGAGTAAAGGGTATAAGGATGGTGATTGCAGCCTATAGTTTTCAAAAGCTTGCTTTTGAGGGAAGGATAAGAGGGAACTTCTATAAAGGCAGCAAGGTATAGAAGGTTTCCATTTTTAAGAGGGGGAGCAGCTTATAAACATTTTTTTGTTTGGGGAAGAAAAATGTGGGGGTCAGATTAGAGGTTTTTTAGTGAAGTGGATAAATAGGTGTCATGAGAGCGGAAAGAACACAATGTGTATTGTGGCCAAAATGGCCCCTTGCCCTTCCTGTTACAATGTATGCTGTTTGTATAGGAAAAACAAAACACCCTAATGACTCTTAAATTTTTAAAACATGAATCCAATTGATTGTTCACAGTAGAACTCCAGAGCTTTCCAAATTAATTTTTGGTTCTCTTCTTCTCACTTGTAAAACCACCAAGGGCAATTAACATAAACAGGCCAGTGATACTCCTGACTTTGCAAGGTAATTAACACAGCAGGAAATGTATTCTGGGGCAGACAGTTCCTAGAAGAGTGGGTGGAATCTTAATGGGAGATGAGGAAGAGTAAGCAAGTTAATAATTCCAGACTGTATATAGCTCTCACATCATTAAAGTCTCAAAGCTATTTTTAAAAGGCCAACAACCTGAAGAGAATTTTTACCTTTTCTTCAGTTTCATCAGGGGCCTGGGCTCTCATTATATTGTTGTTTTGTCTGATCCTGGTGTTTATACGGACTTTGTAAAATAGTTTAAAAACAACCTAATTGCTATCCTTGCATAATGTTCCTAGTTACTATTTAAGCAATAATGACCTTCAAACTGGATATTTTCTTGACATTAATGACCAATGGAAAGCATCGGTGGTATCAGGTGAAGCTAGGGTCCTTTAATCGAGCCTGTCATTAATGGCCAGAAAATGCCTAACTGGGAGGTCATTAGTGTGATTATAAGTCATAACAATGTAAAGAAAAAAGCAAAATGTTTAAAAGTTACAAGTTGAACATCAAGTTGCCATGGATACTGTATTTTCCTAGATACGGCAACCCAGACTGCTAACCAAAGAAAGACAATTCTCAATTCTTCTTATTCCATTTAGGGTTATAATTGCTGTTTGGATACAAATATTGGTCCACAGAATCTGATAACTAACATTCCTACTGTATTAAGGTAAAAAGAACCTTTGGATGAAAAGGAGCCCAGGGAAGTTATTCATTCCAATTTCGCTATTACTATTACGATGGGCTGAACTACTTTAATGTGTTCTTATGTTTACAGATATCCAGAAAAGGAAAGTATAGACATCGTAAGTAGGGAAGAACCTATTTTTCGTGGAGCCTAAGGCTCATAGAATTTTGGGATTTCTTTAAAAAAGAGAAATCCCAAATCACTAATATAAAATATCCATTTCACCAGTACTCCTGACACAAAGGGGAATGTGACAGAGACAAGTATTTTACCAACTGCAATTAAAATGTCTTACTCTTGTGAAAGGTACAAAATTATGACCTTATAACATATTGCAAGGATCTTCCCCAATGCATAGTTGAAACTTTTCAATCTAAGGTTTGATTTGCGTCACAGTAAATCCTCTCCTAATCTGTTAAGAATCCTGGAAGTTTAGAAATAAGTCAGTCAGAGAAAGACAAATGCCATATGATCTCACTCATATGAGGAATTTAAGAAACAAAACAAATGAGCAAAAGAAAAAAAATAGAGAAACCAAGAAACCACCTCTTAACTATACAGAACAAACTGATGGTTACCAGAGGGGAGGTGGGTGGGTGGATGGGGGAAATCGATTCTGCGGATTAAGGAGTGCACTTGACGTGAGCACCAGGTGATGTATGGAAGTGTTGAATCACTATACTGCACACCTGAAACTAATATAACACTGACTGCTAACTATACTGGAATTAAAATAAAAACTTAATAAAAAAGAAGAATCCCTAGAAGCCTAGACAAAGAAAGAGGCCAATAGCTCATCCAGTGCATTCTTACTGTAGAAGGGGAAACTCAAAATGTTCAAGTGAGGAGGTATGAGCTAACCAAGTCTCCTAATTCACACTTTTCTGCACCCAAATTCTTTCCATCTTATTGGCTTTTAGAGGAGGGGTACTGGCTGGAACCTAAGTGATATTCTTTGGGGATTTTTGATGGACCAGTGAGACAGAACCAAAGAGAATATATTTGCATGAAGCTTCTTGAGGGGATAAACCATCGTAGAGAAAAGAGATCAACTAATTGTCAATTTTAAAGTAGATTCTGTGATGGGAATGGCTAGCTGTTTAAATTCCTTCTCCCCTTCTTTCATAGTAAACGCACTGTGGCTGGAACATCTCCTCCCAAGTATGCCTGCATGTCCCAGCCGCCTCTTGCAGCTCGGCACTCTTCTGACTGCCGGAGGTCAGTGGCAAAGAAGAGATGTAAAATTTCTCTTTTAAATTCAATGCATCGTGACATGCCAGTATAACTGCTTTATTTGAAAGGAGAGAGTCTGGGCACTTCTTATACTAAATATTTAAAGACTATTTAATGTTTAAAACTGCTAATCAATAGATGCTTTCCTCGGCCATTTCAAAACATATTAGTAAATGAAATCCTAGAGTATGTGAATAATAACGTCTCAGAGAAGGTCAGCCGTAAAGGCATGAGTATCCAATAAAAACCAACTTGTGATACCACAAATTATTAAATCTTTTTTATTAACTTTTTGAAGATCTCAGTTTTAATTTTTAGATTAACACATTGGTCCTATTATAAGTTATTAATAAAAGGAGTAAATGAGCTGGAAATATTTATAAGTAACATTATCAAACATTATCAAACATTATCAAATCATCTCTTTTTCCAGTCAAGCATAAAAGATCTATATGTGATCATTTCATTTTATCCCCAGAATTATTTTATCATATAAACAGTGTATGTGTATGAGTGGGTGTGTGTATATAAATATATATATATATATATATATATATATACCGACAGATATGATGCATTGATTTACACTTCTCGATCAAAATTGAATTTGTTTGAACACCATTTCTTGTTTAAATAAATTTTGATATTGACTTTGAGGGAAGAAAGTCGATAACTGCATAATATACCTCCAACCATAGAAACCAAGAATTCAGACTTCTATCTGTCAGCTGCAGATCATCAGACTAGCATGGATGCCCATGAGATTGGCAGCTCGGCAGGGTTTGTCTAAAGGGAAAAGTGTTATGTAGACTTATGAAAAAATCTCAGAAGAAAATGAGAATTAAAGGATGAAAGCTGATTTTCAGATGCCTGAGACTAAAGAAAGGGAATTTTGATCAAAAGGAGGGACTCCCACAAATGTCAGATTTCTACTCCCTTCTCTTCTGCAGGCTGTTGCCCGTGGTTTTGAAACTGGACTGTTTCTGAATGCGACTTTTTCTGAAACCAGACTTTCTGAAAAATCATTCCCTGTACCTTGTCAGTTTAACATTCTGATCTAATTTATGATCTATTCCACTAACTCTTTTCAGATAGGAGGTAACAACCACTGAACTCAGATCAAAAAGAATATTTTTTCACCCACAGATTCATCAGACTTAAAAGTTAAGTCTTATACGAAATAGTTCCTCTGAACATGATGTTCTTTACTTATTTGGGGTTAGTGTTAAAACTAGAACTGGATCCTAGTGACATGAGGTAGTTACTTTTGATCACTGTTGCTAAATTGCAATGGCATTTTCTAAAGTTGCAACTCCAAGGACACTAACCTGTGACTGCTGGCTTCTGTCTGAGAAAGCACCATATAGGACAACAATAGAAGGAAACACACACAGGAGCTAGTTAATGCAGAGGGTTATCAGCCGCCTTGACACCCTAAGGAGCTGGGTTTAGAACCAGCTGAGCTCATTGCTTCAAGGAGTCTAAGGTCAGTCCCTGTCTGTTTTCTACACATTGAAAACCATGCCACTATTCAGCATAATTGACAAGTTACTTCTCCAAGGGGCTGTGCACTAAAATAGAGTTTTCTCTTCATTTTAAAAAAACAATATCCAAACACCCACACACAATTTTGATAGCTTTTAGGTGCTGACTGAATAATAAAATCTCTGAATTTTACTTCAAGTTGACTTGGCGTCTTAAACTTTTCCACAGTAGTCATAACAATGGAAAATATTCGACGTTTCTGATATTGCAGCTGGTGATTTGTGAACACTCAGACCTTGAACACTTTGTCTTGGGGCCACTAAAACATGATGTTGATACCAAATGATCAAATTATCTTTTAGTTTGTGAAATCATTTCCTGGAAGTTCGCAAGAAATATGTGTATACTAGTTATATGAGGCTAAAAGAATACTGAGATCTTGAAAATAATAATACTAACATAGCTCCGAAACAGCAGTGCATAGTTTAACATATATATTCAAACTGGAAGAATTTAGATGCTTAATTTTGGAATACAGTCATCAACCAAACCAGCTTTCCATAGTGGTGACTGCAAAAATTATATTTTTCTAAATATAATTACTTTAGACTTTTTTTGGAATGTACCCAAAACCTGTGCATATTGTTTAAGATTCATTTCTTAAATAATTTGTTTTGGGGGACTTTTCTTTAATGACAATATTTTGTTGATAATATTCATTCATCATTTGCTTCATATCCTTATGAAAGTTTTTTATTACTATTTCCACTTTTTAATCCTTTCTTTAAAGCCTCTCCTTACCACTCACCATGTATTTCTTCATCTTCATCTCAACTTGGCCTTACACTCAAACGGTAAAATATGTAGTGTGGTCCTAATAAATCACAGCCATAAACAGGGCTTCTTGTGATTTCAGAACATGACATGCTATCTCACTCCCGCAAAGCTTAGGACAGGCTTTCTCAAATTTGGCACCATTGACCTAAACTGACTAATTCTTTGCTGTAGGGGGCTGTTCTGTGCATTATAGGAGGCTTGTCAGTATCCACAATCTTAACCCCCTAGATACCCATAGCATTCCTGCCCACAACCTCCATTATGACAGCCAGCAATGTCTTCAGATAAATGTTCCCGGGCAAAAAAAAATGCTGTTCTTTGTGTTAAGAATGACTTTCCCTGGCCTTGCCCAGCTGCATGTTACTGTCCATGCATTGTGGAGTCATCATGAAGTGTCACCTCCTCCTTGAAGCCTAGTTGAATCACCCAAGAGTCTTATTCTGTTTTTATTAGAATGGGTTCATAACTCAAGATTCTTTGCAAAATACATTTGTCTCTTTCTGCTTATAATAATAATCTTTCTCCTTTTTTTCTTATGCTACTTGAATGAAAAATTAAGGATAAGTATGTTACATTTTACATGATATATCCCCACATGCTACCCTAATTCCTGGCACAAATAGAATCAATGAATGTTTATGGGAAAAAATGATGAAATAAATGACTGAATGAATGGGTATCGGAAGTTTATAATAAGACAACTCATAAATATATTTTGACCTTTGTATAGAACACTTAGCTTGAAATAAATATTTCTTAAAAGCATTAGCCCCTGAATTCTACACTAGGGGCATTTTGAGGTTATGTAGGAAATTCCTGGATAGAGTTAAGAATAGGGATATAAAAAGTCGTTAAAATTTTTGTAAATGGAAAAAGGACCCTATACATCAAATTTTTTAAAAGTACTATTTGATGGGATTATCAAACAAAAGACACTGGTAGCTGACAGGAGCCTATAGTTAGTTCGTTTATTCTCCAAAGCTGAGGTGCTAATTATTATTTGTTAGTGATGGTAAAATGCAAATTTTTGAACAGAGATATTTTCTTTCTCACTATGTTCACATAGATATCGATCAAGTGTTTTGGAGATAATTTTTCTCTTCAACTTGAAAATTTCAGTGCTTTTGGTAGCCAATTTAATTTGATACATCACTGTAGTAGGCTAAATAATGCCTGCCCCACCTCTCCCCTAAATGTCTTGGGGCTATGTTACCTTATATGGCAAAAGGGACTTAGAAGATATGACTAAGTTAAAGATTTTGAGATGGGAAAATTAGCCTGGATTATCTAGGTGGGTCCTATGTAAACACAGAGGGACTTATATGAGATAGGCAGGAGGATCAAAGAAATGGAAGGCAATGTGACATGGAAGCAGAGAGAGATTTGAAAATGGCACACTGCAAGCTTTGATGATGGAGGAAGGAGCCATGAGCCAAGGATGCTGGTGGCCTCTGGAAGCTGGAAAAAGAAAGGAACAGATGCATGCGGACACCTTGATTTTAAGCAGTGAAACTGATTTCAGACTTCCGACCTCAGAAACTGTAAGATAATAAATTTGTATCATTTTGAGCCACTAAGCTTGTGGTGATGAGAGAACTAATTAGAGAACTAATACAATCAACATGAGAATTTTAACATATTCTTGGTAAGAATTTTGTATTGAAGGTGTTACTCTATATGTTTGTATATCATTTTTCCATTTTCCAGCAGTAAATTTTGTTCAGTGTCATATAAAATTTCATGAATATGCTAAAAATATTCATTCATCCATTCTATGAGTAAAGTACCCTTGGGTTGTTGTCAGGGTTCAGTTATTCCAGCAATGGTGCTGTGAACATTCTTACATGTGGATCCTGATGCACATGCGCAAGGGTTTCCATCTATGCCAGAACAGTACTCTCATAATCTGTCTGAAGAATAAAAGCTTTATGTATATAAAAGGAGATTTATTATGAGAAATTGGCTCATGAGATTATGGAGGCTGAGGAACCCTACAATCTGCCATCTGCAAACTAAAGACTTCAAGAAAGCAGGTGGTATAAAGCAATCCAAATTCAAAGACCTGTGAAGCCAGGGTCTGCCTTGGTGTAAATCATCCCAGTCTGAGGGCAGAAGATGAGATATGGTGTCTCAGTTCAAGCAGTGAAGCAAGAAAAAAGAGGGAAATTCCCCCACATTTTGTTCTATTCAGACCCTCAATGGATTGGATGATGACTATCCACAATGGGGAGGGCAATCTACTTTGCTCTAGCCACTGGTTGACATGCTAATCTCATCTAGAAACATTCTTACAGCCCCACTCGGAAAAAATGGTCAACCTGGGTACCCCATGGCCAGTCAAGCTGACACTCAAAATTAACCATCACACGTAATTTCAATGCATCTATATAACGAAATGGAAAGAAATGACATCTTTATAACATAGCATATTTGAATCCTCTTTACTGTATCTAGTAAGCTTTTATCATTTTCTAAAAAGAACTTGCACAAGTTTTGTTAGGTTTATTCTTAGGTACTTTTTATTTTTGATGTAATAGTATATTTTTTCCCAACTTTGTGCCTGGCACTTTGAAATACGATGGAGTTTGAAACCAGTAACCTAGAAAAACTTTCATATAAATACTAATCATTTGTTAGCAGTTTATTTAGGATTTTCTACATATACAAGAATATAATCTGCCATCCTTTTTCCTCTTTCTGATTCTTAATGAGCTGGCTAAGAATGGAAGGTGGTGATGACTAGCAACTTTATCTTGTTTCTGATCTCAAAGGGAAAATCTTTGAACACTTCCATTTACATATGATGGTGCTGAAATGGCTTTTGTTTTATTGTGGAATAGTTTGGATATAGAACAAAGAACAAACAGAATTTTGTGACAGGTTTGATGTGGCAGTGGTTGGAAGAACAAATCTAATAAAATATGACTTCAGCTTGGTAAAATGCAGTCACTAGGCTAGAGAAATAGGAAGAAGTTACAAAATCAAGAGCTTGGTTTTTGGCATGTTAAGTTTGAGATGTTTGGTAGCTAGGCGTGAACGTGTAGAGTGATCAGTCAAACGTATAGCATTGATTTCAGAGGAAACGAATGATTAAGAAAGAGGTGAATCATTAATGGTTCAAGGGTACTTAAAGTTATAAGGCTGCTAGAAATATCAAGGCATAAATAGTTGATCAAGAAAAAGTTGAAAGAAGTTTGCCCTGAGGCACTCTATCATTAGGAGTTTGAGGTGATGAAGAGAAACCGCAAAGCCTGGAAGGACTAGCTTGGGAGGCAAGAGGGAAACCAGAAGAATGAAGGAGGTATCTCTGAATCCAAGAGTAGAAAATATTTCAAGAAGAAGGAAATTTGCTCAATCTCCAATTATTACTATACACATGAGGCTTCAATAAACACCCTTACATCTATATCATAGCTAATCTGTAATAGTTTTCTTGGTAGACTAAAATCCTAGAAATAGAATTTTGAGGAAAAAACTACGTTGGTTTAAAATGTTGATAGGTATTTTACAACTGCTACCAAAAAAGAAATGACTCAAATTTACATCTCTGTCCCTCATATAAAAGAATATACATAAGGAAATGCAACACCTTGTTTCGGATACCTCTCAATACAGGATACTTGAGAGGTAATGGGACAGACCCTGAGGTGGTTTGCCCATTTACAAACTCTGATTAGCTCAGATACCTCTGCTTTTCAATTGAACCAAAA
This sequence comes from Zalophus californianus, assembly GCF_009762305.2. Taxonomy (NCBI): domain Eukaryota; kingdom Metazoa; phylum Chordata; class Mammalia; order Carnivora; family Otariidae; genus Zalophus; species Zalophus californianus. Next base: position 46,925,378 of record NC_045607.1, read on the forward strand.
GCTAAAAAAACACCATTACACAGTCAATTCCAAAATCCAACATATAACCAGCCATGTAGTTGGCTCTCAATGAAAGAGAATTTTCCTGTAGTAAGCAAAAGAATAATATTGGAAGCCAACTGGTAGAGGGTTACTACGATTATCTAAGAGATCAGACATGGTTTAAGAGAGCTGCAGATAAATCACATCCACTTCCAAACCTATGTATTCCATATATCTTCAGACATCTAATTATCACTTCCACCGTTTTTTATTTTATCCACATATAACCTGTACTTCTAGCAATTTAATATGTTAAAAATCAATTCACTTTCTCTTTTGCTTAAATCTACTTTAGAAGGAAAATGTATATCACTGATGCAAATGGAGAGAAAGCATCACTTTTCATTAAAGGTAGCTGCAATAAATATAATCAATACAAACAGTGTTATTAAATTTAAGGTTGATGCTATTGCTTGCCAAAGGCTCTGAACCTATGGCCCATAAAAAGAAAATTACCAAGGTTAGGGGAGAGTTAAAGATATATTTGTTTCTACATAATATTCTTATAGAATTGTAAAGGCATGAATGGAAAAGTTAAAGTCTGAATTATAACTTGTCACAGATTGCATGTTTTATATGGAGCAGGATCCCAGTCCATTAACAAAAGAAAAATAAATCTTAGCTATTATTTTCCCACTAGAATTGTAGTTGCTGTTCAATATGAACGTTAGCGCACAGAACTCGAAGCAAATATCAGTGTCCATCTCATGAAACTATAATAACAAGAATTTTGGTCTAAAAAGAGCCCTGGTCGTCAGATACTTTTAACTCCCCTATTCCTTTCCTAGGAAGGGTTACATTTATACCATGTTATGGTCAACAGCTTCTAGTGAAGGACTTTTTAAAGCTCATGTTTACATAAATAATTTCAAAATATTTTTACAGGTGAGGAAGGAGTCCAGTAATCATTTAGTGCAATCACCTCACTCTTCAGAAGAGAAAACTAAATCTATGGACGTGTTAGTGGGTGTCTGGGGGGAAAGCCATACACAGTGTGGTCAGACTGCAAGTCTGTTCAGAGTTAGCATTTCCTGGACTTGGACCCTCCCTTCTAAGAACATTTTTTGGTCAATTTTTGCGTTTATATCAAAGTCTTAGAAAAATCTATTAGCTTAATTGCTTTAAAAGGGAATACACAGATGATTATATCCTTTGCATTAATTATGGTGTATTTGCCCTAGTGGGGAAATTTAAAAGATAGGGACTGTAGCCATGTTAGAACACACAGAACAGATGCAGTAACACATAGAGGAAGAGCCTAAGAAGAACTTTATGAAGATGCAAATGTTTTCCATTATGTTTTTATACACTGAGATATTCTATCGCACCCAAATATACTGGCTGATTGTTCCAGGAACAGATTTTGTGTGTGTCTGTGTTAACTGCATAGCAAGATATGAAAAAAAGAAAATATTCTTACTAATAAGAGTTGTTTGTTCTTTTTTAACATAACAATAAAAAAATTTTTTAAAAGATGTAATATTCCACAAAAAAAAGATTTGTTCTTTTATATAGTAAGTATGTAGGGAGAGCTTCTTATGTTGTAAGCCCTCTTTTTAGGTGTATGGTAGACTCCATTTCTTTTTCAAACCAGAAAGGTCAGTAGTAAATCAGCATTGTCTATTAATTTCACCTTTTGGCAAGTCAGGAAAGAATGTCTAAACCACTATAATCATTTATAGAGTCAATAAATGAATTGGTACATGCTTGAGTTGCCAATGATGTTTAGAGGACAAGGAACTGAAAAGGGCACAGTATGGTATAAAGGAACTTTGCTTAAAGTCCCATAACACTCATCTCTTACATACTACATTTTTTGTTTGTTTGTTTTATCTTAACCTTATGCCTCGTTGAGAAATAGGTTTTGCTAGGATGAAGTTGCATTAGCCATTATGACTTCTGCCTCTAGCTAGTCCCATAAATCTTTCGAATTTCACCCATAGTAAATGCAACTAAAACTAAGTAAACAAAACAATGCCCGTGAGAATTGTTTGTTTTGTAACTTTAAGCATAAAAATGTCTTTTTTGAAGCCTGACCTATTTTTACAAGGGTAAGAATATGTGGTCTTTACATTTAATATGGCAAATAAATCTTCACATTCCCCTCCTAGAGAGAATCAGTTTTAACACTGATGAAGCTTTGTGCTGAGATGCAATCTTCATCTGATAACTGCTCTGTCTGGATACTATTTGTGTTTTATTTACAGTTGCACTTTCTATTTGAAGTGAATAGTTTTGCTCCAGAACACAAATGTAATAAAAATAGAAGGATCTCAATTTTCTTCTTGCATCCATCTACATTTTCTGTTGCTCTTCAATTTTCAATTAAAAGTTAATTTATTTGTAGACAATTTTTAAAGTTTTTAGTAAATTCATTCCTGAGGAAAATAGCACAGAACTGCCAACTGAAGTTATAAATAGTAGAGAAAACAAACATGATACAAAATAAAAATCGATTTACTAAAAACATCAAGAATTGGGGGCGCCTGGGTGGCTCAGTCATTAAGCATCTGCCTTCAGCTCAGGTCATGATCCCAGGGTCCTGGGATCGAGCCCCGCATCGGGCTCCCTGCTCGGCGGGAAGCCTGCTTCTCCCTCTCCCACTCCCCCTACTTGTGTTCCCTCTCTCGCTCTCTCTCTCTCTCTCTCTCTCTCTCTGTCAGATAAATAAAAAATTAAAAAAAAAAGAATTGACTACAGTAAATCAACCTTTATATAGAATGAGAGTTAACCCATGATCACCCAGTTATAGTGTGTGTGTGTGTGTGTGTGTGTGTGTGTGTGTACGTGTGTTTTCATTGCAAACTCCTTAATGCAGGAAACCAAAAAAAAGCTGAGAAACACTAGCTGCAGACTTTCTTTAAGGTTCATTCTATCACTGAAAAATAATTTGTTATTATTCTTATTTGTCTTTAGGGGGGAAATCAACCAGTTAGAAAGATTTATTAAGGACCTATTATTTACTATAGTGTTTATTGAAGACCTATTATTTATTATAATGAAGGATATCGTGATTCCTATCTTCATGTTGTAAATGTTAACAAGTCAGTTTCATTATTTATTTATTTATTTATTTTTTAGTTTCTTTTTTTAGTTTCATTATTTATTAATAAAGCATATATATATATATTCAGAAATTCCTAACTACAGGTTGAAAAATATATTCTACTACATGATATTAACCACATTCATATATATAATGTATTAATATATTAATTGTATGAGTGTAATGAATCCATATATAAAGATACCAATAATGGTTTTCATTGGATGCTTCATTATGAGTGCTTTTTTCCTTCTTTACATTTTTTATTTGCCAATTTTAAACAATGGATATTTTAAACTCTTTTTGTTATATTAAAATTATTTTATATTTTTTATTATTTTTTGTGGAGCATAATTTAACTCATATAAGTGAGCAATTTGTTTCCAAAAGGCAAGATTAAAGATCCAATTTAATACGTATTTATAGACTGCCTCAGTACTATTTAAATGTGGGAGACTTTGTAAAGTGGGAGAATCATAATCCCAGCAGGTGTTCCTTTCTCTTTTTTTTTCAAGTCCACGCACATCAAATATCACATCGTCATTGTACATGGCGATGTATGAGGCCTGGGTTTCTTCCAGAGGTTTTGCCATAAACCCTTTGGTTTGATTTATGCATCCAGGCAGCTGATAGAAATCTCCTACCTACAGTAAGGCTTAGCACTTTTTTAACTTAAAGAACTTTGATCATTTTCTCCTTTTACAAAACACATTTTATTCCCCTGATATTTCTGACATCCTGTCTTCTATCTTTGTGCTGGAATTGTGTTTCTAAGGACCTGTTCATTAAATATGGGAGCTCCTTGGGACTTATGTCCTGAGTCCTTTCCTTTTATACCTCTATTTTCCTAAGACAACTCCTCTCCTTCCAGAGTATGGAACACAAGTGCATTCCCTAATCTATCTCTGCAGTTCAGACAATCTTTGGTATATTTATGTACAACTGTCAACTTCAAAGAGTCTACCTGAAAATTTCATAGGAATCTCAAAAGAACATATTCAAAATCTATGTCTTCTGCAATTTTGCTAAACCTCCATTCACCGAATTGTACGATATATTATCCCATTAGTTATCCTTGGCTCCTTCCAGATTTCCCTCACTCAGCAATGTTCAGATCCCTTCGATCCTACTTCCCCAAGCCTCCTCAATCCATCTGCTATTTTCCATCCTCATTGCCACACCCCATGTCCCAACTTCACTGCCTTCTTTCCTAGAATGAACAAATAGACTCTAACTGATATCTTCACAACTCATCTACTGTGGCTACCTCCCAATCTTCACATATTGAATCGCCACAATAATGCTAAAACTATCTTTTAAAATTGCAAAAAATCTCGTAATTTCCCTGATACAAACTAATCAATGATTTCCCATTGCCTTGAAATAAATTCTGGAATTTTTAACATGGATTATAATAGTCTGTATGATACAAATTCTATGTCCCTCTCCAGCCTCATCTCCTAACATTCTATATATTGCTTTCTCCCCCTGAGCTCTACTGGGTTTTTCCCAGTTTCTTGAATATACCAGACTCCCTCAAGCTCCTAGGCTTTTATACCTGTAGTTGTTTTCCTTCCTGGCTAAATACCTATCCTCTATTTATTTAACTAACTCTAAGTCAATTGCTAGAGCTCAAGTATTTATTTGTTTATTCATGCAAAAATTGTTGAGTATCTCTATGTATCAGGCACAGCTATAGATGTTGGAGAAAATAGTGCTGGACAAAGAAAACGGAGTGTCATTTCTTGACCCACAAGCCTAGGTTATGACAACCATATTCATAAGCTGTTATGAATATATTTTCCACAGAGTAAGATAATGTTATTAATTGTAGTTTTATTATTTATTTAATGTCTGTCTTTTCCACCAAATGGTGTATTCCATGGAGGCAGTGATCAACTGTTTAGTAAATAGTCCATGAATATTTTTTAACTGACTTTTACTTACATACTAAAGAAAAACCCCCAGGATTATATACAAAAACTCCTTGCCCTTGTGTTTAAAGCTACTGAAGTCCTGACCATAATTCCCACCTCTCTCCTAAAACTCCCTGCATTCTAGCCATAAATTACGTCTTAAACCACTTTGTGTTTCTTATTTCCAGCCTTTACACAAACCATTTCCTTTATCTTGAATGCCCCTTACCAACCGATTTGCTTGAATTCTTACTTTCAGTCTTTACTTTGTGAATAAATTTATAAAGTGATCCATACATTGTGAACCTAAGTTGTTTGAGAAACGATGAATATAGATGATAATTCTGAACATTTGACTGCAAGAAAGAGACCAGATGAAAGCAGTGATCTCTTGATATTTGCATCATATTCTAGTACCTGGTAAATTGCCCTGTAAAGAATGGAAGAAATTGCTTTGAAGAGATGAAGTAGATGTAGATGTCAAAGATTATACTTGATTGTGCCAAAAGAGAATGAAAAGAGGGTTCCTGCACACAGCATAGTGGAAGAGATAAAGTGGCTAATATGTATAATTATGATCATGTAAAAAAGTGATATATGTAAATGGAAATATAAGAAAAAAAACCTGAAGGGGTGCCTGAGTGGCTCAGTCAGTTAAATATCCAACTCTTGATTTTGGCTCGGGTCGTGATCTCAGGGTTGTGGGATCCAGCCCGGAATTGGGCTCCCCACTCAGAGGGGAGTCTACTGGGGATTCTCTCCCTCTCCCTCTGCCCCTCCCTCAGCTCTCTCTCTCTCAAATGAATAAATAAATCTTTAAAAAATTATTTAAAAAAAGAAAAAGAAACTGAAACACATATTTTTCTGGGTTATTAAAGAAAGTTTCATGAAAGTAATGGTTTCATAAAAGTCACTCCATTAGAGGAGTAAGATGTATATGAGAATGGTTGAATTTGAAGAATAGAGGTGAAGAAAAAAAAGAAAAAGTCCCAATAATGACTTTGGATTGAGTGAAGAAGAAAGGAGGAAAGAATTTCTGAAAGAAGCATATTTGTAGAAAAAGATTTGCAATCACACACACACACACACACACATTTGTATTTACTTTTTTTTATGTGCTTCAAAAAATCCTTAATTTTTTATTGGTTGTTTTGAGGATCAGTACAGACGTTTCAATTTGTACACAATTCTTAACATATGTACCGAAAATCTAAAAAAACCATGTAGTTGTGATTCTTTTCTAAAAGTTATTCCAGTGACCTTCCAGCTTAAAATTTGGAGGCAAATTTTCCTTAACAGTATATCAAGTACCAAGATCTTCAAATGCTGATACACTGTTACATTGTTAAGTCTCATTAATTCACAATTTAATATATATACTACATACTCAAATTCTCAATCTTGAACAGCACATTAACAGAGTTACTAGGAAAACCGGACTACCACGACCAAGATGTTACAGAGTGCACCAGAATTCGGACCGGGAGAGCCAAGATCTAGGAGTGGTTTTCTTTAGGAAACAATTCTACCAAAAACAACATGGGAATAGAAGTAATTTAAAATATTCAAGACATAGTAAATGCACGACTGACTCCAAATTGCCATTTAGTATGCTTGGTATTATAGGATATAAAAACTACCCCAGCTATGGAATGTTGAGCTGACACCCAAGACAATCAAAGCCTCCCACATTCAATATCTCACTATTTCCTGGTTGTACCAAAAAATAAACAACCAGCAAATGATTTCACCTCTTAAAAAAAAGCATTTACACTTAAAAAATGGGATGAGGTGGGATTCCCTCCTTCTTAAAAATGTTTCTAGAGCTACTAAAAAACTTGCATTTACAAAATAGTTGATAAAAATATTCCTCTGGATTGTACAAGAAGGGCGACAGGGACCACTGATAAGACATGGTTTATGGTATTAATCAGACTTGGCTTCTTTCTCTCCTGCTTCATCGGAGGCTGGACTCTCCTCATTTTTAGTTTCTCCGTTTTCTGCAGGTAAGTCTTCTTTCGTTTCTTGGTTAGCCACTTCAGCCTGTTTTCCCTTTGCTCCCCTTTTCCCCTTTGTTTGCACTTTTTTGTCTAAAGATTTATCCTTTCCTGCCGCCTTTTTTGGCTTCGTTTCCACTTTGCAGGAGCAGGTTTAGCTGACAACCTCGACGACCTCCTCTTGGGCTCCTCCTTCGACGCCCCCTCGGGGGAGCTGACCTTCCTCTTGGGCATCGTGGGGGCGGGGCGGGCGTGCCGGGTGTCTGCTGGCCGCGGCGCGCCGAGACCCTTCGCGAATCTGGGCTGTCTGGCCGCTACCGGTAGTTCCTCCCCGTATTTACTTTTCTGGGGCCTGAAGCTTATATAATCATGGGAGCTATCTTTCAGAGAAAGAATGTAAAATCACAAATATAAAGTTAAGTATAAACCAAATATCCATTAGAATGAGAAAAGAAATTATACAACTTATAAAATGCCACAAATACCACAAAATTTAGAAAATAACTGTATTTTATAATATAGAATATTATATATTCTATATTATAAAATATAATATAAAATATTATATATTCTATATTATAAAATATAATATAAAATATATATTCTATATTATAAGATATAATATAAAATATAATATAAAAATAAAATAAATAAATAAATAAATAAATAAATAAATAAATAAAATAAAAAATAAAAATATTTTTATTCAGATGGCTGAGTAATATTCCATGGTATATATATATATACCACATCTTCTTTATCCATTCGTCTGTTGAAGGGCATCTCGGCTCTTTCCACAGTTTGGCTATTGTGGACATTGCTGCTATGAACATTGGGGTGCATATGGCCCTTCTTTTCACTACATCTGTGTCTTCGGGGTAAATACCCAGGAGTGCAATTGCTGGGCCATAGGGTAGCTCTATTTTTAATCTTTTGAGGAACCTCCACATTGTTTTCCAAAGTGGCTGTACCAACTTGCATTCCCACCAACAGTGTAAGAGGGTTCCCCTTTCTCCACAACCTCTCCAACATTTGTTGTTGAATACCCAACTTCGGCATCAACGTGGATGGGACTGGAGGAGATGATGCTAAGTGAAATAAGTCAAGCAGAGAAAGTCAATTATCATATGGTTTCACATATTTGTGGAACATAAGGAATAGCAGGGAGGACATTAGGAGAAGGAAGGGAAGAATGAAGGAGGGGAAATAGGAGGGGGAGACGAACCATGAGAGACGATGGACTCTGAGAAACAAACTGAGGGTTCTAAAGGGGAGGGGGTGGGGCGATGGGTTAGCCTGGTGATGGGTATTAAGGAGGGCACGTACCGCATGGAGCACTGGGTGTTATATGCAAACAATGAATCATGGAACACTACATCAAAAACTAATGATGTACTGTACGGTGACTAACATAACATAATAAAAATATTTTTATTCATAATATATAATTTACATGAACAAAAATGTGCAAATTTTAGTATGGAGTTTAGTGAGCATTGACATACATATAAACTTAAGTAATCACCAATCCAGTCAAGATATAGAACATTTCTTTTAGCCCTGAGCTTTCTTATGCTCCTTTCCAGTCAATTTCCACCCCAAAGTCAATCTCTGATCCAATTTCTGTGATCATAGACTATTTTTGCTTAATCTTGACTTTCACCAAAGGCATATAATTCAGTTTGAACTTTTTAAATACATGGATGATCTCTGATGCGGGAAACAAAGGCAGAAGAAAAATTATTAAATTTCCTACTACTTACAGCCCACTGACAAGTCCTTAAGACAGACATAGTGACATTCCTCTAGGAACTCACCTACATCCATATTAATAAATTGCTAAGGGCAAAAGGCAATCTTAGCCCAACCCCAGGATCCTGTAAGTCTACTTTAACATATAAAAATTCCTTTGGAAACTTCCTTTATCTCTATCCCCCAAGATACATGTTGGCAATCATCCCCCAAGCATATGACCCACTGAAATACATGTGAAGGGTCTCATAACTCAGGTTTTATTAGACAGTAATAAATGACCTTTTCCCACCATAGTTAGCCCCCTCAAGGTCCTGGAAACTTTGCTTCCAAAATTCCTTAGAGACTTACGCTATCCCTAACCTCCTCCCAACTTGAAAGTATAAAATAGGCCACTCTTCATGACCCCGGCGCAGCTTTTTCTGCTCACGCATCCTGTCTCCGTGCTTTAATAAAATCACCTTTTTGCACCAAAGATGTCTCAAGATTTCTTTCTTGGCCGTCAGCTTTGAGCCCTAATGTCTTTTCCTACCTCAATCTCTTTCACTGAAAATAAAAATTTGGAAATTCATCCATGCTGTTGCATGTATCAGTAGTTTGTTTTTAAAGCTTTGTCATATTTCATTGTAATAATGTGCCACAGATTTCTTACTTTTTCTCCTATTAAGGAATATTTAGATTGTTTCCAGTTTAGGGTATTAGGAGTTAAGGTGCTATGAACATTTACACATTATCTACAAGTCTTTATGTAGACACAAGTTTTCATTTAACATAGAGTAAAATTCCAGGAGAGAAATAATGAGTCATGAGGCCAGTTTCTGTTTGACTGTATGAAAACTTATCAAACTGGTTTCTGAAGTAGTCATGTTATTTTACATTCCCAATGGGAAGTCAGGACTTCCAGTTTTTCCAAATCCTTAGTCTTCTTTTAAACGTGAAATAGTTCTTAATCTTGTTTTAATTTACATTTCCATGATACGTATGGATGCAGCCAATTTGTGCATAAAAGGATGCTTAACATCAATAGATATCAGAAAAATGCAGAACATTTTAATTTTGGTGAAATCCAGTTGATAATTTTTCTTTCATTTTTAGTGCTTTTTTGCACTGTTAAAACTTTTCCTACACTAAGATTGGTTATTCATTCTCCCATTATGGGGATATTTGAATTATTTTTATTTTGGGGGAGATTATCAGTAGAATTTGCTGTAAACTTTAGTACATGATTGGAAAAACTTTCATACATTTGTACATGCATATACAAGTCTTTGATGGGATGTAATTATTCATTTACCATGGGTAAATTCCCAGGAAGGAAACTACACTTCACTAAACTACTTTTTTGTGGGCAGAATCTATTCCTGCCCCTTTTAAATTTTATTTAATTAAAGATTTCATTTATTTGTTTTGACAGAGAGAGAGAGACACAGCGAGAGAGGGAACGCAAGCAGGGGGAGTGGGAGAGGGAGAAGCAGGCTTCCCGCTGAGCAGAGAGCCAGACGTGGGGCTCCATCCCAGGACCCTGGGATCATGACCTGAGCTGAAGGCAGATGCTTAATGACTGAGCCACCCAGGCACCCCTCTGATCCCCTTTTAAATTGGGTTGTTTATCTACTGATTTCTATATATTTTTCATGTATATGGAATAAAATCCTTTTTGAGATATGTGTTATGTGTTTTGAGAATATGTTCCCTAATTCTATGGCTTGCTTTTTTTTCATTTTCTTATCAGTGGTTTTGATGACCAAAATATTTAATTTAGGTGAAAATCAATTTTTCTATTTTTTCCTTTATATTTCATGACTTTTTATCATATCAAAGAAATTTTCCCTACAATAAAATTAAGCAAATATTTTTCTATGATTTCTCAAAAAGGCACATGCATTTAGATTATGTTTATGTGTATGATCCATCTCAAATACTTATATATGTTGTAAGGTAAGTGTCAAGGTAAAATTATTTTCCCATATGTATATACAGTGGTTCAAGCAGAATTTGTTGAAAAAAATCTCCATTCCCATTGGAATATCTTGGAGCATTTGCCAAAAATCAATTTTCTATATATGTGGGAGGTCATGTTTGGACTTTTTACTCTAATTGATCTGTTTTTCTATTAGTCCATACAACATTGACTTAGTTATAGTAAATAGTAAGTTGTTTTGTTGTGTTTAGTAAATAACTAACTTTATTAAACAAAATATGCACCATTAAGAAAGATTTTCAGGCAACTCTTGGAAAAAATCTAGAGCAAAAAAAAAATTCTATCTTTATTAGAAAAATTGGCCAAAACTGACCACTTTTATTCCCACCAGTAGCATATGAATGGTCCGTTTTTTCCACATCCTTACCAGCATTTGTTATTTTCATTATTTTTTTAGCCATTATAAATAGTGCTTAATTATATGTCATTGAGGTTTTAATTTGTATTTTCCTAATGGTTAATGATACTGAATATATTTTCATGTGTCTATTTGCATGTCCATATCCTTTTCATTGAAATGCTGTCCATATATTTTGCTCCCCCTCTAATTGGTTTGTTTAGTTTTCTTACTGTTGAGTTTTGAGAGTTCTTTCTAATACTAGCACTGTCAGATATATGGCTTGCAAATATTTTCTCTCAGTTTGTAGCTTGTATTTTCATCCCCTTTACAAGGCTGTCAAATTTAACTTTGTCTAGTCCTAGGGGCGCCTGGGTGCCTCAGTAGGTTAAGCATCTCACTCTTGGTTACAGCTCGGGTCACAATCTCAGGGTCCTGGGATCAAGTCCCTCTGGGATCAAGCCCCTGTGCAGGGCTCCAAGCTCAGCTTGGAGTCTGCTTGTCCCCTTCCCGGCCTCTCCGCTTCTCCCCCATTCCTCCCCTCACTCTTTCTCTCAAATAAATAAATAAAAATTTTAAAAAAAGAATTTTGTCTAATCCTAGATTCTAAATATTTTTCCTGATTTTTTTTTCTAAAAAATTTTACATTTAAGTTTACGATCAATTTTGAGTTAAGGTCTGAGGTTCATATTGAGGTTTATTAAAAAAATTCTTCTTGTCTATGACTTTCCAGTTGCTCCATTTGTTAAAATGGCTATTCTTCCTCCATTAAGTTGTTTTTGTTCTGTCATCAAAATCTGTTGGGAATATTTCTGTGGTCTCTGCTGGGTCCCACTAACACCTATGGAGAAGGGGAGGGGAAGCACTGGGGATGCAGTGATTAGCTGCATCAGCTCACACCATCTCATTAAGTCTCACACCTACCATGTGGAGGAGGTAGAGGCTTAGCTCACGTTGGACCCTGCTGGCACACTACCCTAGTAGGGGAATCAGAACACTACTTGCTTCTGCTGGGCAGGGTACAGAAGATCAACTCCTTGCCTGGTCGGTCAACACCACCCAACTGGGAAATCAGAGTGACAGTTGTTGCTTCCATAGAGGGGATGGGTATAGCTGGGTAGAATAGCTGCTTCCCATTCCTCCTCACCGAAGTCACAGTGAAGGCAGTATTTCCATTTGTGCTTGAGTGGAATAGGGTAAGTGTTGCTCAGATGTTTTCTGTTCCATTTGGCTACCCTTGTCCTGATCGAATGATTCGGAGGGACAGGCTTTTCCTAGTTTTTTCTACCTGTGTCTATTGATAGGCATTTTGGAGTCTTCTGTGATATTTGGAAAACAATAAGAAAACCCAGAGAACTCACTATCATGTTTTTGGTCAAGTCCTGAAATCCCTAGGCAATGTGCCCTCTTGCCACTTTTGAGAGGCTTACTCTGCTTGTTATGTCCAGGATATTTTAGTTGTAAGAGGGAGGACCTGGAAAGAATGGTACTACTCCATCTTGGTCAAAACTGAAGTCCTCCAAATATTTATTACAGGACTCTAAGTATTGAGTGTATGAAGGCATTCATTGCACATGTAGTAGTTCCATTATAAATATATGATTCTTCTGATACATGTAATATCTCTGGCAATCTTAAATATATATTACCTGAATGTTTCACAACGTAGGATAAAATAATATAACTGGAAGTCATAGATTCTATCCAAACATACATTTTAAATTGGCCTCTATTCCTTTTGTTGTTGTTGTTGAAATGGCTAGGGAAAAAAACCTTATGCACACAAATGAGAGAATTAGATCCATTTTCTTTCCATATCAGTGTTTAAATAACTAGATTCATTTACCCACTTTATTTTAAGATTTTATTTATTTCACAGAAGGAGACACAATGAGAGAGGGAACACAAGCAGGGGGAGTGGGAGAGGGAGAAGCAGGCTTCCCGCTGAGCAGGGAGCCCGATGTGGGGCTTGAACCCAGGACCCTGGGATCATGACCTGAGCCGAAGGCAGACGCTTAACGACTGCGCCACCCAGGCACCCCCATTTACCGACTTTAAACTTTACATTTCTACCAAATTAATGTTTTGAAGTTTTTTCTGATCTTTTTAATGAGGTTTTACTGTGATGTTTTTCTTCTTGTAGGATTGAGGATATATACATCTGTTATATAATTGTTTTTTCACTAGCTGTTATTCTATTTATGGTACATCAATGATACATTTGTAATGATGCTATTATATAAAACCATAAAAATATCTAGATTAGTACGTTATAAATGATTACAAACCCTCTGTGGACCTCTTATGATTTAAGTAATCTCCTAGGTCACATTCTGGATCCCAGACTGGCTTCTTATTCATGCCTTATTTTTCTAATTGCAAGTTGCAGATGTTTAAATGTATTTCTCTCTTCTATAGAACTAGCTTCCTTCCTCCTGGAGGCTAGTGAAAATAAGCTCTTTTCAGTATAAGGATTTTATCACTAATTACCAATGGAAAATAGGGCATAACAAAAGGCAGTCAACACGGAACAATCTTCCAGAATCTTACATAGCCACCCCTCTTTGTTGCTCTGGTTGTTTCTTCCTTATTTCCTCTTTGAAAAAGCACCAGAATAATTTATTTCTTGTTTTGTCCAGTCTATTACTATGAGAAAAACTGACTTCTCCTCTTCCTCTCTTGAGTCCCTCAGAGCTTCAGTGTGACTTTCTTCTGACACAACCAAAAGTCATTACAGAAATCTGTTGTGGTGCTTTGCTTCATCCCAGCTAGAACTACAGAAGTGTTCTCGGGAATCTCAGTATACTCTTTATTTATTTTAAAAAAAGTCACCCTAGACTATGTGTGTTTTTATGATCCCATTAACATTTGTAATATTTAGAAAACAGAGGAGATAGCATCAGTGGTTGGACAGTTACTGTAACACATTTTCTACTGTCCCTCATGATAGAAATTCTGCCAAAGATTAGAGAATGGAATAACATAAACAATCTCAACTTTTTGAAAACTAAAAGTCACATTTACTATGAAGCTAAATATGTTTTCAAATATTTCATCTACTTGCATATGTCCTTTCCAAGGTTTGAAGATGGACCAAACAATGTGCTCGCATTGTTGAATATGAGATCATAATATTTATACATATAATTAAATATATATAATTAAATATATCTAATCTAATATAATGTATACATAAATATTATATTATATATTATATATAAGATTTATAAAAAATAAAACACTTTAATGACATTCAGTTTAAACTGCTCTTTCCAACTGAAAATATTTTAAAAAATCAATATAATCTACTATATCAACATAAAAAGGTTGCGAAAAACATTTGAAAAAAATCCAATACACATTTTGGATAAAAACTCTCAGTAATCTAGGAATAAAGAGGAATTATCTCAATTTTTAAAAAGCATGTACAAAAAGCCTGCAGCTAATATCATACTTAATGATGAAAAACTGGTTAGCGTTCTGCAAAGACGGAATGAGAGAGTACTGTCTACTCTAACCACTCTTATGCAACATATTACCAGAAGGTCTAGCTACTAAAACAGTGCAAGGATAAGAAATAAGAAGCACAAAAATTGGAAAGGAGGAAATAAATTTGTATTTGCATATGACATGTTTATCTATGAGAAACTCTGAAGGAATATTAAAAAAATACTCCTTGAACTAATAAGTGAGTTCATTATGATTGCAAAATACAAAATCACACAACATATTGCATTTCTATATACTAACAATTGACCTATAGAAACGGTTATAAAAAAAAAATCATTAAAATTACTCCAAAGAAAATAACATACATGGATTTGCAAAATATATATGAAATATCTACACTTAATAAAATATGCACTGGATTTGTATTGTGAAAATTACAAAATTCTGATGAATGAAATAAAAAAAAAAAGACCTAAGTAAATGGAGTGACATAATGTGGTCATGGATGGGAAGAGTAAAGATGTCAATTTTCCTTAAATGAATCAATAGGGGGGATGTAATTCAGACCTAAACCTAAGCAATACTTTTTTGCAGATGTATAAAAAGTGATTATGAATAGCTAAAACAATTTTGAAAAAGAAGAATAAAGTGGGAGGAATAATCCTTCTAATATTAAAGCCTCTTAGATAGCTACAGTAATCAAGACTATGATATTTAGAGAGAAATAGACACATAGAACAAGGGAACAGAATAGCAGACCCAGAAATAGACCCACTCAAATATTTCCAACTTATTTTTAACAACTGAGCAAAAGCAATTCAGTGGAGGAAGGATAGACATTTTGACAAATGAAGCAATCGGAAATCCATAGGCAAAGAAACTGAAGCTCAGTCTAAATTTCGGAGTTTTACTCAAAATTGATCACAGACTTAAATGTAAAACCAAACATTTTAGAAAAGAACTTTCAGAAAATCTTTGGAAATGGTCTAGGCAAAGAGTTCTTAAACGATAACAAAAGCAAAATCCACAAAACGAAAAATAACAAAGTTTGATCTCATCAAAATTTTAAAACGATTTGCTCCATGGGAGATCTTGTGACAAGGATGAAAAGACAAGTTACAGACTGGGAAGAAATATTTGTGATCCACATAACTGACAAAGGACCAATATCTAGAATATATAAAGGATTCTCAAAAGTCAATAGTAAAAACAAATAATCCCATTAGAACATGGGCAAAGATATGTCAAACACTGTTGGTGGGATTCTAAAATAGAACAGTGATGCAAGTAAAGGGGATGCTAGTTTCTTACAAAACTAAACATTTTCAAACAACTCAGCAATTGCATACTTGGGCATTTGTCCCAAAGAACTCAAAAGTTATGTTTACACAGATGTTTATATACATTTGTTTATCAACAAATGTTTATAATAGCTTTATTTATAACAGCCAAATACTGGAGGCAAGTCAGATGTCCTTCAACTGGTGAATGGTCAAACAAACTGGGGTAGACCACATCATGAATTACTACTCAGCAATAAAACAAAACTGTAGACCCATACAACTTGGATAAATCTCAAGGGAATTCTGCTGAGTGACATAAATCCAGTCTCAACATGGGAAATACTATATGATTCCATTTCTATAATACTCATGAAATGACAAAACTATTCAGATTAAGAACACATTAGTGCTTGCCAGGGAGGGAGGGTAGTGGCTGTGTCTATAAAAGTATGGCATAAAGGATGCAGTAGTGGAACTGTTCTGTATCTTGATTGTGGTAGATACACAAATGTATACATGTTGTAAAACTGTACAGAACCAAAGATACACACATGCATACATACATACATACCAAGTGCATATGAAACTGGTAAAACCTGAAGAATGTCGGTAGATTATATCAATGTCAATTTCCTGGCCGTGTATGCTCTAGTTATGCAAGATGTTACCTTTGAGGGAAACTGACTAAAGGGTATGCAGAATATGTCTGTACCATTTCTTATAACTGCATGTGAATCTGTTATCACAAAATTAAAAAAAAATTTAAGGAAGTCATCAATGTGTACAATTAGATACTGTTGTGGGTAATGGGAAACAGACTGTAAGTAAATTCACTAAAAATCAGTAGTTATCTCTAGGGAAAAAAAAAATCACTTGTACCTTCTAAATGTCTCCCATCCATCTTTTCTTCCAGCCTCATCTGGATTGGACACCATGCTCCATAGTCATAATATTCCCTCGCTTACACTTTCACCTCTGCCTTGCATTCTCTCCCTCCATCATTCTTCCCTGGCAAATTACATCCAACTCTTCAGACACTCCAAGACACTTCACCCTGCCTCTGGAAAGAGGACTGTGACAGGATTAAAACACACAACCTTAATGACATTCAACCTCTATGGTTAAAAACTCGCGTGGGCCTGCAGTGCTGCCTATATACACCCTCTGTATTGCCATTGTTTATTCACTCTCCCAGTCTCCTAGGTACAAATTTCAAATCTTTGCTTCTCTTCCCAAAACCTAAGAGCCTTTTTTCTGCTCCTTATCTAATTTGGTGATTTTGTTTCTTTTCTCCCTCAGAAAATGAAAGCAAAAAGGAGAGAAGTTCCATATTCCCAAACCTGCCAACATGCATTCATATTTTTGCCCCTGTTTATTCTTAGGATAGATTATCTGATCATGTATCCCTGCCCAGCATTTTTGGGGGGTCATGGTTAGTATTCCTTCTTGACCATTCAAGTTGTGTAGCTCAAAAATCCCATCTACTGGATGATACAAACATGCTACACTATCTTCCATAGAGAAAAACCTCTTCCTTGACCTCCCTATTCTCCTTTAGTTACTGACCTAATATCATTTAGAAAAATACTTCTCAAAAAGTCATTCCCTCTTCTCCACGTTTTCACATTTAAACCTACTCCAATTAAATATTCTTACCCATCATACATCCAAAACTGCTCATGTTCATATTATCAACGTCCTGCACATTTCTAAGTCCAATGACTGGTCCTCACTTTGAACATCAGGGTATTTGACACTATTAACACCATAATTAAAAAAAAAAAACCAAAAACTTTCTTATCTTGACCTCATAGATAATAATCTCTGAAGGTTTTCTTTCTATATCACAAACCACTTCTTAGGCTTCTTTGCAGTTTCTTCTTCCTTTTCCCTATCACTAAATTTTGAGGTTGCCCAGGGCTAAGTTCTGGGATCTCTTTTCTTTCTCTGTCTATATTCATTTCCAAGTGACCTGTTCCTGGCCTCTGTAGGAGTTCCAAATACTAAGCATATAACTCTTAATTTCTATCTTCAGTCCTGATTCTTCCCTGAGTTCTAGACACATAAATATAATCCTTTACCTCTTTATTTGGATGTTTATTAAACACCTCAAGCTTTACATGTCCACTAGAGAATTCTTGATATCCTCCTGTTTCTTTTTCATCTCTCCACCCAGTCTTGTTGTTCAGACCACAACTTTGGAAGCATCATTGGTTTCTTTCTTTCTCTTACCCTCTATATCCAATCCATAATCAAATTCTATAATTTCTACATTCAAAATATATCTAGAATCTGATCACAACTTACCAGCTCCAGTTTGTTTTCTAAAATTCTCTTTTCAGACCACCGTCATCTTTTATATGCTTATTTAATAACCTCCAAACCTGTTTGCCTGTTCTCTCCTTTTTACCTAAGGGCTATTCTCCACAACACAGCTAGGATGATCCTTTTAAAATGTACATCAACTTATCTTTATTCTCACAGACCAAAATTCATGTAGAACGTCAGCCTGGCTTCACACTATATCACTGAGATTTTAAGGTTATCTCAGCCAGCCGCATCATTTAGCCTAGCTAAGATAAAGAGCTGATTCCTCTATAACTGATCAAATAAGAAGGCACAAATTTGGCAAGACTTTAGATACAAATACTAGATGGACCTATAGAGAACACCATATCCAAGAACTGAAAATAAACTTTTTTTAATCACATACAAAATCTTTACAATATTTGATCATAAGTCATAAAGCCAATCACCACAATTTTTAAAAATTAGATCCATACATTCATTTTTTTTAAAATATTTTATTTATTTGACAGAGAGAGACACAGTGAGAGAGGGAACACAAGCAGGGGCAGTGGGAGCGGGAGAAGCAGACTTCCTGCCAAGCAGGGAGCCCGATGTGGGACTCGATCCCAGGACCCTGGGATCATGACCTGAGCCGAAGGCAGATGCTCAATGACTGAGCCACCCAGGCACCCTCCATACATTCATTGATCTGGAAATTACACAAGAAAATTTTTAAAAGGATGGCTAGAAAATACCCAAATATTTGGAAATTAAGAAATACATTTCTAAGTAACACCCTTGGTCAAAGACGAAATAATAACAATTATCAAATATTTTGAGTTGAATAATGAAAATATTACAGATAAAAGCTGGTGAGGATGACATCACTGAAAATGGAGGAGTAGTAAACCTTGGGGCTCTGACCCTTCACACACACACAAAAACAAATAAGCTGGAAAGAACTATCAGAATCAATGTTTCGGGACTTTTGGAATTTAGTGAAAAACTTAAAACAGTGAGGGGAAAGCTTACAAGAGAAAGGAGCTGCTGTATTGTGTAAAAGCACAGTGGCAATTTACATTGCCTTCCCACCATCTCCCACTTACCAGATTGGTGGCAGCCATAAGATGGCAGCCCATACACCCTTCAGGTTGCTGATGCCAAAGGGAACAATAATGGGCCCAATTCTCAAAGAACTGTGTTTTGTGTTTTGAGCTATCTAGTTCCCTCAAGGACCGGCTTGCCTCTGTTTCATCTGACTTGAAGTCTTCCCAGGGTTGGGGTGGCTTCCTTGGTGGTTTTTGTCAGAAGGATATGAAGGCAAAAGTACTGGCTGCAGTAGACTGGGACAAGGAGTAGTAAGAAAAAGACACACTTCCCAGATAAAAAGCCTGGAAAGGAAGAGGTTGGGAAAAGAGATAACGTGATAAAATAAGGGCATTTAAAAGCTCATTCACACACTGGGTAATGGAGAAGTCCATGTGCATAAACATGGCTGAATGCATGTTCAGAAAAGGCTTGAGAAGACCCTAAGCTTTCCCTCTGGCTGGCCTTCAGGTTCCATGCAATTAGGAATAGGCTAAGGCAGAGTTTTAAAAGGCCCAGACAAATGTTGGAGTGAACCAATAACAAGCCAATCTATAAAGACTGCAGAATTTTTCTTTTTCTTTTCCTCTCTCTCTCTCTCTCTGTCTCTCTTTCTCTTCTCGGTTCCAAGCCTTTAAGGAAACTGTTAAAATTCTAGCTGACCTTTAAGCTAATAGAACACAGATTTCAGTGGCCACATATGATAAAGACTACAGGGTTTACATGAAATAGTTTAGAAAAGATATTAGGGGTGCCTGAGTGGTTCAGTTGGTTAAGTGTCTGCCTTCGACTTAGGTCATGATCCTGGTCCCAGGGTCAAGCTCTGCATTGGGCTCCCTGCTTAGCAGGGAGCCTGCTTCTCCCTCTCCCTCTGCCCTTCTCCCCCACCCTCTGCTCATGCTTGCTCTCCTGTGCTCTCTTGAGCATGCTCTCTCTCAAATAAATAAATAAAATCTTTAAAAAAATTTTTTTAAGATATTAAACAAACCCCAACTTCCCACATATGTACAAAAATGAGTCTCAGTTGTATTATAGACCTAAATGTGAAAGGCAAAATTGAAAAATATTTAGAGGTTAATGCAGAAAACATCTTCATTACCATGGAGTAATGAAGAATTTTTTTAAAAAGATTTTATTTATTTATTTGAGAGAGAGAGCACAAGACGGGGGAGGGTCAGAGGCAGAAGCAGACTCCACACTGAGCAGTGACCCGTAATGCAGGGCTCCATCCTGAGACTCTGGGATCACGACCTGAACCAAAGGCAGACACTTAACTGACTGAGCCGACCAGACGCCTCTGAAGAATTTTTATTAGACAAGATACAAATACTAAAATAAGGGGAAAGACCAATAAATTAACTTTACCTAAACTAAGAACTCTTGTTCACCAAAGTACGATATCAATGAATGAAAATGCAAGCCACAGAGTGAGAGAAAATATTTGCAACACATATAACTGAAACATACTTATATCCAGACTAAAATTAAAAAAAAAAATAAATAACAACAAACTCTTGTAAACAAACAAAACCAATAGAAAACAATGGGTAACAGACTGACTTGGCACTTTACAAAACAATAATCTAAATAAGAAAAGGTACTCAATAGTATTTATAATAGGAGAAATTATAAATGTAATTACAATAATGTATACCTATACACCTCCAAACTTAGCATAGTTTGTCAGCTGCAAATATGTAGTGTACTAATAGTGTGGCTTTGAATAGGTGTAAATATGAAAGCTGTTTGCTACTATGTAGTTAAGTTCGCAATGAGCATTAACACATGACCCAGAAATTACTCAGGTGTTTGCATATGTACCAGAATCCCTGTACACATTTTTTTTATAGCAGCGCTGGTAATGATAGCTTAATGCTGGAATCAATCCACATGTTAATCAACAGTACAAGAGATAAACAGTTATATTTTGACATAGGACTACTTTTCAACAGTGAAAATGAGCTACATCCAATAAGCCAGTAACAGTGGCTGAATTTACCAATATAAAATTGATAGAACCAGCACATAAAATGAAGTACTCCTATAAAGTCAAAAAGAGGCAAACCCAAATTATATAGGAGTGCATACAGATGTTTAAACTATACAGAAAATCAAATAAATCACTACTAATAAAGACAAAATGATGTGTAGTGGTTATTTGGATGTTCATTATTGCACTGTTAGTTTAAATGTATGTATTGAGTTCTATGTTTTTGTTATATAGTTTATATTGGAGGGTAAGAAGTATTCATAAAATACATTTAAAGTCATTATCAAAATGCAAGAATAGTTCTTGGTGTTAAGAATAGAACATTCTGCTCTTGCAGGCATATTGTCCAGGAAGGACGAATGGAAAAATCATTTTGGAAACCACCTAAGATATAATTTTTAACCTTAATAGCATTTAGTGTATTATGTATGGGAAGTAATATGCTTGGTAAAGAAAATGAGGAAAATAGAGAAAAGCACAGAGAAACCTAAGTGACAAGGTAGTTCCAACATCTAGATTATTAGTCAAGTAGTATGTAATGCATAGATCATAGATGTATACTTATATATTACTGTTATTGTGTGAAAAATATCTATATATAAAAAGGGCAACTCCTTGGCGTCGAGATTGCAAAAAACGTCCTGGTTCATGATTTGCCTTTAATTTGCATAGTGTTTTTCAGAGCGTTTTTTAAATTTAACATTTTTATGTAACCACTTCTATCAGAATTTTTAATTATAGTCTTTATCTTTGGTGTCATGTTTTGAGAGCCCTTACTATCTCTAATTTACAAAGCTATTCATAGTTTTGTCTGGGATGTGTCTGGGTTATGTTTTTAATGTTTATATGCAATCTAACTGGAATTCAGTTTTATTTATTTTTAAGGAAAGGATGTAATTTTATTTTTAACTAAAAATAGCAACCAATTATCCTAACACCATTATTCAAGTAACCTATCCATTTACTACTCATTTCACATTCCTTGTTACAATATAAATGCTGATGTTTACCTTTGCCTTTATGTTAGTCTTACACATTTTCCCACTAATAAAACTGTACTGTTGCTGGAATACAATAGGCCTTAATTATCAGAAGGCTATATAGCACATTTTAAAATATGACATGCCATTTTATTGAATTTTTCACTCCTTTCTTGACTATTCTCATTCAATTTAATAGATGTGTTTTATAATCATCTTACAAGTTCCAAAAATCCCTCTGTGATTATGTTTGCAATTGTACTTATACTTACGATAGTTTTAGGAAAGGATCACTTTCTTTCTGAATTTTTGTCATCTTTCCTTAATTATGGTGTGTTTCTTCTCTTTTATTCAAATAACTATATTTTTGCTAACATTGTAGCCTGAAATATTTCTAGATGAACTTATTGGTATTATTTTACACTTTTGCTTGTTTTAGATACTGGATCTCTTATCCATTTTAATTTTTCCACTTGACTTTCTAACAAATTATTGTTTTGAAATTATTTCTGATGATCACTGCTTTTTGAATATTTACTTTCTTTGTAGCACTCAGTTACTTAGTATTTTATTGAGTCAAGATAAAGGTGGGCACATGTATCTTTCCATGAAATTTACCAGCTTCTAGGTGGTGGGTACCTGCAAGAAAATAATTCTGTTTTTAACTCGATCTAAACTGTTTTCCATTCTATCATATCCTATCTATTTTCCATTATATTGTGTTATATTTTGGAGTATTATTCCTTTGCTGTCAGTAACAAAAATCTGTATCCTTGCAAAAAAAAAAAAAAGAAAAGAAAAGAACAAGGAATCTTTATCATTGCCTTTATTGTCTCTTCGCCACATTTATCGTTTTCTGAGTTTTGTCCTAATCTCTATTTTTTTTCCAGTGGATTTTTTAAAAATTGGGAATAAGAACCTGTCAACAATTACATTATCCACTTAATTTACTTCTTTATCTTTCTTTAACTCACTGTACTCAGGATTCTATCTGCTGCACTCCATCAAAATTGTCCTCTTCAAGATGTCAGGGAGCTTCCTGCCACTAAATCTGATGGAAATTTTTGCTTATCTTACAGTTCCTCTCAGCATCATTTGAATTTGAACATTCCATTCCTTCTCGAGTACCGTTTTCATCAACATCATTATTATTTCTGTGACTCCACATTCCTAATTTTCTGACTTTTTCTCCAAGTATCCCATGTGAGTCTATGTTAGCTTTTTTTCCCCCCTTTACTTGTAACTTAAATGCCAGTCTTAGCCTGGGTTTTCTCCAGAAAGCAGACACTGGGCTTGCATGAAGGTAGTTTAATTTGGGTAGTAATCTCAGGGAACAGCAACAAGAGGCTGGGAAGAGTTAAACAGGGAAGGAGGGAAAGCCAAAATAAGGATACAATATTGAGCTGCTCAGCACTGCAAGCAAGTGTGGGGTAATCTTGTTGGAATCCTTTGAGGGGCTCAAGCAAAAGAAGCTTCAAAATTCTAATACTCAAGGGAATAGAAGAGAGGACAATTTATCCATTAGCTCTCTTGTTGGTCAAGGATGGCCACATGGGTGTAACTTGGTCAGACGTTCAATTTTGTACCTATATATAAATGCTGAGCATTCCCACAAGCAGTCCACTCTCCTTAGAGAAATTTTAGGACCGAAAGGAAGAGATAAGTATGTGTAGCTGAGCTGAGGTGCATCAGGTTTCACCCCTGGGAGCTGATTGTGCCAGCAGCAGCGGCAGCAAAAGCTGTAGAAATGGTGGGCTGAACCCACGTGAGATGGGGACAAAGAAGTGCTTGAAGTGTACTCTAGTCCCTCCTCTGTTCTTGTTCCACACATCTTCCACTGAAAACTCTCAGTTGCCCCTTCACCATCAATCAACACTTATCTCTACCCTTTTGTAAGTTCCAGAGCTACATACCACTTGTTTTCATACATCTGTCCATGGATATGCTGCAGACACATGAAACTCATATTCAAAAGTGAACTCACTATCCATTAGTTGAGTACTAAGTGCCAGGCTGTGTTCTAGATTTTGATAGAGAAGACATGAATAAAATAGTCACAATCTCTGCCTGCAAACATGTACACTTTAGTAGAAAAGAGATTCAATAAAACAGTAATTTAAGCATGGGAATGCAAACCATTAGGAAGGGTAACCAGGAGAAAGAGTGACATGGGATAGACTAGGATATTTCATACTGAAACTGTTGAGAGTCTCCAACAGGTGAATAGTGGTGTGGGCAGTGGATGCGTTTAAAAGTGGATGGATCCGGTAGTGATTAGGCGGTTACTTAGTGAGATGAACAAAGCTCAAAAAGAAACTGTGTAACTGGGCTTAAGACAGTATTTCAGGTTATTCTCAAATGCAAATCAGACTATATGCACTTCTTCCTCATTGTCCTCAGGATAAAGTATAAACAATTTATAAGATCTGTGAAGTCCAGAGAGGATTTGGGCATTGCTTACTCCTCTTTATTCTAACTTTGCCTATCCTGGTGAAGTCTATACTTCCATTCAGATTGAACTATTTTCATATCCCTAAATGCAAAATACGTTCTTCAATCTTCAGGGACTTTTGTACATTTTGTTCCTTCTTTCTATATAATAGCTTTATTTATCCAACACTCTGCCCTCAATACACTCTGCCTTCAATACTTCATCTGATCTTGCATATTCACCTTTTGTTTTTTAAAGTTTCTATTCAAATTCCAGTCAGTTAACATATAATGTAATATTCATTTCAGGTGTACAATATAGCGATTCATCACTTCCATACAACACCCAGTGCTCATTACAGCAAGTGCCCTCCTTAATCCCCATCACCTAGTTCACCCATCCTCTCACCCACCACCCCTCTGGTGACGATCAGTTTGTTCTTTATGGTTAAGTCTGTTTCTTTATTGCCTCTCTCTCTCTCTCTCTCTCTCTTCCCCCCCCCACTTTGTTCATTTGTTTTGTTTCTTAAATTCCACATATGAGTGAAATCACATGGCATTTGTCTTTCTCTGACTGACTTATTTCACTTAGCATAGTACCCTCTAGCTCCATCCATGTCGTTGCAAATGGCAAGATTTTGTGTTCTCTTTTATGGCTGAGTAATATTCCATTGATTAGCAAGTTATACTATAAAATGCATTTAGAAATTGTTAGGATAGGTTTATTATATTATGTTCTTCTTCTTTTATGTCATTTATGCCCATTGCAGTATTACTGGCTTCTCAGAAAAGCTCTTTTCATCTCAATGTTTCCTACTTGTATTATCTTCTATCTCATATTTCAGAGCCAATATATTCTTGAAATTTTTTTAGAGGACAAAACAAGAGTTTTATAAAATTTTTTTCCTATTTTTGCTATAATATTTTATTTTTGGTGTTTAATACAACAAACCTTATATTAATTTTTTACTATATGGGAAAAATCACTATAATTAAAGACACACAAACAAATGACAAACTTAGAAAGCATATTTAAAACTCAACCACGACTTTTCTGCAAATCAATAAGAAAATGATTGACAATTCAATTAAAAATAGGCAGAAGATCTGAAGTTTCAATTCGAGAAAAGTAAATATAAATGACTTTCAAATGTGTGAGAGGATACCCTATATGATTCATAATGAGAAATGCAAATTAAGATTACAAACAGTAAGGATTTTTCACCTATCAAATTATCAAAAATAAATTTTTTATTTGTGGGAAAAAAACATAAGTTTATTGAGTGAGGTTACGTGGTAATAAGAGCTATAAAAATATCAATGCATATATACTTTGAATTAAAATTCTACCACCACCAAGCCAAAAAATATATCACAGGAAGGCCTCTATGATTTCATATTATTAAAGTGAAATGTTAGTTCAATGATACTTTATATGAAATAGCAATTGAGAACTTTAAAATATATCAGAGAGGGAGACAAACCATAAGAGACTCTTAACTATAGGAAACAAACTGAGGGTTGCTGAAGGAGAGGTGGGTGGGGGGATGGGGTAACTGGGTGATGGGCATTAAGGAGGGCATGCGATGTAAGGAGCATTGGGTGTTATATGCAACTGATGAATCATTGAACTCTACCTCGGAAACAAATTAACACACTATATGTTAATTAACTGAACTTAAATAAAATCTAAAAAAATAAAATAAGATAAATATATCTATGTTCATTAAATCTTTTGACCTCCCACAGAACCTGTCATCTCTACCTCCATATTTAATATGGTTCTTTTCCTTGCCACTCCTTAGCTCAAGGCTTCATCATCTCTCTCTTGAAAAAAATGTAATAGCCTCCTCTCTTCTCTCTCTGTCTTAATTATCTTTCTAAAATATAATTATATAATAGATAAAGACCAAATTCCTTTTCATGACATTCAAGGCTTCACAGTTGGAATGTCATTTTCTGCCATCATGCCTGTCCTTGAATTACACTGCTATTTAGAAGAAGGGCATCTTTCTTTTCTGCCTCAATCATTATGCATGATTTTCCTTTGCTTAGAGTTCTTTTATATCTTCTGTAAATTACATGGTTCTACTCACCTGTTACTACTGGGTGAAAAAAACCATCACTCTATTCTCTTTTCTTCTAAGTTTTGTACACATTGGTGCATAATTGTTTTTGCCTGCTTCCCCAATCTGCTCTGATTTCCTTGATGAGAGGGATATATTTTACTTATAATTATATCTCCTTCATTGACACAGTCAAATGTTTGTTGAATAAATAAATGTTTTTAAATGAAAAATAAGTATTACAGGCATTTTATTACTTTGTCATTTTACAGCTTTATTAATGTATAATTGAAATATATTAACCTACACATATTCAAAGTGTATAATTTGACGGGGAGGTGGGGGATGGGCAAAATGGATGAAGGGGAGTGGAAGATACAGTCTTCCACTTATGGAATGAATAAATCATGAGAATAAAAGGTACAGCATAGGGAACATAGTAATTGTAATAGTGATGTATGGTGATATGACAGATGGCAGCTACACTTAACTTCTGTTAAGCATAACATAAATATTTTTATTTTTTGATTCATGTTTAGGCTATTGTGCCTCTTTTAAAATAATTCATTATGTAAAGTATTTCTTTATTAAAACAGAACGAAAACAGAAGTTTCCATGAGTTTTAAGGCCTAAGCTTAGAACTGGCGCTAACCTCAGTTCAACTAAATGTATTTTCAAAGCAAGTCACAAATCCAGCACAGATTCAAGGGAAGGGAAGGATAGACTCAGCCTCTTGTGAAAGAAATGTCATGTGTCACTTTCATGGCAACCTTTGTACACAATCTATCATGAGAAAATTGAAGAGTTCTACCAGCAGGGAAATGGATGCTTGAATTGTGTTAGATTAATGTAGATGAATTGATACATCTGAATGAGCACTGCTCTTGTTAAGGGAGTCAATTTGGATGCAATTCTTTAAATTTTAGTATTATATCAATTTCCCAAAATATTGAGAATTACTAAGTTATGCATAAAGAATTGTTCCTTTATAATGACTCTCCATTGTGTAAATAAAACAAAGCAAGCAATTAAAGCATTAAACCTTCCAAAATCATCAATGTGAAGAGTATGCTTCTGAGGCAAAGACTCAGGCAAATTGTGATAGGATCTACGCTTTTTTAAATTAATTTTCTGCTAGAGGGAGTAAAAGTCAGATTTAGGATTTTTGGTGAAAGTCTCTAGCAACAGGTATAGTCTTCTTTAACTTAATCTGCCCAATGAGGAGTAAAAACAAGATGGTGACACTGAAAAAAATAACCATACATTTCTCCTTTACCATCTTGCTTTTCCAAGTGTGTCTTTTCTGCCTTTGTTCTGTGGTTTAAAAACAAACCAAAGAGCTAAGCACCTCAATGAAGACAACCAGAAGAACAGAGCCAAAGAGCTGTGAGTGAAGAGCATAACTAGACACAGCCAGAAATGTTTAGGGAAACTAGAACATGGTATCAGAAGGCAAGCAACAGAGATATTTGGGATGCCATAGCAGAAAGACCTATTTCTTTGCCATTTTTTCTTAAGGTGAAGGGGGACATTTTACATATTTGGAACTGATAGCATGAAATATTTTCAGTTTCTACATTTTACCTGCTGAATGTAGATACTTGGTACTTATTAATTTTTTTTTTAATTAAACTTCTTTCTGAAGACTTCATGTTAAAGGTACTAGCAAGGGGACAGTACCAATTCCTATTCATCTTTTATGGCAATCGTTCTCTACTGTCCTATGTAATGGAAATATACTGGCAAAGGCAAGTTCTTAAGAAGAGTTAGGACTTACGAAACTGAGAACATTTATCCAGAATGAATATCTGAAATGTGGACCTGAAGAAATATATTTTAATCCAAATTTAACAAAAAAATATTTAAAATTTTGAACCATTTCGGTTAACTTTTCTTACTGAAAATTTATTATTATGTGCATATTTTTTGTTTATTTTTTACTTTTTAGGAGGATTTTTATGACCCTGAAAGAAGTAAAGCCTCTCAAGCTGAGGATGATATTCTTAAGTATCCTCCTCAAGAAACACAGAGTCCTGAACTAACACCCCTACTTGTTTAGGTTGAAATGTTGCATATGAAGGAGATTCAAATACTTAATTTATTCTTAGGGTGAGCTTTTGAACCAAAATCAAATTTAAAACCTTTGGATATATGCCCATCCATACAAAAGGTAGAAATATTGTCATATAGAAGATAAAAATTTGCAAGATGGCACAATGCCTAGAGAAAAACATTACAAAATCTGGGCTCATCCCCAACTTCATTGTTGACTTTCCACATAACCTTGAAGCTTATCATTTAACTCTTTCAAAGCCTTGTTTTCCCCAACTCTATAATGTGATACTTAAGAAACTAATTTATTTTATTCATATGTAACTGAATGTACATGGACTGTTTCTTGGGGATACACAAGAACCTGGCAATATAGGCTGCCTTTGGGGAGTGCTCACTGGTTGCTGAGTAACGGTATATAAAGTATTTCTCATTGCCTATTCATTTACTCCTTTTTGCATTTTGTACCCTGTGTGTTTTATTGAAAAAGAAAGAAGATGAGAGGAGAGAAGAGGAGTAGAGAGGGGAGGAGAAGATTAGAGGAGAAAGAAGAAAGGGGGAAGGAAGGAAGGAAGGAAGGAAGGGAGAAAAGAAAGAAGGAAGGAAGGAAGAGAGGAAAGAAAGAAGGAAGGAAGGAAGAAAGGAAGGGAAGAAAGAAATCTTGAAACCATTTACATTCATAGATAATCCCAAGTCTTTGGCTAACTGAAACTTACTTTATTCATAAGATACTCACCTTATTTTGAAAAAATGTTTATATGGCTTATCTTTAATATCATTTGGTATGATTTGGTATGACTTTTTCATCTTACATTTTAAATACTGCCTTCCTCATTTTATCAGTGAATTTTTTTTGCTTCTTATCATCCACCCTTAACCCAAGGTAAGCAGGTGCACAGTACTCTATGAAGTGATCACCATGAAATGAATAGGAACGATGCCACCCTGTCTATTATCTATTAATATAGAATCATCTGTTATCTATTAATACCATGTTATATTGTGTAATACTATATTATCTAATAACATTCCTTGGAATCCTACAGAAGCTTGAGGGGGGAATTAAACATGCATCACTTCCCAGCTCTCAACTTCTTGATGACATCATTCCTCTTTTGAATATAAGCTTACTCAGGCCACCCCATTTAAGGGTAGGAAGGATGGACAGATGGACAGGCATCTCAAAAGGAGAAACTGACTGAATACAGGAAGGGAAAAAAGGTGAATCAACATATGCTGCATATGTGTTATGTTTGGATGCTGATAGTGGTGCCTCTAGCAATGAGGAAAAGGAGGCAACATTTTATTAAGGTTACTGATTCAGCCTGTGGCTTCTAAATTCAACTGGCTATGGAAAATGTATGGGTACTTGGAAGGAAAGACTGCAAGAAAAGAAGTCTTTTAGGGGCAAGAATTTTAATGTGTACAAGCCACTGCACTTCAAAGACAAGCACCAAATTTGAAGTGTTGCTGCACTGAGGTTCATATGTGTGTGTGAGATACAAGCTCAGTCATCCTCAAGGTTTTGAAGAGGAAGCAACAGGGGGCAAACCAGGAAACATCAAAGTGCCTGCCCTGGATTGCTGGGGGAAGGTGAAACTGCAAGTGGCTCTGTTCATCGTGCTCCATGCGCTGAAGCCACAGCCAGTGGACTGCCTGCCACACAAAGGGCTCTTCTCATTAACTTCTGCTTTCCTTTGGAAACCTCCCAGTGGACGGCAGAGTTCTGTCAATGAGCTTGCGCCCTCATTCCTTAGCTGTGAATCCCTGCCTGCACAGTGACTGCCATGTCATGACTTGATGCTGGACTAGGAGGAAATACACTGTTGACAGTTTTTCATGAACTTCCTTAAAACATTTTCAAAACGTTCTAGACAACCCTTGCATCCCGTGTCTTGATAAAAACTCCAAACCCTTGCTTGAAACATCACACGTGATTGTTGCAATGGTTCACGCAATATTGTTATTTTCCAGGCTCTTCGTCTGTGCCACGCGTGTTCAAACGTGCCTTTAAGTGTGGCATCCAGCGATGTCACCATTTTAGAAGATCTGGAGTATTTAGCACTCAGTAAAGCTTCACGTGGGATGACCAGTTGTCTTTAAGGGCCATAATCAATGTGGTGTTTTTGATTTGCAGCATATCCGTTCATTGTTATTATATTCGTGACTCATTTCCTGCAAACCCACTTTCTCCCTCACACTGTCCTTGCCTTTGTTGCTACAGCAGTGAGGAGAGGAATATGGTTTCTTACCTCAAAAATGTTGAGAAGTTCTGAGAAGGTAGTGTATGTATCCCAGTCATTCCATACTGACAGTGGCCGCATGTTTTCTAAATATTCCAAAAGCTTCAGTATCACCTCCCTGATCTCTATAGCTCTAGTTTATTCCTCTCTCAATTTGTCCACCTCACCCCCCCTTCACATTAGATTTCTTGAACATTAATGATCATATTATGCCCCTAGTTGCAAAGAAAGTCTCAGCTGAGTTCCCATTGGCTACACAGAAAAAATGCAAATGTTTTAGTTTTGCCTACAAACAAATGGGATCATGGCTTTTCATCCAGGCTTTCTCACCATATGCTCTAGAAGCAATGGAATATTTTGTTTCCTCCCTACTCATCTCCTTTATTAGTGCTGTACCTCCTTCTGGAACGCCTTTCCTTATGCGTCCTTAGGTATCCATGTGACCCAACCCTTAATCACCTGTCCAGGCCCTGTCCTCTTTACAGCTTTCCAAATACATCTCTTATTCCCCACCTGGGTATATATGCTCCTGCATCTGTATTCCATTTCACTTTAAAAGATAAAGCCACATGGCTATTCTGTAGATATTTATTTTCCTGCCAGTTTTCAGCATTGTCTACTGAGCACCTTGTAGTTATAGTCACAAGGGCTTACAACTGTTTATAAAATTAATATATTGCATTGATCATAGAGATTTGTATTTTATTGACTAACTATCATTTCAAAAATCAGTCTGGATCATTATCAATTATCTCTCAACCCAAGTTTTATTTTTATTATTTATATTGGCAAAGGCTATAAATAGTGAAACAGAATAAACCATTATATTTAAGAAACTATTATGCAAAAAGTGAGCACTGTTAATTTCTGAATGAAAGTCTACTTCTGAAATGTTTCAACCATTCCTACTTAATTAAAAAAACAATGTGCATTAGAAAAGTACAAACTGAGGCGCCTGGGTGGCTCAGTCGTTAAGCATCTGCCTTCGGCTCAGGTCATGATCTCAGGGTCCGGGGATCGAGCCCCGCATCAGGCTCCCTGCTCAGTGGGGAGGCTGCTTCTCCCTCTCCCCCTGCTTGTGTTCCCTCTCTGTCAAATAAATAAGATCTTTAACAAAAAAAAAGAAAAGGACAAACTGAGGGTTCTAGAGGGGAGGGGGGTGGGGGGATGGGTTAGCCCGGTGATGGGTATTAAAGAAGGCACGTACTGCATGGAGCAGTGGGTGTTATACGGAAACAATGAATCATGGAACACTACATCAAAAACTAATGATGTATGGTGATTAACATAACATAATAATAAATAAATAAATAAATAAATGAAATTTCTTTCCACAATAAAAAAAAAAAGAAAAGTACATGAAAGTATCAACAAAACAATAAGTTAAAGGGCAAAGCAGACTGGCTGGAAGGAGTAGACAACAAAGGGGTTCCTACACTCATTGCTCAGGACAGTTATAGTGTTTGGATTTGTCAGTTTATCCATTTTGCTTTATCTGTATTCTGCCATGACATAGCAGAAATCTTTTGTGGCTCCCTGAATATCATTGCTTTCAGAAATATAGACTGATCTCCCTCTTTCAAACTCAACAATTAAAATACAACATAAAACTGGTTCTATTGTTCTTATAACATGGATCAGGAACATATGTTCACTACTTCCCAGCTCACTTTGGCTCTTGTTCTGCTGACTTTTTAGATTTCCTTAAGGTGTTTCCTGAGTTTTACTTCAGTTGAAGACTAATCCTACAGACCATACTGCAGTTTCAATTAAGCATCCATTGGAATGGCAACAGAGAAGCTTCAATGTTCTTGAGCATGAAATCTCTCCACTGTGAATCACCTTCCATAATTCTAGGAATATATAATACACACATGGTTCCTTTAAATAAATGAATCTAATAAAAACGTGATAATCCATATTGACTGAATTGACAATTACCTATATTGATGGGGGGAGTCAACAACTTTTAAAATACAGTTGGTTTTGACACTCAGCTCATAAATTATATAATGTTCTAATTCTATATAAGACACAGTGTACTCTTGGATAGGCTGGTTTACCTTCCCTATTAGATAATTTATATGTATTTATTAAACTGATATAAAATGAATATTATTTTGACTTTAAAACAATTGTTTTCTTTAATGTTATCCACATTAAATTCAGTAACATTATTTTCATTGGTCTGCAGTTGAACAGACAGCATTCTTCACTCTCAATAACTTAAGTTGTTGGTTTAGGTTTAATCAGTGATTTAAAAAACTCTCAATAACTTAAGTTGTTGGTTTAGGTTTAATCAGTGATTTAAAAAATTTTTTAAAGGAAAAAAGGTAATTCTCTAACATACTTAATATTACCTAGGCATATGGGGAATGACAACATTGAGTTGTCACAGAGCTTGTAGCAGACTGCAATGATGAAAATACTAGGAAGAGTTTGAATATGTGTGTGAGAGAGAGAGAAAGCCTTTGTATCATTGTTCTCAGAACTTTCTTTTCATGTCTTCCTATTAGATTTTCTGCATTTTATTTCTATCCATGCCATAGCAATCTTGATGAATGACAATGAAATGATAAGTTGCTTTCCAGTCAATCATGTGAATTTTTGAGGGGTGTTAACAAAATGCCAACCCACACTTTAAAAAAAAAATATATATATATTCTTTGTAGATTGAGTCACCCATTTGCCATAGTATTTTGATGGTAACCATGACTACACTGTGTGATTTTGACTGTCCAATATCTGCTCATCTCATCTCATTCTCTTCCTATTTACCTCAAAGAGATGCAAAAAGCCATTTTGATATAACAGTGAAAATAACAAAATACTATAGTCAGAGGAATTATAAAAATAAAGGGCCCTCTTCAATTTTCTGTATCCCAGGGATTATTTGAAGAGTAATAAAAACTCAAGGCTTTCAAAAGTGATATAAGATATTACCATAAGAAAAAAGAAGCAGTAAGACAGTATCTAAACCAAATGATGAATAAGTTGACACATTCAAGTTACACACCAAAAATAAAAGCAACCAATCAGAAAACAAAGCAAAACAAAACTAATATCATTTTCAACAGATGAGAGCCCTTCTAGAGCCTACAAACATATGGCAAAGGAATCACTGCTTTTTTTAAGCATAAAACAGCAAAAAAATAATAAAGCAAATTTCAAATAAAATAGTACACAGTAGACCATATTTCACAGAAACAGTTCTTCAAGGAATGATACAATTTTAAAGTGGAGTTCCTTGCACATCTTACAGTCCAATTTAAACACTTAAAATGAAGTCAAAGTAGCATCAGGTGTAATAATAACCATTCATATAATCGGACAAACCACTATACATCCTGAACCAGCTCATGTCTACTACTATGACCCTGTAAATATAAAAACCACCAAACAATTTAGTGTCTTGAAACATTATTCACTAGTTCACTGGATTCAAATTTTGTATCTTTTATTGGTCTTGTAAGTGTGAGTGTAAGTGTGAGTATGTGATTTAGCTATTCTTGCCTCTGTTTCCAGACAGATCTCTTTATATGTTCTACATATCTCTGATTATAAAAGTATGAATTTGTTCAGAATGACATAATTATCGTTTGATGCATAATCCCCTCTTCAAACACCTAGGGAAGATAAAGCTTGATTCAAAAAGAAAAAAAGAAAGAAACATATACTTAGACCTACATTTGCCAGATTTAGTAAATAAAATTATAAGACGCCATTACATTTGAATTTCACATAAATAGCATATAATTTTTTAGTATAAACATGTCCCAAATATTACATGGGACAATCCTACCTAGTAACTCTACTTAGACCAGAAATGGAGTGAGAATTAAGAGCAGGTAAATGGGTGAAACATGGGTCTGCTGGTCACTGTTGGCTGGAAATAAGTAGTATCAAGAATTTTGGTACCAACTGGACAAAAGCAAATAAAGGTTTCATGTTAAAAGCAAGGTCAAATAAAAAAACAAGGTCAAATTCATTTGGCATGAAGAGAAGAACAGAGTTCAAAAATAATAAGCCAAAAAAATTCCTGTCAAAACTAGTCTCCAATTGCAAAGTGAAGAAATATAATGCTGAGATCAAAAAGACCACAGAATAAAACTAATTTAGTGTAACAGTACAACTATTATAAACTATTTTGGGACAATTTTTAGTCTTAAGTACATACACACATATTTATACATACATAGATTCTATTAAAGAGGAGTAGAATTCTATTAAGAATTTTAAAAATGATGTTAAAAAGAATCTATTATTAATAAACCAAAAGCCATTGAATTATATTCTTTAAATGAATTGTATTGTATATGAATTAATACCACTCTACAAAGTAGTTAATAAAAAATTAAGAATCTTTCTAAATATAGTATACATTGTGTGTATAATGTGTGTATACTGTATAGGGGCACATTATACATATTATATATATTCTTTTAGTTTATAAATATATATATATATAAACTGGCTATGTTAACTAATCAGAATTTAAGTAAAAACTTGAAACAAAATAAATAAATATAAAAAATAAAGTAAAATAAAAAGAAAGGCATTTAGGTTGTTAGCTGATACCTCAAAAGCATAATGAGAAAAGAAGGTAATGAAATAGTATCTTCAACAGTCTAAGGGAAATAACTGTGAACCTTGGATTCTATACACACACCTATCTATCTAAAGAAATATGTGCCAGAAAATGCTCAGATTTCACCAAAACCTTGTTCATTCTCCTGAACACATAGACTACTTTCCCCTTGCTTGCTTGAAATTAGGTGGAACCCTGTCCAAGTTCTGGTCAATGAAAGGTTTTTGAGGTTATATATACCATTTCTTGGTATAACATGTGGTTAAATAATCTTTCACTCTTCTTTTTACCCATATGCTTTCATGAACTTGGAATCCTAACAAATATTAGAGAGATAAGATAAGAAGGAATACCAGTAACATAACATAATAAAATAAAATAAAAATATAAATATAAATATATAAAAAAGAAGGAATACCCAAATCACTAAATGGAAGTCTGCTTGCTAAATATTCAATTCTACTTAATATGAATGAAAAATAAACTTCTATGATATTAAACTATTGAAATTAGATTTTGTTTGTTATAGCAGCAGACATAACAAAAACACTCTAGGATAAACAAAAGCTGTGTTTACATCCAAAAGACCCACACTAGGAAATTCTAAAGAACGAACTTCATTGGGATATAAAAAGAAGTGAGAGCAAAGAGCAAAAACATCCATAAATATGTGGATAAATCTCTGTAAATATTGATTGTACGTAACAATAATACCTAATATAAAAGTATAAAGGCTTCATTTAAATAGATAAAATATATATGTGGGAGCGTAGAAATCAGAATGAAAACATTTGCAAAGGAGGCTATTACTGAAAAGGAGGGTAAAGAGGTTATGATTATGTATTGTTAAATATACATGTTAAAATATCTTGACTACTAAGAAAAATAATAGGAATTTTTTCTCAAATTTCTATACATATAAGAGGAAAAATGGGGAAAAAAGAGAATAAAATAGAAGGAAAGAAAAAGGCATCAAATAAAATTGAGAACAAAATTGATTAAAAAAGAAATAAAAATTACATAATAAAGTACGAAAATTTGCATGCAAATGTAAGTACAACAAATTTAAACCTAAATATTATAAAAATAAATTTTGAAAAATCCATCTCTATGCTACTTATGGAATGCACATAAAACAAAATTATTACATAAATAATAAAAGCCAAAGTATGGGGATATACATATGTCAAGAAAATGCTAAACAGGGGCGCCTGGGTTGTTCAGTCACTGGGCATCTGCCTTCGGCTCAGGTCATGGTCCCAAAGGTCCAGGGATTGAGCCCCGCATTGGGCTCCCTGCTCTGCAGGACGCCTGCTTCTCCCTCTCCCACTCCCCCTGCTTGTGTTCCCTCTCTCGCTGTGTCTCTCTCTGTCAAATAAATAAAATCTTTAAAAAAAAAAGAAAATGCTAAACAATATTCTGAGAGATGAATTGATAGTATGGGGAAAAGCCAATCTAAAGATGGAACAGGTAACTTAATAATGAAAACCCTAAGTCAACCATAATTCATAATAATTTGAAAAATCCATTTAGCTAAATAGGTATGGAAGTAAAAAGTTTTAAGCAGATATATGTCTACAAAAACATCCTATACTATAGATACCAACTGATGAAAGACCAAAATCATTTCCTTTAAAGACACAGATGCCTGCTACCTCTTTCAACCTTCTACTAGAGGTGCTATTCAGAAAAATAAGACAAAAAAGAAAATTATTGAAAAGACAGAGGGGCACCTGGGTGGCTCGGTCAGGGTTCTGAGATCGACCCCATATCAGGCTCCCTGCTCAGCGGGGAGTCAGCTTCTCCCTCTGCCCCTCACCCTGCTTGTGTTCTCTCTCTCTCTCTCACTTTCTCTCTCTCTCAAATAAATAAATAAAACCTTTAAAAAAAAGAGAAAAGATAGAAAAATTGTTACTTGCAATTAATACATTTTTCTATGTAGTACATTCAATATCAATTATAGATAAGCTCAAAAGAATATTTAATGAAGTTTCTGGGTATATAATCAATATAAAAGGTCACTTGCTGTTTTAACTAAAAACAAAAATTAGTTAGAAAATTTATTTTAGATTAATAAAAAATTCTACCTTTTTGGAGAGCATCCCAAAGTGTGAATTATACAGAATACATTAACAAAAGATGTTGAAGCTCTTTATCAAGAAAATTGTAATGAAAAGATATTAGGGAAAACCTAAATTAACAAATAAAAAACACGTTATTGGACAAAAAGTCTCAATATTGTAAAGCTATCATTTCTTCCCAAATTATTCAACAGGTTCAGCATGCTTCAAAGAAAAATCCTAACATTTTTTTAATGGTACCTAAGTTGATTCTGAAATTTTTATAAAAATGGGCCGATAGTAAAAACATTCTGAAGGAGGACAAGATCTACTGAAATCCATGGTAAATAACTTAGTCTATTGTTAGTGCAGGGTCCAAAGAATCAATAGGTGAAACAGCATAGGGACTCTATAGTCAAAGCATTAATTTATGAAAAAAATTTATTTTGACAGACTAGACTTTGCAGAACAGCCGGGGAAATTATGTATCATTCACTAAATGACAAGGGGAAAGTGAGTATATATGTACAAATAGTAAATAAATATCCTTACCTCACAACATATGCAAAAACATTTTCTATATAGATTAGATATTTAAATGTGAATGACAAAAATGTATACATTTAGAAGACTGTGTGTGTGTATACACACATACACATATATTCATAATCTCATGATTCAGTGAATCTCATGATAAGGAAAGAGTTCTTTTTTTAAGATTTTATTTATTTATTTGAGAGAGAGAGAGAGACAGAGATAGCAAGAGAGAGCAGAGTGGGGAGGAGAGGGAGAAGCAGGCTTCCCGCAGAGCAGGGAGCCCGATGTGGGGCTCAATCCCAGGACCCTGGGATTATGACCTGAGCCTGAGCCTAAGGCAGAGGCTTAACCAACTGAGCCACCCTGGCACCCCAAGGAAGGAGTTCTTAAACAGGAAAAAAAGAAAAAGGAACTAAGTAAATAGTTGACACCTTCCATTCATTGAGGTGTCCTTGAATTCTTAGAATTCTAATTTTCTTGACACAGAACTTGAACAACTTTTACTACATTTATTCTCGAGTACTTATTGCTATTGGAAAAGGTAGCTTATATTTCCTTTTCCGTAAGTACATTTTCTACCGTTTGCTGTGTTATAATGGAAACTAGAAAAGGGAGAGCTAATTAAATACAAAATAAGCAAAAGAAAGGAAATTATAAAAAACAGAGCAGAAATTAAATAACCAGAGTAAAGCATAACAATGAGGATAGTTTTTTAAAATTCTGAAGTTACTTCTTTGAGAGGCACAATCAAACTGATAGCCAGATTGTTTAGAATAAAAAAAGAGAAAATAAAAATCACCAATATGAGGAATGATAAGCTCAGTATTGTTAAGATGTCTATTCTCCCCTGTTGATATATACCTTCTACTCAATCAAAATGAAACCCAGCAGATTTACAATTCTATACCTCTATGTAGGAAACAACACGATTTTAAAATATATAAGCCAAAATCAACAGAACTAAAAGGACAACTGAAGGAATTCACAATTGGAATGTGAGTCTTTAACATACATACTTGGATAGTTGATAGATCAAATAGAAAAGTAACCAGTTTGAATATCTAAGATATAAAAGATACTATTGATGAAATTGACCCCCCCCAAAAAATCAAATGGTTGAAGCACAAAGACATTGAAAATAAAATTTCAAGGATTTACAATAGCATGAAGAAGATCAAGTACCTTGGAATAAGTCTAACAGACTAAAAATTACAAATTTTAAAGAAGACATTTAAAAGGACTCAAATAAAAGGAGGGATAAATTATCTTCATTGATTGGAAGATTCAATATCGTAAAGATTTCAGTTATTCCCAAATTGGTTTTTACATTCAATGCAGGATGACTCTGACTGCTATTTCAGAGATAACATCCATAATATTTAGGAACCAAATAGATATACAGTAAGATGGAGAAAGATCTGGGTGGCTAAGATGGCCCAATGTCATTGCATCATGTTACCTGTCCCCTTCCAGATTTGAGGTAACAAAATGCTGAGAATAGAATTAGTCATATAGTTTCTCTTGAGGTTTCCAGACAAATGTCAAAATTATTCTGAGAAATTTTGGAATGGGACAAGGATTTTGAGGTAAAATCTCTCCAAAAATTGCTGCCCCATTGACAAGTTAGTAGAATTTGGTTGCAAATCCAATCCATATTTAGGGTAGGATTTTCTTTATAAGATATAGAATTAATTTAAGTTCACTGCTCCATTCATTTTACTAACACCTCAAACAAGGCATCAAATGCTTCATCAGGACTTTGCTAATGAAAATGCACAATCTAGTTGTATTGAGGAATTTGGAATTTTTGAGTATTATTACATCTATCAGTGGGCAAGAAATTTTTAAAAAATAATTAAGAAAATAATGGTTGATATAATCCAAACGATACTGGCCCATAAACCAAGTTATGAGAGGACACTGAAGAAGTTGTTC
Organism: Zalophus californianus; assembly: GCF_009762305.2. NCBI lineage: Eukaryota > Metazoa > Chordata > Mammalia > Carnivora > Otariidae > Zalophus > Zalophus californianus. The sequence continues at coordinate 46,965,438 of NC_045607.1, forward strand.
AAAATTAGAGTTTGGTTGATAAATTTTTGGACTCTGTTTGTGCACATGATATTCATCTAGCACTGCTGTTTTTAACCCACAAGTAGCAAGGATGCCTGAGCAACTGTGGCTTTATTGCTCACAATTCCTGTCCATATATTATGCATGGATATATTTATACACACACATTAATATACATATATACATGTATATATACATTATTATATTTAATTATTACATATACATTATTGATCGATTAATATACAATCTCTAATATATACAGATAAAATTTTTTATTACAGAAGGTTTTCTTTTATTTAAAAAGTCATTCACAAAATACCATATCTATAGATTAACTTTCTGTCATATGGCTTAATGTGTTAAGTATTTGGAATTCCATTCTTACATTTAAAAGTCAACTGGATTTCCCAGTTTAGATGAACTTATTTTTTTCTTAATCTTCTCCATATTGAAGATGTAAGTAGCTCATCTGAAAGCATCAGGTTTGATTACAACCACATAATGTATGCCTTTCTTAAGTATTGGTGTTACACAAATGGTGTCTATTTCAGAAGACAGGTGAAAGAAAGGAAAGATGGGAGAGTTCTGTAAATTGCCAAGGCCTTGTAACAAAGACCAAGTAAGAGAAGCCAAGGATACCAGCTAGTGATGAACTACTATGTAAGCACATTGTGCACTACATAGGCCACACAACCCCTAGCCCTTTAGTCATGTTGGTCAAAGTCTCTTTTCTCTAGGGCCCTAGATGCTGGCTGACCCTGAATTGCTCCCAGTGAAACAAACTAGGACTCAGGTGCCAAAGAATTTTGAAATTGATCACAATAAGTATTCAAGCACCAAAGATGTGTGTGTGTGTGTGTGTGTGTGTGTGTGCGCGCGCGCAAGCTCTACTTTGATTAAAATGTTTTGTCATTTAGTGCTACTAAATTCATGGGACTTTCTGTCATTAAGCTTTTTCTCTATCAATGATATTACAAAGGTCAATCCACAATAACTTTATATATCATTACAATAGGTATTTTATGACTGAAAAATGCCGGGAAACAATCTAGAATATGATAATAATTGATCATATTAATGAGGAAATCCATTTTACAATGGATAATAATTATGAACTTTATATTAATAGGTAATCCTTTAATGATTAATGTAAATCTCCTAGGGTTTATAGTCCACAAAATGCTTTCCCATGTTCTTTCTCATTGGATTTCCAGCTAACCTGGTAAGTTTTATTATAATTTTATAAATTTTATAATATACAAATGCAGAAAACAAAGTTCAGCTACATTAAACAGCTTACTAAAATATCACACCTTCTAAGTCTTTGATTTAAAACCAGGTTTCAAAACTGGATATTTACCCTACAAGTACTTTGCTTTTTTTAATATTGTGTTTCTATAACATAATGAAGGCACTGAATAGGTCATTAAATTTTATCTGTTGGAAGATTAACACTCTGTCATGTCAAGGTATTCAGACCCTTTAAATTCTATTTTAGCCCAAAAATAGGGTTGCAGGGGGGTAAATTAGATTGGTTGGTAATGGTAGCATATTCTGATCATTTTATAATTTTAACAATCACCACTAGCTCTGGTTCTCTCTTGGTCTTTTTTTTTTTTCCCCCACTAAAATATCCTAGGCTCTTGAGATGCAGTGAAATTTGAATGTAGGGAGAAAATGGATTTGTGTGTGTGTGTGTTATTCACAATGCTCTGTATAAAAATATCCTTAATGAAAGAGGATCAGAGTTTTTCACATCATTATAACAAAACAAAGCATTTATGCAAATATCTCCATTGAGTGTTTCCATTATCAGACTATTCTCCATTGATTCATGCAACAACAATATCAACTAGATACCATAATTACTTAAAAAGAACACTTTTCCTGGAACAAATAAAACTCAGTGACTTGCTTTTTTATTGCAGTAAGATACTCCTAGACCCTCTGGATATTCTACAGCTGCTTCCATTCATAAAAATAAAGAAAGGTAAACTAGACCAGAGGTAAAGAAGATACAGAGTATATTCTCTTGCCTCATTCAGTATGACATGTCAGCAGAATAAACATATGCAATATCAGTTCTACAGTTGTAAATATCAGCTCAGTTATTTTATGGTGAAATTCTCTTGTAATTTATAGATTCATTTTAAACCATTCATTGAGGTGCAAGACCTGAAGTGTGAGCTATAAAGACTTCATAAGATTTAGAAAACAGTAAGCAAATGACTGGATTATGGTATAGTAAATCTTATAATAGAAAATGGTACAGTACACAAAGTGGGATGAGCAAAGTTATTTAAGGGGTAGAGATCAATGTTTCCCAAAGGAGGAGATATATATATATATATATATATATGGGCTTTGTCATGAAAGGTCAGAAAAAGGAAGTAGCATGAGCTTGGAAGCACTGAGGTTAAAAACATAATCTAAATCAGTTGTGTTCTAGGAACTGTACATAATTCACTAAGCCTGGTGAGTATGTGTGGCCATTGTAAGAGGCAAAGTCATTGAGATCAACAGAAGTCAGATCACAGAGTTATATGATGGGCTTAGGAATTTCAAGAGGGAAGAGTAGATGGTTGAGAACAGTCAATATGGATTCAATGTGGAGAACGGAAGGGGAAGGAGAGATGGAAACAATGGGAATCAACGTGATTATTTCAACAGCACAAGTAAAACATGTTGTAGACCTGAACTAAGGTGGCAGCCATGGGCAAGGGAAGAGAAGGAGATAGAATTATCAGGACTTAGAACCATGAAATCATTCAAGTGTCCATGTAAGCTGCATTTTATAGATTTGAGTTTAAATATCTTGAGTTTTCTTGTTTGCTTCTCTTGTTGTTGTTGACTGGTTTGTTTATAGTACTTTATCACTTTAAAGAGGGTAAAATGTGACTTCGTACTTCCTCCCATTTTCCAATTTTCTTTTGACTTGCTACATACTCATTTTCCCTCAGGCTGCCCTTATATTCTCAAGACTACCCCTAAGAACCTGAACCGTAACCTAAACTCATAACCTCCTCCCCCTTTATTAGTTTATTTTTTTCCCAAATGGCACTTCTATGACAGATGGACATGATTAACATGCTAAATCAGAGATTTCCAAGATTGATTCACATTATAATCAGATTAGAATCACCACTGTGAAAGAATAAAAGTCAAAGCTAGAGAAATAGGACATATAACCAGACGTGAGATTTACTTTTTAAAATCTTTAAATATTAATTCCCCAGCAGATTCCTGTGTTTCTCATATAATTATCATCACAAAAGTAAATGCAGACTTACAAGCTAATTTAATACCTTGGTTGTCACTAAAAGAGTCTTTCTCAGTTTTAGTCCATTATTTTTTTGTTAAGGAATACATAACTTATAAGAAATATTTTGTAAACTGAGGGAAACCATCTCAAGTTTAAAGTACCAGGCATGGAAGCACTTTATTGTTAGGCATTTTCTCTGTGGGAGTGGAAAGGATGCATTGGATTCTGCCACCTCACGTTGTCCTTCATTATTGTTTCCATCTGTTGTTAATGTTAAGCTCAGCTGCTCTGTCTTTATTGCTAAGGCTTCTTTTCTACAGTTGATCTTGTGCACTGTCCTCCATTCTTAACCTTGAATGGCTCCTATCTAGAACCTTTTGTGTAAGAACTTGGATATCAACAGCTATGATATGGAATACTATGGAATCACAGTTTCCATTGTTTCCAGAACAGGTAATGCATGTGCTGAGGATAATTCTTCAATAAAGACACTAATCTGCTGCTTTTCAAATTAGATATTCAGTTGAGGTGTTACAACAATAAAACCCTGGTGTTTTGAAACATTATTAATATGCTTTGAGGGAGATAGGCATTTGTTTTTGTTATCAGCATTTGTACCAGGCCCCACCAGCCTGCAAAATGATCCACCTAGGTTTAACCATCCACTAAGTATATGTTCTCAATTCAAATCAGTCGCTGGTAATTCTGGAAGACTAAATTTAATCTGTACACTCAACTCAATTTTCAGAGTAAATGCTAACAGACTCAAAGCCATGGTTTTTATGTTACATGCGAGAGAATATTTAGCAAGGGTCAACTATGTGCCTACCATATTTACAAAAATTCACCAAAAAATACTACTATTACCCCGTTTATTAAAGACAAAGCTGAGTCTACAAGAATAAATATTTCTTTCTAAAGTTGCCCAAATAACAAAGCAGTGAGATTTGAAATTTCTCCAACTGCAAATCCATGTCCTTTTCATCAAACAGCCGTGTGGAAGCCTAGTAGACATTAGTGGAGTGACAATACCCTCTTACTTGTTTCCTCCAGTTCCCATCTCCAAGCTATTCTTGGGATCATCTAGCTCATGACATCTCCATTCTGATCTTCTCAACCTGCTCCTTTTAATCTCTCCCCACAATCAGATGACATCTGTCAAGAATTGCAATGTTTGCTTTTCACAATTCGGGTGCAGGGTAATGGTAGTGGGAAGGGTAGTATTAATTAACTAGCAAACCATATCTGAGAAAAAAACATTTTGCAATAAACTATATTAGTTTATTCCTGTTCAAGAAATGTACATATTTATTCTGCTTATCCAATGGAACATGGGAATATAGATGTCTGTATAAATTTATGGTCAATTTATTTATTTTCATGTCTAGGTGAGCTTTCATTTTAGATACAATTGGATTAGGCCCACTCAAAACTAATTAAAACAAACTGTTGATCACTTGTACCCCAATGAAAATATGCATGATCTTAGGGATTTTTAAATTCTCTAGGGTCTCAGGAAAGTCATGATGAATGTACTTAATAAAGGATAATTAAAGTGTAAGAGGCAGAAATGGATGACCTATCTGATTTTAAAATAAAATTGATCAATTACATGTAGTTTAATTATTTTATAGAAGTATCAGATGCTCATCAGTCAAGTTTATCGTTTACATTGCCTCTTCATTCCTTACTTGATTCCTTCACTTAATTATTTAACAAAAATAAATATCTGCCCTAAAGCAAACATGTTTCCTCTATGTCAGTAGCCGTGATAGTAGTTGGCAATAGAACGATGAATAAAACAGACATGTGTTACCCTCACAAAGGCTGGAGTCTGGCTGAAGAGAGACATTAAAGAAATGATGATGTAAAACATTTTCATTATAATTGTTGGAAGAGTCTTAATGACAACAACCACTGGATGCTATAGTAGGGAAAAGCAAATCTATGTGTTACGGCTACTGAACTGGGCAGTTTTATGTGTCAAGACTGTGATGGGTGCTGAAACATCTCGGAGATGAAAGATCTTAACCAAGCTATTATAACAGAGAAACAAATAAGTAGAGTGCTGAGTGATAAGCCTCAGGACAGAGGTATGGATATAATCAGGTAGACACTCATAGGAGGAAAACCTGACTGAGAATGAGAGGAACAGGGTCCCTCTAGGCATCCTGAATGAAGAATACTACTTAGTCATGTTGAGAAAACTTAACAAGAGGCACAAAGGTATGGCATGGCACAGCTAATGGTGAGCCGTAATAGCACAGGTACCGTTCATGGAATTGGCAAGTAGTACAAATGGAGAGACAGGTAAAGCTCAAAAGAGTAAGAATCTCGATGTCCTTCCTGACTCTGGAAGCCAGATATTATTGGTCTTGCCATATAATCAGAGTTGTACCATGTCTCCGCTAATACATGGGTCCCAGAGGGCAACTTAAAGACGGGCTTTCCACAATGACTCTAAATTCCCTAGCATATTTAATCTTATCAGACACTCATCTTGGTAGAGCAGAGATTTCGGTCTGTGAAGATACAAAGCATTTGTTTTCTTCCCTTGCATGTAGCAGCTGCTTACTGCCACCATGTGGAAACCTAAGTTTATTTAACTCGAGTATCTAAATGCAGGTTCTTTTAGACTTAACAATTGGCATGTTAATAGCTACAGAGATAAAGGAAAATCCAGTGGGTTTTTCAATGAGGATCATCTGTGTCCTCTGTGAGTCTTAGATTTAAACCTTATGGTATTAGATCATATATTGGGCTATTGCCAATTCTGCATTATAGTGTGTTGTAACTTGTCCTTAAGGTTGAGTTTGATACGCTATTTATTAATTGTCTTGGTTTCTTGTTTTACATTACTTAGGTTCTTCTACATAGTTTAACATTGCATGCTTAGTGATGCTCCATTCCAATATCGTGCCCCTCTTGTTTTTCAAGAACTGATTTCTTGAAAACATTTATTTAGTATTATCGCCTCTGATATAATTTGAACTCTGTTTTTTTCCCTATAAATGCTAAACTGTGTCATCATAAATTCCCTTCATCACATTCTGTGTCATATACAATCCCTGTTGTGGGAGAAACATAGCGAGTTGAACCTAAGGTGTTCTATGACCATGGGTTTAATCTCTTGAAGGTGACCAGCCCAAACTGTAATATAAAAAGCAGACAGACTAAAAAATAAGACCATTTAAGGCCTAATACTGTAGGGGTATGTGGTCTGTTTATTCTAAGACCTGAATCTGACAACTGCAGTTAAATCAAGGCTACTTTGTCTGGGAACCCCTCAGTTCAGTATTGGCTACAAAGTAGAATCGCTGGGAGCATTCTGGTGCTGGCATTGGCCATTTCAAAACAGTCCCCAGGTGATTCTAGGATACAGGTAGGGTTGTGAACCCTTGCTCTGTATCAAAAAGTTTCTTTAATTTAGAACATTATAAGAACACCAAAAGATTTTATTGAAAATAATTGGGCTCAAATGTCGAATGATACTACATATGGCTCAGTATTCAGTTAACGAAAATCTACAAATGTAAGATGTAATAAAATATGAATTTCCTACTTTTCCTTCCAAGAAATTGGAGAAATCCCTTAGGTAGATGTAACCAGGAGGATTGATTCAATTTCAATATATACTTCAGATTTATCTTATGATTATATTATTCAGATTCCATTCCAAGTTTTGGGATACTCCAGTATCACAGCAATTTATAGCTAAAGAACTACTTCTTTAGCTAAAGAATTTGTTCTATCAAGGTCCTCATTTCCACTTAAAATTTTATCTTTCTGCAGTAATTCCAAGTTTTAACTAACAGAGGGTTCATCTATCAGTGAGGTCTGCTTTCTCCATAATGAACTTCAAAAATGTCAGCTCCTCTTTTTATGTAACCGAGGCATCTTTGAGCATACTTTCAACGTACATTTTACATTCAGTGACCTTGGTCATACATGGGGGGGGTCTTATAATAATTCTCCCTTTTGCAAGAACCATAAATTCTAAATTTCAAGCTGAAAATGAATTTCCTTCTCTGTCCCATAGGAATGAAACATGGTGGGCATGATATTGTCTATGTGATATAATTTTGAGTCATCCATGGCTGCAAATATGCAAATTCTCACTATTTAATTATTTTATGGTCAGTCTGATATGTATGGGATAACCAGTAGATTTTTCCATTTCTAACTGAATATTAATATCAAATAATATGTTGTTTGCCTTTGGAATTTATACTTTCCTTCTTATGGTCTTTTAATTCCTCTTTCCCTCTATTTATGTCATTCTAGCTTGATTTTGGTATTTTCAAAAAGTTCTGGTAAACTGGCTTATGTAAAATATTAACAGACAATTAAAGCCTTCCTTCTTCTAGTGGCACAATGGACTGTTATAGACCAATGAAACTTTGATTATCAAAACAATGAATCTCTGAGAGTAGAATGTACTTTGGAATCGCAGATTGGTTGGAGCTGGGAGAGCAGATATTTTGTGATGCGATTTCATTTCCCAATCTTCTCGTCTCGCCTCGCTCTAACTCAAAGCTGGATTCTCAAACATTTATAGATCATCTAAAATATGACCCGTGCTGAGAATCTGTAGCACCCAGCCCTGCTTATAGAGGTATATATGTAAAAAGATAACTCAAAAACAGTGTGATAGAGATATGGCTCAGGTTTATAGGGGTGCATGTAAGCATTTACAGGTATGCCATCTAGGGTTAGGGATTCTTAGGAGAATACACCTAAAGTGGATTCTAAAAGACAAACAGAAACTACTCCAAAGAGAAGAAAGATTATCCAGTTGAACAAATCAATACAGCAAAAGCAGAAGTAGTAAAGTATGAGAGACATGTTACCTTTCCAGAGCTACAAATAGTTTGGCATTTCTGAAATAGAAAATTGCAAGACAGAAAGTTGCTAGATGCAAGGCTACTGAGGAGCCTAAGAAAGTCACTGACCATATTAAATATCTTGAAGTATAACCTCCTGCCAAATTATTTTCAAATTGTGCCTTGTGGTAACCTCTCCAGAGACATCAGTTTTTATTTATTAATATTTATTTACACTGACACCTAATATTTTACTTAAAGCCTTTTGAAGCTAAAACCAAAAATTCAGACCTATGCTGTACACAATAAGAAGCCAGATTTTTTTTAAACCAGAGGATTATCATGATCATATTTAGGTTTTAAGTAGGCCTCTCTGGTAGTCTTGTGAATTCAAGGCTAAGACTAATGGCTGGGAGAACTGTTAGCGGGTCAGGCCTAGAATATTAAGTGACTTACCTAAAAGTGGCTGAAATTACAACAACAAAAAGTTGAGATTAATTTGCTGATTAATTATCTGATTACATCCCTACAATATCTCTTTCCCTTTGTTTATAAAGGATATGCCCCTAGTGAAATCATAATTGAAGCAAGATAATTAATACACATTTTAATACAGTATATTTTTGTTTTCCAATTCTGAAATTATCAAACTCTCATAGCCAGTAACCATACTAAGGGCTTGTCTTTGATTCCTACGTTTGCTTTTACAGTGTTGTCTGGGTACTGTTTGGTCCCATTCTGAAAGGCTGATTTGTGGTTGCCCGGGGCAATGGGAGGAATTGGACACAGGCCTCTAGCACTTAGTAGGCTAGCCCTGATTCTTCACCTGGCTCAGGTTTCCAAACAGCAACTGAGAAAAAGTCACAGGGCACACGTGCATTTTAAGCTTCTCTTTGTGTCAGGTTTGTTCAAGTCCAGTTGACCAAAGTCAAGTCACATAATCAAGCCCAGATTGAAAAGGTAGAGGAAAAGACTCCACAGCTTTACAGGAAGAACGACAGAGTCACACTGCAAAGGGGACACATTTTGAAATCACAGGAACTTGTGGCCAACTTTTTTGCATTCTGCCACAGATTGTTTTGACGAAATATTTTATTTGAAATTACTTCTTTGCAAACTCTCATATAATTGTCTCTTTGGTGTTTCTTGAGAGTACCTTAATATCCCTTGATATACAGGCAATAATATCACTAGTATGGAGGCACTGAGGTTCATAGACTATGCTGACTTGAACTGTATCTTCTTATGTTATTATGCTATTTCTTCTCCACAGTCTTATAAAATATGGACTATTACTTTAGAATAGGAAACTAGAATTTAAAAGAGCTAAATTGCTGCTCAAGTTCAGATCAATAAAAAGAAATCAATCAGTCAATACAAAAATTCAGGGCTACCAATTACAGTATAATTTTCTTTTTATTGTGCCATGCATGATGTTAATAAAACATCCTTTGAATTAGAGATAAAATCAGATGCTGAGGTTGAATGCTTCCACTAACAAAAATCTCTGCATACCACTTTGAATAGAAAGTGGGTTTCTGAGGGTACCTGGGTGGCTCAGTCAGTTGAGCTGCCCACTCTTGATTTCGGCTCAGGTCATGATCTCAGGGTTGTGAGATGGAGCCCCACATTGGGCTCCATGCTCGGTGGCGAGTCTGCTTAAGATTCTCTCTCCCTCTCCCTCTTTCCCCCTAAAATAAATAAATCCTTTTAAAAAAAGAATGTGGGTTTCTGTTTTCTTTGCATAGAATTAAGTATATTAAAAATGTTTTGTAGGACAGTATGTCATACTGTAAATGTTATTCTGAATGTTCTGTACTTAAAGTTGATTTTTTTTAAAGATTTTATTTATTTATTTATTTAATTGACAGAGAAAGAGAGAGAGAGAGAGACAGCGTGAGAGGGAACACAAGCAGTGGGAGTGGGAGAGGGAGAAGCAGGCTTCTGGCTGAGCAGGGAGCCTGATGCGGGGTTCGATCCCAGGACTCTGGGATCATGACCTGAGCCAAAGGCAGTTGCTTAACCAACTGAGCCACCCAGGCACCCTGTACTTAAAGTTGATTTAACAGTGTATGTTTCTCAACATGCCAGTGGAAAATATGCTACCAACACAGTTTCTATTCTTAAAGGAAAGTACATTAAATTATTTTGTGATTTTTTGCAACCTACAGATTTATTGTTTGTCTCTAACCTTTTATTTTAAAAAATGTTTTTTAGTTTAGACATCAAGTTATTGCTGATTAATAAAAATAATGGTTTTGATGATGATAACAATAGTAGTTACAGTTTTCTTTGCGCCAAGCCTTTATCATGTATTTTCTCATTTAATAATTCCAAAACATCAATAGGCATGCTGTTTGTCATTTCAAAGAAATTTGAAACTGTGTGTGCCTGACTTTAATGTCTATATTCAAAAAATTACAACTACTACTACCTCCACGACTATCACCACCAGCAAACATTACATAATGCTTACCCTAGCTAGATACCATCTTAGAAGATTTATGTACATTATCTATATTTATGTGTATTAACTCATTTAATCCTGAACATAATCTTAGATGCATCCCCACTTTACAGAAAAGGAAATAAAGACTCAGAGAGTTTAATTAGCTTGTGCAAAACTATAACTATTCAATTATATAACCCATATTCTATCCCAAGCAAATAGACTTAAGAGGATATGCATTTTTCCACCATCTTAAATTTTCTTTACTGCAATTATTGCTTCTTTAGTTTGTTTAACAATTGTTCATATTGTGGTTGATTTCAGGAAGGAGCATATTCTCATTTCCCGTGATGGGGCCTATTTAAACTTCATCAGATGCATTTACCCCCAGATTCCTCATTTTTTTCTTGTCTAGTGGTCATGGCGACTTTATTTGTAAATATTGTAAAAATCTCATGGAAAGAACTTGAAGAAGCTGTATAGCTTCTTGTATACTTTTGTTAATAGAAAAGTACTCTCTGTAATACTATGATTTATTTCGCTGAATTTTAAAGGTCACACACCGTGTTTGGCAAAAGGTAGGTTTCCAGTGAATATTCAAGGTTCATATTTTTAAAAAAAGGCTCTCCTGGGCAGAAAGTACAAAATGCACTGTTGAGAGTAGACTGACTGTTGTTTAAATGTCCCAAACTTTGATATGAAGAAAACCATAAATTATTTTGATAGCCAAGAACAAAGGATATCAAACGTGGCCTAGGTAAGATTTCAAATGATTCATGTTTTTAAAGATTTTTGTGGCTTCGATGAGAACTTTCTTTATATAAATTATAATTTAGGAAGTTAAAATTTGTTACTTAAAATCAACCCATGGAGCACTGGGTGATGTATGGAATTGCTGAATCACTATATTGTACACCTGAAACTAATATAACACTGTATGTTAACTATACTGGAATTAAAATAAAATAAACCCAAGATTCTTCTTTTCTGTAACATCTGATCTCTTACTTATTGATTACAAAGAATTTAATCATGGAAAGAAGGGTAATGATTGATTTAAAGTTGAGCTAAACCCAAAAGTACTTTTTACAGTGATATCAATTATATAAACAAATATTGAAAAAATACTTGGAAGGAAATTTGCTAAAATGTAAAATAAGACTTTTTTCCTAGATGGTAGGCTTAAATTTGATAATTGATTGTTTTCTTCTTTATACTTTCCTGGTTTATTCACTTTTCCTGCAATAGATATGCATTGTATTTATAACCAGAAAAAATTAATGTCTATTATTTTAGAAGAAACGGACATTTCATAAGCTAAATTGCACAATTGCAAGCTAAGAGTCTGCATGCTAATACTAGAACCAGATCCTTTAATATTTTAAATAAAGTGATAATTTTATCTTGATTTCACACTGGAACCTAGCCATATAACTCCTTCTTATATTTTGAAATTAATATGTATTATGAGATATTTTAAACATAAAATAGTACAGGGACAATAGACACTCATGTACCCACTTCCAAGGTTTAATACATGTTAATATTTTGCCATATTTACTTTATTTTCAATAAAACCTTATAGTTAGAAATGATGCCTCCTATGCCCCATTCTATTTATCTATTTCATTGGTTCTCCAGGTATTACAAAATGCATATTTAACTTCCACAATCTCTTTAGAATCAGTTGTATCACTTCAGTTGGTATGTAGAGACTTAACACCAAATAAATTTCCTTGCCTCTCCACATAATGCTGTAATGTGTCTTATATGTTATATCTTCATATGTGGGAAAACCCTATCAGATAATGCTATACATTTTGCTTTCAACTGCCAAATGTATTTTTAGAAACTGAAAGGAAAATAGTTTATTAAATTTATCTAGTTATCATCATTTTTTTCTGTTGCTCTTCATTCCCGATTTTCCAAGTGTCCTTCTGGTGTCATTTCTCTAAGTGTCTAAAGATTTTCCTTTAGCAATTGTTTTTGAACAAGTATGATAGGTATAAATTATCTTGGTTGTTCTTCATCTAATAATGTTACTTCACCCTCATTCCTAAAGGGTATTTCACTGGACATAGAATTATGGCATGGCAGTCCCTGTCTTTCAATACTTTAAAACTTTCAATACTTTAAAACACTCTTCCTTTCAGTCTCCATGAGAAATCTATTATTTTGAACCATTGTTCCCTTATTGGAAATACGTCACATTTCTGGATGCCTTCAAGACCTTTTCTTTATTTTGTGTTTTCAATATTTTGATTATGATTTGTCTAGGCATGAATTTCTTTGAGGTTATCCTGTTTAGGGTTCTCTCAGCCTGTTGAATGTATAGGTTTACACTTTTGCCACACTTGGGAAGTTTTCAGCTATTATTTCTTAAAAAGTTTTTTAGCACCATACTCTTTTTTTTTTTTCTCTACTTCTGGGAATCCTGATGATAAAAATTTTCACCCTATTATTATTCCTCAACAATCTCCTCAAATTCTGTTCACTTTTTAGGATCATAATCTCTCTCTATTATTCAGATTAGATCATTTTTATTGATCTATCTCCAAATTCATAGACTATCATATTCATTCTGCTATTGAGTCCTTCCAGTGAGCTTTTTATTTTGGTCATTGTAATTTTTAGTTGGATAACTTTCCATTTGGTTCTTCTTTATATCTTTTATACTTTTGCAGATACATTTTATTTTAAATTTGTTTCAAGAGTGCTCATAGTTCCTCCCTCAGCATTAAGATATCTGCTGTAAAGTCTCTATCAGATAATTCTTTTTTTTTTGAAGATTCTATTTATTTAGTTGACAGAGAGAGACACAGCGAGAGAGGGAACATAAGCAGGGGGAGTGGGAGAGGGAGAAGCAGGCTTCCCGCGGAGCAGGGAGCCCTATGTGGGGCTTGATTCCAGGACCCTGGGATCATGACCTGAGCAGAAGGCAGACACTTAATGACTGAGCCACCCAGGTGCCCCTCTATTAGATAATTCTAACATCTGTATCATGTCATTGACATCTGTTGATTATCTTTTGCTGCACAACGTGAAATTTTCATGATTCTTTGTGTACTGAGTAATTGTGAATTGTGTTCTAGACCTTCTGAATAAATACATTGTAATACTCTGGGTCCTGTTTAAATTCAATGGATAATGTTGATATTTTTGCAGGCACTTGACATGGTTAGTTAGGTTCAGGCCACAATATCCAGCTCAACTCTGTGGGCTATGTTTCAAGTATCACTTCAGTTTTCAAAAATCTTCCCCAAATATGCCACCCAGAATTCAACCTGAGAACTGTGTGGAGCTATATACATTAGCTCATTTTTCTAATTTCTATGACAATTAGGCTCCAATCCACACATTTGCAGGTGAAGGATACTTTGAGTTTTCTGGCTTTGGGTAGCTGGATGCATTTTTATGTTGCAATCAGAGGGAGAAAATGAAAGAAGGGGCATATGTTTGGTTTTGTGTAATAAGTTTAACAAGTTAAATTCAGATCATGAAAGCATGAGAACATGAATGTGTTGAAGAGACATCAAGGTGAAAATATTCATTATCTGTTTGGACTTGAAAGTCTGTATTTAGGAGAAATCAAAGTGTTACACCTACTGGAGGGGAGGAGGGTGTGAGGGATGGGGTGGCTGGGGGATGGACATTAGGGAGGGTATGTGCTATTGTGAGTGCTGTGTGTTGTGTAAGACTGATGAGTCACAGACCTGTACCCCGAAACAAATAATACATTATATGTTAATAAAAAATAAATTAAAAAAAATCAAAGTGTTACACCTATTATCAAGGAAGCTGTATTCCTAGAAGTGTAGAGTAGTCTTTTATACCCAACCCTCCATGTTAAATCTGTGATGTGGAGCCCATATTTTCATGTATTCTTCAAGTGACCACTTTGTAAAAGCAGAAGTCATGTATTTCCAAAGTCCCTTTTAGGTCTTAATGAGAGGACTTATATGCTGGCCAATAATAATTAATACATGTTTCTTTGACTCACCACCCTTTGGGAAAAGAAATATCCTATCCTTTCACAACTGAGCTACTGCTATGGTTTTGAACCAAATGGTGCATATCTCCGGAAGGGCTGGAGGGGTTACTGATTATGAATCTCCAGGGCCCTTGTTCACATTTGGCTCTTTTGAAGTGCAGGACAGACACACACCCAGCAGGCACAGTTACTGGACGGAGACCCTGCTGAGCGCTGAAGTCTCTGCTTGCTGTGTCTAAGCCATTTGGCAGGCACAACAGCCTCCTTTTCCTTCATAAGCCTATATTTGTCCCATTTGGAAAACAAATAGTAGACCTCTATCAATGCAGAAATCATCCAATCATGCTTATAGGCGACTGAAAAAAATCATACAAAAGTATCAATCAATTTAGTATCTGAAATTTCAGTTAGAATCGTTGAGTGCTTATCTCATTTATTTTTGTCTAAAAGATTAGCTATCAAGGAAGGATGATTACCCTAGCTGAGAATACCTGTTAAGCAATGAATACTTTCAAAACCTAATTTATCTTCTTTGGTCCTACACATTTCTGTATGAAAGATAGGAAAGCCATCCTCCAGGGTGAGTCTAAAATTATTTTTTTGAAATACAAATCTGACCATAGTTTTCCCTTGCCCGTAAGAATTCAATAGCGTCTCCATAAGGCATGCTGGATAAAATCTATGTTTATTTGTATCATATATAATCTTTCCATTCAAAGATCAGCAGTACCACCTATGAGTTTGCTAGAAATTCAGAATATCAGGCTCTTCTCCAGACTTTTGTAATCATGATCTTCTGTGTAACCAGAACCTTAGGTCACTTACAAATATTAAAATTTGAGAAATAGTACTCTATAGGATTCTTCATAACATTCCCTCAATCGGTTGTTTCTTGCCTGTTAGCTACTGTCCTTTCTTCTTGTTCCCCAGCCAAGCCTGAGTGTCCTAAAGTCCAGCCACACTAATCCCGTCTGTCTCTGAACTGCCCCTTCCCTTTTCTGGGCCTCGGCCTTATAATCTACTCCTTTGTCATATGGCAATGTCCTACACCTTCACACCAAGTTCAAATGTCTCCTCACCTTCTTCTGAAAGAACAATTTCCTTCAGGTTCTGTATGCTCTAGCACTCTTTTCCTCTCTCTGTAATTGCTACAGTATTATACTAATACCAGTATGGGAACCAGTATGGCATGGGGTTGTAGAGCAGAGTTGTGGTACCAGAGTCCTGAGTTTGCATTGCAACACTTATTACTTATGTGACTTTGGGGAAGTCATTAAATGCTCTAAGTTTCTGTCATTTTTGTCTACAATACATCAATAATAATAGCACATATCTCATTGGGTTGCTATGATATATAAATTAGATAACAAATACAGGCCATAGTCCATATCACATGAGAATGGAATAAACGCTACTTCTCACCATGACCATGAATTTACGTGTTTATTTTCCCACCACACTATGTAGGGCGTGAGTTGTTAAGGGGCCAGTGCTACATGTTAGCCATTCTGTTAACCATCTCACCCTGTTGCTAGTACATAGTAAGCATTTTAAAAGTGAGGAAGATGAGAAACCAGTGACTTGCCCAAAAATACACTGTAAAGTTATGGATAGCATCAGGGCCAAAAATCCATGTCAACATATTTCTAGTGTGGACTTCCTTCTGCTTGTTTCCCCCATGCCCTCTTATACACAGTGCCCACATTCCCACGTATACACACACATGCATACATTTACACCAATACATCCAGATACACTCCAGAAGTTTTAATGTGGATACCTTAGAATTGTCTAAAGGCAAATCAGCATGAAGCCTATTTGGACGAACTGACAAAATGGCCACAGATAGAAATAAACCCATGCCCATAAGAAACAATAAAAAGAAGGGATTCAAAAAAAAAATCCAGAAAATTCCCTATGAATAGCTGAGAAATAACTTATCAGGGGCATCACATACCATACCAAATTAAAAGTATAAGGGCAAGATTCAAAGTAGGATTTCAGAGACAAGAGAATAAATATAGGTAAGATTGAGGCCAGGGTCAAAGCACAAGAGAAATAAGAAAGATGGGATCCTAAGATCTCGCCATTATTTGACGCTTATTGTGCGGTCCGACTGGGAGAGATGCTAAACAAGTTGAGACTGCCTTCACTGGCAAGTGATTGTCTAACTTTGTTTTTCCCTCAGTGTAGACATGGAACTTTGCATGGCCACTTCCATCTCAGACAATGGAAGGGATAATTAGAGATGCAGGTGAGTGTAAACTATTTGCTGATAGATCTTGCAAAATATGAGATATAGATGGATATGGAAATTATTAGTTAAAATAGTATTTCCTGACAAACCTCACTGATCCTCCAGGCCTGGCTGAGATGGGCAAGGAGAGTCCATTCTCTCCATTAACATTACTGTTTCCGTCTGGCATTGTCAATACACTGCATGTTACTGGACTCTTCAGCAAAGCATTTAAGCAGAAATGATGTTTTTCCAGCTTGAATATTAGCTGCTCTTTTTCAGTAAGCTATCTTAATAATACACTTAAAACCGAGAGTAATAATAGCTTGCCTTTATTAAGCACTTACTAGAAGCCATGAGTGGCTTGATTTTTTTTTAGACACATAATATGTAACTTTCTTGTTTGTTTTTTAAAACCTGACCTCATACTGATAATTTCAATTCTAATTCAAGAGCACATACTTTCAGTTAATCTCACCAATCTTGTATACCTTTCTTCAGGTTGAGAAATCTAAGAACTCAGCAACATAACATAATTCTTTTGTTTTATTCTACCTAACACGCACAATTGTCTCAGCATAATAACACTAACACCACCACTTATAATATAACTAGTGAAAAGAGTTTAAGAATTTTTATTCTATTCTTTTCAGTCTCAGGATGTACAGTTGAATTACTATATGTTAAAATCATTTGAAATAACTTCTCTCTGTGTGGTCATGCCTCTAAATAGAACAATAGGCTTATTTATTTCATTGTGTTTTCATTTTATGGTTTGTTTGTATACATAATTTGGTTGTAAAATTATTCAAAATGTGTATATAGTTCAAGAGTCAAATCTACAAATCAATTAAATTCAGAGATGTCTAGCTTTTTTTCAAGACCTCCTAACCATGTTTCCTCTAATATGTAACACTGTGTCCCCAACAGAAAGCTATTTCTGCTTTTGGCTTTGTATTTTCATTGTTTAAAAAAAAAAGTAATAACTGTTCCACACAGAGACAAATATTTGTATTCTTCTCTTTCTTAGATAAACAGTAGTGTATTATACACATCTTTGTACATCTTATTTCATTAACCTTTTGCACCTGATTTCCTGAAATGAGTAAAATAGGTCTTTAACTCCTATTAATAGGCTGATGTGGGAATTAGATGAAATAATGTGCAGAGAAAACCAGCTTAATTGCCATATAATAATCATTCAGTGACTGTTAGTAAAAGTTGAATATGGAAGGAGACTTTATCTATTTTTGATATGGCTTATGAAAAATCAGAAGACGTAAGTAGTAACTTTGTCTTCATATTTGGTGTGTGGTCTTGACAAGCCTGACAAGGGCTACAGGGGATAGCCCCGTCTGATAACATTGAAAATCTCAGCAACCAATCAATCCAAGTGTGGCTTTTACAAACTGTATGGAAGTAAGATCAAAAGGAAAGCAAAGAATCTTCTACATCTAGTTTCTGCAGTACTTCCTCTGGCCAAATCATAACCCTTAATCTGGTAAAACATGCATCATGAAGAGTCATCAGACTAGAGCTGATTTCTTGGCAATGAGATGAATCTTTTCTTATTTTCAGATAAGTATGTTTCTATCCTACAGACATCACATTCTCTACTTGCCTAGGCATTCCATTTTAAGTGTTCCTAGCCCCCATATTTCTAATAGAGAGGCAGGAAGGAGGGTCAGAAGGATGGCAGGAAGGGAGAAATGGAGGGAAGAAAGGGAGGGTGGGAACATAGGAAGACAGATGGAAGAGAGGCAAGGAGAAATTTATTGATTACTCACTGCGGTCAACACAACTCATTCATTTATAAATTGGCCAAATAATACTTACTGTGGACTAAATCAGATATTAGAATGTGAATGTGATAGACATGGTCCCGATCCTCAAACTGCTCATATTTTAGTGGTGATCACACACAAGAACAAAGTCAAGAGGTTATGTCATCATAACTTCCAAAACGTTCTTGTGATTTTTTAATAATAATCAAAATAATAGTAATATTACTGTGACTTTGAGGCTTTACTTTACCTGGTCCCTGCTTCATCCACAGCCATCATCACTTACTGCTCTGTCATTCCATCCACTCCAGACATACTGGTCTCGCAGATGCAAACACATCGGTTTCATTTCCACTTCAGTGTCTTTGCACTTGCCTATTGCTTCTTCCTTGCATGCTTTCTCTAGATCTTTACATGCAACACTTAATTCACTTTTTGCTAAGCAAAATAATGCCACCCATCTTAAAAGATGTCCATGTCCTGATCCCCAGATCCTGTGACTATGTTACGATACATGGCAAAAGGGGCTTTGAAAATCTGAGTTGTATTAAAGGACTTGAGATGGAGAGTTTATCAGAGAAAGATGATGATGGCAGAAGGTAAGAGAAATGTGATATGATAAGACTTGATCCATTGGCTTTGAAGCTGGAAGAAAGGCGCCCTGTGCCAAATAATGTGGACAGCCTCTAGAATCTGGAAAAATTGAGGAAACAAATTCCCCGGTGGGGTCTTCAGAGGAATGCAACTCACCTGACACTAATTTTATCCCAGTGAGACCCATGTCAGACTTCTGACCTACAGAACTGTAAGATAATAATTCTGTGTTATTTTAGGCCGCTAAAGTTGTGGGTAATTTGTTACAGCAATAATAGAAAACTGATAAAACTTTAAGTCTCTGAAAAATGTCACCCCCTTAAATAGGCCTTTTGTAATCTATCTATCTACAACAACCCATATTCTATTACTCTCTAACCATTTGCCCTGTTTGTTTTTCTTCTTAATGACTTACATTACTTAAGATTATATTATCTATTTATTGTTTTTCTGCCTCTAACAACAGAAGATAAGCTCAATGAAGGTAGTAAATTTGTTTATTATTCTGGACACCACCTGCAACCTAGAACAATGTCAGGCACATGCTAGGTGGCACTCAGAAATAATTCATTACAAGGAAAAAAATAATTTATTGCATGAATGAATGAATTTCATATATAAGGATGAGTGTAAGGTGCTCTACTGGTGTATAACAAAATAAACCACCTAGTCTGAGGGTTCCAGAAAAGTGTCTTGGAGTCAGTAAATTTTAAACTTCATTAGGTATTTTAATCATGTGTTTATATGCTATCTCCCACAATGGATTTTTAAGCTAATAGCAGAAACTTGGTTTTATCTGCCCCTGTGTTCCCTGCCCACCTTAGGCTATGAGGAAATGTTTGTTAAATGAATGTGCACTTGCATGACAATTTTTGAGGCAGTCACAAAGGATATTGATAAAATTTTTGTTTTTCAGCTGAACACCACTACCTTAATAATGGATGAAATAGTAATGAGGTCTTCTGCTATTGAGGATGAGAGATAAGCTGGTTGAAATAGGACTTTTTTTCCAGAATGGACAAACACATCATTATATCAATGTCAATATGAGAGAGAGAGAAAATACACTTAATTGAGACAAGCACTCACTTTTTTTCTTGAAAATAACACCACATTTATTTGTTTTAATACCTTTTCAAAGAAGGAATCCAAGTTGTTCATAAAAGATGAAGAAGTGGAACTAGGTCTGTTAAAGGCTGAACACATAAACTGACTCTAATAACCACCTGGTTAACGCTTCTCTGGAATGATTGTCAATAAGTTGATTCTTTCTTAGAAAGGTGTTTGGGATCGCTGTGACCTGATTTTGGACCCTGCTGGGCCATGTGTGTTGAATGGTTATTTTTGCAGTTTTCTTCCATCGCACCGCCAGGCTCCACTTTACTGATGGGCTAAATGCTAGGCTCTGCATATGAGCAACTGTTCCAGTTCTCTCCGCCTCCTCATTGCTACTCTTCTTGTTCTTTTCCCATTTTCTATTTACTATAATTTCTATGCTCCATATTAGGCATGTGCTTGTTAATGATGCCAGAAGAGAGCTCACTGTCTATTTTTACCATGCATGGCAGTCATTAGCAAAATTAACTGATTTGTATTGACTTGATACTGTTTTGTTAATCACGTGTTTTGTGACTTATGTTCTCTGATGGCACCATGTGGCTGTTCGTGGGGCTGGGCTATTTTTATTCACACACAAAACAAAAAATCATTTTTAAAAGCACCAACAAATTCCCTCAAATGTGTATCATATGTAATCATTTTGAAGTCATTTTGGGCATTTTTACAACCATGATGCAGTTACTTGGATATTTTTTATACCAAGTTTTTTGTAATTATTTATTTCATTAGTTTCAGAATATCTATAAAAATAAGCTTTTATCTCTAAAATGTCAAGGTAATAGAAAAGTTGAGAGAGTCTATTTTATTTTAGTAGACAGGCTCTGAAATGAACTCACAGGAGAACATCTTGAGCGTCGAGTTGATTCCTGGGACTTGAACAAATACTCATTTCATAGAAATGAAACCTGAATTAAAGATCTTAAAAGAAAGAAAATATAATTTGCCATATGGTATGATCTGACACTATTCTTTACCAATAGGTAAAGTAATCCCATTAAAACATAGTTAGAGCATGTTATTCTTCTGCCTTCTAAAGACTGACCATTTCAGTCAGAGTAACAGCCCAAATGACTGAATGATCTGTGCCTGCCCTGCTCCCCCATCTATCTTGCACTTACTTACACATGTGACCTTGGTTCTTACCACTCACTTAGGTTCCCTCACCTTAGCCACACTGGCCCCAGAGATATATGAACACCCTAAGCTGCATCTCTTGTGAGGGATGTATATTTTCTGTTTTTGCTGCACAGAATATTTCTCACTAAGATATTTTCTCATTCTCATTTATTTCATGTCTCTGATCAAATGTCACCTTATCCGAGAGACTTTCTTTTCTTTTTTTTTTTTAAGATTTTATTTATTGATTTGAGAGAGAACAAGCAGATGGAGTGGCAGACGGAGAGGGAGAAGCAGGCTGGATCCCAGGACCCTGAGATCTTGACCTGAGCCCAGTGCAAACACTTAACCAACTGAGCCACCCAGACATCCCCTGAGAAATTTTCTTTACATGAAATAAGTACAAAACTTCATATGATTTATCTCACAATAATGTAATTTTTCTTTTAAATCACCTTTTTGAGTTATCTTTCACATAAAATAAAATGCATGACTTTAATTATATAATTTCATAAAATTTGATTAATGTGCACACCCTTATAATCATCACTATAATCAAAATACAGATCATTTCATCACTTCTCAAAAAATTCCCTTCTGACCAGGGGCATTCAAACTCCCTCCTTGGGACCAGCCCACTTATCTTTCTGATTATATAGATTCGTTTTGCCTATTCTAGAAATGCATATTAATGAATTCATATAGTAATTACTCTTTGGTATCTGGCTTCTTATCCTGAACATGTTTTTGAAGTTCATTCATGTTATTTGTGTACCAGTAATTTGTTCTTTTTTTTTTAATTTTCTTATTGTTATGTTAATCACCATATATTACATCATTAGTTTTTGATGTAGTGTTCCATGATTCATTCTTTGTTCATAACACCCAGTGTTCCATGCAGAATGTGCCCTCTTTAATACCCATCACCAAGCTAACCCATCCCCCTACCCTCCTCCCCTCTAGAACCCTCAGTTTGTTTTTCAGAGTCCATCATCTCTCATGGTTCGTCTCCCCCTCCGACTTACTCCCCTTCATTCTTCTCCTCCTGCTCTCTTCTTCTTCTTCTTTTTTTTCTTAACATATATTGCATTATTTGTTTCAGAAGTACAGATCTATGATTCAACAGTCTTGCACAATTCACAGTGCTCACCGTAGCACATACCCTCCCCAATGTCTATCACCCAGCCACCCCATCCCTCCCACCCCCGACCACTCCAGTAATACTCAGTTTGTTTCCTGAGATTAAGAATTCCTCATATCAGTGAGGTCATATGATACATGTCTTTCTCTGATTGACTTATTTCACTAAGCATAACACCCCCCAGTTCCATCCATCTCATTGCAAATGGCAAGATCTCATTCCTTTTGATGGCTGCATAATATTCCATTGTGTATATATACCACTTCTTCTTTATCCATTCATCTGTCGATGGACATCTTGGCTCTTTCCACAGTTTGGCTATTGTGGACATTGCTGCTATAAACATTGGGGTGCACGTACCCCTTCGGGTCCCTACATTTGTATCCTTGGGGTAAATACCCAGTAGTGCAATTGCTGGATCGAATGGTAGCTCTAATTTCAACTGTTTGAGGAACCTCCATACTGCTTTCCAGAGTGTTTGCACCAGCTTGCATTCCCACCAACAGTGTAGGAGGGTTCCCCTTTCTCCACATCCCCGCCAACATCTGTCATTCCCTGACTTGTTAATTTTAGCCATTCTGACGGGTGTGAGGTGGTATCTCATTGAGGTTTTGATTTGGATTCCCCTGATGCTGAGCGATGTTGAGCACTTTTTCATGTGTCTGTTGGCCATTTGGATGTCTTCTTTGAAAAATGTCTGTTCATGTCTTCTGCCCATTTCTTGATTGGATTATTTGTTCTTTGGGTGTTGAGTTTGATAAGTTGTTTAGAGATTTTGGATAATAGCCCTTTAACTGATAAGTCATTTGCAAATATTTTCTCCCATTCTGTCGGTTGTCTTTTGGTTTTGTGGACTGTTTCTTTTGCTGTGCAAAAGCTTTTTATCTTGATGAAATCCCAATAGTTCATTTTTGCCCTGGCTTCCCATGACTTTGGCGATGTGTCTAGGAAGAAGTTGCTGCAGCTGAGGTCAAAGAGGTTGCTACCTGTGTTCTCCTTTAGGATTTGGATGGACTCCTGTCTCACGTTTAGGTCTTTCAACCATTTGGAGTCTATTTTTGTGTGTGGTGTAAGGAAATGGTCCAGTTTCATTCTTCTGCATGTGGCTGTCCAATTTTCCCAACACCACTTGTTGAAGAGACTGTCTTTTTTCCATTGGACATTCTTTCCTGCTTTGTCAGAGATGAGTTGACCATAGAGTTGAGGGTCCATTTCTGGGCTCTCGATTCTGTTCCATTGATCTATGTGTCTGTTTTTGTGCCAGGACCATACTGTCTTGATGATGACAGCTTTGTAACAGAGCTTGAAGTCCGGAATTGTGATGCCGCCAGCTTTGATTTTCTTTTTCAAATTTCCTCTGGCTATTCGGGGTCTCTTCTGGTTCCATACACATTTTAGGATTATTTGTTCCATTTCTTTGAAAAAAGTGGATGGTATTTTGATGGGGATTGCATTGAATGTGTAGATTGCTCTAGGTAGCATTGACATCTTCACAATGTTGGTTCTTCCAATCCATGAGCATGGAACGTTTTTCCATTTCTTTGTGTCTTCTTCAGTTTCTTTCATGAGTATTTTATAGTTTTCTGAGTACAGATCCTTTGCCTCTTTGGTGAAATTTATTCCTCGGTATCTTATGGTTTTGGGTGCAATTGTAAATGGGATCGACTCCTTGATTTGTCTCTCTTCTGTCTTGTTGTTGGTGTATAGGAATGCCACTGATATCTGTGCATTGATTTTATATCCTGCCACTTTACTGAATTCCTGTATGAGTTCTAGCAGTTTTGGGGTGGAGTCTTTTGGGTTTTCCACATACAGTATCATATCATCTGCAAAGAGTAAGAGTTTGACTTCCTCTTTGCCGATTTGGATGCCTTTGATTTCCTTTTGTTTTCTGATTGCTGTGGCTAGGACTTCTAATACTATGTTGAATAGCAGTGGTGAGAGTGGACATCCCTACCGCGTTCCTGACCTTAGGGAAAAAGCTCTCAGCCTTTCCCCATTGAGAATGATATTCGCTGTAGGTTTTTCATAGATGGCTTTTATGATATTGAGGTATGTACCCTCTATCCCTATACACTGAAGAGTTTTGATCAAGAAAGGATGTTGTACTTTGTCAAATGCTTTTTCTGCAACTATTGAGAGGATCATATGATTCTTGTTCTTTCTTTTGTTAATGTATTGTATCACATTGATTGATTTGCGGATGTTGAACCAGCCTTGCAGCCCAGGGATAAATCCTACTTGGTCGTGGTGAATAATCCTTTTAATGTACTGTTGGATCCTATTGGCTAGGATTTTGGTAAGAATTTTTGCATCCATGTTCTTCAAGGATATTTCTCTGTAATTCTCCTTTTTGATGGGGTCTTTGTCTGGTTTGGGGATCAAGGTAATGCTGGCCTCATAAAATGAGTTCGGAAGTTTTCCTTCCATTTCTACTTTTTGGAACAGTTTCAGGAGAATAGGTATTAATTCTTTTTACATGTCTGATAGAATTCCCCTGGGAAGCCATCTGGCCCTGGGCTTTTGTTTCTTGGGAGATTTTTGATGACTGCTTCAATTTCCTTAGTGGTTATAGGTATGTTCAGGTTTTCTATTTCTTCCTGGTTCAATTTTGGTAGCTGATACATCTCTAGGAATGCACCCATTTCTTCCAGGTTATCTAATTTGCTGGCATAGAGTTGCTCATAATATGTTCTTATAATTGTTTGTATTTCTTTGGTGTTGGTTGTGATCTCTCCTCTTTCATTCATGATTTTGTTGATTTGGGTCATTTCTCTTTTCTTTATGATCAGTCTGGCCAGGGGTTTATCAATCTTGTTAATTCTTTCAAAGAACCAGCTCCTAGTTTCGTTGATCTGTTCTACTGTTCTTTTGGTTTCTAGTTCATTGATTTCTGCCCTGATCTTTATGATTTCTCTTCTCCTGCTGGGTTTAGGCTTTATTTGCTGTTCTTTCTCCAGCTCCTTTAGGTGTAGGGTTAGGTTGTGTATTTGAGACCTTTCTTGTTTCTTGAGAAAGGCTTGTATTGCTATATACTTTCCTCTCAGGACTGCCTTTGCTGTATCCCAAAGATTTTGAACAGTTGTGTTTTCATTTTCATTGGTTTCCATGAGTTTTTTTAATTCTTCTTTAATTTCCTGGTTGACCCATTCATTCTTTAGTAGGATGCTCTTTAGCCTCCATGTATTTGAGTTCTTTCCGACTTTCCTCTTGTGATTGAGTTCTAGTTTCAAAGCATTGCGGTCTGAAAATATGCAGGGAATGATCCCAATCTTTTGGTATCGGTTGAGACCTGATTTGTGACCTAGGATGTGATCAATTCTGGAGAATGTTCCATGGGCACTAGAAAAGAATGTATATTCCATTGCTTTGGGATGGAATGTTCTGAATATGTCTGTGAAGTCCATTTGGTCCAGTGTGTCATTTACAGTCTTTATTTCCTTGTTGATCTTTTGCTTAGATGATCTGTCCATTTCAGTCAGGGGGGTGTTGAAGTCCCCCACTATTATTGTATTGTTGTCAATGTGTTTCTTTGCTTTTGTTACTAATTGCCTTATATAATTGGCTGCTCCCATGTTCAGGGCATACATATTTACAATTGTTAGATCTTCTTGTTGGATAGACCCTTTAAGTAGGATATAGTGTCCTTCCTCATCTCTTATTACAGTCTTTGTTTTAAAATCTAATGTCTGATTAAGGATTGCCACCCCAGCTTTCTTTCGGTGTCCATTAGTATGGTAAATGGTTTTCCACCCCCTCCCTTTCAATCTGGGGGTGTCTTTGGGTCTAAAATGAGTCTCTTGCAGACAGCATATTGATGGGTCTTGTTTTTTAATCCAATCTGATAGCCTGTGTCTTTTGACTGGGGCATTTAGCCCATTTACATTCAGGGTAACTATTGAAAGGTATGAATTTAGTGCCATTGTATTGCCTGTAAAGTGACTGTTAACTGTATGTTGTCTGTGTTCCTTTCTGATCTTTGCTGCTTTTAGGCTCTCTCTTTGCTTAGAGGACCCCTTTCAATATTTCTTGGAGGGCTGGTTTCGTGTTTGCAAATTCCTTTAGTTTTTGTTTGTCCTGGAAGCTTTTTATCTCTCCTTCTATTTTCAATGACAGCCTAGCTGGATATAGTATTCTTGGCTGCAGATTTTTCTCGTTTAGTGCTCTGAAGATACCTTGCCAGTCCGTTCTGGCCTGCCAGGTCTCTGTGGATAGGTCTGTTGACAATCTAATGTTGCTACCATTGTAGGTTACATATCTCTTCTCCCGAGCTGCTTTCAGGATTTTCTCTTTGTCTCTGAGACTCGTAAGTTTTACTATTAGATTTCGGGGTGTTGACCTACTATTATTGATTTTGAGAGGGGTTCTCTGTGCCTCCTGGATTTTGATGCCAATTTCCTTCCTCACATTAGGGAAGTTCTCTGCTATAATTTGCTCCAATATACCTTCTGCCCCCCTCTCTCTCTTCTTCTTCTTCTGGGATCCCAATTATTCTAATGTTGTTTCATCTTATTGTATCACTTATCTCTCGAATTCTGCCCTCGTGATCCTGTAGTTGTTTATCTCTCTTTTTCTCAGCCTCTTTATTTTCCATCATTTGGTCTTCTATATCACTGATTATTTCTTCTGCCTCATTTCTCCTAGCATTTAGTGCCCCCATTTTTGATTGCACTTCATCAATAGCCTTTTTGATTTCGACTTGGTTAGATTTTAGTTCTCTTATTTCTCCAGAAAGCGTTTCTCTAATAACTTCCACGCTTTTTTCAAGCCCAGCTAGTATCTTTAAAGTCATGATTCTGAACTCTAGGTCCAACATCGTACTAATGTCCGTATTGAGTAGGCCCCTGGCTGATGGTACTACCTCTTCTACTTTTTGCTGAGGTGATTTTTTTCCTCTTGTCATTTTGTCCAGAGGAGAATAGATGAATGAGAGAACAAAATGCTAACAAGTTTACAACGTCCCCAGCAAATATACCTATAGAAATCAGAAAAGACCTGAAACCAGGGGAAAAGAAAGGGAAAGATAGAAAAAAGAAAGAGAAAAAAAGAAAAAATATAAAAACAAAAACAGAACAATACAAAAAAAGCAGAATATGATCAAATATGATCAGGCTAGTGCATAGATCAGTGCCACACACTAGATTTTGGGCGTATTTTGGTCTGTTAGAAAAAAGTGCCTCCTAAAATTTTAAAGGACGAAAAACATATATGTACATAATAAGGGTTGATACAATGAAGGGATGTAAGATGACTGTAAAGATGAAAATTATAAAAGATTTTATAAAAGGACTTGATAAGATAAGAAGTTGTTTGAAAAAAGAAAGAAAATTTAAGAAAAAAAAAAGGAAAAAGGGAGAGAATGTGATCAGGCAGGAGACTAGAACAAAGCCATACACTAGTGATTTAGGGTATATTTTGATCTGTTAGAAGAAACTGTATCTCAAAATTTTAAAGAGAGAACAACTTATATATATATGCCAAAAATAAGGGTAACTACTATGAAGGGATAAAATATGACTCTAAAAATGAAAAATAAAAAATGTTTTTTTTTTTTAAAGGATTGATAAGATGTTGGTTGAAAAAGGGAAAAAGAAAAATAAAAAAAAAACAGTTAACAAAAATTAACTTTGATGAACTAATGAATCATGGTTAAAAAAAAGCCATGAATTCTATGTGCAGTATTCCCCTAGCGCTGGAGTTCTCCCGTTCTCCTTAATCGGTAAACTTGGTCTTGGCTTGCTGGCTGTTCCTGCTGATCTTCTGGGGGAGGGGCCTGTTGTTGTGGTTTCCAAATGTCTTTGCTGAATTGCCCCGCCCTTGTCGGTCCGGGCTAAGCAAGCTGCTCGGGTTTGATCTCAGGAGCTTTTGTTCCCTGCAAGCTCTCGGTAAAGCCTTGGAGGACCAGGGCAAAAATGGTGGCCTCCCAATCTCTACCCGGAGGAGCTGAGAACTCGGGGCCATCTTGCTCCGCCCCCAGTAATTTGTTCTTTTTACTGCCAAACAGAATTCCATTGTATGGATATATACTACAATTTATTTATTCATTCATCTGTTGATGGGCATTTGGATTAGTTCCAGATTTTCACTATTATCAATAATACTATTATGAACATCTGTGTACAATTCTTTCCATGGACATATATTATCCTTTCCATGGGTAAAAGTGGAATTGATCATATGGTAATTATGCATTTAACTATTATTTAATTAAACTATTTATTTTGAGGTATGGATTCACATAAAGTTGTAAGAAATAATGCAGAGATATCCCAAGTACCCTTTAGCCAGGTTCTCCCAGTGGTAACTATGGTACAATATTACAACGAGGAAATTGGCAATGATATAATCCATAAATGTTATGCAGATTTCACCAGCTTTATATGTATTTGTGTGCGTGCACGCGCATGCGCGTACGTGTGTATGTAGTTTTATACAGTTTTATCACATTGTGGAGTTTCTGTTTCTGCCACCATATTCAAAACACAAAGCAGCTCTATCATGACAAGGATCTCTCTTGCTGCCCTTTTACAATAACAACCACCTTCCTTCCCCAATCACAACCCCTATCTGATCCCTGGTAACCAGTAATCTGTTCTCCATCTGAATAATTTTGTCATTTCAAGAATGTTATATAAATAAAAGCATAGAGCATATGACCCATTGATACTGTTTTTCCTCTCTGTATAATTCCCTTAAGATTCACTCAAGTTGTTGTTTATGACAGTAGTTTGTTCCTTTTTCTTGCTAATTAGTATTCCATAGTAAGGATACACCACAATTTAACCATTTACCTATAGAACATCTGAGTTGATTCCAGTTTATGCCTATTATCTATAAGACTGTTAAGAATGTTTTTGTGTAGGGGAGGCGGAGCAAGATGGTGGAGGAGTAGGAGACCTGGATTTTGTCTGGTCTCAGGAATTCAGCTGGATAGGGATCAAACCATTCTGAACACCTACGAACTCAACAGGAGATCAAAGAAAAGAATAGCAACAACTCTCTGAACAGAAAAGTGACCACTTTCTGGAAGGTAGGACGTGCGGAGAAGTGAATCCGAGGCGATATTCGGGAAGATAGACGGCGGGGAGGGGGCCTCCGTCTGCCACTCCTGGCAAGTGATAGAACAGCGGGGCACAAAATCGGACCTTTTAGAAGTCGGCTCTGCAGAGGGACATCGCTCCGTGGCTAAGCAGGGGGTGAAACCCTCACAGGACAGTGTGGTCTCAGGACCCTCGGTGTCACAGAAAGACTGGGGGTGCCTGAGTGCGGCAGAGCTCCCAGGTGTCTGGGCTGGGAAGCCGGCTGCAGAGACGGTGCCGAGGCATGGGCTCTCAGCTCGGGGTTGCCATAAACTGTGATCCACAGCACAGTCGGGCCACTGCTCCTCCAGCAGGGACCCAACAAGCGGCAGAGCCAGGGAGACTCCCCTTCCTCCCCCGGGAGGAGCGGCGCGGGAGCGCACCGCAGGGATCTGCTGGGTTTGCAGACTCCACACGGGGTCGGGTGCCAGAGATAGAAACGCTCGGTCACAGGCTGGGTGAGCACGGAGTGCGGCTAGAGACCGGGGAGACGGGAGTGATTCACTGCTTTTATCCAGGGAAGCACTGAGGAGCGGAGCCCCAGGTTCTCGGCTCCTCCGGGGTGGATATTAGGAGGCCACCATTTTCACTGTCGTCCTCCAAAGCTGTACCGAGAGATTGCAGGGAACAAAAGCTCCCAAGAGCAAACCCGAGCAGATTACTTAGCCCGGACCAGGCAAGGGCGGGGCAATTCCACTTCTGGCAAAGACTTTTGGGAACCATGGCAACAGGCCCCTCCCCCAGAAGATCAGCAAGAACAGCCCACCAAGACCAAGTTTACTGATCAATGAGAACGGCAGAACTCCAGAGCTGGGGGAATACAGCTCATAGAATTCATGGCTTTTTTACCATGATTCTTTAGTCTTTCAAAGTTAATTTTTTTAACTGCCTTTTTTTTTGAATTTTCCGTTTTCCCTTTTTTAACCAACATCTTATCAATCCCTTTTTTAAAAAAATATTTTTATTTTTCATTTTTAGAGTCATTCTATCCCTTCATAGTAGTTACCCTTATTTTTGGCATATATATATAAGTTGTTCTCTCTTTAAAATTTTGAGATACAGTTTCTTCTAACAGATCAAAATATACTCTAAATCTCTAGTGTATGGCTTTGTTCTAGTCTCCTGCTTGATCACATTCTCTCCCTTTTTTTTCTTTTTTTAAAAATCCTCTTCTTTCTTTTTTCAAACAATTTCTTATCTTATCAATTCCTTTTATAATTTTTTTTATAATTTTCATCTTTACAGTCATATTCCATCCCTTCATCGTATCAACCCTTATTTTGGGGGGGAGAAGGAAAGATGGTGGAGGAGTAGGGGACCCTATTTCAACTGGTCCCCAGAATTGAGCTGGATATCTACCAGGCCACTTTAAGCACCAATGAAACCAGCATGAGATGTAAGAAGATCTAGATCTCTACAAACAGAATATTGCAGGAGGTTGGTTTTGAGGTACGAAGTGGGGAGAACTGATTCTGAGGGCAGATATCGGAGGATAAACGGCAGTGGGAGGGAGCCTGTCTGCGGGGATCCTATACCACGGATGAGCGACAGCCTCGTGCACTGGGGACAGGGTACAGACTCGCAGACCGATAGCGATGGGGAAAGGACTTTAGGGCAGCCCCCGGGGCAGAAACCCGGAGAGGCGGGATCGCGCGTGTGATCTGGGGGCAGCTGGTGGTTTTAGAAGCACAAAGGGCAGAGACCTGCCCTGACCTGGAGGCAGGACCTGAGGCACTGTGGAGGGGCGCACAATCCAGGACGCTGCAGTTTATGGCAGCACAGACAGAAACGGAGACAGTGTGGCCTGGAGAGCTCACTGAAGAACAGACTGTGGTCTCTCTGCTCTGAGGTAGAGGGTTGGAAAGGGTCTCTTCTGCTCTGACTCGCTGAAGAGAAGCAGAAAGCCACCAGGGAAAGCCACCAGAGAACAAAACCCCCAAAACTGTTTCCCAATGAGCCCATCCCCCGCCACAGGGGGCAGGGCAACTCCACCCAAACAGAGTTGCTTGAGTAACAGTGTGGCAGACCCCTCCCCCAGAAGACAGGCCGGGAAAACAAGAGGCCAGCAAACCTAAGGTCCCAAGAAAAGAGGTGCATCTTGCTTGGGTTCTGGTCAATAATTTGGACTCTATACATTCCCTCAAACACCCATCAACAGAATGACTAGGAGAAGGAACCCCCAAAATAGAAAAGATTCAGAGATTATGACTTATGCCGCAGATTTACAAATGGATGCAGATATAACCAAGATGTCAGAGATGGAACTCAGGCTAGCAATTGTGAAGACAATGGCTAGAATGGAGAAATCAACTAATGGCAACAAAGAGTCTCTAAGGGCAGAAATGAAAGCTGAATTGGCAGAACTTAAAAATGCTATCAATGAGATCCAATCCAATCTAGATAATCTAACAGCTAGGGTAACTGAGGCAGAAGAACGAATAAGTGACCTGGAAGACAATTTAATAGATAAAAAGGGGAAAGAGGAGGCCAGGGAAAAACAACTCAGAACCCATGAAAATAGAATCAGAGAAATAAGTGACACCAAGAAGCATTCCAATGTCAGAATTATTAGAATCCCGGAGGGAGTGGAGAGAGAGAGATCACTAGAAGATATATTTGAACAAATCGTAGCTGAGAACTTCCCTAATCTGGAGAATGAAACAAACATTCATGTCCTAGAGGCAGAGAGGACCCCTCCAAAGATCAAGGAAAACAGGCCAACACCCCAGCATGTAATAGTAAAACTTGCAAATTGTAGAACGAAGGAAACCGTTTAAGGGCAGTTAGGGGGAAGAGATTCCTTATGTACAGAGGGAGGAACATCAGAATAACGTCAGACCTATCCACAGAGACCTGGCAAGGCAGAAAGGCCTGGCAAGACATATTCAGGGTACTAAACGAGCAGAACATGCAGCCAAGAATACTTTATCCGACAAGGCTGTCATTTAGAATGGATGGAGAGATGCAGAGCTTCCACGACCAGCAGAAACTGAAAGAATATGTGACCACTAAGCTGGCCCTGCAAGAAATATTAAGGGGGATTCTATAAAAGGAGAAAGACCCCAAGAGTGATATACAACAGAAATTTACAGGGACAATCTAAAAAAACAACATCATCACAGGCAACATGATGACAATTAATTCTTATCTTCCAATAATCACTCTCAACGTGAATGGCCTAAATGCTCCCATAAAATGGCACAGGGTTGCAGATTGGATGAAAAGACAGGACCCATCCATATGCTGCCTACAAGAGACTCATTTTGAACCTAAAGATACATCCAGACTGAAAGGGAAAAGATGGAGATCCCGCTTCCATGCCAGCAGACCTCAAAAGAAAGCTGGGGTAGCAATTCTTATATCAGACAAATTAGATTTTAAACTAAAGTCTGTAATTAGAGACACAGAAGGACACTATATCATTCTTAAAGGGTCTATCCAACAAGATCTAACAATTGTAAATATCTATGCCCCCAGCATGGAAGCAACCATCTAAATAAGCTAACTGTTAACCAAAATAAAGAGTCATATTGATAACAATACATTAATTGTAGGAGACCTCAATAGTCCAATCTCAGCAATGGACAGATCATCTAAGCAGAAAATCAACAAAGAAACAAGAGCCTTGAATGATACAATGGACCAGATGGACTTCATAGATATATACAGAACTTTCCACCCTAAAACAACACAATACTCATTCTTCTCGAGCACACATGGAACTTTCTCCAGAACAGACCACATACTGGGTCACAAATCAGGTCTCAACCGATACCAAAAGATTGAGATTATTCCCTGCATATTCTCAGACCACAATGCACTAAAACGGGAACTCAATCACAAGAAAAAAATTGGCAGAAATTCAAACACTTGGAAGCTAAAGACCACTCTGCTCACGAATGTTTGGGTAAGCCAGGAAATCAAAGAAGAACAAACAATTCATGGAAACCAATGAGAATGAAAACACATCGGTCCAAAACCTATGGGATACTGTAAAGGCGGTCCTAAGGGGGAAAAACATAGCCATCCAAGCCTCATTCAAAAAAATAGAAAAATCCTGAATTCACCAACTAACTCTACACCTTAGCGAACTAGAGAAAAAGCAAAAAACGATACCTAAGCCACGCATTAGAAGAGAAATAATTAAAATTAGAGCAGAGATCAATGAATTAGAAACCAGAAACACAGTCAATCAAATCAATGAAACTAGAAGTTTATTCTTTGAAAGAATTAATATCGATAAACCACTGGTCAGACTTATCCAAAAGAAAAGAGAAAGGACCCAAATTAATAAAATGATGAATGAAAGGAGAGAGATCAAAATTAACACCAAGGAAATAGAAACGATTATTAGAAATTATTATCAGCAACTATATGCCAATAAACTGAGCAATCTGGATGAAATGGGGGCCTTCCTGGAAACTGATAATCTGCCAAGACTGAAACAGGAAGAAACTGACAACCTGAATAGGCCAATAACCAGTAACGAGATTGAAGCAGTGATCAAAAACCTCCCCCCAAAAAAGAGTACAGGACCTGATGGATTCCCTGGGGAATTCTACCAAACATTCAAAGAAGAAATAATACCTATTCTACTGAAGCTGTTTCAAAAAACAGAAATGGAAGGAAAACTTCCAAACTCATTCTATGAGGCCAGCATTACCTTAATCCCCAACCCAGGCAAAGGCCCCATCAAAAAGGAGAATTTCAGACCAATATCCCTGATGACTATGGATTCCAAAATCCTCAATAAAATCCTAGCTAATAGGATCCAACAATACATTAAAAGGATCATCCTCCACGACCAAATGGGATTTACCCCTGGGATGCAAGCATGGTTCAACATTCGCAGATCAATCAATGGGATAGAACACATTAATAAGAGGAGGGAGATGAACCATATGGTCCTCTCAATTGAGGCAGAAAATGCATTTGACAAAATACAACATCCTTTCCTGATTAAAACTCTTCAGAGTATAGGGATAGAGGGAACATTCCTCAGGTTCATAAAATCCATCTATGAAAAACCCACAGTGAATATCATCCTCAATGGGGAAAAGCTGAGAGCCTTTCCCTTAAGATCAGGAACACGTCAAGGATGCCCACTCTCGCCACTATTGTTCAACATGGTACTAGAAGTCCTGGCAACAGCAATCAGACAACAAAAAGAAATAAAATGTATTCATATTGGCAAAGAAGAAGTCAACTCTCTCTTTTCGCAGAGATATGACATGATACTTTGTGTGGAAAATCCAAAAGCCTCCACCACCAAATTACTAGAACTCATACAGCAATTCAGTACTGTGGCAGGATACAAAATCAATGCACAGAAATCAGTTGCTTTCTTATACACTAACAATGCAACTGTAGAAAGAGAAATTAGAGAAACGATACCATTTACAATAGTACCAAAAACCATAAGATGCCTCGGAATAAACCTAACCGAAGAGGTAAAGGAGCTATACTCTAGGAACTACAGAACACTCATGAAAGAAATTGAAGAAGACACAAAAAGGTGGAAAAATATTCCCATGCTCATGGATTGGAAAAATAAACATTGTTAAAATGTCTATGCTACCCAGAGCAATCTATACCACCTTCAATGCCATCCCGATCAAAATTCCAATGACATTTTTCAAAGTGCTGGAACAAACAATCCTAAAATTTGTATGGAATCAGAAAAGACCCCGAATCGCCAAGGAAATGTTGAAAAAGAAAAACAAAGCTGGGGGCATCACGTTGCCCGATTTCAAGCTATATTACAAAGCTGTGATCACCAAGATAGCATGGTACTGGCGCAAAAACAGACCTATAGACCAATGGAACAGAATAGAGAACCCAGATATGGACCCTCAACTCTATGGTCAAATAATCTTTGACAAAGCAGGAAAAAACATGCAATGGAAAAAAGACAGTCTCTTCAATAAATGGTGCTGGGAAAATTGGACAGCCACATGCAGAAGAATGAAACTCGACCATTCTCTAACACTATTCACAAAGATAAACTCAAAGTGGATGAAAGACCTCAGTGTGAGACAGGAATCCATCAAAATCCTAGAGGAGAACATAGGCAGTAACCTCTTTGACATCGCCCACAGCAACTTCTTTCAAGATACATCTCCAAAAGCTAATGAAACAAAAGCAAAAATGAACTTTTGGGACTTCATCAAGATGAAAAGCTTCTGCACAACAAAGGAAACAGTCAACCAAACAAAGAGGCAACCCACAGAATGGGAGAAGATATTTGCAAATGACACTACAGATAAAGGGCTGGTAACCAAGATCTATAAAGAACTTCTCAAACTCAACACCCAAAAAACAAATAATCAAGTCAAAAAGTGGGCAGCAGATATGAAAAGACACTTCTCTGAAGAAAACTTACAAACGGCTAACAGACACACGAAAAAAACGTTCATCATCATTAGCCATCAGGGAAATTCGAATCAAAACCACATTGAGATACCACCTTATACCAGTTAGAATGGCAAAAATGGACAGGGAAAGAAACAACAAATGTTGGAGAGGTTGTGGAGAAAGGGGAACCCTCTTACACTGTTGGTGGGAATGCAAGTTGGTACAGCCACTTTGGAAAACAGTGTGGAGGTTCCTCAAAAATTTTAAAATAGAGCTAACCTATGACCCAGCAATTGCACTTCTGGGTATTTACCCCAAAGACACAGATGTAGTGAAAAGAAGGGCCATATGCACCCCAATGTTCATAGCACCAATGTCCGCAATAGCCCAACTGTGGAAAGGGCCAAGATGCCCTTCAACAGATGAATGGATAAAGAAGACGTGGTCCATATGTACAATGGAATATTACTCAGCCATCAGAAAGGATGAATACCCAACTTTTACATCCACATAGATGGGACTGGAGGAGATGATGCTAAGTGAAATAAGTCAAGCAGAGAAAGTCAATTATATGGTTTCATTTATATGTGGAACATAAGGAATAGCAGGGAGGGCATTAGGAGAAGGAAGGGAAAAATGAGGGGGTGGAATTGGAGGGAGAAATGAACCATGAGAGACTATGGACTCAGAAACAAACAGGGTTTTAGAGGGGAGGAGGGAGGGGGCATTGGTTAGCCTGGTGATGGGTATTAAGGAAGGCACATACTGCATGGAGCACTGGGTGTTATACGAAAACAATGGATCGTGGATCACCACATGAAAAACTAATGATGCATGGTGACTAACATAACATAATAAAATTTAAAAAAAGAGAGAAAAACAAAACAAACAAACAAAAACCCTTATTTTTGTAATATATAAGTTTTTCTTTCTTTAAAATTTTGGGAGGCACTTTCTTCTAACAGATCAAAATACACACAAAATCTAGTGTGTGCCACTGATCTATACAACAGCCTGATCATATGTGATCAATTCTGGGTTTTTTTTGTTTTGTTCTGTTTTTGTTTGTTTTTATCTTTTTCTTTTTTCTTTCTTTCCCTTTCTTTTCCCCCTGTTTCAGGTCTTTTCTGATTTGTTTAGAGAATATTTTCTGGGGACATTGTTACCCAGTTAGCATTTTGTTCTCTCATTCATCTATTCTCCTCTGGACAAAATGACAAGACGGAAAAAATCACCTCAACAAAACGAACAAGAGGTAGTACCGTCTACCAGGGACCTATTCAATACGGACATTAGTATGATGTCGGACCTAGAGTTCAGAATCATGACTTTAAAGATACTAGCTGGGCTTGA
Organism: Zalophus californianus; assembly: GCF_009762305.2. NCBI lineage: Eukaryota > Metazoa > Chordata > Mammalia > Carnivora > Otariidae > Zalophus > Zalophus californianus. Next base: position 47,002,739 of record NC_045607.1, read on the forward strand.
AAAAAGTGTGGAAGTTATTAGAGAAACCCTTTCTGGAGAAATAAAAGAACTAAAATCTAACCAAGTCAAAATCAAAAAGGCTATTAATGAGGTGCAATAAAAAATGGGGGCACTAACTGCTAGGATAAATGAGGCAGAAGAAAGAATCACCGATATAGAAGACCAAATGATGGAAAATAAAGAGGCTGAGAAAAAGAGAGAGAAACAACTACAAGATCACGAGGGCAGAATTCAAGAGATAAGCGATACCATAAGACAAAACAACATTAGAATAATTGGGATCCCAGAAGAAGAAGAAAGAGAGAGAGGGGCAGAAGGTATATTGGAGCAAATTATAGCAGAGAACTTCCCTAATGTGGGGAAGGAAACAGGCATCAAAATCCAGGAGGCACAGAGAACCCCTCTCAAAATCAATAATAGTAGGTCAACACCCCGAAATCTAATAGTAAAACTTACGAGTCTCAGAGACAAAGAGAAAATCCTGAAAGCAGCTCGAGAGAAGAGATATGTAACCTACAATGGTAGAAACATTAGATTGGCAACAGACGTATCCACAGAGACCTGGCAGGCCAGAAAGGACTGGCATGAGATCTTCAGAGCACTAAATGAGAAAAATCTGCAGCCAAGAATACTATATCCAGCTAGTCTGTCATTGAAAATTGAAGGAGAGATAAAAAGCTTCCAGGACAAACTAAAACTAAAGGAATTTGCAAACACGAAACCAGCCCTCCAAGAAATATTGAAAGGGGTCCTCTAAGCAAAGACAGACCCTAAAAGCATCATAGATCAGAAAGGAACACAGACAATATACAGTGACAGTCACCTTACAGGCAATACAATGGCACTAAATTCATATCTTTCAATAGTTACCCTGAATGTAAATGGGCTATTATATTGGATATTATAAAATGATTGGATAAAAAAACAAGACCCATCGATATGCTGTCTGCAAGAGACATATTTTAGACCCAAAGACACCCCCAGATTGAAAGGGAGGGGGTGGAAAACCATTTACCATACTAATGGACACTGAAAGAAAGCTGGGGTGGCAATCCTTAATCAGACATTAGATTTTAAAACAAAGACTGTAATAAGAGATGAGGAAGGACACTATATCCTACTTAAAGGGTCTATCCAACAAGAAGATCTAACAATTGTAAATATCTATGCCCCTAACATGGGAGCAGCCAATTATATAAGGCAATTAGTAACAAAAGCAAAGAAACACATTGACAACAATACAATAATAGTGGGGGACTTTAACATCCCCCTCACTGGAATGGACAGATGATCTAAGAAAAAGATCAACAAGGAAATAAAGACTTTAAATGACACACTGGACCAAATGGACTTCACAGACATATTCAGAACATTCCATCCCAAAGCAACGGAATACACATTCTTCTCTATTGCCCACGGAACATTCTCCAGAATAGATCACATCCTAGGTCACAAATCAGGTCTCAACCACTACCAAAAGATTGGGATTATTCCCTGCATATTTTCAGACCACAATGCTTTGAAACTAGAATTCAATCACAGGAGGAAAGTCGGAAAGAACTCAAATACATGGAGGCTAAAGAGCATCCTACTAAAGAATGAATGGGTCAACCAGGAAATTAAAGAAGAACTAAAAAAATTCATGGAAACCAATGAAAATGAAAACACAACAGTTCAAAATCTTTGGGACACAGCAAAGGCAGTCCTAAGAGGAAAGTATATAGCAATACAAAGAAACAAGAAAGGTCTCAAATACACAACCTAACCCTACGCCTAAAGGAGCTAGTGAAAAAACAGCAAATAAGGCCTAAACCCAGCAGGAGAAGAGAAATAATAAAGATTATAGCAGAAATCAATGAAATAGAAACCAAAAGAACAGCAGAAGAGATCAACAAACCTAGGAGCTGGTTCTTTGAAAAATTAACTAGATTGATAAACAGCTGGCTAGACTTATCAAGAAGAAAGGAGAAATGACCCAAATAAATAAAATCATAAATGAAACAGGAGAGATCACAACCAACACCAAAGAAATACAAACAATTATAAGAACATATTATGAGCAACTTTATGCCAGCAAATTAGATAATCTGGAAGAAATGGGTGCATTCCGAGAGACCTATAAACTACCAAAACTGAACCAGGAAGAAAGAGAAAACCTGAACAGACCTATAGCCACTAAGGAAATTGAAGCAGTCATCAAAAATCTCCCAACAAACAAAAGCACAGGGCCAGATGGCTTCCCAGGGGAATTCTACCAAACATTTAAAGAAGAATGAATACCTATTCTTCTGAAACTGTTCCAAAAAATAGAAATGGAAGGAAAACTTCCAAACTCGTTTTATGAGGCTACCATTACCTTGATCCCCAAACCAGACGAAGACCCTTTCAAAAAGGAGACTTACAGACCAATATCCTTGAAGAACATGGATGCAAAAATTCTCACCAAAATCCTAGCCAATAGGATCCAACAGTACATTAAAAGGATTATTCACCATGACCAAGTGGGATTTATCCCTGGGCTGCAAGTTTGGTTCAACATCCACAAATCAATCAATGTGATACAATACATTAACAAAAGAAAGAACAAGAATCCTATGATCCTCTCAATAGATGCAGAAAAAGCATGTGACAAAGTACAGCATCCTTTCTCGATCAAAACTCTTCAGAGTATAGGGATAGAGGGTACATACCTCAAGATCATAAAAGCCATCTATGAAAAACCTACAGCGAATATCATTCTCAATGAGGAAAAACTGACAGCTTTCCCCATAAGGTCAGGAACGCAGCAGGGATGTCCATTACCACCACTGCTATTCAACATAGTATTAGAAGTCCTAGCCACAGCAATCAGACAACAAAAAGAAATCAAAGGCATCCAAATCGGCAAAGAAGTCAAACTCTCACTCTTTGCAGATGATATGATACCCTATGTGGAAAACCCAAAAGATTCCACCCCAAAATGCTAGAACTCATACAGGAATTCAGTAAAGTGGCAGGATATAAAATCAATGCACAGAAATCAGTGGCATTCCTATACACCAACAACAAGACAGAAGACAGAGAAGTTAAGGAATCAATCCCATTTACAGTTGCACCCAAAACCATAAGATACCTACGAATAAATCTAACTAAAGAGGCAAAGGATCTGTACTCAGAACTAACTATAAAATACTTATGAAAGAAATTGAGGAAGACACAAAGAAATGGAAAAACGTTCCATGCTCATGGATTGGAAGAACAAATACTGTGAGGATGTCAATGCTACCTAGAGCAATCTACACATTTAATGCAATCCCCATCAAAATACCATCCACGTTTTTCAAAGAAAAGGAAAAAATTATCCTAAAATTTGTGTGGAACCAGAAAAGAGCCCGAATAGCCAGAGGAAATTTGAAAAAGAAAAGCAAAGCTGACGGCATCACAATTCCGGACTTCCAGCTCTATTACAAAGCTGTTATCATCAAGACAGTATGGTACTGGCACAAAAACAGACACATAGATCAATGGAACAGAATTGAGAGCCCAGAAATGGACCCTCAACTCTATGGTCAACTCATCTCTGACAAAGCAGGAAAGAATGTCCAATGGAAAAAAGACAGTCTCTTCAACAAATGGTGTTGGGAAAATTGGACAGCCACAAGGAGAAGAATGAAACTGGACCATTTCCTTACAGCACACACAAAAACAGACTCAAAATGGTTGAAAGACCTAAACGTGAGACAGGAGTCCATCAAAATCCTAAAGGAGAACACAGGCAGTAACCTCTTCGACCTCAGCCACAGCAACTTCTTCCTAGAAACATCGCCAAAGGCAAGGGAAGCAAGGGCAAAAATGAACTATTGGGACTTCATCAGATAAAAAGCTTTTGCACAGCAAAAGAAACAGTCAACAAAACCAAAACCAGAATGGGAGAAGATATTTGCAAATGACATATCAGATAAAGGGCTAGTATCCAAAATCTCTAAAGAACTTATCAAACTCAACACCAAAAGGACAAATAATCCAATCAAGAAATGGGCAGAAGACATGAACAGACATTTTTCAAAGAAGACATCCAAATGGCCAACAGACACGTGAAAAAGTGCTCAACATCGCTCGGCATCAGGGAAATCCAAATCAAAACCTCAATGAGATACCACCTCACACCCGTCAGAATGGCGAAAATTAACAAGTCAGGAAACGACAATGTTGGCAGGGATGCGGAGAAAGGGGAACCCTCCTACACTGTTGGTGGGAATGCAAGCTGGTGCAAACACTCTGGAAAACAGTATGGAGGTTCCTCAAACAGTTGAAAATAGAGCTACCATACGATCCAGCAATTGCACTACTGGGTATTTACCCCAAAGATACAAATGTATGGATCCGAAGGGGTATGTGCATCCCAATGTTTATAGCAGCAATGTCCACAATAGCCAAACTGTGGAAAGAGCCAAGATGTCCATCGACAGATGAATGGATAAAGAAGAGGTGGTATATATACACAATGGAATATTAATGCAGCCATCAAAAGGAATGAGATCTTGCCAATTGCAACATCGTGGATGGAACTGGAGGGTGTTATGCTGAGTGAAATAAGGCAATCAGAGAAAGACATGTATCATATGACCTCACTGATATGAGGAATTCTTAATCTCAGGAAACAAACTGAGGGTTGCTGGAGGCAGGGTGGGGTGGGAGGAATGGGGTGGCTGGGTGATAGACATTGGGGAGGGTATGTACTATGGTGAGCACTGTGAATTGTGCAAGACTGTTGAATCACAGACCTGTTCCTCTGAAACAAATAATGCAATATATGTTAAGAAAAAAAAAAAAGGAAGATAGCAGGAGGGGAAGAATGGGGGGGGAATCAGAGGGGGAGATGAACCATGAGCGACTATGTACTCTGAAAAGCAAACTGAGGGTTCTAGAGGGGAGGTGGGTGGGAGGATGGGTTAGCCTGGTGATGGGTGTTAAAGAGGGCATGTTCTGCATGGAGCACTGGGTGTTATGCACAAACAATGAATCATGGAACGCTACATCAAAAACTAATGATGTAATGTATAGTGATTAACATAACTATAAAAATTTTTAAAAAAGAGTGTTTTTGTGTAAATGTAATGGTGCAACTGCTGAGTCATGGTAGTTGAGTGCTTTATAAGAAACATCAAATTGGGGTGCCTAGGTGATTTCAGTTGTTTAAGCGTCTGTCTTCAGCTCAGGTCATGATCCCTGGGTCCTAGGATTGAGCCCCACATTGGGTTCCCTGCTCAGCGGGGAGTCTGCTTCTCCTTCTTCCTTTGTTCATGCTTTTTCTCTCTCTCTCTCAAAATAAATACATAAAATCTTAAAAATAAGAAAAGAAACATCAAATTTTTTTCCAGAGTGTTCTTACCATTTTATACTCCCACAAGCAGTGTACGAGTGATCCAATTTCTCCTTATCATCCCCAGCATTTTTTAAAATTTTAGCCATTTGGATAGACATGCAGAGCTATTCCATTGTGGCTTTAATTTGCATTTGGCTAATGGTAATGTTGAACATCTTTATGTACTTAATTGTCATCTGTATATCCTCTTCAGTAAAATGCCTGTGTATGACTTTTGCCCATTTTATATTTGGACTGCTTTCTTATTGTTGGGTTTTTTTATTTCTTTATATACTTTAGGTCCAAGTCCTTTTTTGGATATGTGGCTTACAAATATTTTCTCTCAGTCTGTAGCTTATTCTTTTCATACTTTTAACAAAGTTTTTGGCAGAGCAAATGTTTTAAATTTTGATGTGACCCAATTTATCAATTTTTCCCTTTATGGATAATGTTTTTAATATCAAGTTTAAGAGCTCTTTGCCTAGCCCCAGAACCTGAAGGTTTTCTTTTATTTTTTTTTAAGCTTTACAGTTTCATGTTTTACATTTAAGTCTCTGATTCATTCTGAGTTATTTTTTGTATAGGTTGTGAGGATTAAGTCATGGATTTATCTTTTTTTGCTTTCCTTTTTCTTTTCTCTTCCTCCAACTTTGTTCTTTTCCTTCAATATTGTGTTGGCTATTCTGGGTCTTTTGCCTTTCCATATAAACTTTAGAATCAGTTCATTGGTATCCACAAAATAACTTAATGGGATTTTTGTTGGGATTCCATTGAATCATAGATCAATTTGGAAAGAACTGACATCTCGACAATATTGAGTCTTCCTATCCATAAACATGGAATATTTCTCCACTGATTAAGTTCCTTCATTTCATTCATCAGAGTTTTGTAGTTTTGCCCATATATATCTTGTATATATTTTGTTAGATTTATACCCAAGTATTTTATTTATTTGCATGCTAATATAAATGATATTTTGTTTTCAATTTCAAATTCTACTTTTCCATTGTTGGTATATAGGGAAGCACTTGACTTTTGCATACCTTGTATCCTGCAAACTTGCTATAATTGCTTATTATTTCAGGAGCTGTTTTTTATTAATTCTTTTGGATTTTCCACATAGATGATTTGGTGTCATCTGTGAACAAAGAGAGTTTTATATATTCCTTCCCAATTTGTATACCTTTATTTTGTCTTGTCTTATTGTATTAGTAGTAATTTCTATTTTGATGTTGAAAGAGAGATGAGAAGGGAATTCATTGCCTTGTACCTAATCTTCGTATGAAACCTTTAAGTTTCTCACCATTGTATGATGTTAATGGTAGGATTTTTGTATATAATCTTTATCAGGTTGAGAACATTTCAGTTCCTAGTTTACTTAGACTTTTTATCATAAATGGATGTTAGCACTACTATCTTCTTATTGTTTTGTCTCCTAAGTTGTCTTCCTACCATTCTTGATCCTCTGTAATCTATTTTTAAAGCAAGTGCAGAGTGATACTGGTAAAACTTACATCAGAACTCATTCATCAATATCCCCAATAAGTTCCCATCTCACTCAGAGAAAACCTTAATACCTTATAATAACCCACCAAATCCTACATGATCTGGCCCTATCTGTCTTGCGAGACTTTGATCTCCTACCTTTTTACTCTTTTAGTAAATTCTAATCTAGCATCACTGATCTGCTTGCAGCTCTTCAAAAACTCCAGTCATTCTATTTACTCAGGGCCTTTGCTCTCAGGGTTCCCTATGCCCAGAATGGCTTCCACCAGATACCCACTTGGCTTACTCCCTCACTTGCTTCACATTTTTACTGAAGCATTTCTGCCCATCTCTCCTACTCCCCAGTCTTTGCAGCCTTGTCTCTTATTTACTTTTTCCCCTTTGTCACCTTCATTATCTATGTACCACATGCATCTCCATTATCTATTGCCACAATAATATTGCATAACAAATGACCACTAAGACTCAATGGCATACAATAATAAATAATGAATATTTGTTTTTACTCATGACTCTGTGGGTAGCCTAGGTGGTTCTGCTGATTAATACTGAACTCAGTTTTCTTGGCTAAGCTCACTTATCATCTGAATTCTACCTTTTTGTTTTGGATGGGAGCATCTCGGCCCAGGATGGCCTCTCACCTTATTCTCATGGGAGACGGAGTATTCAGAGAGAGAGAGTAGAAACGTATAAGACATCTTTTGCCAAGGTTCAGAATCACCACACTGTCACTTCCATCACATTTTATTTTCCAAAACAAGTTTAAAAACTAGCCTATATTCAAGGTTTGTGCAAAGCCGCACTGTAAAAGGGCTTACAAATAGTAAGGTAATTAACTGAAACCAAAAAATCTGATCAGTCTGCCACATTGCATGCTTATTAATATACTTTGCTTATCACCATCCATCTTTAAAGAATATAAGTTCTAAAAGGCCAAAAATTTTGTCTATTAAATGCTTTATCCAAAATACCTATAATTTTCCTGGCACATAACAGAAATTCAATAATTATTTATTGAATAAGATGGGAAATGAAATGAAAGGGAAATCTTCTAATGGTATTAGTTTGTTCTTTAAATGAATTTTTCCAAGTGTTCTCTTCCAATTTAAATAACTTTTTGGAAATAGTCTTTCTAATTCAGAATGGAATTCATGGCTTTTGAAATTATGCCAGTCTTCAGGTGCATTTGGCATATAAAGTTTAGAAAGCAGCATCTGCATAAAGCTACGAAGGAAAAATATAAGCATTAAGATGTGCTATGTCCACCTAATTGGGGAGATTAATTGTAATTGTAGAAATTAAATTATTATTTGGGTTGGGAATTATCTCATAAGTTTCATTGTGATTAGCACGACTTACTCATAATTGTTTCTACCAACATGGTTTTGCCAGATTTCCAGACAGAAGAGCCTTTTGGTTTCATTTAAATCCAGGTCTTTTACAGACAAATGACCTATAGAAGTATCATTACTTCTACTCCAAAATTACCCCAGAGATAATCTCAATCTTACTCAATTATTCCTTGACTCTGATGTTAAGGGATCATAGTTTGGAAAAAGTATACTTAAAATATCCTGTATCCCTATCTTCTTGAAAGGTAGAAAATTTTCTATAGAATAGTTTTTAAGTCTAAAGTGTTACAGCTATGAGAACTTTACAAAGACTCACTGAGCCATGAATTCTTGATTTCTATACTTCTATATTTATGTATTTTTATATATCCATATCATACTTTAATAAAATGCTTATTTTAAAAACTATAGTTTTGTGTATAATCTTACTTACAGAATTAAAACACTAGAGAAATACTACATCAAATTTTGTAACCAATAGAAACATATATCTGTTCTAATTCCTATTCCTTTTAAAATCTATTTATCAATCTGGACCTTTCTGTATTACATTAAATTAAGAACATGAGTAAGTTTTTGAATACAACCTAATTCTTTTTTAAAGGGACTTAATTCTTCTTTCCTCTAAATGCTTCTTGGCTTTCCACATCTCCTCTTAACCTCTCCTTCAGCCTAGTGAAGAAGTTTGTGGTACAATTTATAGATTTCTTCATAAACCCAGTTAGTTTTTCCTGCTATAATGAGGAAAAGAAATTAAATCAAAAGTTCATTATTGGGACACATATTTTATTCTCTATAATATTTGCATTTCATTCCCATATAATGCTGATATATTTACATTTTGTAAATCCACATTCCACATTATTTGAGGACAATTTATAGATTTTTCTCCATATATTTCAAAGCACTATAGTTGACTCCACTGGGGGAATAATATTTAAAATATTGTCCATAGCTATATAAGTATCTCTCAGTGAGAGACTAAATGACTGGCCACATAAAGTGCTGATGAGAATCACTGCATTCAGAAGTTGATTCTAACTGACTGCCAATGTTTACATTAAAGTTGTAAAAAGACAGAGTTTAAGGGCTGAATTCAAAAAGGGCTGAATTCATTTGACTGCACTGTTTCAATGGCATAAACATGCAACCTCTTATTCAGGCCAATCGCTAAGTTCTCATTTCACGAGTTAGACATTCCAAGACAAAGCAGAAAGAGATGTGTTAAAGATTAGACTTGCAAATTTTGGAATACATAGTGTCAGTCTAGTGATGTTAAAACATCCATTTAGAATAACTCACAGAGTAACTGCAGCATATTACAAAGTGGAATCATGAATATGCAATCAGCAAATGGTTCTGGAGCCTGATCACCATCTCTGTCAATTATAGTAGTCAGTTTCTGTGATGGTACCTTGGCACTTTGACAGTGATTATACCTTTACATGATGTATTGCAGATATTATGCTTCAGTTGTTTACAAATAGAACCATATCTTACTCTTTCACTGTAAGAATAGAGTGTGTTAAGTAAGGAAAATATTCCTCATAATAAATCTTCCACTTAAGTCATTCATGCATGATGAGACTGGGAATATCATATGATGTCACTACCACATGACAAAAGCAACCCCCTAGCTCCCTCTTTCTTTTTTTTTTTAAAGATTTTTATTTATTTATTTGAGAGAGAGAATGAGATAGAGAGAGAGCATGAGAGGGGAGAGGGTCAGAGGGAGAAGCAGACTCCCTGCTGAGCAGGGAGCCCGATGTGGGACTCGATCCCGGGACTCCAGGATCATGACCTGAGCCAAAGGCAGTCGCTTAACCAACTGAGCCACCCAGGCGCCCTAGCTCCCTCTTTCTATTATTCTTAAAAGTGAAGTAATGTGGAGCTTTTTTCAGGTTAACTAAAAAGAAATGCATAAAGGATTAACTCACGACATAGTGCCCCTCACTCTAAAAAAGCAGGCTAGTCCAAAGACAAATCTGTTTTTAAATATAAAGCAAAATTATAAGATAGACATATAGGTGTCAATTAGGACAAAATTATCTGGATCAGATATAGTTTGGCCTGCTCTTTTATCCTACAAAAAGTCGCTTATTTGCTTATATGTAGGTATCAAATTTGCCTTCAAAAATGCAATCTCAATTGGTTTGTTTAGATAGTAATTTTTTTCCAATGCTTAGTTGCCTAAACTTCAGGTAAAAGTATGAGGGAGACTAAATAATCAGATAATTCCTCAATTTACCAATTAATTTTATCAGTATAGTTATTTAAATAAAAACCTCATTATTTAATGCTGCTATAAGGTATGCAAACCTTTTCATTCATATACCTCTAAATATCAAGGTTTTTGCTATCCATATAAATGTTATATATAAATGTTAAGCTTAATTTTTTGTAATTTTCTACCAACAGAAAGTTTTATAGATTCAGCACTTTATGCTTAGCCATTGTTTCAGGAAGTTCAGAGATTCATAGTTAGGGAACACTATCACTAAAATAAACTGTGGAAGTCATATTGTTGAAATCACTTTCCTCTCATCACCTTCCTGTGCAAACATTTTTCAGATAAGAATGGAATTTGGTACAGGTCACATAGCTAAGGTCAAAACCAGATCTTCAAATCAGAACTCCGGTTTCACAATCAAGTGTCATTTTCACCACACCACAGTCTTTTTATGTTTAATGTAATGGTATAAAGGATTCCAGAAAGGGCAGATAAAAAGGGAGAAGTAAACTATAGGACTGTGTCTCCCTGGAAAAAACTAAAGCCTTAGATCTAAACATAGAATTGTGGAATGATCTAGATCTTGAAATGTCCCCTCACAACAATGGGATATTCCTCACAGACAAGATGAACTAAACTCTGGTACAGGACATTAAACAAAACCTTAGAAAAAAGGACAGAGTACAGAATTTCTAAAAATAAGTACTAGCATTTCAGCTCATCTTTTTCTGTAACATTTCTCTATAGTCTACCTCCACTAGGCTACATAAGCGGTTATATCACACAAAATAAGCACTCACAAAATAGTGTTCATTTGGGGGAAATTGTTTCATATCCAATGGGGAAAGAAGTTAAAATCACCAAGACTGTTTCAGAGAAAAAAGACTGTGAGAGCTGCTGCTCAAACTTGAGTGATATAAAGAAAGAATGGTAGACGATTCCACTCCATAGGGATGAAAAGGGGGGAAAAAAAAAAAAAAGAACATGGTATATAAAAGGTAGACAAAGTGCCCAGCTCTGACAAAAATATTCATGAATTGAAGTGATTGTTCCTAATCACTTTAAAATCTAGAACTTGTTAAGAATAATTCAATAATATTACATTTTGACATGAAATTAAAAGGTATATTTAACTGAGATTGTAGACTTGCAAAAACATAGAAGGACACTAAAGAACAATAAACCTAAACTGACAAATAAATTAGAGACAGCAATGAACATCACAGTCACTACTGAAATTGAGATCTTTTCATAGAGGAAAAGATTGAAACAACGCTATCAAAAGTAGACAAAGAGATTAAGTCAGAGAAAACTCGATAGTAAAGAAAGCAGGTAGGCTCAAGAAAAAGAGGTGTGGCTGGAGTAGAAAACTGATCAAATGAAATGGAAGATACATTAAAATAGTTATGAAAAGTTTACAAACCTAAAGTGAGAAAAGAACTAAATCTGTAAATTGAGAGAGCAGAGTATTCAAAATGTAAAATTAGATACACAACACCAAGATGTTTTATTTAAGCTACTGTTGAAAAGATGGTAATCAACAAAAGGAATAAGATAGACTAACATCAGAATCACCATAGAAATCATCAATGCCAGATGGCAAAGAAATATTTACCAATGTTGCTCACAACATTGTGCTTGAAGTCCAGGTTAGCACAATAAGCCAACTCCCCCCACAAAAAAAAAGTGAGTAAAAGTTATACCAATTGTGAAGGAAGAAATACAACTCTTTCTTTGCAGATGGCATGATTGTCTATGTAGAAAACAAATAAATAAATAAACCCCAAACTCCCAGAACTACTAAGTGAGTATAACAAATTTTAAGGACACAAGACTAATATAAAAAAGTTAACTGCTTTCCTATATACCGGTAATGAACAACTGGATTATCAAATAAAAATTTATACTAGCACAAAAATTAAATATTTAAGTAGAAATTTAACAAAATATGTACACTATCTAGATGTGGAAAACTACAAAGCTCTGATGAAAGAAATCAAAGAAAATCTAAATAAATGAAGAGATTATCCATGTTCATGGATGGAAAAACTCAATATTGTTAAAATACCAGTTATTCTCAATTTGATCTATAGATTCATGCAGTCTCAATCAGAAAGCTAGCAAACTATTTCATCCATACTGACTAACCATTTCTAAAGTTTTTATGAAAAGGTACCAGATTTTAAGACTTCCTCTAAGGCTACAGTAATCAAAACAATGTGGCATTGGCAAAGAATAGACACTTAGATCAATGGAACAGAATAGAAAGCCCCAAAATAGACTCAACCAAATAAATTCAACTGATCTTTCAAAAAGGAGCAAAGGCAATTCAACAGAGAAAGAATAGTTTTTTCAACAAATGGTGCTAGAACAATTGGGTGTTCATACGGGGAAAAAAATCAACCTAAATATAAACCTCACATTTCACAAATTTACCTCAAAACGAATCATAAATATAAATGTAAAATGTAAAACTGCAAAACATGTAGAATACATATGAGAATATCTAGGCAGCATTTATTTGGTGATGAGGTTTTAAATATAAAAACCAAAAACATGATACATGAAAGAAAAATTAATAAATTGGACTTTATTAAAATTAAAAACTGCTTTGCAAAAGTCACTTTTAAGAGAATGTAAAGAAAAGCTACACACTGGAAGGAAATATTTTGGAGTACATATCTGATAAAGGATTTTTACCTAAAATATACAAAGAACACTTAAAACTCAATAATAAGAGACAAACAACCTGATTTAAAAATGGACAAAAGATCTTACCTGACAACTCATCAAAGAAGATATAAAAATGACAACTAAGCTTATGAAAAGATTCTCAGCACTAGTTCTCTAGGAAATTGCAAATTAAAACAACAATGAGATACCATTACACCCCTATTAAAATAACTAAAATCCAAAAAGCTGACATTAGCATTTCTTAGCAAGAATGCATAACAAGAGAAACTCTTAATTATTACTGGTGGAAATGACAAATAGTACAGCCACTTTGAAAGACAGCTGAGCAGTTTCCTACAAAGCTGAACATTGTCTTACTATCTGATCCAGCATTCTCCTAAGTATTTACCCAACTGATGTGAAAACTTATGTCTACATAAAAACCTAAATGTAAATGTTTATAGCAGCATTATTCATAATCACATACACACACAAAAACTGAAAGCAATCAAGATATCCTTCAGTAGGTGAATAGTAAACACACTGTGCTATATGCATACAATAGAATATTATTCTGCAATTACAAAAATGAGCTATCAAACATGAAAAAGACATGAATGAATTTTAAACGGATTTGTGAATTTTAAATGGCTAAGTGAAAGAAGTCAGTCTGAAAAAGCTGCATAATGTATGATTACAATTATAACATTCTGGGAATGGCAGAACTATATAGAAGCAAAAAGATCAGTGAATATCAGGAGTTGGGAGGAAGGAGGAGGGTTGGATAAGTGAATCATAAAGGAGTTTAGGGCTGTGAAATTATTCTGGATGATATCATGCATTTGTATAACATCTGTAATGACCATAATGACACTGTACATTTGTAAAAACCCATAGAATTTTAAAGCATAAAGAGTGAAACAATGTATGCAAATTAAAAAGAAATCATTTAAAAGGTTAAGAATTGCAGAATGTGACAAAACAATCTATGTGCATTAGAAAGGTATGACACAAACTCACCTAATGGGTGGTGGAGTAAGATACTTAAGTAACTTTGGAAATGAATGGACTTTGTAAAAATAAGGACAAAAGAAATTGTACATAAATCCGGTACTCTTGTTCACTGTTTCCCAGAGGGTACAGGTTAATGATTCTGATAGCTGTGCATATATACTAAAATTGAACAATTAAGTAAATGGATGGCTAATGGTGGGTACCAGGTTTCTCATAATTGGAGTGGGAGTTCACAAGCAAGTGAAGAACGTAGACTCAAATGATTCACCTGGTAATGGATTAGAATTGAAAGTATCAGAATGAACTCATATTTATAGAGATAAAAAGGTTTGTATATGTATGTATATACGTCTATATATATGCACACACAAATATATTAGTACAAACATATATATTTGCTTGCTGTTTTAGCTGAAAGGTCCCAGAAGCAATGACACCCCAACAGCAAGGAGCACACCTAGTATTCAGATCTTGGTTTCAAATATCATTCTCCAGAAAAAATAGAAGGGAGGAAAAAGAAGTATTATAGCCTAATGTTCTTAATTATGTGTGAGGAAGTAAAATGTTGTTGTAATGTAGGATGTTATACATTACAAATGTATATTGTAACCTTAGAGCAACCAAAAAAACATCAAACGAGATACAGCTAAGACACTTCTAATGGAAATAAAATGGAATAAAAATACTAAATCCAAAAAAGGCAGGAAAAGAGGGGGCATAAAAACAGATGGGACCAGTGTAAAACAAATAGCAAGAGGGTAGATTTAACCCACAAACATATAAATAACAAATTAGCTGAAAATTGTCTGATAACTCTAAAGTCAGAGATAGTAAGAAAAATTAAAGGGAGCAAGATCAACTGCACACCCTTTAAAGACACACATAAGTAAAAAGTGCAATACTTGACAAAACCAAAATGGATACATTAATGAAGAGAGAACTGCAATAATGAATACATACATACATACATACAGGTAATAAAGTAAGTAGAGTAAGATGTTGTAAGCATACATTAAGTAGTTAGTTGCATAATGTTAGACAAATAGACCTGTTGAAGAGAAAAGAACACCTAGAAATATATCCAAGAACACACAGTCACCTGATTTAGGTACCCGATTAGTGGGTAAATGCCCTCTTCTACAATGATGTTAGAATGACTAGTTAACCATCTGGAAAAATTATGAACCTTGAGACTTACATCAGACCACATTCAAAATTAATTTGAGTTTGATCTTGGTCCTAAATATAAAATTAAAACAATCAAATTTCTGGAAGAAAACAGAAAAATATCTTCATGATCTGGGTGTAGGCAAATTTTCCTTGAACAGAAAGAACAACAAATATAAACATGATAAAGTGAATTTCATTAAAATTAGGAACTTCTGTGCCAGAAAATCATGATTAAGAAGGAAATAGGCAAGACACAGACTGGGAAAGATACTACAAGTATGTGATAAAGGTTTTATATGAAGAATGTATAAAATTATCCTACAAATCAATAAGGAAAAGACAAAGAATCCAAACTTAAAAATGATCAGTCACTTCATGAAGTAGGATATTCAAATGATGAAAAGGAATTTGGAAAGGAACTCAACATCATCCCTATTATTACTCATCAGAGAAATACAAATTAAATCCAAACTGAGATTATGATTATGCAATCACCAGAATGTTTAAATAGAAAAATAATGACAATATTAAGTGTCAGTGAAGTTGTAGAGAAAATTGAAGCCTCATACATTGCTAGTGGTAGGAAACATTTTTACAACTGTTTTTAAAAACACTGACATTATCTACTGAAATAGAAAATATCCTCCTATGTGATATAGGTGAATTTCTCTCTCCTTCGTACATACTCAGATAAATCTGTGCATATGTCCACAAAAGCACATGTACAGTACTGCTGATATTTTTGTCCACAATAGCCAAAACCTAGAAATAATTCAAATGTCTAACAACAGGAGGCTAGATAAAGCAATTATAGTATTTTCATACAAGTGATTCTATACTATATTAAAAAGAAGAAACCACCAATACAGGTAATAACATAAATGCTTTTCTAAAACACGACATGTACAAAAGAAGCCAGACACAAAACAATGAATATATTAGTATTCCATTTATATAATTTGAAAGGCAAGGAAAAATAGCCATGTTCTATATTGCCAACACGTCTCCAGTTAGTAGCCTTGTAGCAGGACCTGACCCTGGATTCCCAGCCTCTATTAGTGTCCAGATCAGCAACTACCCCTGTGGGAAAGGGGCAAGAAATCTTAAATTATTCCATCACTTCCTGGAGAACTTGCAACTCTTACCTATTGTTCCCATGGACCCTTTTCTAAATGGGTCTTTTGTTCCTAAATCCTAGGAAACTTTGAGGAATTCAACTATACTTTTTGAGATTTGGGCTTCATTCTTTAAGCTCTCACCTATACCTACTTTAGAATTAAACAAAAAAAAAAAAAAGAAGGGGCAATTGTTTCTATGTTTGATTCTTCTCAACTCTCCAATTTTGTTACTCTTCCCTGTGGGGTCATCAAACACTCCCCTACTTTCTCTGTCTTTCAGTTGAGTGTCCTCTGCCTGGCCTACTCCCAGACTCTAAACTCACACTAAAGATTAGACGGACCTCGGAGAAATGCAAATCCTCAGTTCACACCTTGAAATTTCTTCCTTCTTGGTAAATTTTACTCCTCTAACCCACCTTGCTTCCACAGCTCACTCATGGTTAAAAATATTTGTGTGTGTGTGTGTGTGTGTGTGTGTGTGTGTGTGATTTATGAGGTTTCCCAGTTATTTTCAATGGCAATACTCCTCTCTTTTCACCCCTTCCCTCCCTACGAGAATTCCCACCCTTAATAGTACAAAAAGTTTGAAACTGTTTTACTACTAGAAACAAAACCACCATGGCCTCTAGCCTTCCAAGGATACCTGACCCTGCATGAAGAGACACCTTTCCAGCCAGCTGTATAGCAGCTGAACCATACAGGAGTGGAATTTGCTATAAGGAAACATTTATAACTAGGAATTAGAATATGTTATTCTGAAAGCAATTGGTGGCACCCATGTTGGTGAACTGAGCTTAGGGATCTGTTATAAACAGTTTTCTGTGGCTAAAAATAGAAGACAATGAAATCCAAGTGACAGCCTGCACCTTCATTACAAATACCACCTGATTGAATCATTTTGAGGGGCCGTCTGTCTTCAGCACACTCATGTGTGCTATATCTTAGATTGAAGTGGGAGAAAATTAGGGAACTTTCAAAATGAAAACTGATTTCATAAATTATAGCCCAGAAAATAACAAAAAGAGCTGTCATGCCCTTTAGCAGCTTTTCCTTTAATTTCTGCCGAATCTTCTGTCTTCAACCTTTGAGCCTTGCTATTGTCTCTATTGTACACAAACCAGGACTTTTTTTCTTCAGTGCAAGTGCTGGAAAAAGATACATGATGATTTTTGTGCTGATTAGAGGGGAACTTGCATGTACAGATAACTGTCACAAGACCACAAATTGCACAAAACTAAATATGTGAAAGTCCAAGAAACACGGAAACCAAGGAATGACTATTTGCAAAAATAAGGGTGTATATCATCACATTATATAACAAGCATATAAAAGAAAGACCTGATCTATTAACCTGTCATCAGAAGGCCAGTTACATAAAATTGTAGCCAAATGTCAGGTCTTTGGCTGGGTGGGAATTACAGTGTCTCAAATTCCATATTTGAAAGAGTATCCCATAAATAGAAAATTTTGTCACTAATAATCTCTTAAAGATTTGTGTGATAAAGATTTTTATTTAAGGTATATTGTTAATTGTTTTATTTTTAAAACAGGTCTTTTGTCCAAGCCAATACAATGAACCAAAGCAAAAGGAAAAGGATATATTGTTGCATAAAAGTTTGAGTTATCATTTCATTCATTCATTCATTTATGCATTTTTTTTTTTTTTTTACTCAACAATTATATACCACTACACCTATGCATCAGGCATGGTAAGGAATACAAAAAAAAAATAATAAACACCATCTACTTGAAGGAATTTAGATGACATGTTACATATGCTGAAATTGATTTGTTTTATTAATGAAACATGCTATAAAATAGGAAGTCCAGGATGCAAAAGTACAGTGAAATTGCTTACCATCCAATATAAGCAGCTTTTCTTTAAGGGAAAGAAGTCATTTCATATGTTTTTATGAATGATTCATAATAATTGAGGTAGACTAATAGTGGATTTAAATGATGTAGACAAGTATGAGGAAGAAAGTAAATAAAAACATTGCCCCAAAACACATACCCAGGAAACAAACAAACAAAAAATCACTGATAAGTGACTATTTTTCCAGGACTTTTCTGGTACACAGATAGAGAGATGGATATACAGATGATATAGTCACTGTCTCTAAAGAGCTAGGTTATACTTTAAAAATCTGTTTTTCTTGGGGCACCTGGGTGGCTCAGTTGGTTGAGCATTTGACTCTTGATTCCAGCTCAGGTCATGATCAAGCCCCACGTAGGGCTACTCACTGAGCGTGGAGCCTACTTAAGATTCTCTCTATGTCCCTCCTCCCCACCTCTGCTCATGCATGCACTCTCAAAAAAAAAATAATAACCTGTTTTTCTTTTAAAATCTGTAGAAGTTAACTCATTGTCTAATACGAGGTAAAGAGTAGACTTCTGACAACACCCACCCCATGCCAATTGACTTTTCTTCCTGCATCCCTGAAGAATTAATTTTACAAAAATATTCCCTAAAGGTTCAATAATGTAAGGAGGGAATATTTTGGTTTGCAACATTCAGTGTTAAAGTTTCCTGGATCATGGTGCTCTATTTTGATCTTAAAATCCAGAATTTAATCATTTCAGAGATTGTTTATTATTTTATTTAACCTTTGAATCCATTATACTTTTCTTTCCATTTGTGTAAATAGCTAAGCCAGTGATACAAACTAATACTGGAATATACATTTTATTGATTTCCCTCTAATTTCTTTTGTTTTTAATTATGTTCTCCTTCGGGTTATTGCAAAAATTTTTCGTATCATAATTCAACTTTGAGTTCCTTGATGTTTCTAATTTGTTAAGCTTTTTAACGATAAATTTTTCCTAAAATTTGTTTCTTTATGGAATCAATCCGTTATAATGTAAAATACATACTTATATTACCTCAGCTCTTTTCCTCTTGGAGAATAAGTTTTCTATCCCTTTCAAAGCACATGAAGTGAATTTTCCTTTTTCTTAAGTTATATTTTCTTCCAGGCTAGGCTTTTTCCCCCGTTATAGAGGCATTTTTCTTTATTCTTTAAATTTAAATTTTTATTTCTTTTTATCAATGTTGTTCTTTATTTTTTCTTTTTTGTTCTTTTTTTTATTATTATGTCAATCACCATACATGACATCGTTAGTTTCTGATGTAGTGTTCCATGATTCATTGTTTGTGTATAACACCCAGAGCTCCATTCAATACATGCCCTCTTTAATACCCATCACCAGGCTAACCCATCCCCTCACCCCCTCCCCTCTAGAACCCTCAGTTTCTTTCTCAGAGTCCATACTCTCATGGTTCGTCTCCCCCTCTGATTACCCCCCTTCATTTTTCCCTTCCTATTATCTTCTTTTTTTTTTTTTAACATATAATGTATTATTTGTTTCAGAGGTACAGGTCTGTGATTCATCAGTCTTACACAATTCACACTGCTCACCATATCACATACCCTCCCCAATGTCCATCACCCACCCACCCCATCCCTCCCACCACCCACCACTCCAGCAACCCTCAGTTTGTTTCCTGAGATTAAGAATTCCTCATATCAGTGAGATCATATGATACATGTCTTTCGCTGATTGACTTATTTCGCTCAGCATAATACACTCCAGATCCATCCACGTCCTTACAAATGGCAAGATTTCATTCCTTCTGATGGCTGCATAATGTTCCATTGTGTGTGTGTGTGTGTGTGTGTGTGTGTGTGTGTGTGTGTGTATACACCACATCTTCTTTATCCATTCATCTGTCAATGGACATATTGGCTCTTTCCACAGTTTGGCTATTGTGGACATTGCTGCTATAAACATCGGGGTGCACGTACCCCTTTGGATCACTACATTTGTATCTTTGGGGTAAATACCCATAGATATTGCAATTGCTGGGTTGTATGGTAGCTCTCTTTTCAACTTTTTGAGGAACGTGCATCCATAGTGTTTTCCAGAGTGGCTGCACCAGCTTGCATTACCACCAACAGTGTAGGAGGGTTCCCCTTTCTCCGCATCCACCCCAACATATGTCAATTCCCTACTTGTTAATTTTAGCCATTCTGACTGGTGTGAGGTGGTATCTCATTGAGGTTCTGATTTGGATTTCCTTGATGCTGAGCGATATTGAGCACATTTTCATGTGTCTGTTGGCCATTTGGATGTCTTCTTTGGAAAAACGTCTGTTCATGTCTTTTGCACATTTCTTGATTGGATCATTTGTTCTTTGGGTGTTGAGTTTAATAAGTTCTTTATAGATTTTGGATATTAGCCCTTTATCTGATATGTCATTTGCAAATATCTTCTCCCATTCTCTCAGTTGTCTTTTGGTTTTGTGGACTGTTTCCTTTGCTGTGCAAAAACTTTATATCTTGATGAAGTCCCAATAGTTCATTTTTGCCCTTGCTTCCCTTGCCTTTGGCGATGTTTCTAGGAAGAAGTTGCTGCAGCTGAGGTCCGAAGAGGTTGCTGCCAGTTTCTCCTTTAGGATTTTGATGGACTCCTGTCTCACATTTAGGTCTTTCAACCATTTTGAGTCTGTTTTTGTGTGTGGTGTAAGGAAATGGTCCAGTTTTATTCCTCTGCATGTGGCTGTCCAATTTTCCCAACACCATTTATTGAAGAGACTTTCTTCCACTGGACATTCTTTCCTGCATTGTCAAAGATTAGTTGACCATAGAGTTGAGGGTCCATTTCTGGGCTCTCTATTCTGTTCCATTGATCTATGTGTATGTTTTTGTGCCAGTACCATACTATCTTGATGATTACAGCCTTGTAGAAGAGCTTGAAGTCCAGAATTGTGATGCCACCAGCTTTCCTTTTCTTTTTCAACATTCCTCTGGCTATTCGGGGCCTTTTCTGGTTCCATACAAATTTGAGGATTATTTGTTCCATTTCTTTGAAAAAAGTGGATGGTATTTTGATAAGGATTGCATTAAATGTGTAGATTGCTCTAGGTAGCATTGACATCTTCACAGTATTTGTTCTTCCAATCCATGAGCATGGAACGTTTTTCCAATTCTTTGTGTCTTCCTCAATTTCATTCATGAGTATTTTATAGTTTTCTGAGTACAGATCCTTTGCCTCTTTGGTTAGATTTATTCCTAGGTATCTTATGGTTTTGGGTGCAATTGTAAGTGGGATCGACTCCTTAATTTCTCTTTCTTCTGTCTTGTTGGTGTATAGGAATGCCACTGATTTCTGTGCATTGATTTTATATCCTACCACTTTACTGAATTCCTATATGAGTTCTAGCATTTTGGGGTGGAGTCTTTCGGGTTTTCCACATAAAGTATCACATCATCTGCAAACAGTGAGAGTTTGACTTCTTCTTTGCTGATTTGGATGCCTTTTATTTCTTTTTGTTGTCTGATTACTGTGGCTAGGACTTCTAATACTATGTTGAATAGCAGTGGTGATAGGGGACATCCCTACCCCGTTCCTGACCTTAGGGGGAAAGCTCTCAGTTTTTCCCCATTGAGAATGATAGTTGCTGTAGGTTTTTCATAGATGGCTTTTATGATCTTGAGGTATGTACCCTCTATCCCTGTACACTGAAGAGTTTTGATCAAGAAAGGCTGCTGTACTTTGTCAAATGCTTTTTCTGCATCTATTGAGAGGATCATATGATTCTTGTTCTTTCTTTTATTAATGTATTGTATCATATTGATTGATTTGTGGATGTTGAACCAACCTTGCAGCCCAGGGATAAATCCCACTTGGTTGTGGTGAATAATCCTTTTAATGTACTGTTGGATCCTATTGGCTAGGATTTTGGTGAGAATTTTTGCATCCATGTTTTTCAGTATGACCTGATGATGGATGGGGTCAAAGACCTTTTTGATGGGGTCTTTGTCTGGTTTTGGGATTAAGGTAATGGTGGCCTCATAAAACAAGTTTGGAAATTTTCCTTCCATTTCTATTTTTTGGAACAGTTTCAGAAGAATAGGTATTCATTCTTCTTTAAATGTTTGGTAGAATTCCCCTGGGAAGCCATCTGGCCCTGGGCTTTTGTTTGTTGGGAGATTTTTGATGACTGCTTCAATTTCCTTAGTGATTATAGGTCTGTTCAGGTTTTCTCTTTCTTCCTGGCTCAGTTTTGGTAGTTTATAGGTCTCTAGGAATGCACCCATTTCTTCCAGATTATCTAATTTGCTGGCATATAGTTGCTCATAATATATTCCTACAATTGTTGTATTTCTTTGGTGTTGGTTGTGATCTCTCCTCTTTCATTCATGATTTTATTTATTTGGGTCATTTCTCTTTTCTTTTTGATAAGTCTGGCCAGGGGTTTATCAATCGGAGTAATTCTTTCAGAGAATGAGCTCCTAGTTTTGTTGATATGTTCTACTGTTCTTTTGTTTTCTATTTCATTGATTTCTACTCTGATGTTCATTATTTATCTTCTCCTGCTGGGTTTAGGCTTTATTTGCTGTTCTTTCTCCAGCTCCTTTAGGTGTAGGGTTAGGTTGTGTATTTGAGACCTTTCTTGTTTCTTAAGAAAGGATTGTATTGCTATACTTTCCTCTTAGGACTGCCTTTCCTGCGTCCCAAAGATTTTGAACTGTTGTGTTTTCATTTTCATTGGTTTCGATGAATTTTTTTAGTTTTTCTTTAATTTCCTGGTTCACCCATTCATTCTTTAGTAGGATGCTCTTTAGTCTCCATGTATTTGAGTTCTTTCCAACTTTTCTCTTGTAATTGAATTTTAGTTTCAAAGCATTGTGGTCTGAAAATATGCAGAGAATTATCCCAATCTTTTGGTACCGGTTGAGATCTGATTTGTGACCTAGATTGTGATCTATTCTGGAGAATGTTCCGTGGGCACTAGAGAAGAATGTGTATTCTGTTGCTTTGGGATGGAATGTTCTGAATATGTCTGTGCAGTTCATTTGGTCCAGTGTGTCATTTAAAGTCTTTATTTCCTTGTTGATCTTTTGCTTAGATGATCTGTCCATTTCAGTGAAGGGGGCTGTTAAAGTCCCCTACTATTATTGTATTGTTTTTGTGTTTCTTTGCTTTTATTAATTGCCTTATATAATTGGCGGCTCCCATGTTAGGGGTATAAATATTTACAATTGTTAGATCTTCTTGTTGGATAGACCCTTTAAGTAGGATATAGTGTCCTCCCTCATTTCTTATTATAGTCTTTGATTTAAAACCTAATTTGCCTGATATAAGGATTGCCACCCCAGCTTTCTTTTGGTGTCCACTAGCATGGTAAATGGTTTTCCATCCCCTCACTTTCAATCTGGAGGTGTCTTTGGATCTAAAATGAGTCTCTTGCAGACAGCATATTGATGAGTCTTGTTTGTTTCTCAATCTGATAGCCTGTGTCTTTTGATTGGGGCATTGAGCCCATTTACATTCAGGGTAACTATTGAAAGATATGAATTCAGTGCCATTGTATTGCCTGTAAGGTGACTGTTACTGTATATTGTCTGTGTTCCTTTCTGGTATGTTACTTTTAGGCTCTCTCTTTGCTTAGAGGACCCCTTTCAATATTTCTTGCAGGGCTGGTTTTGTGTTTGAAATTCCTTTAGTTTTTGTTTGTCCTGGAAGCTTTTTATCTCTCCTTCTATTTTCAGTGATAGCCTAACTGGATATAGTATCCTTGGCTGCATATTTTTCTCATTTAGTGCTCTGAATATATCATGCCAGTCCTTTCTGGCCTGCCAGATCTCTGTGGATAGGTCTGTTGCTAATCTAATGTTTCTACCATTTTAGGTTACAGATCTCTTGTCCCGAGCTGCTTTCAGGATTTTCTCTTTGTCTCTGAGACTCGTAAGTTTTACTATTAGATGTTGGGGTGTTGACCTACTATTATTGATTTTGAGAGGGGTTCTCTGTGCCTCCTGGATTTTGATGCCTGTTTCCTTCCCCACATTAGGGAAGTTCTCTGCTATAATTTGCTCCAATATACCTTCTGCCCCTCTCTCTCTTTCTTCTTCTGGGATCCCAATTATTCTAATATTGTTTCATCTTATGGTATCACCTATCTCTTGAATTCTGCCCTCGTGATCCAGTAGTTGTTTATCTCTCTTTTTCTCAGCTTCTTTATTTTCCAGCATTTGGTCCTCTGTATCACTTATTCTCTCTTCTGCCTCATTTATCCTAGCAGTTAGAGCTTCCATTTTTGATTGCGCCTCATTAAAAGACTTTTTTATTTTGACTTGGTTAGATTTTAGTTCTTTTTTTTCTCCAGAAAGCGTTTCACTAATGTCTTCCATGCTTTTTTCAAGCCCAGCTAGTATCTTTAAAAATCATGATTCTGAACTCTAGGTCCGACATCATACTAATGTCCATATTGATTAGGATCCTGGCAGTGGGTACTGCCTCTTGTTCTTTTTTTTGAGGTAATTTTTTCCACCTTTTCATTTTGTCCAGAGGAGAATAGGCGAATGAGAGAACAAAATGCTAACAGGGTAACAACGTCCCCAGAAAAATATACACTAAACAAATCAGAGGAGACTTGAAACTGGAGGGAAAGAAAGGGAAAGAAGGAAAAAAGAAAAAAAAAGAAAAAGATTTAAAAAAAGAATATGATCAAATATGATCAGGCTGGTGAATAGATCAGTGCCACACACTAAATTTTGGGCATATTTTGGTCTGTTAGAAGAAACTGCCGCCCAAAATTTAAAGAAAAAAAAGCTATATGTGTACAAAAATAAGGGTAAATATGATGAAGGGATGGAATATGACTTTAAAGATGAAAAGTATAAAATATTTTATAAAAGAAATTGATAAGATAAGAGGTTGGTTGAAGAAGGGGAGAGAAAAGATGGTGGAGGATAGGGGACCCTATTGCAAATGGTCCCCGAAATTGAGCTGGAGATCTACCCGACCACTCTGAGCACCCATGAAATCAGCCTGAGATGTAAGAAAATAGATCCGGATCTCTACAAACAGAATATTGCGGGCGGTTGGTTTTGAGGTACGAATCTGGGAGCTGTGATCCCACGGGCAGATTTCAGAGGATAAAAAGCAGCAGGAGGGAGCCTGTCCGTGGGGATCCTACACCACCGGTGAGCGACAGCCTCACACGCTGGGGCCTAGGCACAGGCTCGCAAAACGGTAGCTGCAGGGAAAGGATTTTAAGGCAGCACCCAGGGCGGAAACGCAGAGCGGAGGGGTTGCGCCTGCGAACTGGGAGTGGCTGGCAGTTTTAGAAGCATAAAGGGCAGAGATGTGCCCCGACCTGGAGGAAGGACTGGGAGCACTGTGGAGGGGTGCACAACCCAAGACCCTGCAGTTTATAGCAGCACAGATAGAAATGGGGAGACTGTGGCTGGAGAGTTCACTGAGGAACAGACTGCGATGTCTCTGCTCTGAGGCACAAGGTTGGAACCGGTCTCTTCTGTTCTGACTCTTGGAAGAGACACAGAAAGCTGCCAGGGAACAAAAGCCCCCCAAAACCGGTTTCCACTGAGCCCATCCCCTGCCACAGGGGGCAGGGCAACTCTGCCCAAACACAGTTGCCTGAATAACATCAGGCAGGCCCCTCCCCCAGAAGACAAGCTGGGAAAACAAGAGGCCAGCAACGCTAAACTCCCTAGAAAACAGGTGCATCTTGATTGGGCTCTGGTCAATAATTTGGACTTTATACATTCCCTCAAACACCCATCAACAGAATGACTAGGAGAAGGAACCCCCAAAATAGAAAAGATTCAGAGATTATGACTTATGCCGCAGATTTACAAATGGATGCAGATATAACCAAGATGTCAGAGATGGAACTCAGGCTAGCAATTGTGAAGACAATGGCTAGAATGGAGAAATCAACTAATGGCAACAAAGAGTCTCTAAGGGCAGAAATGAAAGCTGAATTGGC
Organism: Zalophus californianus; assembly: GCF_009762305.2. Classification (NCBI taxonomy): domain Eukaryota; kingdom Metazoa; phylum Chordata; class Mammalia; order Carnivora; family Otariidae; genus Zalophus; species Zalophus californianus. The sequence goes on from NC_045607.1 coordinate 47,028,945, forward strand.
AGAACTTAAAAATGCTATCAATGAGATCCAATCCAATCTAGATAATCTAACAGCTAGGGTAACTGAGGCAGAAGAACGAATAAGTGACCTGGAAGACAATTTAATAGATAAAAAGGGGAAAGAGGAGGCCAGGGAAAAACAACTCAGAATCCATGAAAATAGAATCAGAGAAATAAGTGACACCATGAAGCGTTCCAATGTCAGAATTATTGGAATCCCGGAGGGAGTGGAGAGTGAGAGAGAACTAGAAGATGTATTTGAGCAAATCGTAGCTGAGAACTTCCCTAATCTGGGGAATGAAAAAAACATTTGTGTCCTAGAGGCAGAGAGGACCCCTCCAAAGATCAAGAAAAACAGGCCAACACCCCGGCATATAATAGTAAAACTCGCAAATCTTAGAACCAAAGAAACCATCTTAAAGGAAGTTAGGGGGAAGAGATTCCTTATGTACAGAGGGAGGAACATCAGAATAACATCAGACCTATCCACAGAGACCTGGCAAGGCAGAAAGGCATGGCAAGACATATTCAGGGCACTAAACGATCAGAACATGCAGCCAAGAATACTTGGGTGCCTGGGTGGCTCAGTTGGTTAAGCAACTGCCTTCGGCTCAGGTCATGATCCTGGAGTTCCTGGATCTAGTCCCGCATCAGGCTCCCTGCTCGGCAGGGAGTCTGCTTCTCCCTCTGACCCTCCCCCCTCTCATGTGCTCTCTCTCTCTCTTCTCTCTGTCTCAAATAAATAAATAAAATCTTTAAAAAAAAAAAAAAAGAATACTTTATCCGACGTGGCTGTCATTTAGAATGGATGGAGAGATGCAGAGCTTCCATGACCGGCAGAAACTAAAAGAATATGTGACCACTAAGCTGGCCCTGCAAGAAATATTAAGAGAGGTTCTATAAAAGGAGAAAGACCCAAGAGTGATATACAACAGAAATTTACAGGGACAATCTATAAAAACAACGTCTTCACAGGCAACATGATGACAATTAATTCCTATCTTCCAATAATCACTCTCAACGTGAATGGCCTAAATGCTCCCATAAAACGGCACAGGGTTGTAGGTTGGATAAAAAGACAGGCCCCATCCATATGCTGCCTACAAGAGACTCATTTTGAACCTAAAGATAAATCCAGACTGAAAAGTGAAAAGATGGAGATCCATCTTCCATGCCAGTGGACCTCAAAAGAAAGCTGGGGTAGCAATTCTTATATCAGACAAATTAGATTTTAAACTAAAGTCTGTAGTTAGAGACACAGAAGGACACTATATCATTCTTAAAGGGTCTATTCAATAAAAAGATCTAACAATTGTAAATATCTATGCCCCCAGCATGGGAGCAGCCATCTACATAAGCCAACTGTTAACCAAAATAAAGAGGCATATTGATAACAATACGTGGAACTCAATCACAAGATAAAAATTGGCAGAAATTCAAACACTTGGAAGCTAAAGACCACTCTGCTCACGAATGTTTGGGTCAAACAGGAAATCAAAGAAGAACTTAAACAATTCATGGAAATCAATGAGAACGAAAATACTTCGGTCCAAAACCTATGGGATATTGCAAAGGTGGTCCTAAGGGGGAAATACATAGCCATCCAAGCGTCACTCAAAAAAATAGAAAAATCCCAAATTCACCAACTAACTCTATACCTTAAAGAACTAGAGAAAAAGCAACAAATGATGCCTAAGTCACGCATTAGAAGAGAAATAATTAAAATTAGAGCGGAGATCCATGAATTAGAAACCAGAAACACGTAGATCAGATCAACAAAACTAGAAGTTGGTTCTTTGAAAGAATTAATAAGATCGATAATCCACTGGCCAGACATGTCCAAAAGAAAAGAGAAAGGACCCAAATTAATAAAATGATGAATGAAAGGAGAGAGATCACAACTAACACCACGGAAACAGAAACAATTATTAGCAGTTATTATCAACAACTATATGCCAATAAACTGAGCAATCTGGATAAAATGGATGCCTTCCTCGAAACTTATAAGCTGCCAAGACTGAAACAGGAAGAAACCGACAACCTGAATAGGCCAATAACCAGTAACGAGATTGAAGCAGTGATCCAAAACCTCCCCCCAGAAAAGAGTCCAGGACCTGATGGATTCCCTGGGGAATTCTACCAAACATTCACAGAAGAAATAATACCTATTCTACCGAAACTGTTTCAAAAAATAGAAACAGAAGGAAAACTTCCAGACTCATTCTATGAGGCCAGCATTACCTTAATCCCCAAACCAGGCAACGACCCCATCAAAAAGGAGAATTTCAGACCAATATCCCTGATGAATATGGATTCCAAAATCCTCAATAAAATCCTAGCTAATAGGATCCAACAATACATTAAAAGGATCATCCACCAGAACCAAGTGGGATTTACCCCCGGGATGCAAGCGTGGTTCAACATTCGCAAATCAATCAATGTGATAGAACACATTAATAAGGGCGCCTGGGTGGCTCAGTTGTTAAGCGACTGCCTTCGGCTCAGGTCATGATCCAGGAGTCCCTGGATCGAGTCCCGCATCGGGCTCCCTGCTCGGCAGAGAGTCTGCTTCTCCCTCTGACCCTCCCCCCTCTCATGTGCTCTCTCTCTCTCTCGTTCTCTCTGTCTCAAATAAATAAATAAATAAAAATCTTTTAAAAAAAGAAAACCTTTATTAAAAAAAGAACATATTAATAAGAGGAGGGAGAAGAACCATATGGTCCTCTCAATCGAGGCAGAAAATGCATTTGACAAAATACAACATCCTTTCCTGATTAAAACTCTTCAGAGTATAGGGATAGAGGGAACATTCCTCAGGTTCATAAAATCCATCTATGAAAAACCCACAGTGAATATCATCCTCAATGGGGAAAAGCTGAGAGCCTTTCCCTTAAGATCAGGAACACGTCAAGGATGCCCACTCTCGCCACTATTGTTCAACATGGTACTAGAAGTCCTGGCAACAGCAATCAGACAACAAAAAGAAATAAAATGTATTCATATTGGCAAAGAAGAAGTCAAACTCTCTCTTTTCGCAGATGACATGATACTTTGTGTTGAAAACCCAAAAGACTCCACTCCCAAATTACTAGAACTCATACAGCAATTCAGTACTGTGGCAGGATACAAAATCAATGCACAGAAATCAGTTGCTTTCTTATACACTAACAATGCAACTGTAGAAAGAGAAATTAGAGAAACGATACCATTTACAATAGTACCAAAAACCATAAGATGCCTCGGAATAAACCTAACCGAAGAGGTAAAGGAGCTATACTCTAGGAACTACAGAACACTCATGAAAGAAATTGAAGAAGACACAAAAAGGTGGAAAAATATTCCCATGCTCATGGATTGGAAAAATAAACATTGTTAAAATGTCTATGCTACCCAGAGCAATCTATACCACCTTCAATGCCATCCCGATCAAAATTCCAATGACATTTTTCAAAGTGCTGGAACAAACAATCCTAAAATTTGTATGGAATCAGAAAAGACCCCGAATCGCCAAGGAAATGTTGAAAAAGAAAAACAAAGCTGGGGGCATCACGTTGCCCGATTTCAAGCTATATTACAAAGCTGTGATCACCAAGATAGCATGGTACTGGCGCAAAAACAGACCTATAGACCAATGGAACAGAATAGAGAACCCAGATATGGACCCTCAACTCTATGGTCAAATAATCTTTGACAAAGCAGGAAAAAACATGCAATGGAAAAAAGACAGTCTCTTCAATAAATGGTGCTGGGAAAATTGGACAGCCACATGCAGAAGAATGAAACTCGACCATTCTCTAACACTATTCACAAAGATAAACTCAAAGTGGATGAAAGACCTCAGTGTGAGACAGGAATCCATCAAAATCCTAGAGGAGAACATAGGCAGTAACCTCTTTGACATCGCCCACAGCAACTTCTTTCAAGATACATCTCCAAAAGCTAGTGAAACAAAAGCAAAAATGAACTTTTGGGACTTCATCAAGATGAAAAGCTTCTGCACAACAAAGGAAACAGTCAACCAAACAAAGAGGCAACCCACAGAATGGGAGAAGATATTTGCAAATGACACTACAGATAAAGGGCTGGTAACCAAGATCTATAAAGAACTTCTCAAACTCAACACCCAAAAAACAAATAATCAAGTCAAAAAGTGGGCAGCAGATATGAAAAGACATTTCTCTGAAGAAAACTTACAAACGGCTAACAGACACACGAAAAAACGTTCATCATCATTAGCCATCAGGGAAATTCGAATCAAAACCACATTGAGATACCACCTTATACCAGTTAGAATGGCAAAAATGGACAGGGAAAGAAACAACAAATGTTGGAGAGGTTGTGGAGAAAGGGGAACCCTCTTACACTGTTGGTGGGAATGCAAGTTGGTACAGCCACTTTGGAAAACAGTGTGGAGGTTCCTCAAAAATTTTAAAATAGAGCTAACCTATGACCCAGCAATTGCACTTCTGGGTATTTACCCCAAAGACACAGATGTAGTGAAAAGAAGGGCCATATGCACCCCAATGTTCATAGCACCAATGTCCGCAATAGCCCAACTGTGGAAAGGGCCAAGATGCCCTTCAACAGATGAATGGATAAAGAAGACGTGGTCCATATGTACAATGGAATATTACTCAGCCATCAGAAAGGATGAATACCCAACTTTTACATCCACATAGATGGGACTGGAGGAGATGATGCTAAGTGAAATAAGTCAAGCAGAGAAAGTCAATTATATGGTTTCATTTATATGTGGAACATAAGGAATAGCAGGGAGGGCATCAGGAGAAGGAAGGGAAAAATGAAGGGGAGGGAATCGGAGGGAGAGATGAACCATGAAAGACTATGGACTCTGAGAAACAAACAGGGTTTTCAAGGGGAGGGGGGAGGGTGGATTGGTTAGTCCAGTGATGGGTATTAAGAAGGGCATGTACTGCATGGAGCACTGGGTGTTGTACGAAAACAATGGATCGTGGATCACCACATCAACAACTAATGATGTATTGTATGGTGACTAACATAACATAATAAAATTTTTTTTAAAAAAAGGAAGTTGGTTGAAAAAAGAAATAAAAAAAAAAGGGGGAGAGAATGTGATCAGGCAGGAGACTAGAACAAAGCTGTACACTAGAGATTTAGGGTATATTTTGGTCTGTTAGAAGAAATTGTATCCCAAAATTTTAAAGAGAGAACAACATATATATATATATATATATATATATATATATATATATATATATATATACCAAAAATAAGGTTAACTACTATGAAGGGATAGAACACGACTCTTCCAGAAAGTGGTCGCTTTTCTGTTCAGAGAGTTGCTGCTATTCTTTTCTTCGATCTCCTGTTGAGCTCGTAGGTGTTCAGAATGGTTTGATCCCTATCCAGCTGAATTCCTGGGACCAGACGAAATTTAGGTCTCCTACTCCTCCACCATCTTGCTCGCACTCTCAATGTTGTTCTTATTAAGTAACAGGATATTTCTACATTTACTATGCCATTTCCTTTCATCTGTGTCCTGTGTGAGCAGCTATATTTTGTTTTAGTGTGGGTACATTATTGACTAATTTTCTATGGCATTTGAGGCCTGCTCTTGTGTTTCTTTGAATTTCAGTTTGCAAAACAAAGATGGCTTCTTTCTAATCCCTTTCCCTATCCAGACGGCATGTAGATATGATTATCTGGGAATTAAAGGTTTTTGCAGCATACTCTGAATTAAGAAGTATGGTTAAATGCTGTGAATCAGTACTCATTCCACCTTGAGGAGGAAAAGTCCTCTTATCCCATTTAGATCATAGGAGGGAGTGGTGGATAACTGTTGGTTTGGCTTTTTCCCTGGACAATGGACTTCTCTCACCATTCACTTGCCAACTTTTATATATTTCTCTCTAGCAACCATTTCCATCACTTTCCAGTAAAACAAGGGAAAGATAAAAGTACAAAAAGAAGTTCTGTTTCTTCTCTGCAGCTCTGGAATATTCTTGAGAATGTTCAAGACTTTATACTCATCATTTCAGCTTCAAGGGCGAGGGTGAGCTCTATAAACCAAGCCATAATTTATTCCTCAGTTCTGCTTCAAAACCTAGGTCCTATTCCTTGCCCAGCTTTAATTGCAATTGCTGGGGAATTTTATCCCTTTTTTTTTCTTACTTTGGGGAATTTATTTTGCAAGAAATTTTTGGAAGCAGGTTCATCCTCAAAATTCTTTCAGTAATTCTTTCATACAGGTCATTATAAGCAAAATGAAGGTTTTTAAAAATGATTAATGACATGCCATGGAAGTAAAATGATGTATCAATTACTAAATATTTATATTAATAATAATTAAACACAAAAATACTTATACTATAGAAGAGTTCTCATATTAAGAAATGAGAGAAAACTTTCAGTTAAATGACTCAGAGAAATTAGTCTCTACTGTATATGACTCAGTCATTTTTCCATAATAATATCAAACTCCTTACCTTTTGGAGAAGTTACAAACAACCATATATAAAACATATGTGAAATAACATCAAAACTAATGATGTAATGTATGGTGATTAACATAACATAATAAAAAAAAAGAAAAGAAAATATGTGAAATAAAATTATAATACAAAATTCCTGAACAAAGACAGAACATGTGGGGCACCTTGGTGGCTCACTCAGTTAAGCGGCCAACTCTTGATATCAGCTCAGGTCATGATCTCAGGATCCTGAGATGGAGCCCCGCATCAGGCTCTGCGTTCAGCAGGGAGTCTGCTTGAGGATTCTCTCTCCCTCTGCCCCTTTCCCCAACCCCTTCTCTCTAAAATAAATAAATAAATCTTAAAAAAAAAAAAAAAGAACACGTTCATCTAATTTCCTAGCCGTTATAGCACTCTGGGCATGTGGCATATTGAACTAGCAAGACCAAGTGGAAAAATAAATAGATGTGGAAACTATTATGTTTGTGAGTTATGTCTGCACAAGAACTGAAGGGCAATAGCTTTAAGAAGAATGCAGAGCTACTATATAGATTAATACATTTTTCATCTCTAATGCATCCTATGTCATCAAATGATGCTTAAAATGAGAGAAATCTTATATCATAAAATCAAAGGATATTTTTAAATATTCAATTGGAGTGAGAATTCAAACCTCATTTGTGTGACCCTGGTCACTTTGTTGACACTTTCCGCATATCTGTATCAGAAGGAGTAAAATGGAAATAATGATACTTATCTTACAGAAATGTGATGAAAATGAAATATGATATAAATGTGAAGATTTGAGCACAATGCTGGCATATAAAGACAATAATGTAATATTAGTAAGAGTGGTAGTTGAATTATTTGTTACTACAACTATTTGTATTAATATTATTTTACCATATGAATAGAGTCAATAATTTTCATGTTTTCCCCAATTTTGTCAGCAATGGTTAGTTCTTGACAAATGGACAGTGGAAGTTACAATGTTGAGGGTGCGGAATGGGGCTAGCATCTGCCTTATTAAAACACTGTGTTTTGTGGTCCATCTTCATGGAGAATATGAATAATTTAATAACTTGGCAAACTTCCTATTTAAAATAAAATTATTAAAAAAAAAATAAAATAAAATAAAATAATTAGTCAAAAATTAGCTGGAGGAAGTAAAGAGATAAACTAAAGCCTACTCCCCATCTAAGTAGACTTTGTCCTTAAAAAAAAATACATGTCATCCTGGATATTTCAATCCTAATGAGGATGTTTCCTTGATTATCAAAAAGTCAGAAAGCAGAACTAAGTATCATTCAACTTTTGCATGCTTACAAAGACTGTGTCTATTTCCAAAAAAACAATCAACTAGATCAGTGAAGAGCAATATATGTCACTGGTTTAGCAATCATAACTTTCATCTGCATTGTACAGTAGTAGGGGCAGAAATCTTTTGTTTTCTAACTCAGGCTATAAAGTCAGCAGTAGGCAAAATTGTGAAAGAAGTCAAGGTTGTCTTGCCTCAACCTTGTCCCTTCTAGTTTTGGCCCATTCTGCTATGTTCTATTACCAAATATTCTCCAGTACTTAACCATTTTTTCCAGTGAGCCACACGGGCCTGCCCTTCTAACTCTCTGTACTTGGGATTCTAATACTGCTGGTTGTCCTTTTCCTCAATTTCAAAACTTGTTTAGATCATTCTCGTAGAGCCTTGCACCTGATTTTCAAAGTAACAGCTAGCGAAATAAATCACTCATTAATTAGCTCTTTTGTTTGTTACCCATCTTTACCTCTCACCCCCTTGCAAGCTCATCTGATTTTTAGGACCTAAGTGAGAGCACTTTGCTTGGTATTTTTACATTCATGATTTCATTTTATTCTTAAATTAAACCCATGAGGCAAATTGTTTTAGTATCCCTAATTATTATATGCATGAGAAAACCAAGGCTCAGATATACATATAAACCTCAAGATTTCACAAGCGCTAAATGAAGGGGCTATGGACTTAACATAAGGCTGTCTGTTCAAAAGTTCATAGCTCTTCTATTACACTATGGTAATAACCCTAATGTGTTCAATCAAAGGATGATACAAAAATGACTGAGCCACATGGCAAACAATTCAGAATGTTCTTTGATAGCTATTTTCATCTTGCAGATTGCCAATGGCTACTTTTATCAATATATTAGCCAATGTATGTCCATATATCAATATTAAATTACTTATATAATGATCAGAAATTCTTGGTGCTTATTTTGTTTTGTTTTGCTTTCTTTTGTTTTGGGTTTTGGTCTCAGTTTTGTTAGTTTCTACTACTTCTTTCCATTTCTCCAAATAATATACATTTCTACTAATATATTCTATGAGGGAAGAAATGCTTTATGTTCAGTCATTAAAAATATCATTATTCTAGAAATACTGGCATTCCAAATCTTTTTAAACTAGAATAAATGAGTGTGACATGGAATAATATTTAAAATTTCAAAATGTTTTGCATATTGATTAATACATGCCAGAAAAACAGAAGAGTTTTGGCTGGAAAAGTAAAATCATAGATATTTTGGACATCCCCCAATATAAATGCCTCACTGCCTTTATTATGGATAGAATAAATGTGATCATTTTGCTTTGGAAAGGAGAATCTTTCTTCCCACTTGAGAAATTATAATTTTTTTTAAAACACAGCTGAGTTTTTTCATTAGTTCTAAAATCTTAATAATTCTTTTTCACCAACTGTTTCTGAAATGGGTACCCAAAGGTTTCTATACATAATGAGTGGTTTCCATGTTGACAGTTGTACCAGCAGATTACGACATAATAATACTTTTTTTCTTTACTGCCATGTTGTTATTGTCGTTTTAATAGTATTTTGTCCTTATCATTAATCTCACAAAATATCCAGGGAAGTTTTGGAGGTTTTGTTTATATTTTTGGCTTGGTCTGGTTTTTCTTATATATATATATATACTTCTCTTATAAGAGAAGTATACTCCATTATACTTCTCTTAAAAGGAAAATAAGAACCAACTCAAACAGTATTTAATATGTACATATATTTCCTATATTGGCCTCTTTATTGAAGTAAAATTTATATGTAGTGAAATGTGTAGATTTTAGGTGTTCCTTGAGTTTTGATGAATATATTCCCTCTTGTAACTAACTCCCAATCAAAATATAGGACTCATGAAAGTTCCCTCATGATGCCTTCCAGTTAATCTCATACCACATAGGCAGTCACTATTCTGATTCCAATCACTGTAAAATAGTTTTACTTGTTTTTGAAACTAATATAAATGGAATCACAGAAAATGTACTCTATCCTATCCAGTTTCTTTCACTCAACTGTAATATTTTTGGAATTCATCCATGTTGCTGAGTGTGTCAGCAGTCCATTCTTTATTCACTGCTGAGTAAGTATTCTCTTATTTGTGGACATTTGATTGTTTCCAGTTTGAGCTTATAGGAGACTAGAATATACCACCCCAAAATATACCACTTTGGCATAAGTATCATATGAGCTGGAGGCAAATGAGAACCAACAGATTCATATCAAAACCTCCACACAGGCTCCCTATTTCACTAAAAGCAGCAACTTTTGAGAAATAAGGACTGCAATAAATCCCCTCTTCTGAGGAAGTTTTATGGCCATTAAGAAAATGGAAACTCAAAATGAACTTGCACAAACAAGCCTTTCTCTCATAATTTACCTCTCAGCTTGCCACCTTTGGAAGTCTAAAACCCTTCTTCCTTTGTCTTATCACTTCTCTACATATTTATTGTTCTTTGTTAAGATGGTATACAAACCCCAAGTTCCAACCACCCCTTTGAGTTACTCATCACTGAGGTTTCCTCCCTGTGATGTGTGATACATTAATTAACAAATTCTGTTTTCTCTTGCTCATCTGTCTCTTCACAGTCTAATTTGCAGGGCCCCGGTGGGAGAATCTAGGAGGATGGGGCGGTTGTTTTTGCTCCCCTAGAGGCTATTTTGTTTAAAATTGTTATAAATACTTTTTATACAAGTCTTTTTGGGCACATATGTAATCCTTCCTCCTGGATAAATACCAAAATATGACTCAGTCTTAGTGTGTATTTATCTTGAGAAATTGCCAGCAAATTGTCCGAAGTGACTGATCTATTTTCTACTCCCACCAGCAATATATACAGTATTTCTACACCATCACAGGCATTTATTGAATTTCAGTTGCCCTAATTGGTATGAGTTAGTATCTCATGGTGGGGAGTAAATTGCATTTTCCTCGATAACTTTTTATATGGAAGACATCTGTATGAACTTACTGCAATTTGTATACCTTCTTTTATAGAGTTTCTTATAAAATTACTTGGCATTGTTTGACTTATCACTGATTTATAAAAATCCTTTTTCTGTTGTGGTTATAGAGCCATATATATTGGGAAACATATACATATATATATATATGTATATATAATTTTTCTTCAAGTCTGTGTCTTGCTTTTTCATTGTTTTAGCAATGTTTTTGATGAGTAGAAGTTTTAATTTTGAATAAAGCTCAGTTTATCAATATTTTATGGCTAGAAATTTTTATGTCCTCTAAAAAGTCTTTACATACTCCAAGTTCATGAAAGGGTTCTCCTATATTTTCTTTTAGAAACTTTATAGTTTTAGCTTTTACATTTAGTTGTTGTTCTAGCACTAGTTGTTAAACTCTTCACTTTTCCCTATTAGATTACTTTGGTGTCTTGCCTATGTGTAGAATCTTTGTTCTGTTCTGTTGATCTGTTCGTTCATAAGTCTATACCATACTGGCCTGATTACTGTTAATGAATACTTAGATTTGAGATTTAGGCAGTTGATATTTTTCTACTTTACTCTTTTTCTTTCAAGTCTGTTTTAGCTATTCAAGGTCTTTTGCATTTCCATATAAATTTTAGAAACAACTTTCAAAACTATACTGAGATTTTGACTCCAATTTCATTGACTCTACAGATCAATGTTGGGATAAAGAAATCTTCATCAACTTGAGTCTTCTAATTCATGAATGTGATATATATATATATATATATATATATATATATATATATATATATGTTAGATCTTTAGTTTGACTTCAGCATTCTTCTGTAGTTTTCATTGTGTAGGTTCTGTAGGTCTTTTATCAACTTTATTCCTATATATTTTGTTTTTGATGGTACTTTAAAAAATTTCATGTTCTAATCATTTGCTCCTAGCATACATAAATGCAAATGACATTCATATATTGACCTTGTATCTGGTGACCTTGTGAAGTTTAAGTATTAGTTTTAGCATTATTTTTTGGCATCCTTTGGGATTTTTCACATAAGCAATCATGTTATCTGTGAATAAAACTATTTTACTTCTCCCTTTCCGATATTTATGTATGTATGTATATATGTATGTATGGATGTATTTTTATTGCTTTCATCTGCTGGTTGTGATCTCTAGTACAATGGTAAATATAAGTAGAGAAAGAGGGCACATTTAGCTTTTTTCCAATCTTGTGAAAAACTATTCAATAATTAATTATTAAGTATGACGTTAGCTATGAAGTTTTGTGGATGTTCTTTATTAGGTTGAGGAACTTGCCTTCTAATACTAGTTTCATGAGAATTCATATCATGAAAATGTAAACCTTTGTTAGATGCTTTTATAAACTTTTCGGTACGATTATATGATTGTTCTCTGTTAGTCTATTCATTGGTGGATAATATGATCAGTTTCAAATATTAAACCAATCTTGCCTCTCCTAATAAATTCTACTTTGTGTATAACATACTTTAATTTTTCTTCTGGAAGATCTTTTGATGTGTGTTAAGTTTTCTTGGAATGTAAATTCCTGGTCTCAGACTTCCAACTTCAGTTAAGCAATATCAACTGTGTTTTCCAACCTGGTTCCAGAAGGCAGGTAACTTTGTTTAGCATATCAGAAAGAGTGACATCCCATCTGTTCCCCCCTCCACTTTCCCCATCCTTGAAATTAGGCAGGACTACATTGCTAGTTTTTGATCAATGTAGGCAGGACTACATTGCTAGTTTTTGATCAATGGGCTGTGGGTAGAAGTCACCTGTATCATTTTCAAGCCAAAGCATAAAAGAGCTGATGCATGACCCTCTAGCTCACCTACTCCTCCTCTGCAAACAGTGAAGCTGGGGTTCTCAAGCTCCAGAGGGTGCAGTTATAAGATGGTGCTGTTATTATCAGCATTTTTCAAAAATCTGTGTGGAGCAAACCCCCCAGCGGCTCGCGTTATATATGTATCATCAAAAGAAAATAAACTTTATTCTATGAAGCCAGTGAAGCTTTAAGGTTGTTGGTTATTGCAGAATAGGGTAGCGTATTCTGATGAATATATTATGAAACTTTGTTATATAATATTCCTATCATAAATAAAATTAAAATAATTTATCTTTGCATAGATCAATGACAGATTTTTATAGCACATGGTTCAGAGATGCACACTGAATAAATAGTAGCAGCAGCAATGAATGAAATCAAAAGTAAAACAATGGAAATAAAATAGTTTTATTTAATTGCTAACAATCATGAAAGTTCATAGATCTCAACTTTAATGTAGTGGTAAAGAAAACTGTCTCCAAAAGAGCAACTTAAATTATTTTGTTCATTTTTTCATTCAACATTTATTTATTGACTACTGTCTAGCCTCTAGATTATTCTATGAACAAAATAGTTAAGTCCCCATTCTTACTTTTGAAATACTTATAAAAAGGAACAATAGGCCCAAAATGGAGTGCATGTCCCCAAGATAGCAAACCAAGACTTAATTGCAGTTTCAGCCACTTCCAGAAATGTGACCTTTAGCCAGTCTCATGGAATTACCTGATCAGCACTAGTAAGGTCATCTGAACAACACAGCCTGGCCCTTCCAGGAAAGAAAGGTGACCTTGTTGGAAATAATCCTTTCTTTTGTCTATGACTTCCTGTCAACCCCCTCTCTGCCTTTAAAAACCTCCCATTTTGTATAGCTCCTTGAGCTCCCTTCTATTTGCTAGATGAGATATTGCCCAATTCCTGAATCCTGAATAAAGCCAACTAGTCTTTAAATTCACTCAGTTGAGTTTTGTTTTTTTAAACAATATTAACACATCTGCATTTAAATGGAGCTCAGTAATCAATATAGTGATACTATGGATATGAAATATGGATATGGATATTCCCTCTCACCTTAAATTGAAATCTTTCGCTATTTTATTCCTCTTTCTATAAGCAACTGTCCCAGGACCCAATGAGTTGTCAAAAGTCAGGGATCCAAAGGAGAAAGGGAGGTGACAATGTTTAGCACAGCTCCACTGTGCAATCAGTTATAAACAAACAAACAAAAATAAACCAAAAAAACTCAGAATAGACCATAAATTGAAAACCTGCATGAAAGTGACCTGCTACTTAGATGCAATCCTCTCAGCCATTTGGGAAAGAGTACAGAAATCAAGTATAAATGTCCACTTTTTTTTTCTTCTTCAATAGCCTTTACATGAATCAAACTATTGCACCAGACAGCTGGGGAGAAAATAAATACCTCTGGCTAATAACTAACTTGGGTCAACTTTTGGTTTCAATTCTAGCTCTAAGCCATTAATGGAGAAGGGAAGGCAACAATTCCAGAAAATAAAATGCCCAAAGGGAAGGATGACACTTCCTTTGTGATCATTCTTAAGTCACTATATCATTAGTTTAAAGGTAAAGGGGGTCTCCTGGACCTGCCAAAATGCTAGATAAAGAAAAGGGCTCACACTATGGCAAATCTTACATTGCCATACATAGCTAAGGCTATCCAAATACTCTTGCCTCTGGTTTTCAAATTATAGACTCAGCTTCTGCTTTTGCTTTTGTTAGCTGCCTTGGTAAAGGCACTCCGCATATATATGAAATCTGTATTGGTGCCTCTCTATCTGTGAGCCGTCAGATGATGTCACACTTGCTAATTCATGGACTATTTATCTTGGTGTTTATGCTCCGAGAAAATGATGGCTGTTTAATTATACTACAAATGAGTTTTGCCAGCCAATTGTATAGATGTTACTTACTCCCAGAACAACTGTCAAAAGACCAAAACAGCACATCTAACAAATCAAAATATACTGTATTGAGTTACATTTCATAGGCCATACTTCTACCATTTAGCCACAGGCTTTGCATTGTGGTGATGATGGGAAGGGCAGCACCATTGAGGATAATAGCCAGTCAGAAATCTGCTTGTCATGGTAAGTAGGATTAAAAGAGATGTAACTGAGTATATTCTACCTTAAGTGGAAACAGGGAACTGTCAATAAACATTTATAAAATGCTTCAAATTTGCTTAACATTATGTATTGGAGCATTCACCAAATCATTCCATGATGGCAGATGGGAAAGAGGAAACACTCTATTCATCTGATGACTGAACTGTGATCAATGAAATATATTTTTCCCACCAAATTTATGATGCTATAAAGGTGGAGAGAATGCTTTTAGCTGGATGGTTACCATAACTTGAATCTAGGAAGCCTGCTACAATAAACTTTTTCTGTGTGTTGTTTAAACTTTTCTAAGCTTGTGGGAGCATTTTGTTATGCCTAACACTTGCTTCAAATAAAACTTGCCAGTGAGCTCTGCTGTGGCCCTCTTTTATGTAGTGTACTGGTATCATGCCAAGGTTTTTAATAAGGAGAGAAAATATGAACTCTTAAAACTTTAAAGCCCAATAATCTAGGAACTAAAATCTGATTAAGTACAAAATAAACTTTCTACAATTAAATGATTCAGTGGCAGATAAAATGGAAGCAGAGCCCAAGAAGTAACTCTTACCAATTTAGTTTTGCATACTCCACCAAATTGGGATGGTGTCTTTCTGCTTAGCACAGAAGTATGAGGCAAAAAATGGGTCTTCGTTTCTTTCAGCCAGAATTACATTCCACTGAGAAAGATCAACTGTTTGACTTTCTTATTGGGGTAATTTGAAAAGGTTTTTCTACATGACCACTATCCACAGCTCATTTCTATGTAACATACTGGCTTTGTGAGGGGGGGGGAGTGATTTATAGGCCACTAATATAGTCCCCTATAGCCCATCTAGTATATCTCTCATTTCTGCTCAGTTTGCCTAACTCTGGGAACAAGCAAAATGAAAGTCTTGTTCAGCCAGGAGCCAGGAGCTACCTAGTTTTGTCTCTTCCGATACTTCTTGCAGTAGGAAACTTGTGCCTGAGACACAGCATCTGCCAGCTTAGAAAACCAGTCTGGCAGGGAAATGAAGCAGCTAATAGTAGAGCTGAGGGAAGCTGTCAGATTTTCAAGCATTTATTTTTACATTCTGAACCAAAATGATGAGGATTTAGTTAAGCCAAACTCTTACCTTGGCTTCCTTATTCCTCCTTTTTTTCCCTCACACATGTCTCTCCTTTATTATTATTATTTTATGACAAGGACCTAATTTGCTAGCTACTAATTTCTGTAGCCTGAAACTATGCTGGGATTATGGGAGAAAGAAGTTACTTTTCTAACTTTCCTGAGGAATAAGGTGCTACTTGAGTGAATACTAATAAAATATTAATTATGTTCTGATAATCCTGATGAATGAAACTGGCATTTATAAATCATGTTCGTGCCAAAAGAAATCACGCCTTGATGAGCATGTTCCATAGGCCACTGCATTTCTTTGAATTTACTAACCAACCTACGTCTCCTCCTACCAGATTGTTTTTTTGTCAACCTCGGTTCATATAAACATGAAATTATTGATAGCTGCAATCTCCTTTTGCTTTTCATTCTTTCCCCTTCTCATAGCACTAATAAATATGCATAATTATGTTATATATCACATCTGTGGACTCTAATATAAGGCTACTGTCCTAAAATAGCTGCTTGAACTTGGAAACAAATGATAAAATCCATATCATTAGCCAATTAGTTTCAAAACTCTCTACCATGCAGTCTTAACCTACCTTTGACTTAACCAGTATTGGACACCTAATAGGCTCCTAGATAGGACCATGCACAGAGGATTACAAGAAGCAAGCACAATCCCTACCACTGGAGATTTTACAGCTAAAAAAAAAAGTAAATATTAAGATACAGTCTAAGTCATAAGCTAAATACGGTTTATCTTCTTGAAGAACAAATATTGCTCAAATCTAAGGAATTATGGCTCAAGTTTGGAAAATTAAACAATTTCATTACTGAGGACTTTCAGACATTTGCATATTAAAGCAAGGGTGATATGATTTAGTGTAAGGAAAAACGGTCTTACTGAATAGCATACCTAGAGTTGAGACAGAGGCATCTATTTTTTAAAGCTCTACCTATTATTTTGAGGCACAATCTAGTGTAGAACATAAAATTCAAGCAAACATTTATGATAAAGCACAAGACTAAGAAATTAACTGTTGACAGAGAGCTGAGCATGTTATTATTACTCTGCCAATACAACTGTCTTGTTGGAGATGTCTGAGGAGAGCTGACTATTAAGTATGTTTCCAAAAATATATACCAGCACCCATTTGATCCAGCTAAATTAAATTACCCCAGGGGCGCTTGGATGGCTCAGTCGGTTAAGTGACTGCCTTCAGCCCAGGTCATGGTTCCAGGGTCCTGGGATCGAACCCCGCATCGGGCTCCCTGCTCAGCGGGAACCCTGCTTCTCCCTCGCCCACTCCCCCTGCACCCACTCCCCCTGCTTGTGTTCCTTCTCTCGCTCTCTGTCAATTAAATAAATAAATAAAATCTTTAAAAAAAATAAAAAATAAAGAAATTACTCCAGGCAGAATACTGAAGACAGTCGGTAGAGTTAGAAGAGTCCAGACTTTGGTATGAGACAGACCTATGTTTAAATTTTTTCTTTGATTTACTGGTTGCATGGCCTTAGATTTTTCAGACTTTCTGAGCCTCAGTTTCTTTATCTTTAAAATATGAATATACTGCCTACTTCAAGAAATTGTAATGATAATTGAGTAAGATAGTGTTAAGTAGTCTATAAGTTACTCTAAAATAACTCAACATATATAGTGTGATAAAACTATTTCTGTATTAGTTTAACCTGCATCTTTGAGACAGTTAGATATCCTAATCAGGAAAACACATTTCAGGGATGGTCAGCTAGCATTTAATCAAAGCCTTCTGGAAGATTTTCACTCAAAAAATGACCTTGTGATGAGGTCTTCTTTTTTTCTTAACCTTCCTTCTTTTATGCCTACCTGCAAAGGACCATTGATCAAGTATGTTCAGCAATATAGGAGAGGCAGCTCAGAAGTAGAATTCCTGAATCTGACCTTCAATGAGGTGATAGATTCATTAAAGATCACAGAACTCCTAATTCCAAAATCATCTGAATATTAAATTATCGGACACTGAAATAATATGGTCGGTATGAAAATAGTGCAAATAGGACATAAAGGTTTCTATTCAATTTCACCTTGCTGAGCACTCAAGTACTGGGTTTTGTTTTGTTTTGTTTTGTTTTGTTTTTCAAGTACTGGGTTTTAATAGCTCATGGATTGGGTTGCAGTTTAATTTCCCAGAGTTTACAATAATTAACCCCTTGTTCGAACTGACACTGTCATTAGAAAACAAACATCTTTGCTTAATTGTGTTTTCCAAGCTTTGTTTAAATAAAATAAAGCATGTGTTTTGAAAGTTTTGCCATTTTATTAGTATTAGCCATGTGAGACATCTACAGAATAACACGTAAGACAATAGATATTTTTTTACTCTTAAAGTAGAGATATCAGTAAGAACAGCATATCCTTCCATATATGTAAGGTGTAATGGACATCTATAGAACAAATTTATCTAAGAAGATAATTACTCAAGTGGTAGAAACATAACCCAACACTCAAACTATCAAGTACTAAAAGTTTGTTTCCATTATAAAGGTATCTCTATGATAATCAGAGCTGTTTCAATGGGCCATCAAGAGAAAGAAGTAAAATCTCCTTTTGTGGGTATTTAATATGGATTTTTTAAAGGATATACAGACATGAACTGCAAATATAGATTTCATCATTTTTATGTATTACTAATTATTTTTCTCAAGATTCTCACTCATTGGCAAGAGATGGGATCCATGAGGAAATACAGAAAGAAGGAAGTAAACAAATGCTTTATGTATAATCACACCTCTTAAATTTTACCTTCTTTTACTTCCAAATGTCTATCTGATATCTACACTTGAAACCCCAGGCAATCTCATACTTAGCAGGTCCAAAGAGAAATCCACTATCTTACTCCTGCAACCCTAAACCTAGGATTCATCTAAGATTCTTTTTCATATTCCTTAAATCTCTTCTTCCCATGTATCTAATCAATTTCCAGGTCCTGTTGATTCAGCCAGTTTCACATCTCTGGAATCTTTTTTCTCTACCTTACCCTACCTTGCCACTACTCTTTCAAACCCTGATAATTTCTTGAGTGGATTGTTATAACAGTTTCCTAATTTACAGTCTCACCATCCATACTCAGTTCTTTAAATGTGCAAGAGGCCTTAAATCCTTTCCTGTCACCCTGACTCTTGCTTACTCATAACAAAGAGAAATGTACCTGGTAGTCACCACCTAAACCAATGATATAGTAGGTAGCATCAGCAATAGTGGGATAACTTCATAATGCAATACAATAAAAGACAGCCTGGTAGTTTTGTGACAAAAATAATCAAAACCTAATCACGAGGAAATAATCTTTCAAGTTCAGAATTAAAAAAATAATAATAATATCAGGAAAAATCTCATTGCTATATTGCAATCTGAACAAGAAAAGGGGCATACAATTTGTTTTCCCCTTTTTGTTCCCTATTCAGTACACTATTGAATATGAATTTGATTTTGTGAAAGGTATTGGGTTAAAAATCTGCAGAGATATGCTGGGTGTTTGGCACACAATACTTGTTTGGGAAAAATGCATCACTGGTAGCTTCTCGTGGGCAGAATGCACTGCAAACATTACCCACAATGAATGTTCTGTCACAGGGGGGACTGGGCAGGAGCATCTGTTAGAGTCTTTTATGACAGATCAGTATATAAGCAATGTTGCCAGCAAGGGTTTTTCTCCATTATAAAACAACAATCTTCACTAGAATTGGAGTCACTAAAAGCAAGAAAACAGCTTGCTTTATGAAAGATGCTACCTTTTCTGCAGCCAAGAAATCACCAATCTGATGTTAAGTTCCTGCTATTAGTCTTTCTTCAGCTGCGCAGGTGACAACTGTTCCATGTTCCAGTTCAGCTCCCCAAGGTTACAGCTGTGAACTTGGGTAATGGCTGTGTTTATTCTCCGCCAGCCTTAAAAGTCTTCAGGGTAAAGCTTTTTTTTTTTTCTTTTTCTTGCTGCTCATTGAAAATCCCTTCTCGAGCAGATGTGTCTCTCCCCATCTTCTGTACTTTCTGTGTTTCAGATTAAGTTTAGCATTTTTGTTGTTGTTGTTCTAAGGGCTGATGACAAAGCCAATTTTGAACTTAGTCTCTGTGTATCTGATATGTATTCCCTTGACCCTAAAAAAAACCCTTTCATGGTAAACTAGATGTCAAATAGCTTATGTCCTGAGCATCACAAACCACTGTTGTTGTTTATGTTGTAGTGTACGGTTGCTATTGCCACACCAGACTGGGTTTCAAAATTTAGATCACAAAGACCCTAATAGCCCTTATTTTTACATTTTGTATACTTTCTTGGTGGCTTCCTCAGGAGCATCAGACAACCTTCTCACCGGCACAGCTCCCACCCCTTGGATGTGCTGGAATCCCCACAGGGCTTAAAGTAATACCAGTATATTATCTCGAGTCCCAACTCACCAAAGTCAAACTATCTACATAAAGAATCTCTCTCCCATTTCCTCCTTTCTTCCTTCACTTCTATCTGCAATTATTAACCCATCACTACCGTGAGGCTAGCACTGTGCTAAGACTGGAAATAGAATATTAACAAGAATGATATGGTCCTGGGCGCCTGCGTGGCTCAGATGGTTAAGCGTCTGCCTTCGGCTCAGGTCATGATCCCAGAGTCCTGGGATCGAGTCCCGCATCAGGCTCCCTGCTCCTTGGGAGCCTGCTTCTCCCTCTGCCTCTCTCTCTCTCTCTGTCTCTCATGAATAAATAAAATCTTTTAAAAAAAAAGAAAAGAATGATATGGTCCTGGCCTCATGCATTTGACCTATCAAGGACAAAAACATTTAACAAATAATCACAAGTATGAAAACAAGTATACAGGCCCAAGTCCAAGGGACAAGGGCCCAAAAAAGTCTTCCTGAGGAAACTGAAAACACAGACATGAGTATAATCTAGCTCAGTGGAAGAGGAAAATGTAGCATTCCAAACAGAAGGAAGAGTATAAGGTCAACCTGTCGCTGCATCTGCATTAAGTTTGTAACCTGCTTTTTAATGTAGTGAGGTACATACACCAATATTTCATAGATTTTTTAGTAAAGACATTTTCAAATTTCTGCTTGCAATAAAGAAGAGTTGTTAAATGAACACCCACAGACCTATCATCCATTTATCAGTTTGATCCCTCAATTACTGAATATGACATATTAAAATCTCTGCTTAAAATGGTGGAATTGTCCATTTATTTTACAGTAATTTTCTATATATTTTAAAGCTATGTTAGAACATGAATTCAAGTTCGAATATTTATGTAATTCTAGTGAAATTAGTGCTGTGCTTATCTAATAATATGTTTTGACTTAAATGCTTGGTCTAAAACAATATAGCTATGTCAAATTTTATTTTATTTTGACAATTGCTGTTAGGTATTTTAATTTGTTATTTGTACATAATTAAACAATAATTATGACAATATTATTTCTGTGAGCTTACATAGTCAATGTTTATTTAGCTTTACCAATGTATTTATCAATTTGCTGCTCACTATTTCTCTTTGCATCTTAGAAATTTAATCTGAGATCATTTTTCTACTGTCCTAAGCTTATTTTTCGTAATTTTTGTTACTAAAAATCTATTAGAAGCTACAAGTTTTTATATTCTAAAAAAAAGTTTTCATTCTGTTCTAATTTTTAAAAGATATATTAAGTTGGAAGTAACCTTTCCACAACACATTTAAGATACTATTTTATTAGACTAAACCTACATACGTCTCCTATGTAAATTCTCTTTTTTTTCCCTTTTAGTTGGTTTTGTGACCTTCTCTTGGTCTTTCAGTTTCTATTAGTTCACTGTTATTTGTCTAGATATGGATTTCTTTTTATTTACTATGAATATATTGGGCTTTCTGGGCCTGAGGTTGGCATCTTGTATCAATCCTGGAAAAAATCACAGTCATTACCTCCTCAAATCTTGTTTCTGTTATACTCTCTGATTAGAGTGTTCATCTTTCTCACTCTACAGTCTAGGTGTTTTAACTCCTCCTTCATATTTCTTCTTTTCTTTTTCTCTGGCTATAGTTTGGACAATTGCCTCAGATCCAATTCCAGTTTACTTAATGCTCTTTTCAACTTTGACTACTCTGCCATTTAATACATCCTTTATTTTTTAATCTTCATATGTCTCATTTCTATTATTTCTATTTTCTATTTCTATTAAGAACCATTTGGTTCTTCAGTAAATGTGACTGGTCATATTTATAGCTTCTTAGCCTATGCTCATTCAGTGGCTCTTTTATTTTTTTTTATTATAAAAAAATCATTTTGTATTCTTTTGGTAATCCCAATGCAAGAAGCATTTGCATGTGTGATTCTAATTTGTTTTCCTGTTGGCTTGGGTTCATGAGCTTTTGCCTCCTTCTGTGGTACAGTTGATTCTCATCATTCATGGATCCATAATTGTGAATTTGTTTACTCACTAAAATGTATTTGTAACCTTAAAATCAACACTCATAGCACTTTTGTGCTTATACATGGACAAGTGATAGTCCACGAAATTCTGAGTCACCCAACAAACACATTCCCATCTGGGGTCAATCAAGGTGCTGATTTGCCTTCTTATTTCAGCTCTTCTACTCTAAACAAGTATCCATTTTGCCATCTGTTTAGTGCCAAGTTCTTCACATTTTTATGTTTGTGTGTGTATGTGTGTGTGAGAAAGAGAGAGAGACTTCACAGTTTAAAATGACTCCCAGTGTAATACTGAAGTATTGTCCAGTATTCTTGAACACATGAAGACTTCGGTGTGCCAATGGAAAGAATATGTGTGTTAGATTAACTTCATTCAGCCATGATTTATAGTCTAGTTGGCTATGAGTTCAATGTCAATGAATCAACAATATGTACTAAATATGGTGTCTAATAAAAACTGATGTATTGATTGATTGATGAAATCATTGTAACTAGAGGACAGGAACCTAACACAAATGTCCCCTAAAAACAATGGTTCAGTATTTGCAAATTCAGTGTTTGCAGCAACTTTATACAACATAAATACCATGAATAATGAGAATCTATTGTATGTATGTATACATATGTTTTTATTTTGCTGTGAGTTCATATTCATTGGACTTTACCTGTTGAATTAGTCCATGGAAATTTATATTTCTCCAAAAATGGTTTGTATTTTCTTCTGCCAGTTAGTTGCCTGGTAGCAAGGCTTTAAATAAAGTTATTTGCTTGAGATTTTATAACCAGTTTGAATCAATTCAAGTCATACAACTTTGTGAATAAATATTTATGTTTACAGTTTCTCCATAGAGATTTTTTTTCCTTCTATGATGGACTAGGTTGAAAAATTCAAGTTTCCTTTTGTTAACATTTGCTTAAGAAAGTATAGCACTTTGAAGGCCCCAGATCTATGTAGGAGTCTACTTATCATTTTCCTGGCTTGGTCAAGGGATTTATTATGTCCCACAATCTTCCTAACTGTGTATCTATCAAAATTGAATCTCAAGTTTATCAGTCTTGGCAGAGTCCCTCAAGAATCATTCTGACTTTGGTACCTGTTTCTATTCCAGGATTCCCATTTTTGCTTCTGTTTTTCTTTGTAGATGTATTACTAAGTATAAGATCAGAAACTAATGAAGGGGGGGGACATCAGAGGGGGAGACGAACCACGAGAGACTATGGACTCTGAGAAACAAACTGAGGGTTCTAGAGGGGAGAGGGGTGGGGGATGGGTTAGCCTAGTGATGGGTATTAAAGAGGGCACGTACTGAATGGAGCACTGGGTGTTATACGCAAACAATGAATCATGGAACACTACATCAAAAACAAATGATGTAATGTATGGTGATTAACATAACATAATAAAATTTAAAAAAAAGAAACTAATGTTAAAAAAAGATTAAAATAAAAAATTTAGCTTTCTTATTTGTTTTTCTCAAGAGATTCACTCAACATAATAGAAACATGATTCCCCTTTTCTAGAAGGTTTATAATTCCAAGCTAGGGCTGAAATTTTTAAAGTAGAAAGAATTCTTAGCACACACTGAGATCTCCCACCAAATCTTTTTTAGCTTTTTAGTTCTAGGACTTAAGGAAATTTATATAATTCTTTGGTTTCCATTACCTAACCCTTCAAAATGGGAAAAAAAGGGTTACCATGTGAACTGTTATGTGAACTGAGATGATGCATGTGAAAATTTATATCATAGTTCTGCTATATGTTTGCATATTAATTAAGGAGAGAGTGTGATCCAATAAAAAGTTCCAGAGCTTTAGAACAAAAAATATTGGAATTTTTATCATCTAGGAAAGCTTTGAAGAATAAAGTAAGTGGCCATTTGCTTATTTCAGGGAATTTAGATAAAAATCTTGCTTCTTTCAAAGACACGCAATCATACACTTTACACTTGATTTCTGTTTTTAGAGTAAGGAGAATCAAATAATGAATATTCTCCTGTTCACATTATAAGAATGTTACTAATTCAGTACATAAATTGAATACCTTTATGTTAATTATCATGGTGATTCATGCTTTTATTGGTTTTGTTCAGTAGCAATAATTGTTACAGTAAGTTCTGTGTTTATTGAAATAATGGTGATAGTAACAAGTAAATGTCACTGCCAAGTTTACATTCATTATTCAATGTTTTAATGTTCAATTAAAAAAAGAAGAAATGTTGCACTGTTGTTTTAGCGTGGACGAGGCTGCAGTACCATTAAAACCAAGTATGATTGGTGACTCAAAACAGTTTATGTCAGAATCACATTACCATCTAACATGAGTTTCCCTATCTGGAAGGTAAGTTTCCTCCATGTAGTGATCCAGGGAGCCAGATGCCTTCTATCTTGTGGTTTGTGGTCAGCATCTCTTAGAGACTTGTTGATATTTAAGCCAGCAGAAAAGAAAAGATGGTAGTCAGTGGGCACCCCTCCATCTTAAAGTCTCTGAACTGTTTTACTCACAACATGTCTGACACCAAATATGTGATGCTTTTCCCAACACCAGAGAATTCTCTAATTCTCCAGACATTCAGTCTGAGTATCCTATGATTCAATTCAATTCTGACACTAACTGTGCAGCGTTTATATACAGATTAAGGGTTTATTCCAAGACTCCTCCCATTTCTGATACCAGTTGCAAGTCCCAGATTGCCAAGTGCACTTCAACCAGCTATAAATCAGAGGTTCCCATGATCCTCTCCTCAGGTTTGATAATCTGCTAGAATGGTTCATAGAACCCATAAAATCACTTTACCATTACCAGTTTATTACAAAGGACCCAACCCAGAAACAGCCAGATAAAAGAGATGCATAGAGCAAGGTATGAGGAAGTGACACAGAACTCCTATGCCACCTCTAGGAGTGTCACCCTTTCAGCACTTGATGTGTTCACCAACCAGGAGGCTCACTGCATCCCGTCGTTTAAAGATTTTTATGAAGGTTTTAATAAGTACGCATGATTGGGGCACATGGGTGGCTCAGTCAGTTAAGCAACCGACTCTCGATTTTAGCTCAGGTCATGATCTCAGGGTCATGAGATCAAGCCCCACGTGGGGCTCTGAGCTGGGTGTGGAGCCTGCTTAAGTTTCTCTCTTTCCCTCTGCCCCCAAACACCCGCAAGCATGAGCGTACTCTCTCTTCTCTCTCTCTCTCTCAAAAAAAAAAATATGATAATAATAATAATTAGGCACAATTGATTAAATCATTGACCACTGATGATTAACTCAATCTCTAGCCCCTCTCAGTGGGTGGGGCTGAAAGTTCCAATGTTTTAATCATGCCTTGATCTTTCTGACAACCAGTCCCCATTTTCAAGCTATCTAGAGGCCCACCAAGAGTTGCCTCGATAGAACAAAAGATGCTCTTATCATCCTATCCCTTAGGAAATTCCAAGGGATTTAGGACCTCTGTCAGGAATGGTGGATAAGAAGCAAATAAATATTTCTTATTGTAACACAAGGACTTAGGGCCAAAAATGGTGCTCATAACTTTTACTTATATTTCTTTGATTAGAACCCAGTGATATGGCAAAAGTCAACTGCAAAGGAACCTGAGAATTTTAGTCTGTGTATCTCAAAAGAAAAGAAATTGTATCTTTTGAAACATCTGGTGTTTTCTGCCAAACCAACAATAGGTAACAGTTAAAGCAAAATTTTCTTTTACTCCAATATCTGAAATAGCACTAAACTATTTCTCTATATAGTCCAAAATTAAAATTAATGTCCAATGCACATTAATCATTAGGAAAATATAGTAGGGTAAAAACAAAACAGTGTTCTTCATTGTACCTAAAGTTCTGCATAGGTAGCACATGAATGGTGAATTTAGTATATACAATTTATGTATTACAGCTATGGTTACTGACTGATTTTTTCTGTTGGCTCAAAGTAAAGATCCTGAATATATGCATTTTAGAAATGACTTTTATAAGTGATTACAAGTTCTTAAAGAAAAACTGTTTCATTGATGGAATTCCCTGAGCCAGGGTATATGCAAATAAAATAGCTAAAATGACTCTAATGGTTGTTAGCAGAAAACTGAATAAAAGTCCATTTAAACCAAATGCCAAGCACCCGGCCTGGGCATAAATTCTTTCTGGGAGCAAAGAGATGCAGAATGACAGCTAAAGGAACATGTTATTAAATGGTATGTCATTTCGTCAGGGATGTCTTTGTAATGACTAAGAAGCAGGTTAATAAGATGATTAGAATGAAGGCTAAATATGAGAAAAGTACAAAGCACTTTCTTCATGTCATTCCTCAGAGATATGTGGGTGGCAAATATTATCTCTGTTTTGTCGACTGAAAAATGAAATAGTTTATGCACTTAGAGACATTTTACTGGCATTCTGATTTTTAAACAGGTGTAGGGTTTCCTTTTATAGATATCTGATAGTTATTACATCAGCTTTACACTCCGGTAATATTTCCAAACAATAGCATATCTAGGGTTGTTGAGATAGTCAAGGTTTCACTCTGTCTTATTTTTCATAGAGCCTTTAACTCCCTTTAGGTTCTAAAATGGTAGACAAAAATAAATATCTTACACCTGACCCTTTCAAGAGAATTTGTAAGATTTAGAATTTGTTTGTTTTAAAGAATATTTGTCACAAACAATGAATTATGGAACACTACATCAAGAACTAATGATGTAATGTATGGTGATTAACATAACAATAAAAAATAAAAAAATAAAGAATATTTGTAAGACATGAAACTAATTTTTGTTCCTAATATTATTGGAACCTAAAATTGGTACCTAAAACATTTACATCTGCATTTTTAAGATAAATGCAAGGATGTCCAGGAAAGCCAAATTTTCACTTAGTATAATGAAAATGCAAAACCCATTTTTTAAACTCCCATGTTTAGCTCTATGTCAAGTTCATTAAATACTGACTAATGCTACATACAATTAATGGAACTTAAAGAGATTTACTGAATTAAGGTCACAGTGTTCAGAAGACAAAAGTTATGTATGTAACACATCCTTACAGCAATGATTTTCTCTCTGCCAATTGATGGGCTGAGATACAGGGATCCTAGTTGACTCATAGTGAACACAGCAATCTTCTTTAGACCCCTGCTAATATTATTCTCTTCTACATTTTCTCACCTAACCAAATTTACCTCAATCCACATCTACAATTATGACCATTGGTAGCAATATTCTGAGTCAGAAAGAGAACTAGAATAATTTTTAATACTATATGATGGGAATACTTGCTGTTCTAATCAGGACTCCCACCCATATTCTGTATCTGTAATTCACAGATGGTGGTTCACCAAAATTCTGCAAAACCCAGAGATTTGTACAAAAGTGGCCAAAATGTCATTGGCTTTTATCAATACCTCTAGGAGAATAGGTAGAAATGAATTTCATCAATGCTAATTACTTTACTCTCACTTTAGAGATCAGTTATATGACTGTAGAAATTTAGCAAAAACAAAAAAAAGGAAGTATGTTAATAGCAATTTGTATATGGCAGTTTTAAAACAAATTGAATTAATTAAAAACTGAATTACATTATCTTTGTTGGCCATCATGTCTCTTCTAAAGCAATTAGTAACCATCCTTCTTTACGTAAATGATGCAATTTAGTTTTATGACATTTTGTGTTAAATGTGTTTTATGAATACGCAATTTAGAAATCTGACATAATTTTAATAATAAATTATGTGTTGCTTTGTATAGCATGGAAGTTGTCAAAATAAAGACTTTCTCATATATGTGATAAATATTTAGCCCTCAATATTAGCTTCATCTACTTAAGGCTAGTAATTATCAATTAAATTATCTTTGTAAGCAAATACATCCTTAATAGACTTAGCTTTCTGGATTTCGTAACTACTTTTTTTCCAAGCAATATCTATTTCTCTTCTTTATCCCTTGTAATTAACTTCAAGGACTTAAAGTTTTACTTATTGCAAACTGTGATTACCCTATTTGGATTCAATTAGCAACATTATGTCTTAGATATTTATTTGTCTTGATTTTATAATTTGTGTTGTAATTATATATCAATTAACAGTTAGGCATGAAAAGTTGGTTATAGTAACTGGTTAATACCCATATATCAAATGATTCTATATTTTAAACAGATTTGTAAGTATTCTTTACCTTTTGACATTTTCCATCATCACCACACCAGTTCACTGTCACAGCCCATGATGAATGTGGAGTAAACTCTCCCCTAAAAAAATACAGAAGCAATCAAAGTTGATTTTTTTTTATTTTATGTTTTATCTTAATTTCACCCCTGGATGAAATCTGTAAACTTAATCCCCTTAGTTAGATTTTTCAACCATCTCTCTTTAGCTGCTTTTTCCAGAGCAAGATCAGTCACTCTTCCTTCTAACTGCATCCAGAGGTTGCTCTAACCCTGATAAGATTATTTAACAGTTTGTCTGCAAACTTCCATGGCTCAGTTACAAAGGGCGACTAAGAGCTAATAAATGGAGAGTAGGGAGATGAGCATTTCAGCAAGAGGTGGAGATATGTAAAAGAGTATGTTTGCAGTAATGGTGAGAATTTTGGCCTAGGGGTATATGAGGGTAAGGACAAGAGTTTATACAGTTTTGCTTTCAAATATAAGGAATAATAATGTATCTATATGTAATATCCTATTTTATGATTGCTAATATATACCTCAATACAGAAAGGAAGGATGGAGAGAGAAAAAAGGAAGAAATGAGGGAAGGAATAAAGGATAATGAAAGGAAGGAAGGAAAGAAGGAAGAAAGAAATTACAACTGTAGATGACCTATTTGGATCCAATTAGTAACATCTGTGTCTTAGATGTTTATTTGTGCAAATTTCATAATTTGTGTTGGAAGGCTATATTAAGGAAGGAAGGAAGGAGAAAAGGAAGGGAGGGAGGGAGGAAGGAAACTGTATCCTGAAAGTTCTCCCTGGTCAATAAAATCTTCCTTATGCAGTCTTATGGTGGTTCAGCTCCCATAATCAAGCCTTACCAAAATGACTCATACAATCCCTAGTCATTCTATGAAACAGTATCACCCTGTTACCAAAGCCACGCAAAGATATCACAAAAAAAGAAAATTACACACCACTATCCCTCATGAACATAGATTCAAAAACTTTCAAAAGAGTATTAGACAACTGAATCCAAAATATATGTATTTTTTAAAGTACAGTCTATGACGAAGTAAGTGGACTTCATTTCAGAAATGAAGTTTGGTTTAACATCCCCAAATCAATTAATCTAATTTATCATAATATATAGGATAAAACCACATGATTATCTTAATAGATACCAAAAAAAACGCATTTGACAATCCAACCCATCCAGGATTTAACAAACAAACAAAACAATAACAAGAAACCTCTTACAAAACTTAGAACAGAAGGTAATTTTTCTAACCTAATAAAGGGCTTCTACAAAAAAAAACCTATGGGGGGATGCCTGAGTGGTTCATTCGGTTAAGCATGTGCCTTCGCCTCAGGTCATGATCCCAGGGTCCTGGGATCAAGTCCAAGTGGGGCTCCCTGCTCAGCAGGGAGCCTTCTTCTCCCTCTGCCTGCTGTTCTCTCTCTGACAAAGTAAATAAATAAAATCTTTAAAAAAAAACTTTGGGGAGGGCAGAGCAAGATGGCGGAGGAGTAGGAGACCTGGGTTTCGTCTGGTCTCAGGAATTCAGCTGAATAGGGATCAAACCATTTGAATACCTACGAACTCAACAGGAGATCAAAGAGAAGAATGGCAACAACTCTCTGAACAGAAAAGTGACCACTTACTGGAAGGTAGGACGTGCGGAGAAGTGAATCGAGGCGATATTCGGGAGGATAGACGGCGGGGGAGGGGGCCTCCGTCGGCCGCTTCTGGCAAGTGATAGAGCCGCGGAGCACAAAATCGGAACTTTTAGAAGTCGGCTCCGCTGAGGGACGTCGCTCCAGTGGCTAAGCGGGGGGTGGAACCCTCACGGGACAGTGTGGTCTCAGGACCCTCGGGGTCACAGAAAGACCGGGGGTGCCTGAGTGCAGCAGAGCTCCCAGGTATCGGAGCGGGGAAGCCAGCTGCAGAGACGGAGCCGAGGCGCAGGCTCTTAGCTCGGGGTTGCCATAAACTGTGATCCGCGGCCCAGTTGGGCCACTGCTCCTCCAGCAGGGACCCAACAAGTGGCAGATCTGGGGAAACTCCCCTCCCTCCCCCAGGAGGAGTGGCATGGGAGCGCACCACAGGGATCTGCTGGGTTTGGAGACTCACCACAGGGTCAGGAGCCAGAGATAGAAACACTCGGTCACAGGCCGGGTGAGCACGCAGTGCGGCTGGAGACCGGGGACATGGGATTGCCTGCTTTTCTCTGGGGGTGCACTGAGGAGCGGGGCCCCGAGTTCTCAGCTCCTCCAGGCGGAGATTTGGAGGCCACCATTTTCACTCTTGTCCTCCAAAGCTGTACGGGGAGCTTGCAGGGAACAAAATCACCTGAGAGCAAACCCGAGCAGATTGCATAGCCCAGACCGACAAGGGCGGGGCAATTCCGCCTCCAGCAAAAAACATTTGGGAACCACGGCAACAGGCCCCTCCCCCAGAAGATCAGCACTAATAGCCAGCCAAGACCAAGTTTACCGATCAAGGAGAATGGGAGAACTCCAGCACTAGGGGAATACTGCACATAGAATTCATGGCTTTTTTACCATGATTCATTAGTTTTTCAAAGTTAACTTTTTTAACTGTTTTTTTCTTTTTTTGAATTTTTATTTTTCCCTTTTTCAACCAACATCTTATCAATCCCTTTTTAAAAAAAATATTTTTCATTTTGAGAGTCATATTTTATCCCTTCATAGTAGTTACCCTTATTTTTGGCATATACATATAAGTTGTTCTCTCATTAAAATTTTGAGATACAGTTTCTTTCTCATTAAAATTTTGAGATACAGTTTCTTCTAACAGATCAAAATATACTCTAAATCACTAGCGTATGGCTTTGTTCTAGTCTCCTGCCTGATTACATTCTCTCCCTTTTTTTTTCTTTTCTTCTTCTTTTTTAATCTTCTTTCTTTTTTCAAACAACTTCTTATCTTATCAATTCCTTTTATAAAATCTTTTATACCTTTCATCTTTACAGTCATCTTCCATCCTTTCATTGTATCAACCCTTATTTTGTACATATATAAGTCTTTCTTCCTTTAAAATTTTAGGAGGCACTTCCTTCTAACAGACCAAAATACGCCCAAAATCTACTGTGTGGCATTGATCTATACACTAGTCTGATCATATTTGATCATAATCTGTTTATTTGTTTTGTTCTGTTTTTGTTTGTTTTTACTTTTTCTTTTTTTTTTTTTCTCTTTCTTTTTTCTTTCTTTCCCTTTCTTTTCCCCTGGTTTCAGGTCTTTTCTGACTTGTATAGAGTATATTTGCCGGGGACATTGTTAACCTGTTAGCATTTTGTTCTCTCATTCATCTATTCTCCTCTGGACAAAATGACAAGACGAATAAAATCACCTCAGCAAAAAGAACAAGAGATAGTACCATCTGCCAGGGACCTACTCAATATGGACATTAGTACGATGTCGGACCTAGAGTTCAGAATCATGACTTTAAAGATACTAGCTGGCCTTGAAAAAAGCTTGGAAGTTATTAGAGACACCCTTTCTGGAGAAATAAGAGAACTAAAATCTAACCAAGTCGAAATCAAAAAGGCTATTAATGAGGTGCAATAAAAAATGGGGGCACTAACTGCTAGGATAAATGAGGCAGAAGAAAGAATCACCGATATAGAAGACCAAATGATGGAAAATAAAGAGGCTGAGAAAAAGAGAGAGAAACAACTACAGGATCACGAGGGCAGAATTCAAGAGATAAGCGATACCATAAGACAAAACAATATTAGACTAATTGGGATCCAAGAAGAAGAAGAAAGAGAGAGAGGGGCAGAAGGTTTATTGGAGCAAATTATAGCAGAGAACTTCCCTAATGTGGGGAAGGAAACAGGCATCAAAATCCAGGAGGCACAGAGAACCCCTCTCAAATCAATAAAAATAGGTCAACACCCTGACATCTAATAGTAAAACTTACGAGTCTCAGAGACAAAGAGAAAATCCTGAAAGCAGCTCGGGAGAAGAGATATGTAACCTACAATAGTAGAAATATTAGATTAGCAACAGTCCTATCCACAGAGACCTGGCAGGCTAGAAAGGACTGGCATGATATCTTCAGAGCACTAAAGGAGAAAAATCTGCAGCCAAGAATACTATATCCAGCTAGGTTTTCATTGAAAATAGAAGGAGAGATAAAAAGCTCCCAGGACAAACAAAAACTAAAGGAATTTGCAAACACGAAACCAGCCCTCCAAGAAATATTGAAAGGGGTCCTCTAAGCAAAGAGAGACCCTAAAAGCAGCATAGATCAGAAAGGAACACAGACAATATACAGTAACAGTCACCTTACAGGCAATACAATGGCACTAAACTCATATCTTTCAATAGTTACCCTGAATGTAAATGGGCTAAATGCCCCAATCAAAAGACACGGGCTATCAGATTGGATTAAAAAACAAGACCCATTAATATGCTGTCTGCAAGAGACTCATTTTAGACCCAAAGACACCCCCACATTGAAAATGAGGGGGTGGAAAACAATTTACCACGCTAATGGACACCAAAAGAAAGCTGGGGTGGCAATCCTTATATCAGACGAATTCGATTTTAAAACAAAGACTGTAATAAGAGATGAGGAAGGACACTATATCCTACTTAAAGGGTCTATCCAACAAGAAGATCTAACAATTGTAAATATCTATGCCCTGAACATGGGTGCAGCCAATTATATAAGGCAATTAATAACAAAAGCAAAGAAACACATTGACAACAATACAATCATAGTGGGGGACTTTAACACCCCCCTGACTGAAATGGACAGATCATCTAAGCAAAAGATCAACAAGGAAATAAAGACTTTAAATGACACACTGGACCAAATGGACTTCATAGACATATTCAGAACATTCCATCCCAAAGCAACGGAATACACATTCTTCTCTAGTGCCCATGGAACATTCTCCAGAACTGATCACATCCTAGGTCACAAATCAGGTCTCAACCAGTACCAAAAGACTGGGATTATTCCCTGCATAATTTCAGACCACAATGCTTTGAAATTAGAACTCAATCACAAGAGGAAAGTCAGAAAGAACTCAAATACATGGAGGCTAAAGAGCATCCTATTAAAGAATGAATGGGTCAACCAGGAAATTAAAGAAGAATTAAGAAAATTCATGGAAACCAATGAAAATGAAAACACAACAGTTCAAAATCTTTGGGATGCAGCAAAGGCAGTCCTAAGAGGAAAGTATATAGCAATACAAGCCTTTCTCAAGAAACAAGAAAGGTCTCAAAGACACAACCTAACCCTACACCTAAAGGAGGGAGAAAAAACAGGAAATAGAGCCTAAACCCAGCAGGAGAAGAGAGATAATAAAGATCAGAGCAGAAATCAATGAAAAGAAACCAAAAGAACAGTAGAACAGATCAACAAAACTAGGAGCTCATTCTCTGAAAGAATTACTCCGATTGATAAACCCCTGGCCAGACTGATCAAAAAGAAAAGAGAAATGACCCAAATCAACAAAATCATGAATGAAAGAGGAGAGATCACAACCAACACCAATACAACACAATACAAACAATTCTAAGAACATATTATGAGCAATTCTATGCCAGCAAATTAGATAACCTGGAAGAAATGGGTGCATTCCTAGAGATGTATCAACTACCAAAATTGAACCAGGAAGAAATAGAAAACCTGAACATACCTATAACCACTAAGGAATTGAAGCAGTCATCAAAAATCTCCCAACAAGCGAAAGCCCAGGGCCAGATGGCTTCCCAGGGGAATTCTACCAAACATGTAAAGAAGAATGAATACCTATTCTCCTGAAACTGTTCCAAAAAATAGAAACGGAAGGAAAACTTCCAAACTCATTTTATGAGGCCACCATTACCTTGATCCCAAAACCAGACAAAGACCCCATCAAAAAGGAGAATTACAGAGAAATATCCTTGAAGAACATGGATGCAAAAATTCTTACCAAAATCCTAGCCAATAGGATCCAACAGTACATTAAAAGGATTATTCACCACGACCAAGTGGGATTTATCCCTGGGCTGCAAGGCTGGTTCAACATCCGCAAATCAATCAATGTGATACAATACATTAACAAAAGAAAGAACAAGAATCATATGATCCTCTCAATAGATGCAGAAAAAGCATTTGATAAAGTACAGCATCGTTTCTTGATCAAAACTCTTTAGAGTATAGGGATAGAGGGTACCTACCTCAATATCATAAAAGCCATCTATGAAAAACCTACAGCGAATATCATTCTCAATGGGGAAAAGCTGAGAGATTTCCCCCTGAGGTCACGAAAGCGGCAGGGATGTCCACTATCACCACTGCTATTCAACATAGTATTAGAAGTCCTAGCCACAACAATCAGACAACAGAAAAAAATCAAAGGCATCCAAATCGGCAAAGAGGAAGTCAAACTCTCACTCTTTGCAGATGATATGATACTGTATGTGGAAAACCCAAAAGACTCCACCCCAAAACTGCTAGAACTCATACAGGAATTCAGTAAAGTAGCAGGATATAAAATCAATGCACAGATATCAGTGGCATTCCTGTACACCAACAACAAGACAGAAGAGAGACAAATCAAGGAGTCGATCCCATTTACAACTGCACCCAAAACCATAAGAAACCTAGGAATAAATCTAACCAAAGAGGCAAAGGATCTGTACTCAGAAAACTATAAAATACTCATGAAAGAAATTGAAGAAGACACAAAGAAATGGAAAAACGTTCCATGCTCATGGATTGGAAGAACAAACATTGTGAAAATGTCAGTGCTACCTAAAGCAATCTACACATTCCATGCAATCCCCATCAAAATACCATCCACCTTTTTCAAAGAAATGGAACAAATAATCCTAAAATGTGTATGGAACCAGAAGAGACCCCAAATAGCCAGAGGAATATTGAAAAAGAAAAGCAAACCTGGCAGCATCACAATTCCGGACTTCCAGCTCTATTACAAAGCTGTCATCATCAAGACAGTATGGTACTGGCACAAAAACAGACACATAGATCAATGGAACAGAATCGAGAGCGCAGAAATGGACCCTCAACTCTATGGTCCACTAATCTTTGACAAAGCAGGAAAGAATGTCCAACGGAAAAAAGACAGTTTCTTCAACAAATGGTGTTGGGAAAATTGGACAGCCACATGCAGAAGAATGAAACTGGACCATTTCCTTACACTACACACAAAAATAGACTCCAAATGGTTGAAAGACTAAACGTGAGACAGAAGTCCATCAAA
Source organism: Zalophus californianus (assembly GCF_009762305.2). Classification (NCBI taxonomy): domain Eukaryota; kingdom Metazoa; phylum Chordata; class Mammalia; order Carnivora; family Otariidae; genus Zalophus; species Zalophus californianus. The sequence goes on from NC_045607.1 coordinate 47,064,546, forward strand.
ATCCTAAAGGAGAACACTGGCAGCAACCTCTTCGACCTCAGCCGCAGCAACTTCTTCCTAGAAACATCGCCAAAGGCAAGGGAAGCAAGGGCAAAAATGAACTATTGGGACTTCATCAAGATAAAAAGCTTTTGCACAGCAAAAGAAATAGTCCACAAAACCAAAAGACAACCGACAGAATGGGAGAAGATATTTGCAAATGACCTATCAGATAAAGGGCTAGTATCCAAAATCTATAAAGAACTTATCAAACTCAACACCCAAAGAACAAATAATCCAATCAAGAAATGAGCAGAAGACATGAACAGACATTTTTCCAAAGAAGACATCCAAATGGCCAGCAGACACATGAAAAAGTGCTCAACATCGCTCGGCATCAGGGGAATCCAAATCAAAACCTCAATGAGATACCACCTCACACCCGTCAGAATGGCGAAAATTAACAAGTCAGGAAACGACAGATGTTGGCGGGGATGCGGAGAAAGGGGAACCCTCCTACACTGTTGGTGGGAATGCAAGCTGGTGAAACCACTCCGGAAAACAGTATGGAGGTTCCTCAAACAGTTGAAAATAGAGCAACCATACGATCCAGCAATTGCACTACTGGGTATTTACCACAAAGATACAAATGTAGGGATCCGAAGGGGTACGTGCACCCCAATGTTTATAGCAGCAATGTCCACAATAGCCAAACTGTGGAAAGAGCCAAGATGTCCATCGACAGATGAATGGATAAAGAAGAAGTGGTATATATCCACAATGGAATATTATGCAGCCATCAAAAGGAATGAGAGCTTGCCATTTGCAATGACGTGGTTGGAACTGGAGGGTGTTATGCTTAGTGAAATAAGTCATTCAGAGAAAGACATGTATCATATGACCTCACTGATATGAGGAATTCTTAATCTCAGGAAACAAACCGATGGTTGCTGGAGTGGTGGGGGGTGGGAGGGATGGGGTGGCTGGGTGATAGACACTGGGGAGGGTATGTGCTATGGTGAGCACTGTGAATTGTGCAAGACTGTTGAATCACAGATCTGTACCTCTGAAACAAATAATGCAATATATGTTAAGAAAAAAAAGAAGAAGAAGAAGAGAGCAGGAGGAGAAGAATGAAGGGGAGTAAGTCGGAGGGGGAGACGAACCATGAGAGATGATGGACTCTGAAAAACAAACTGAGGGTTCTAGAGGGGAGGGGGTGGGAGGATGGGTTAGCCTGGTGATGGGTATTAAAGAGGGCACATTCTGCATGGAGCACTGGGTGTTATGCACAAACAATGAATCATGGAACACTACATCAAAAACTAATTATGTAATATATGGTGATTAACATAACAATAAAAAATAAAAAAAAAAACTTTGGGAATCCTAATACTTAAGGGTCAAAACTAAATGTTTAGCCTTAAATTCAGGTAAGGATATCTATTCTCAACTCTTTTATTGAATATAATACTGGAGTTTCTAGCTGGGGCAATTTGGCAAGAAAAGATAAAAGTCTTCAAGTTTGAAAAAGAAAAAGTAAAACTATTTTTATCCATCGATATCATGTATATGTAGAAAATCCTAAGGAATCTACACACACAAAGGATTAATCAATAAACCGGTATAGCAAGTTTGCAGGGTTCAAAATGATATTTTAAAAATCCACTGTATAGCTGTAAACTAGCAATGAATAATCTGAAAATTAAATTAAGAATTCCATTTGTGAGAGCATCAAAAAGAATAAAATAGGAATAAATTTAACAAAGAAATGCAAGAAGTACACATGCAGAAATTTTAAACCTTTGCTAAGGGAAATAAGATCTAAATGAATGGAGAGACATTCTACACCTTCATGGATTAAAGAATCAGTATTGCTAAGTTGGCAATTCTCTTCAGTTGATCGGTAGATCAATTCAATTTCTATCAAAATCCTAGAACACTCTTTTTTACTTGTCTACTTATTTTGTTGGTTTATTTTCAGGTACTAACTATACTTCCTCAGGATGAGCATTTCAAGTGCTTCCCAGGGACGTAGCTTTACTAACCTAAGACAGGGTAGGTAAACTATTTCTGTAAAGAGCCAGATAGTACATATTTTGTGAGTTATATAGTTTCTATCATAATTACTCAACTTTGCTGACATACATAGCATGAAAGCAGCCACAGATAATATATAAATTAATGACTGTGGCTATATTTCAATAACATTTTATTTATAGACATTGAAATTTGAATTTCATATAATTTTTATGTCACTGAATACTATTCTTCTTTTGATTTTTCAAGCATTTAAAAATGTAAAGAACATACTTAGTATATATTCACTAAGAATATATATATATATATAGACCTTCCACAAACATGATGGACCAGATTTGGCTCATTTGTCTACCCTACCCTAAAACACTAATCATAATTTTAAGATAATCCTTTTCTAAAGGCATAATAACAAATTCTTTTGCTTCAAAAGTGTTTAGCTATTTTTTTCATGTTTGCAAAATACAAAAGGAAGTTATAGGAACTTGATACTTTTTTAAACACCAAAACCAAGTTTTTTTGGCAGCCTATATAGGTGGTACAGGGTAAGCAAGTTAACACTTTTTTTTTTAGGTAGGCTCCACACCCAACATGGAGCTTGTACTCATGACTCTGAGATCAAGAGTCACATGCTCTACCAACTGAGCCAGCAGTTATTCCAAGTTAACTCTTTCAATTCCACATGCACTTGGCGCTGGATTCATTGACCATAATTTAGAGTTGGCAATCCCTACAAAATAAACTCAGGTTCATTGACATAAAGAAGCCCAGGGACTAGGGCGCCTGAGTGGCTCAGGTGGTTGGGCGACTGCCTTCGGCTCAGGTCATGATCCTGGAGTCCCGGGATCGAGTCCCGCATTGGACTCCCTGCTCAGCAGGGAGTCTGCTTCTCCCTCGGACCCTCCCCCCCCATGCTCTCTCTCTCATTCTCTCTCTCAAATAAATAAATAAAATCTTACAAAAAATTAAAAAAAAAGAAGCCCAGGGACTAGATGGTGCTCAGAAAAGGTTTTTTTTGAAATATCTACATTACCCTCTTGCAGCTTCCACAGCAGAGTGCTTTTGTTTCCTAGCTTTATGACAACATCTCTACTTTTGCAATATCCTAGTACCTAGCTTGGTTAAATGTCTGGCTCACATTTTATTTTAGCTTTCAGTAAGTATCTGTTCAGTAAGTATTTACTCCACCCCACTGTGAGCTTACCCTCAATAACAACCATGTGGTTCCATAGGGCCTATACATAGTTGCTTCTAATTTCTCATTATTTTTTAAAGATTTATTTACTTTTGACAGAGAGAGAAAGGGGGGGGGGAAGGGTAGAGAGAGAAGGTGAGGGAAACCCAAGCAGACTCTGCACTGAACTCAGAGCCCAACACAGGGCCCCATCTCACTACCCTGAGATCACAACCTTAGCTGAAACCAAGAGCCGGACACTTAACCAACTGTACCACCCAGGCACCCCTACTTTTATTTTAAAAATTGGTAAGAACATTTAAAATGAAATCTAGGTTCTTAGCAAGTTTTTAAGTATATAATACAGTATTGTTATCTACAGGCACAATGTTGTACAGTAGATCTCTAGAAGTTTTTCATCTTGTATAACTGAAATTTTAAGCCCGCTGATTAGGATCTCCTCATCGTCCCCTTCCCTGAGCCCCTCACAACAACAATTCTATTCCTGACTTCCATGAGTTTGACTAATGTAGATATCTTATATAAATTGAATCATGTAGTATTAATCCTTTCGTGACTGACTTATATCACTTAGCATAATATCCTCCAGATTTTATCCTGAAAAAAACGCCAAAGTCAGCACTGTAAAAGGCATATATATGCTGATAGAAATCTCACAGATTTCTGGACTGAGGGACAAGAAGATGGAGTAAGTTGTAACTTTGGCCTTTGGAAATTAGAGAGTCCCAGAAACAAAGAGAGTTAGGGAAAGTGGCAAATTTCTTATACAACTTGCGCACACAATTCTGGCTGACCCCTAAATTATGTATGCATGGAGAAGACTCAAAACAACTCAAGGACAGAAGAACCGAACTGAGATTTGAGTTGCCACCCACTGCAGGGGAGGGGAAAAATCAATATACTTCTGAGGAATATAACACAATCTGGAATCTCCATAACATAATATTCACAATGTCTAGGAAACAATCCAAAATTAATCAATACACAAAGAACCGGGAAAATGCAACCCAGTCTCAAAACTAAAAATCAAAAACCTAGACTGACACGGAGATAACTCAGATGTTGGAATTAGTAGGTAAACATTTTTAAGCAGGTATTATATTACTCAGTCAAACTAAAGTAAAATATACTCACGTCCATGAAAAGTTAGAAGATCTACTCACACAATAAAAATCGTAAAACAGAACCAAATAGAAGTTTTAGAACCAAAAAAAGTAATTTAGAACTTAAATAAAAATTCACTTGGTGGAATCTATAGAAGAATGAAGATTACAGAAGCAATACAGAACTTGGAGACAAATAAATAGAAATAATCAAATCTGAAGAACAAACAGAAAATAGAATGGGAAAAAGTGTCAGAGCCTCAGAGTCATGTGGAATAATAACAAAAGCTATAATACACATGCAATTGTAGTTCCTGAAAAAGAGGAGAGAGAGATTGAGGGAGAAGATATTTGAATAAATAGTAACTAAAAATGTCAAGACTTTGGTGAAAGATATACTTACAGAATCACAATGTTTACATCTTCTTAGCACAGAACAGTACATTCTGAAATATTACTTTTTAGCATCTGTGAAAATAATTCCTTCTCTTTCCTTACCAAAATAAGAAATTTGTCTCTGATGGATTAATTTGCGATACAGAAATCAGATAATTAAGTTATATTGTACCCTACTAAGATATTTGACAAAATTGTCCCTTCTTTGATTAACTTGAGAGAAAGTCAACATGTCTATGAAAGCACTAAATGATCTATTGTAAGAAAAAGGAGGGTTATGGTTATGATCAAGTGTTTAAAAATTGTAAATGTTTGTCTTCAGAAAAACTAAGACTTGACTACTCTTTGGGGGGATATTGTAGATTACAGTGCAGAAACCTTACAATGCAGAAATTGGTTGGTTATAAATATTTTATTATGTAGGGGAAATATAGAATAAACTAATGTTTTTAAACATATAGTCTATTCCTGACCTTGTGTTGTACATTTTTTTCTTTATCTTTCTGTATTTTAATCCTCATTTTTTTTAAATTTTTTTTTAAAGATTTTATTTATTTATTTGAGAGATAGAAAGCACGAGAAGGAAGAGGGTCAGAGGGAGAAGCAGACTCCCTGCTGAGCAGGGAGCCCTATGCGGGACTCGATCCCGGGACTCCAGGATCATGACCTGAGCCGAAGGCAGTCACTTAACCAACTGAGCCACCCAGGCGCCCCCAATCCTCATTTTTTAGGAGAAAAAAATGAGATTCAGTGAGCATAAAACAGCACAAGTAGTATCAGTCTGTCTGACTTTAGTCTAAAGGCTCTCAAGTCTCACACATAATAATATAAAGAAGAATAAATGAAAACATACTTATTTTTTGCAATAAAAATAACAAAAATTTAGCAAATGTCATCACAGATTGCATATTGCAGGGTATAGAAAATAGTATGCCTGGAGCACCATTTCAAAACCTGATCATGCAAAAAGCATATATGAGTTTCTTATAAATCTCTATTTCTGCATATTTTCTGTTTTTAGTACTGCTGCCCCAGAGACACTATAGTGGTCTCTACATCATATAAAAATATACCAAGTAATTTGCTTGACAGTTAATCCAAAAAAGCATAGTTATATGCTTCCAAGGATTTATAAGTACCTGATCAAAGCAGGGATATATGTATTTAAAACAGCTAATTATCTCAGGAAACACTTTCTCAAGCATTTAAATCATAATGTTCAAAACCTATTCATTCCCTGGTATTAATAAAACTGTTTAAATTTATTTCCTTTTCCTCTAAAATGGTTCTTAGAGGTTTGGAACCTTACTTCTACAGGGACTCTGAAATATTTTACTATTCAAGAGAGAAAATTTCCACTGCCATTACCAGAAAAGCATAGAAATATTTGGGCAGAGTGTGTTCTGTGATAGTAAGTTTATACATGACTAGAACACAAAAACAATATTTAACTTTCATCTCTGAGTTTAGTGAAGTGGAAACCATGCAATTTTTTCTGTCAACGCTTACTAACTTTCCTGAATCTAGAGTAGCTCTTCCATAAAATGGGCTATATAACTAAAGGGGGAAGTTCAAGGAGGTAGCAGAAAAACTAGATAATCAAGTCATGACATTTTCTTTAAGGAGGTGAACTTTTAAAAAGGATTCCTTTTGAACCCTAAAAATTTTTGTGCAGATGAATATTAATGTATATGAATATACAGTAATTCAAAAATGTGTCACTATACCTAACTTTGTATAGGAATCTACTACTTAAAGCAGGGGATTTTATTTTCTTATTTTAAAAGCATCAGTGTATTAATCAGAGTCAATACATTACTTTGAAAACTTTAGTCCTCAAAATATTTTTAAGTTTTGCTTCCCTTTGAGGAAGCCATTTTCAATACATAAAAACAAATAAATAAATAACAAGTGATATCAAGATTGATTTGTCATGGAATACAGAAATAAGTATTGCACATAAACCTTGGTGTTAATGGTATGAAAGTGATGATATCCACATTAATGTACATGTCAACAACTTTGCTATTTTTTTACTTCACCAATAACAGGAAAGATGAGTTCCTTGAAGTATAAGAATAAACATAAGACCCAAGAATGAAAGAGGATTCTGGGAAATTGATGCAGCCATATCACAGTTTTTAAATATCTCTGCATTAGCAGAGAAGTACAGACCCAGCAACTAAATAGAAAAGTCCCAATCCCATGAACAACATTTATAGTGAAATTAGATAATAGGTATCCCTATGAACCTCAAGATATAGTGCATGAAAAAAAAAGCAACAACAATAGACAGATTCTTACCTAGTATCAGCGTCTTTGTGGGAGAAAACAAAGCAATAGAGAATCTGACAGATCTGAGAACAACAGAAATATACAAGCCAACAGGTATTTATTAAAATCATAACAGATCAGTTTACATTGGGCAACTAAAATTGGGAAGTTTACTGACTGCAATATTGGGTAAGTGCAGGGGTTTGTGAGAAGTTGTGAAGAGTAGCCTATCAAAATTAAACATTCAGAGCTCATTGCAGAATAACAAAAGGACATTAAGAAAATGGTACCAAAGATGAAAGAGTATAAATCAGGATGATAAAAATTCTAAAATGAGATGACAGATATCAGGATGAAATCAGAAATAAACAACATTTCAAAAAAGAAAAACAAAAAAGAAACATCTCACATATGAAAACCAAGCTAGAGAGAACACAAGAATAAATATAAAAACATATTAGAGCTGTAAGTGAAATAAATCATGAAAAAAATAAAAATCTCAAAAATAAAAATAATTGAGAAAAAGGAAGTGAAAGGATTTGAGATAAGTGATAGTTGCTCAAGATAGTAAAAAAGAGAATCCAAAATTGGTAATAGCAATCTCTGAAGACAAATACCAAAGCAAAGGAACAGAATAATGCCAGCTCAACTATAATTCAAGTAACATTCTTGAACAATTAGAAAAAAATTGAGGTGACATTAGTGAAAATGACTGAGTAGGGAACTCCAAAACCTATCCTTCCTCAAAGGAAGTAAATAAATTGGTTAGGATTGTCAGAAGCATCTTTATTGGAACTCTGGAAACTAATCAAGGGTTTCCAGCAACCAGGCAAATATTTAATCAAGAAAAAAAGGAAACAGCTGAGTCTCAGAAAAAAGATTAGTGCAGTTTTAATTTGCACTGGCCCCATCACCCTCTCCCCGGCTGTGCAGCAGCCTTGAAGACAGCAGCCTCCATTCTCAGTAGAGAGTATAGTTTCCTAGTACTAGAGGGAGCAGAATAAACATTCTAAATAAACCTTACTCTCAAAGAATTTGGGCTCCTTGTTTTGAAATGTCTTGTGCTTATCTGAACAGTCACCTTAAAGGTTTTGCCTTTATTTCACTTAACTCTGAACTCTCTGAGGTCTGAGGTGGCTACTTGGGACTGTGTTTGTCAAAAACATTTAAAGGCAAATGCATTAGCCATTTTCCCACTTGGGGCAAGAGATAATAGTTGCAGCAAACAACAGACTAATCTAGAAGCTAGGGAGAAGCTAGGAAGTTAAATGCTTCTGGAAATAAGGGCTTTGAAATCTTCCACATACTCTTTGGAATCTAGAAGACCACAATATGCCCAGGATTTGCTGCATGCTCAGAAAAGGCCCATGAAGGCCCCAGGCTCTTTTCTCTGCCTGACCTTCAGGCTCTGCAAAAGTGGAAACGAAGCATGAGGCAAAGTTGAAAACTACCTAAGTGTCGAAGGTGTGCCCCAACACAGAACCAGAGCACAGCTGCAAATATTTGGATTTTTTTTTTAATTCTTAGGTGTTTCAGGAATCACTATCAAATTATAAGTTGCATACTATAATAATGAGGTGGGAGCTTCAAGGGCCACATACAACAAAGAATATAAACTTTACAAAATTAGTGTGGAAAAGCCATTAAACAAACAAATGAAAAACTACAAGCAAAACAAAATTCCCTGGGGAGCAGGAGAATCTAATCCTGAAAGGTACACAATATTCACATTGTTTAATTTTCAATATAAAAATTATGAGACATGCAAAGAAACAAGAATGTACAACCTATTCACAGGGAAAAAAAAAAATGAACAGAAATTCTCCCTGAAAAGCCCAGACATTGAACTTACTAGACAAAGAATCTAAGTCAACAATTATAGATATATTCACAACGCCAAAGAAAAGTATGGACAAAGAACTAAAGGAAATAATGAAAACAATGTCTCACTAAACAGAATATAAATGAAGAGACAGAAATTATTAAAAAGGAACCAAATAGAAATTCTGTAATTAAAGAGTATAACTATACTAAAAAATTCATTAGAGGGTTTTCATAGCATATTTGAGAAGGTGTAAGAAAATATCAGCTACCTTGAAGTCAAATGAAATTAGAAAATCAGAGGATCAGAAAGGAAATAGAATAAAGTAAAATGAAGACTAAGTCTAAGAGACTGAAGGCAGAAACTAAGACACCCGTGGGACATCATTAAATATGTCAACATTCCCCATAATGTTAGTTTCTGAACAAGGAGAGGAAAAAGGAACAGAAAGAATATTTGAAGAAATAATGACCAAACTTCCCAAATTTGTTGGAAGACATGAATCTGCATATCCAATAAGCTCATGAATTTCAAGTAGAAAAAACACAAAGAGATCAATATTGAGACATTCTAATAAACTGCTGAAAGCAAACACAAAGGAGAATACTGAAAATAGCAGAAATTCTCTATAATATTAACAGCTAACTTTTCATTAAAACCATAGAGGCTAGAGGGCTATGGGAAGGCATAGTCAAAGTATTAGGGGAAAAAACTATCAACAAAGAATTATATATCTGGAAAAACCGCTCAGTGCTCCCACCTCTTCCCCAGGACTTGCCCCAGCCCCTGCCTGCTCCTGAGGAAGAAGCACTCACCACAGAGGACTTCGAATTGCTGGATCAGTGGGAGCTGGAACAGCTGAATGCTGAGCTGGAGTTGGGGCCGGAGACATCCTCAGAGCCCCCCGATGCTCTGCCCCCTCCCTCCCTAGGGCCCGACACTCTGTCTCTGGTACAGTCAGACCAAGAGGCTCAGGCTGTGGCAGAGCCATGAGCCATTGGGTAAGAGGTTGCAGGCACAGTAGGGTTTCCTGGCTAGGGGCGCCACTCATTCTTCTTCCCTGCTCTAGGGAGAGCTCATGCATGGGGAAGCTGGCTGTCAGATGGTAGGCAGTCCACCCTCTGCCTGCCTGCCTGCCTGTCCGTCATCCCAGGCCTGGTACAGTGCCCTGCACTTGCCTCCCTTCCTCGTCTCTCTTCTCATTCCACTATGCCTCAAGCCCTGGTAGTCTGTCCCTTTCTCTTTTCCTCCTATCCTCAGGGAGCAGTGCTCCTTTGTCCTCGTGTCCCACTGGTGGCTTAGTTTGGGCACTTTATCATTCTTCTCTCCTGTCCCATGTCTCCCTCTGCTTTATTTCCCGGCTGTGTCCTGGCCTTAGCAGCTCAATCCCCACTCTATGCGAGCAGGCAGTGGCTAAACTTTCAGGAGGCTCCCGTCTGCATGGTACAGACTAAACCTGGGGTGGTGGGTCAGGCCAGTGGTGATGCGCTTAGATCACTGAAGCCCAGGTAAGTTCCACTGCACCATTGCCCTTGTTCATCCCAGACTTTCCTGATAAGGGAGGAGAGCAGGAGTCCCACAGCATGTGTGCCAGCACCGTGTCAGTAAGCAAGAGCTCTGTCCTGTTGGGATGAAGGGCTTTCTTACTATCCTAGAAAGGAATAAAGAGACTGCTCTCTGGGGGCTTTGGATGGTCCCAGTGTGGTAGGACCCCCTATTAGGGTCAGTAACAGCTGTGCAGGTGTTGCACTGTGAATTGTGTTAGACTGTTGAATCGCAGACCTGTACCTCTGAAACAAATAATACATTATATGTTAAAAAAAAAAAAGAAGAAGATAGTAGGAAGGGAAAAATGAAGGGGGGGAAATTGGAGGGGGAGATGAACCATGAGAGAATGAACTCTGAGAAACAAACTGAGGGTTCTAGAGGGGAGGGGTGGGGGGATGGGTTAGCCTGGTGATGGGTATTAAAGAGGGCACGTATTGAATGGAGCACTGGGTGTTATATGCAAACAATGAATCATGGAACACAATATCAAAAACTAATGATGTAATGTATGGTGATTAACATAACATAATAAAATTTAAAAAAAAGATAGGAGACCAAAAAAAAAAAAAAAAGAATGAAGGGGAGAGGGAGATATTCCCACCTAAACAGAAACTGAAAGTTTATTATTAGCAGACTTGCCCTACAAGAAATGCTAAAAGGAGCTCTTCAGGCTGAAATAAAAGTACAGTAGGCAGTAACTTGAATCCACACAAAGAAATAAGAATATCAGTTAAAGGTAATTACATGGGTAAATATAACATTTTAACATTAATGTAATTTTGAGTTTTAATCCATCTTTTTCCTTCATGATTTAAAAGAATTAAATAATATTTATAAGTCTATGTTGATGGCACAAAAAGTATAAAGATGTAATTTGTGACAACAACATAAAAAGAGGCAGCTGGAGAGGGACAGAATTAATGTACACTATGGAAGCTAAGGTGTTGCTAATTCAAATAATATTGCTACAAATTAGGATGGTATTTGTAATCTTCACAGAAACCAAGAAAATGACTAAAAACCATCTAGCACAGGATAAGAAAAAGAACCAAAATGTCAACTAGAAAATAATTATCTAACAGAAAAGAAGGCAGTAAAGGAATAATTGTGGGACAAAAAAAATACAAGACATATAGAAAGCAAATAGCGGAATTGCAAAAGTTCTTCCTTACAGTAATTATAGTAAATGTAAATGAGTTAACTCTACAATTAAAAGGTAAAGATTAGGAAATCGGAGGCGGGAGACGAACCATGAGAGACTATGGACTCTGAGAAACAAACTGAGGGTTCTAGAGGGGAGGGGGCTGGGGGGATGGGTTAGCCTGGTGATGGGTATTAAAGAGGGCATGTTGTGCATGGAGCACTGGGTGTTATATGCAAACAATGAATCATGGAACACTACATCAAAAATAAATGATGTAATGTATGATGATTAACATAACATAATAAAAAAATAAAATAATAAAATAAAAGGTAAAGATTAATAGAAAGGATTTAAAAAAATCCAACTGTATGCTGTCTATTGGAGACTCATTTCAAATTCAATGACAAATCTGTTGAATGTTAGAGGATGAAAAAAACACATTTCATGCAAATAATCTAAAGTGAGCTAGAGGGGATATATTAAGCTGGAGTAGCTATGCATATATCAGATGTTAAGTCAATCTAGGCTTCAAGTCAAAAATTGCTGTAGGAGACAAAGAAGGATATTATATAATGATAAAAGTATCAATCTATCAAGAATATATAATAAATATAAACACATATGCAATAACAGAGCTTCAAAATATATGAAGCAAAAACTGACAGAATTGAAGGAAAATAGTTCAATAATAATAGTCATAGGATAAAAATCTAGACAAAAGATAAACAAGGAAATATAGGATGTGACAATTATAAAAAAATTTAGACCTAACACATATCTATAGAACACTCTACTCAACAGGATAATACACATTCTTCTTAACTGCACAGAAACATTCTCCAGGATAGACCATATGTTAGTCCACAAAACAAGTCCCAATCAATTTAACAAATTTGAAATCACACAAAGTATCTTCTCTAACAACAATGAAATGAAATTAGTAATCAACAGAAGGAAATGTGGGAAAGTCACAAATAGGTGGAAATTAAACATGTTCTTAAACAACCAATGGGTCAAAGAAGATATCAAAATGAAAATTAGAAAATACTTTGAGATGAATTAAAATGAAAACACAACATATCAAAGCTTATGAGGTGAAGTGAAAGCAGTACTCAGGGGAAATGAATTTATATCCAAAAACACATATTAAATAGAAGAAAAAGAGCTGAAATTATTATCCTAAACTTCTACTTTAAAGAACTGAATAAAAAGAGCAAACTAGGGGCAACTGTGTGCCTCAGTCAGTTAAATGTCTGCCTTTAGCTCACGTCATGATCTCAGGGTTCTGGGATTGAGCCCAGCATTGCTCAGCAGGGAGTCTGCTTCTCCCTCTGCCTCTTCCCCTCCCCCTACTTGTACACACTCTCTCTCTCTCAAATAAATAAAAAGAAATCTTTTTTTAAAAAAAGAGCAAACTAAATCCAATGCAAGCAGAAAGAAGGAAATAATAAATATTAGAACAGCGATAAATGAAAAAGAGAAGAGAAAAAATCATAATAAAAATAAAACTAAAATTTGATTCTTGGGGTGCCTGGATGGCCCAGTCAGTTGAGCATCTGACTCCTGATTTCAGCTTAGGTTATGATCTCAGGGTCCTGGGATCCAGCAACAGGTCAGGCTTGCCATTCAGTGGGGAGTCTGCTTGTCTCCCACTCTCTCTTCCCTTCCGCAGCTCACACATGAGCACTCTCTCTCTAAAATAAATAAATAAATCTTTTTAAAAAATTAAAAAATAAAAGTTGATTCTTTGATCAGACTGAATATGCAGTTATTACTACCAACCTTACAGAAATAAAATATATTATAAGAGAATACTATGAATGATCATATCACAAATTAAACTACCTAAATGAAATGGGCAAATTAGTAGAAACACACAAACTATCAAAACCGACTTAATAAGATATAGAAAATAGAATAAACCTAGTAAATAGTAAAGAGATTAAATCAATAATCAAAAACTTCCAAAAAAGAAAAGTCCAGGACAAGATGCTTTCAATGGTGAATTCTCCCAAATGTGAAAAGAATTAATAACAATATTTCTCAAATTCCTTCAGTAAGTAGAAGAGGATCAAAACTTTCTAACTCATTCATGAGGCCAGTGGTATACACACATACACACACATACCATGCTATTAAAAATAGTAAAATACTTAGGAATAAATTTAACCAAGAAGTTGTAAGATCTGTAGACTGAGAACTACCAAACATCACTGAAATAAACTTTAACATGCCTAAATAAATAGAAAGGTATCACATGTTGGTTGTGAATTAGAACACTTAATATTGTTAAGATAGCTATCTCTCCAAATTAATGTGCCAATTCAATGCGTTTCATATCAAAATTGCAATCACCTCTTGTTGAAATGAACAAGCTGATCCTAAAATTCATACATAATCACAATGGACACATAATAGCAAAACACTCTTGAAAAAGAACAAAGCTGGAGTACTCATATTTTGTGAATTCAAAACTTACTATACACCAATAGTGATTAAAAGTGTGCTATTAGCATAAGGATAGATATATAGATCAATGGACTAGACTTGAAAATTGACATCTGTGAAGGGGCGCCTGGGTGGTTCAGTGGGTTAAACATCTGCCTTCAGCTCAGGTCATGATCCAGGAGTTCCAGGATTGAGCCCTGCATCCAGATCCCTGCTCAGCAGGGAGTCTGCGTCTCCCTCTGCCCCTCACCCCACTCATGCTCTCTCTCTCTCTCTCTCTCAAATAAATAAAATCTTAAAAAAAATTGGCATCTGTGGTTAGTGAATTTTTGACAAAGCTTCCAAGACTATTCTATTTAGAAAGAATAAAATTTTCAACAAATAATTCTGGGAAACCTGGATATCCATATGCAGAAGAATAAATGTGGACACCTACCTCACACCATATGCAAAAATAAACTCAGTGTAAGAGCTAACATTACAAAACTCTAAGAAGAAAACATATTTGGGTAACTATTCATGACTTTGGATTTGGCAATTCATTCTTAAATATGACACTAAGGACACAAGCAACTAAAGAAAAAAATAGAATATTTGGACTTTAATGGAACCAAAAACTTTCATGAATCAAGAACACTATCAAGTTGATGAAAGTCAACCCTCAGGATAGGAGACAATATTTGTAAAAATCCAGAATATGTAAAGAACTCTTATAATTCAACAAGAAAAAAAGAAAAACAACCAAATTTTACATTTCCAGAAATTTGTCAGTTTCACTTAAGTTTTCAAATTTATTGACATAAAGTCAGTTGTACTAATTGCATATACTTTAATATTTGCTGAATACTTAGTTCATCTTCTTTTTAATTCCTAGTATCATTCATTTGGGCTTTCTTTTTCTTTTCCACTTTATAAATCTTGTTCAAAATTTATCATTTTTATTAGTCTTCTCTAAAAAATAACATTTACCTTTGATGACACCCTAATATATTATCTCCACTGATTTTGGCTCTTACCTTTGTTGTTTCACATCTTACACTTTCTTTGTCTTTGTTCTTAATCATTTTTTAAATTTCTTAAGTTCAATAGTTAATTCATTAATTCTTAGCCTTTCTTTTATTCCAATAAGCATTTTAAGGCTATAAATTTCCCTCAAAAAAGCACTTTATCTTTTTCTCAAAGTTTTTATAACTATTATTTAAACTATCATTAATTTTCAATTATGAGTTCTTATTTGGACTTGCAGCTCCAGATTTTCTCCCCCCTGTGAACAGCATGTGGGCCAATAAAATCCAGCCTGTAGGTCCCCACTGATTATTGATAACTCCAAAAGTAAAACTGACTCCAGCATCTCTTAACTCTGTTCATATTATTTCTTGTCATTTGTGCTCTGCCACATATTTGAAAACACTGTATTACTTTACACACAGTTACTTTTTCTGAAGTTTCCCTTTTTTACTAAAAATAAAAGGACAATAAAGAGTAGGCATCAAAAGAAAAAAAAAAGCACAGCAGTTGTTCCTATAAACATCTGTACTTCTAAAGGGCAGAGGTTGCTCCTAAATGGTCTTCTTCCTCAGTTTGAAGGCCTAACACAAGGCACTACATTTTGAATTGTGAATAAATGAATGATTGTGTTTCTGGTTGGAAGACCTTGGCAAGTTATTAGAAACCAATTTAGGAAAATCTACATAGTATCAACAAAATCTCATTTTCTAATACGAACATATGATTTAAATTTTCTATTGTTTTAAATTTCTAGAGTCAGATTTTGTTAAAAATAGTTTTTACCTAGTAAAACAGCAAGCTTAATTTCTTACAAAAACCTTGAAGAGGGCAATTGTCACTCTAGTTTTAGTAGCTTTCTGAAGGGACTAGAGCCAAATACCACAAAAAGAAATTTGGTGTTTTTTGTTTGTTTTTTTTTTTACAAAAAGAGTTTTTGAAGATTTTTCTTTATAAGTGCAACTTTAGTTGCTGTGAATTTTTGTCTTTATCAATAATAAAACATCAAAGAGAAAAAAAACCCTGCTCAGTCAAGAAAATAGAAAGAGATACTTTTCCATAGCTTCAACATCAAGCTTATTTTAAACACACACACACACACACATCATGCAGGAAAGAGACATAATTTATTAGAATCTGCTCAAAGTAGAAACTTAACTCCTTGTGTTAACCTAAATACCATGGGACTTTTAATGACCATGCTTCTTTATGCCTAATCTAAGAGATGAGGCCTCCAACCAGCTCAATTCCCTGATATCCAACTGAGGCTGTGAATCACCACTGACTCAATACATACCCCCTGGTGAATCCCTCATGAACACTTTCCTTAGCTTTTTAAATCTGACAGATCAATTGGGTACAATTGCACAGGTGGAACATTTAGGCTTAAGTTCTTTTTTACATGTTCTCTCTGTCATTCTCCCCTTCGTCATCAGACTCATTGTCTATGCTACTAAGAGAGTCTTTTCTTTTTTTAATCTCTTATTTCATTCCTTTCATTCTTATATCTCCTTCCCTTCTATCTTTTTCCTTGCCTCCGTCTCCTTACTTCCAAAATAAGTATCTCTTTCTGTCTTTCTCCTTTTCCTTCCCTGCTATTCTCTACCACTGTTCAGTGTTAGTATCGAACTTCTCGCTGCTTTCCCTTATCAAGGTTCAATATAATCGACTTGGTGAGAGGATATATAAGTGAGATGTCCTTCTAAATCTTGCTTCCTGTTGTCAGGTTGAAGGAGAAAACAGGATAAATCTCGGCTTCAGTTTTTAAAAAGGTATAATTTTCTTAGGAGCTTGAATTTGATCTTTTCAAGTTTTGTCCTAACGTACATTCATTTCACGTCTAACTGATGTGTATCCTCATCGGTCAGAGTTCGATTCTTCCTAGAGCCCAGAATAACTTCTCTCTACTTGATGCTGTCTTTGGCCACTCTTTATGCTCTCTTTTCAAAGTTGCAATGTACTTACTTCCATTTACCACAGTTGGTCATCTCTTCTTTTCCCTTCACAGTTTCCATGCTGAGTCACGTTTTCTAGATAGGGATAATCTTTTTTTTTTTCTCCTGCAAGAATAGACACTAGGGATCTAATTATGGTAGTCACAGCTTCTCTAATAGATATGTTAGTTTTGAGCATGATGTGTGATGTTTCTAGGAGTCTTCAGAGAGAATGCATTACCAGCTCAGTCCTGCTACTTTATTGCTTGGGTGCCATATTTCTGAAGCTATTCTAAAGAGGGTTCATTTTAGTTATATGGTTAAAAGTGTTTTTTTTAATTTTAAATATTTTCTTATATATGGTCACTAACATTAATTGAACACCTATCATGTACCAGGTCTTATTCTAAGTATTTTATAATACGAACCGGTATTGTTCTAAGTATTTTTTAATATGATATCATTTAATCCCCACACAGACTTTGTGAAATTGGTAAAATTTTACATTATACATTGACAGAAGTGGAGGCGTAGGGAGAAGTCTGAGGTCACATGCCATCTGAACCCTGGTGGTCCAACCCCAAGTCCTCATTCTTAATCATTACTTCACAGCTGCCTGCTTGGACAATCACAAAGAGCTTGATTTGGGGAATTTCACATTTAAATAGCAAGTGCCAAGTGCTTTATTATTTGGTTAGTTGCCCTTCTTATAGGTCCTGAGGAATACAGAAAATATTGTCATTTAATTTTATGGCTGGTGAAAATTAAGCAGTTTGATTTTAGGTTTCTTGATGTTCCCTAGTAATGATTCCCAGTCTGCTGCTTTACAGACCAGCAAACATTTTCCTTTGCAGATAGCATGAGGTGTTTGGACTTTATTATTAGAAGAGCAGTCACGGTATCATTATTAATGCAGTCTTTTTAAATTTCATATTGGGGAAAACAAAAATTAGAGAAGTCTAAGGAAAAGCACATGTAGCTATTCAAATAGTCTTATGAACTCACAAATAACTGCAAATAAAAACAGAAGAGTGAAAACATTCTTTATGCAGAAAATCCCCAGATGTATTTAACTAGCACTTACAAAGCACCTCCTATTTGCTAAGCATTGTGCAAGGTACAATGAGGAGATGGGCATCAATAGTAAAGGGACTCCTTTCAGATAGAGGGTTTTATGGGTGTCACTTGTGTATATAACTGGTCACACTTAATCCTCTCTCAGGGGTGTGGTTGATGACAAAGAGAACTCAAAGAATCATTATGGAATATCACTTAACAATAGAACATTATATCCTCATGGCTGTCAATTCTTGCCTCAGTGGTCCCATGCACAGAAATGGGAGAAACACAAATATGGATAGAACAGGAAAGAAAAGATTTAATTGCAAATGGAAATTGTGATGGTGGCCAAAGCAAAAAGTACAATATAAAGAAGGTCAGATTCATTAAGCCCTCCATTAACCAGCTCTGCTAGAGTTGCTCCCATGTCCCATTGTCAAGCCCCTGTTCAACAGTAGGGATAGACTTTTTGACAACAGATCTCAGGAGCAACCTCTACATACTTGAACTAACATTTATTTTAAGACTTAGAGTGTAAGAGAGAGATATATTTAAATCCCACAGTTATTTAAAATTAGCTGTTGAGAAGATGACTTTCAAATTTTCCCCTTAAGCTCCTCATTGCAATTTGCTGCCATCCCGGAAGTCTTATAATGGTTGATAAAGAAATGAGTCAAAAGGGCACCTATTTCCAGACACTCAAAGGGCAGGGCAGGGAAAATGTACTCTCCCCCAGTTAAACCAACCACAAAGTTCCTGGAAAGCTTATTGACAGCTTATTCAAATGGTTATGGCAGTTTTAATTCCTTGGACTGTTTCCGGCTTGCCCTTCAGTAAGTAAATGGAACTTGGACAAGCATGAGTTTGCAGCATCATCATTGGAAGAGGAAATGTCAGTGTATTTGTTATATCAGAAGAATTAAAACTCCTTGAATATAATTCATCATGTATGCCTACTCAGAGAAAGGCAGATGGAAAATTGAGGAGATTGGAAGTTGAAAGAAGGGGACATTTTTTTGTTTTAAAGGATTAGGAAAAAACATCTGAGTTTGGGCCTCCATTGTCCAGAAGCTCATCTCTGTATTTCAACTTCCTTATTTCCAGAGACAAGGAATTTCAGACACATAGTGTCATCCGGTCCAATTATTGACACAGGGCTGCCTTACCACAATGGCCCTGGCAGATAGTTTATCTAGACTCTATATGGACATGTCTAATGACAGCAAAGCCCGTCACGGAAAATTACCACTCATTCCAATGTTTTATAAATTGAACAGTTTGAAAATAAATAAGGGCTTTCTTATTTTGAGAAACTTCTATCTATCTTAATAGTGGCCCCAGACACACCTCATATACATGACTGACCTTCACATTTTTTTGACATAGCTGTCAGTCACACTCAACCATCCCACTTCTCTGTGGCTAAAATCCTCAAATCTCGGTGTTAAATAGTCTCAGTTCCTTAAGATATTGCTTATAATATAGAGTTTTTAAATTCTTCACTATTCTGGTCACAGCTTGGAAGTGATTTTAATTTTCAATGTTTCTTAAAAATGTGTTCAGCACAGTGAGAAAGAGAAAAGCAACCTCTCTCACCCAAAGGCAGGCCTGGCACTATCAGAGAGGCCTCTGTGTTGCTGCCAGGAGCTGGCCTGGAACTCACAGAACATATGTTCAACTCTGTTGAACATAAACAATTTCACAGAACACCAACATAAGACAAGGCCACTCTGACCATGATGGATTAAGCCAAAACCAAAACCACTTTGTAGATGTTAAACAGAAATGACCAAACATCTTTTACCCTAACTAATTGAGTCCCTGTTAGTTGTTTGTTTGTTTCTTTCTTTATTAACTACAGCATTGGCCTCACTTTAATCTGCCTACCTTCTCTATAAAAATTACTAAGATATCCAATCATAAAGTTGGCATTAGGACAACAGCAAAGAAAAAAAAAAAACATTTGGTATAGGATCTGAGAGACTAAGATAAAGCAATAATAATTGTAGTACTACTTAGTATTACGACTACTACTACTCTTGTTACTACTACTAACACACAAAATTAGAGCTAATATTAAGTGCTTGGCCATGTGCTAAATAATTTGACTATGTTATCTCTTTAATGTGTACAATTTGTAAAACAAGTAGAGATATGATCATTTTACAGATTAAAAAGAAAGTGAGGCCTGTCAGAGAAATTAGCCCAAGATCACTAAAAGGTAATAATTAAGTATTGAAACCAAGATCCAAATCCACACGCCAAAATTTTACTCACTCAGCCGAAGGCAGTGAATGGGGCTGACATTCTTGAAGTGATTTGTCTAATCAAAAGAAGGATGCCTTTTGAAATTTGTCTGACCAGAGGATATGTGTGTTGCAAATCCTCAAAAAGGTACATGTGTGCCAACTATGAATCCTCTTATTACAGAAGGAATCCATGCCAGCCTTGGCTTAAACATCCCTTCTTTGAAGAATTTTCATAAAGTTTGGATAATTTTTATTATTTCTATTAACTCTCAGTTCCCAATACATCTGCCAATCCTTATATGCCAAGTTCCAACTAAAAGGTTGTTCTGTATCAGCCAGATTATCATTTTGTTCCATCTTTCACTAAGCTTCCACTGCCTCATCAAAAGTTGGAAATATTGGTACCCAAATTCTACTGTGTAATCAGAGGTATTATTCATCCCCATGATCTTATTCTGACCAAGAAGATGATGCTGTTTTACAGAATCTTTTGCCGCCCACTTCTGGAAATTCAAATAATCTGCTTGGTGATTTGTGTTGATTGAAAGGGAAAGATTATAATCTAGTCATACTTGTTAGAAAAGGTGAAGAGCAAAATAACTCACCAAACACATATTTTCCTTCATGAAAATTCATGAAATTACAAATATTACAAGATTACAAAAATAATTAGCAACACTTCACTGTACCAAAGACCCTGGGTGAAACTCCAAAGCTAATGTTAAAAAGGACTCCAAGTCTTTCCTAGAAAAACCAAGCAAGGCAATCTGTATAGTTCACCTTTTCCCAAAGAAAGTCAACAAGCTCTGTTAGTAATTTTAGAAAATAGCTAATGTACACAATGTCAATTTCTGAGAATAAGAAAGAATTTAGTTGTTCAGTAGTAAGACAGTAACAATTATTTGGCTCCTATATTGTTCCGAAAGGTGCCAGGCTGAAAGTTTTGAGAATCAAAATCATTTTCTCTGAGTATTCTGGATCATACATAAAAAAGGCAGCTTCAGGGCAAATGACTCCACCCAGAGTTTGAAAATAGTAGTATAAACTAGCATAGGCCAATGATCTATGAGAAATCAGAAAAAATGCCAGAGGCAAGCAAGATGCGATTTTGTTAAATGGTGAAAAGAACACAATGCGAAATGTCATAGAATGAGAGATATGGAAAGGGTCTCAGATATACTTACAGAGCTGTATAATTTTTCATTTTAATGTATCTCTTATCCATTTACTGTAAGCTGAATGAAGATGGGGACATGTCAGCCTTGACCATTTTTGTATTACAGTTCTTTAAGAAAATAAATGGTGAATAAAGTAATGAAAATCCACCAACTCTCTTGCAATATATATCTATTATTTTCTGGCCCAGCATTCAGGCCACATTTACCTCACAGCAGGGCTTCTATTTTCCCAAGGGACTTACCGGTTTTCTATTCTCAGCCCACCTTGCAGGTGAGGTGGCAACTCCACCCCTTCTCATTTGATTAAAGGTCTGTTACGTGATCTAATGCAAACTCATCAGCACACTCCATCTCTCTAAGTATAGTAATCTATTTGGGGAAGGGCACATGACACAGAAGAGATCACTACAACTAAATTCCAGGGATTTGGGCTGAACTTCAAGGCTGGGGTTCTTGGTTGTATGAAAACCTGCATATTTTTGAAGGCTACCACGTGGTAAGTTCCTCCCTGAGAATGCAGTTAACATAGCCTAATAAAGAGCCACTAGTAATAATAATAAAAGAGTTAATATTACACTCTTCCTTGTACAGATGGAGAAACTAGAGTTCAGAGAAGGGAAGTACCTTATGCTTCCTTACGTTCAATACTTTGTAGTGAAAGAATTGTGACTAGCACCATGGCTCCCAATTTCCAACTCTTTCCACTATGCCAGGCTGCCTTTACTGAACATGTACTATGCTTATTAAAGCCATGAAAGATTATGAAAAGGGATATCTATCATTTTATATTTAAACCAATGCAACAATTTTCTTGGAGAGAAGAACTCAAAAACTACTTCTACAAGATGCACCCTTTTTCTCAATTATGCTCCTTCAAATTGGAGGCAGGATTTGAACCTCTTAGTTTATTTGGCCATTTAGCATTCTGCTGAGGCTGCCCAAAGACGAGCCAATTGTGCCCAAAGGGTAGTCTAAGAAATAAATTAAGCAAAATTACTCATTGAAATTGTTATTACCAGAAACGGCACTTGTCCATTTGGCAGGTAATTAGTAGTAATGTTTAGTAATTGATAGCAATT
Organism: Zalophus californianus; assembly: GCF_009762305.2. Lineage (NCBI taxonomy): Eukaryota > Metazoa > Chordata > Mammalia > Carnivora > Otariidae > Zalophus > Zalophus californianus. The sequence continues at coordinate 47,086,999 of NC_045607.1, forward strand.
TCTAGTAATTAAATGTTGAGCCATTTCTTCACTTAATATTGGTTTCACTTAGTGAACCCAGTACTAAGAAAAGGAATTAGTGTTTGATAGCCATGTCTGTCATTTAAATGCTTTACTGAGCAGAGGAAGTAGAGTTAAGGAGGAAGTGGCTAATGTACAGTGTTGGATTGCCTTAGTGGTTTTGTATTAAAGTAAATATCCCCAATTATATGATTAATAAACATTGGATTGGGCGAAAGAAAAAAAGAATACATAACTGGAATGCATAGGGCCTTTAATGAATATGAATTTCCAGCTAATTTATTGCCTTTTTGAGTTAACTCCAAACTCTCTATATTTTCTACAGGGATAAAATAATTTAAATCTACTTAAAGGTTCTATGAATGACATTTAAACACATTATGCTAATTGCCATTATGATAATTTATGGATTAATAGATCAGAATGGAATTTCTTTTGCTAGGATGAAATTTCCTTTGCGGTGTACTTTCATTTTGGATGATCAAGGAGAAAACTAGTAACCAAGATTCTATCTATAACATATTGAGTATTACACAATTGTAAAAGGGTTCTATATAATTACTGAATTGACAAATATAAGCTCTGATTGACTGAAAATACCATTAATATATTTTACATAAACTGTATAAAACTTAAGAAATAAGTAAGTTGAGGGTTTGCAAGTATATATGTCACAAGGTACAAATTTTCAGTCAAGTATTTTATTTTCTCTTTGAAGTTTGACCACTGGATTTACCTTCATCTCTGTTTCTATCTTTTTTTTTCCATTTCCCCCCACTTTTCCAGTCCACTTGGCAAATGTAGCACCTCGTGTGGTATTGTTTATTATTGTTTCATGACCTACCGCTCAGGGTTGTGGTGGTTTTTTCTTTTGCAAAAGCCCTTTGAAATCCTATAGCTCTAATAATTTAAGTTCTATAGTGTTTCAAAAATCTCGAGAAGTCCACAGGACGCAGACAAGCATTTTTCAGTATTCATTCCTTCTAAGTAAATGACAAAAAATTTACATATTAGTAATTTAAAATCCTAAATATTTTAAAGCACACAGAGTCGAAGCAATCTCTATTGAATAGCAAGTACCTGAACTACCCCCAATCAGTGATTAGAGATGGCTGTACAACTCTTTCTTCTAGACCCTTTTCATAATATGGGTATTTGTGGTCTGGGTAAATCATTGAAAATGTCAATCTAATTCCTTTCAATTTCTGAATATCTGCAAGAAAACAATATTTTGGCACCATCAATGAACTGGGATGATTTTGAAAGACAACCAATGGAGGGAAGCTTCATTCCTAAGCCCTTGAACTCTTGAATCCTCCTGGGTTATTGATCTATTTAAATGCATAGCGGTTGAGCTATCATCAAAATGTAATAACCTCTTTTATCATTGAAACCAAGCAACTATATTTAGGTCAGGAGAAATCTAGTTACATAGCTTGTATGTAGTATGTACACACACACACACACACACACACACACACACGCACACACATATATGGCAATATATATATATATATATATTATGAACAGCATGGTTACTTCTACATAAAATTGTGAAGTAAGTGAAGTTAGCATCTAGTTTCTGCCTATTTTTTATCTCCTCTTTCACATTTCTCTTTCCTTTTACTCCTGTAGCTCAGAGTATCTACACGGCTCTAATCCAGCTTCCTCCCTCCCACATCACTCTCTTCCTATAGCAATATAATGTATTCTGAAATAAGTACTCCTTTCTCTCCACAGCAGATAATTTGGAAGGACAAAGTAATTTATTTTTGATAGGACTAGACATATCTTTTAGATATGGGTTTGCCTTTTCTGTCTATAGGGCCCCAACCAGTCCCACTATGTAAAAATTTAAGAAATGTTGGGTTCCGGAACCCAGAGAACATAATGACTGAGCAGGGAACCCAGTTAACAGCAAAGGAGGTACAAAGCCAATCTCGTGACCATGGGATGAACTAGTCACGTAATATATAGCACCATCCAGAAACTGGTAAAACATCAGAACTCTTACTATACTTCATGAGGACAAAACACAATCCTCTGGACTATGATATATCCACTGAATCACTAATATTTTGTATGTAGCTGTGCCCCCAAAAGGAAGAATACATGGGTCTAGGAACCAAGAGCTGGAAGCACATGTGGTCTCATTTACATCACTCCCAGTAACCCACTTGGGGATTTGTATTTCCTATATATTCAATTCTGGGCTCTGTAAGTTTAGAAGTCTTGGTTCCCAAAAGGGAAACACTTTTGCCGGGGAAGAGAGCAGAGTTCCCACTTAATTATGAGTTGTGCCTGCCATCTGGGGTCAGCAGGTGAAAAGAACAGGCATTGCCCTGGCAGGGATAATAGACCATGATGATCAGGAGGAGGTGAGGCTGTTCTACACAATGAGAATGGAAAGAATATGTTTGACACCTAAATGATCCAGTTGGTTACCTCTGTGCTCCTTTGCCTAAGAGTAAACGGGCAAGAGCAACCACCCTAGCCTGAGAAGGGTCTGGTGACCAGTGGCTCAGAACCCTCAGCTCCAGCAGAGATGCCAGTGGAGAGTAAATGGAATATAAATATGGATGGTGGAAGAAAGAGATGATGAAGATCAACTGTTTTCAACACACCCCTGACTGCCTATAGTAGCAGCAGCTGTAGCCTCCCACTAATCTTCTTTCAAGTTTTCCCCACGAAGATATATCTAGCAGAATTCAGGAATCAGCAGCTTCCGGAATTTTTATGAAGACAATCCAAGCAGGCAAGAGATGGACCATGGTGGACATTGATGTGTTGCTCAAATTCTCCTTCAATGGAGAACTTGTCCATCCCCCCAGCAGCTGGGAGTGCTGACAGTGGTCAGTCTTCAGCAGTCAGCCCTTTCAGGGATTACCTCACCTGCAAAGAGCCTCCTTGGTGAAAGGGTTGCTCCTTCTCTAGGTAGCCTGCATCCAAAACTAATCTATGAGCAACTAAAAGGTCAGGCTCTTGGTCTAACTTGACACAACTCTGAGGGCAGTCCTAACTCCTGAACTTCCCATGTTATCAACTGTGGTTGTCATTCAGCCTGCATCATGACTCAGCTTATTTCTCCACCTAATCATCCATTCCTTCCTCAGTTCCACAGGTGTTGACTGCAAGAGCACTCCTTACCAAACATCCTGCAAGCTAAACTCAGTTTCAGGGTTTTGTTCCTGGGGTATGCAACCTGTGCACATGGCGAACAAAATAGTGATTTATACAAGTATCCCAGTTGATGACAGCACATCTGATTTATTTAGGCAGCAAGAGCTTCGGTTAGAATCCCAATGTATTTCTTGAATCTTTTACAAGATATATAAATAGGTAACAAATCACTGACCAACTCTTCAACCTTCCAAAAGATACCACCAGATGACCAACATTCTCTTTATTTTATTTTTTTAAAACTAAATATAGGCCTTATGTGTTTTTTTGCTAAGTGTAAAATATATTCAGAGTGGGTTTAATGTCAGTTTAGATGGCTATTATTTTGAATTATTTTTCAAAGATTTTTCACTGTATTTGCCCACCCCCAAAAGGGCAGGTCTTAACACATTTTAAAGCCACTAGGAGATGGAATATCATTTCTAAAATTCTTATTTTGTACCATTTAAATAAAATTTTAAAAGATTATCCAATTTTGTTGTAGAAAAATAAAACCTTTACATTTACATTAAATCCCAAGCACTTATCAAACATGTTACCATTTGAGATATAGCAAAAGCAAGTTAGTTAAAGATAAAGACTCTGAACTCTGTCTCAGACTTCGAAAACCAGTGCCCTAGATGATTTCTTTTCCAAAATCTTATTGTTGGATACATTTTGTTGCAATTAACGACTTTTCCATTTTATTTCTTTCTCATTTTTAAGTACTTTTTTTGTTGAAATAAAACATAAAGAAAAGTGTACTCACATAAAACCGTGTGTTTGCCCAAACTGTGTTACAAAGTAACACAATTTCAAAAATATGACCCAGATAGGTAGAACATAATCAGTGTCCCAGAAGCCCCTCTCATGCATTTTTCTAGTCACTAGTTACTGTCAATAAAGATATCATCTAATAGTTTTGTCTATTTGTAATAGCGTTTAAAAAGAATCTTATAGTATATGCTCTTTTGTATCTGGCTTCTTTTATTCAATATCATTTTTCTAAAAGTCATCCATATTGTTAAATGTATCAATACTTTGTGCATTTTCATCACCACATAATATTTCCTTGTATGGATATTCCACATATTTTTCTTATCTATTCTTGTTTCCGGTTCTTTCAATTTTGCTAGTATTTCCAGGAAATGATAGTCCACAGCACTAAACCCACAAAGTTTATTGTATGCAGTATGCAGTATTTATCCTTTATTGACTTATTTTTAAGTAAATATCAATTATTTGAAGAGAAGAACACATCACAAGAAAAATAACATAGACTAAGCATTTATCTTCTACATGGATTTCCTAAGTACTCTAAATAAGAGAGATAATAATATTAACAACAAGAACAACAGTTATTGAACACTTATATGTGCTAGACACTTTCCTAAATATAATTCATGTTTTCATTTAATTTTTATGTAACCTATTTTATAGATAACAGAGGCACAGAGAAATTACATAACAATGTACCAAAGTTCACAAAGCAATTAAATAGCAGAGTCAAGATTCGAACCCAGAAACCTAGATCTAGAGATTGAGTTCTCTCTCTCTTTTTTTTTAAAGATTTATTTATATATTTGAGAGAGAAAGACGGGGCAGGGGGAGCAGAGCAAGAGGGAGAGGGAATCCCAAGCAGACTTTTTGCAGAGTGCATGACCCTGAGATAATGACCTGAGCTGAAACCAAGAGTCAGATGCTTAACTGATTGCGCCACCCAGGTGCCCGTAGAGACTGAGCTCTTACTCTCTTCACTATGCTTTCTACAGTAATGTATATTCTACATTATACATCCTTGTTATATGTTGTACATTCCAAATTAAGGCCTAGAGAGTTCAAGCAATTTTCCTGCTTGCTAGAAAATGGTAAAGATAGGGTGTGAGTCAAGGCAGGCTGGCTACAACTTCTAACCACCTGCAGCTCTATCACTCCCCTTGAGCCATGGTGATACCCATACATACATCCCAATGCATAATAAAAGAGCAACACATTTTATTGAATTACTGAGTAATTAAAAATGTATATACATGACATGGTGAAAGATATAATGGAAAGATAGTAAGAAGGAAGGAAAGAATAAGGGAAAGAAACAATCTTTTATATTGCACTCACTGTGATTTAGGTCAGGGATGGCCAATAGGTTTTAAAGCTTCAATCATTTGGCAGTTCAGGTCTGGAGCTCTAAGATGAGGATTCTGAAGTCCTACTAAAGCTTAAGGAGGAAAGAATTATGGCTACAATCTAGAGGAGTAGGGTCCAGGGAATCACATTAGCACATATTCCATGTGGGTGCCATAGTCTTATTAAGGATGATATACTAGAGACTTTCACAAATACTACTTCAAATAATTTACCTAAAGATCCTGAAAGGTAGATTTAATTATTCTCATTTTTCATACTTATCATGGTGAGCATTGCATAATGTATAGATTTGAATTGTCAGATCACTATGCAGTACATCTGAAACTAATACAATATTGTATGTCAACTATACTTTAATAATACTTTTAAAAAATGTGTAAGGATACTGACAGGTAGATTTAATTATTACCATTTTTCAGATGAAGAAATTAAATAAAGTCATTGAAGCCTTGGTCTTTTCTTATAACCTAATGATTGACTGAGGAAATAGTGACAAACCTCCTCCTGACCCTAACTCATATTCTTGGTCCTAGGCAAGTCAGTTCAAATTCAGGTAGCCTCCAGGAAATCATGGAGAGAATCAAAATGAAAGGATTTGCTGCTTCTTTCCCTCCCAAAGGAAAGAAAGCTTTCCAGAAGGTAAACCTTGTCAACTGGTTACAGCTGTTCTGACAAAGGACCACTGGTATAGTTTCAGGATAAAACAGTAGTGTTCCCAGGTCAGATAAGCATCCAGATTCAGGCACTTTATAAGTTTACAAACATTTGCTGTCTGTGCTCCATATGAATTCAGACCTCAGAAGTATTACTCAGTACCTACATAAAACACCTCCATTTTTTGTTCAATAGATAGTCAACTATTCCAGAATAATTATCTCCTCGCCAGTTGCACAAATCTTGAGAAGGTAGCTTTTGCAAGAATGGAAAACCTTTGTTCCTTACCACTATCCCTTAATACTAGGTAATCCCGAGCACCAGGAGTATAACAGAGCAATTAACTTCTGACAATGGTATAAACTTAGGCTTGTTAAAACAAGGATTATTAATATTCCCTCGAGTTATCACCCCGACCTAACTTACCCAACCACAAAGTACAATAAGACACAGACCTGTAATTTTGTGGCTTACATAAAATGTCCAAGGAAAGAGACAAAGAAAAAAAAGAGACAGAGAGAAACACATGAACATAGTATAAGAGCCTAATAAAGTGAAATGCATTAATCATATTTTAAAGAGCTGGGACTTTGAATTTTATTTTAAAACCAATAACTGCAACAATACTATAATGGTTGTGTTAACTTCTTAAAGGCTGTGATGACATCACGCTCATAATAGACTGGTCATTAAAATTCCAGAAGCCTCGGCTGTAGCCTATATATGCCTTTTTTTTTTTTTTTATGACCTTCTCTGGGCTTCTCTGATAGAAAAAAAAATCCAAAATGATTTAATTGTATCATTACAATTTAGTGGCCCTGTCTGTCTTGGAGGTAATGTTGTGGCTGAAGAACTCTGGCTCTCCTACATGCATTTTTTTTTAAGAGGCAAGATAAATCTGACAACTAAAGCAGAGAAACGGAGACGTATTGGAAAGAATTCCAGCTTTTGAGATTTGAGTTTGAAACTAAGTTTTGTCATTGAAGAGCTGTGGGACTTCAGCAAATCTCAACTTCTCTGGCTTTCTCTGTTTCCTCATCTGTAAAAGATGAAACCATGGCATTTGTATCTTTAGCCCAGAGCACAACACAGAGTAAGTGCTAGTACATTCAAATGATGGAGTAATTACATTAGGGAATTATATAAGGTATCTTAAGTATCTGGCACAGGGTACGAACCGAATAAATGGTGGTCGCTAAATCTATTATGTATCAATCAGTATAGCTTACTAGTGCTGGATGGTCAGCAATGTTTTTGCAAGAAAACAAGTAAAGCTTTTTCACAAAGTCAAATCACACATACAAAGAAAAAATGAGGGAAAAGATCAGGTCAGAATCAATTGCTTTATATGTATATTGCTATATACTAATTATTTAACTCATGGTTTTACCCCATTTAATTTTTTGTTGTTGTTGTTTTCTCCCACTGCAGGATCAGACTGTTAATACACTTAATGAGGCAAAGAAGCATAGCAGTATATCTGAGCAATTAAAGCCCCTTCATTCAGACAGTAATAAAACCTGCGATTGTCTCCTTTCTGCCTGGCGGATACAACTTTATAGTTTATTGAACAAGGGAGATTTTGATCCAGCTCTAACTCTTCCCCTCAAAAGTCTCTGAACTTTGCTGTGCTCATCTAACTCTATAAGAGGATTTTTTTTAATGAAAAGGATCATAAATCAATATTATCAGAACATACCCAGGTTCAGGACATTTTCCAAGCGTAAGTGTTATTTGCAACAATCCCATTGAAACAAGACTTCTCTCACTTTCTCCTCCAAAATTTGCTTCCCACCCCCATTTCTAAATATGAAACAAACAGAGCAGCACCCAGGGACAGCCATGTTTTTACTCTACCCTAAATGTAGCATTCTTTACTGGCAGTCAAGTCACCTCCCTTATCAGACTTTTGTATCTTTGTTGTTGTTGTTGTTGTTGTTGTTTTGTTTTAAATATTTTATTTATTTGAGAGAGAGAGAAAGACAGAGAGAGAGCACAAGAGTGGGGTGAAGGGCAGAGGGAGAAGCAGACTTGCCACTGAGCAAGGGGCCCGACCCAGGACTTGATCCCAGGACCCCAGGATCATGACCAAGCCAAAGGCAGACGTTTAACTGACTGAGCCACCCAGGTGCCCATCAGACCTTTGGACTAAAAAAACTCCTCACCTTCATTAAACATACTTTACCTGGCATATGTGATAATAGAAGAATGGCGAATATAAATTGGCCTCCTTTTATTTTGAACTTTAACATTTAACATTTACTTGAACCAAGCAATACCTTTTGGAGTAATACACACACTTTTAAAGGGGGTCTGGAAAACTGCAAAGGGAATCTCATAAGAGTGCCATAAATTGAGTGAAAGTTTAGAAGTCCAGTTAATGAAGCTGGAATTCTGCTCCCAATTAAAGCCGTTGAAAGAATGATTTTGCAGTCTTAGAATAAGAAATATTTCAGAAAATGGTGACAAGTTTCCTGTGTTCTGTGAGCACATAATAAAGGAAACAGGTATAAATGGCAGAGTCAAGGACTTGGTAAAATTATTAACAACAAAATGGGTTCCATTTTGAACTTATTTCTAAGTGAACTAGGTTCTTATCTGTCTCAGGGATTTGAGTAGATGTGTGTAGCCTATTACCTTCTTCGGACAATTTTTAATACTGTGGATACAGAATCAGTGCAGAGAAGACTAAGAGCAAGAAGAATATGGAGGAAAAGAGAAGGGTATAAAAAGAAAAAAGAGAAGAAGCAAAAGGAGACAGAGAGAGAGAAGAAACCAAACCAGGATTTCTCTGCATTTAAAACAAAATTGCCTGCTCCTTGTGGCACAATGAAAGAGACAGCAAACCACATGTAAACATCAAACTCTCTCTCTCTCTCTGATCCACTAGCTGAAGCCATATTGTTCTCAGTGAGCAAGACATCTTAGACATCCTAAGTCCATTGAGAGTAAATGTTTCAGGTCCCCAAAAAAGCAAGCAGCCCAACTCATTGTGATATAAAACACCATACACTAACAAGAACATGAAATTCATCATCACCCCTCAAGTTGAAAAGAACTTGTGGCACAGAAAATTATATGAACATTAAAAAACACACACACAAACAGCACGTTTACACATGCATCTCTTAATATCAATTCTGGACAGAGGCTACGCCTCTAGAAAGCAGAAGTGCTTGAAATTACCAATCAAAAAGTAGCGTCATTGAAACCTCTCTCCCCTTCTAAAGATAAACAAACAATTCAATACCAGCTTCATAATGACCACGTATTTTCAGCCACAGCAGGTTGCTGCCTAGTCCCCGCAGGAAAATGACAAATGAATGCTGTTTAATATTTTGCTTGAACAGTTTTTTCTTTCAGAAAACTATTTGCAATATGATAATGAGAAGAGCATAGCTGTGGAGACTGGCATTTTGTAAGGATGACTACCTTTCTAGGGCATATCATCTGATACACACTTTGTTTATCCAGAGTGAATTCAGTGGTTAAAATGATTAATTGAACCCATTTTGTGTTACTCATACTAGCTCTTGCAAAGGAGGTGATTGCTATTTTTTTCTTAGTGACTCATACAAAGACGCCAGCAGTACACTGGCAATAACAAAATGACATTTCTATATTTAGCAGTTCATAAATCTTATAAGATGCCAGCCACATCCAGTCTGCCCTCCCCCATGCTCGTCTGCTAGTATTTGTTCCTATGTGCAAAAGACCTCAATGTGTACAGAGACAAGACAGAGACTTCCTCGGGGCACATCGCTCTGTTGTTCCCTCAGTACTCACCAACACCTCTGTGCCCTCTGGTAGGAGCAATGTGTGTATTTCCCATATGATAGCTTTTATTATCCCATTGAGATGCTAAATTTGTCTGGCAAAAACATATACAGAATATGTGCATGTTTCCAAAAGAGTCCAATTCAATGAATTATTTTCAAGGGACACTGTGAAAATGAGTAAATTTCCTCCTGTCCTCCTATGTTATCTATTCTGTGACATGAAATATGCAGTAACTTCACAGCCTCAGGAAATGAAAAATATTTTGCCTCTGTCATTTTCTGTGGTTGACATAAGGGGCTAACCAAATGTATCATGCCCTCCTGATATCTTTTTGCCTATTGCTCAAAAACTTCAGGGCTCCCACTGCCCTCCATGTTTTACCAACATATGACTCACACAGAGAGTGTACAAAAAAAGAGAATACAGGAGAATTAGGGTTGGTGCACTGAACATTTACTTGACTGAAAAGAAAGCTTCCTGAGCAAAGTGACATGCAGGTATCACTTTTAAAATAGTTAGCTCATTTTGGGGCACCTGGGTGGCGCAGTCGTTAAACATCTGCCTTCGGCTCAGGTCATGTTCCCAGGGTCCTGGGATCGAGCCCCGCATCGGGCTCCCTGCTCGGCGGGAAGGCTGCTTCTCCCTCTCCCACTCCCCCTGCTCGTGTTCCCTCTCTCACTGTGTCTCTCTCTGTCAAATAAATAAATAAAATCTTAAAAATAAATAAATAAAAATAAAATGAAATAAAATAAAATAGTTAGCTCATTTTAATCCCTCCCTCACATAAGCTCTTCACCATGGAGATCTTCCCATCACTGAATGAAAGAGTCCATAGTTTGTTTTCCATCTACTTGAAATGACTTTCTACAAATGGTGAGTATGTAATAAACTTTTTGCCTCTCCTCTACTTTTCTTTGCATCTCCTGTTAAAAATACATCCCTCTTCAGGTCAATGACAACAATGAAACTGTCATTTAAGAGTAAATACAATCAGCAGATGTGAGATGAGTATATCAAGAGCCCCAAATCAACAAGAAAGTTCTTTACAAAATACTAGCTTCTCAGTAGAAAAGATGAGGTGTAGAGACATGCAAATTACAAGAAACACAAAGCTTTATTTCAAGTAAGGAATGAGCATTTTGTGACTGTATGGAGGAGCAGATATTTCCAAACAACATTTCCTCACTCACATTTTCTTTCTGTCTCTTAGTATTACACTTCTACCATTCTTTTTTAGCTTACCTACTCCTTGACTGCTCCTCTTCCAAACACTTTTTATTGTTACAACTTTTAGAATGAAGCCAGCTGGATTAATTTTCTTAGATAGTAACTGTATTTGTTTCACAGATACACAATAAATTTAGAGAAGGTTTCATGAACAAATAAATAAATAATACACTCTAGAGTAGGTATAACATTGTATCGGAAAATACGAACACCTATGATATAAAATTTCAGCTGGTGGAAGTGACTGGATTAATCAAAACTTTCATCTCTTTTTAATATGTCATACATCTCCGTTTTATGCACAAACAATGAATCGTGGAACACTACATCAAAAACTAATGATGTAATGTATGGTGATTAACATAACAATAAAAAAATTTAAAGAAAAAAAATATGTCATACATCTCCATTGGTAGATTTGTCCTTAAGACAAGGGATGCTCAGTTACTCTTTCTTTTCTTTTTGTTTTGCCTGAAGTGCTTACGGTTTATACTACACCAAATAGAATGTTCTATGTTTTAGAGCAATTGAGCTGAATAAACTGTTCTTGACTTAGGGTATCTGAGATAATAAATTTCAAAGACCCAGAGTGTGATATATTATGTTTGGTAAATGACTTAGATAAGTATTTCTAGGCAAAGCATGTGAACCCCATTGAATGCTTTTGCCTTTTCATCAGTAAGGCATCTGGAAAACTGAATCTACAAAAAAATAGAGTCATCTGAGTCAAGTGTCCACTCTGGTTTAAGAAAATAGAGTAATCAGCTTTCCAGTTGTGTTAAAGATAATGGTTACTCCTTGGTTGGGAAGCAATGAGGTCAGATTTTATTTCTACAAAGAATCAGATGATTTCCAGGCTCCATTCTGAAGATCTACTGGGGATAAACAAAATCCAATTAGGTTTGAAGAAGGACAAATCCAAAATATACATCTTTAGATTACTTTGCCAAACTTTGCTACTGAATTTACGCCAACAATTCAACTAAAATCAGCACCACTTCCCTCGACCCACATTTTCTTCATTTTTAAACATGAAAAAAAATGCAATGCTACCCCGAATTTTTCTATATTGTTCTTACATTTCAAGAGGTACACATAGGTCCTATTTTGTAATGGATTTTAGATATTGATGGACCATTTAAATCTAGGAACCATGGAGCATGTTCCTTTACAACAACTGGCTCACCCACTTTGATCTCAAAGCAATTTACCAAATAATGGGTTGGATGCTAGGAGTGTAGTGGCTATGTAATTTTTTCTTTTCTTTTCTTTTCTTTTTCTGTTTATAGTCTATGGTGGTTCCTGCTGTGAAATAGTAATGTGCCTTTTCATCAACCAGTAACAAAAACCCTTCCTACTTTCCTCCCTTCCATTCTTCCTGAAAGAATATCGGTTGTATGCTACAGATCTAGAGGATTATTAGCAAAAGATCTATACGGTCTCTTTGTCAGTATAGAAATCTAAAAGGGGCACCAAATTTGTATTAAAGAGATCTTTGTATAAAGATGGTAATCTACTAGCTCGGTATGTGGGGGGTGAGGGGAAGGAAGCACTGACCCAACACCTGGGTCTCGGGTGTTGAAGAAAAGCCAATGTCATAGGAAACAATGATATGACAAACTGGCCTACATTGATTAAGTTGGGCTATTTTCTCAGCTACCTTCAGTAAATTCAGGGTAGCAGAAAATTCAGTCCAATTCTACCCCCTGTCCCCAGATATCACACTTGGCTATAGAATTCTAGGAAAAGCAGATGCTCACTCTGCCCCTGATACAAAGTCACTATTTACTGGCATCAATGCAATTTATTTAGGCTACTCTAATCCCTTTGGACTCAAAGCTATCAGAATAACCAAGGAAATAGACAGACATGGCTTGTCATGACCAGACTTCTCAATAAATGGGAAGGCAAAATGCCTTCTACCTAAACAGATGTCACAAAGCAAATGTGTGAAACCAGTGTCATTTTGTTTTCCCTTTTTTTACTACCCATAATGGATCCTCCCGTGTCACAGAAATTCTACACCTGTACAGTGCAATATATATATATGTATATTGAGGACTTTGATCTACTATAGTTATAATGTACATCACAGAATCTTCTTCCTCTTAAATAAATTACAACCATTTCTTTGTTAAAAAAAAAAAAAGCAAAATCTGAGATAATTAAGAAGCAGCTGAAGGAGCTATTCAAACCCTAATCTCTCTCCTTTATAAGAAGTGGGACCAACCAACCTGTCATTAAATAAACCATAAAGAAGCAAAAAGGAAGAAAGCTCATAATACTAAAAAACAAGACTTTATTGGGGTGCCTAGGTGGCTCAGTTGGTTATGCAGGCGACTCTTGATTTCAGCCCAGGTCATGATCTCATGGGTTGTGAGATCGAGCCCCACATAGGGCTCCTCACTCAGCCAGGAGTCTGCTTCTCTCCCTTTTTCTCTCCTTCTGCCCCTCCCTCCATTCGCGCTCTCTCTGTCTCTCTCTCCCTCTCTAAAGTGAATAAAATAAATCTTTAAACAAAAAACAAAACAAAATAAGACTTAATCAACTTCATACCAGTATCTGGGCAGCCGGAGTGAGAATTTAGTTCATAGCAGAGCATATCCCTGCCTTGTTTTGTAAAACAGAGGCTTCCTGGTACTGGTGAGGGAAGCAGGGAAATGATAGTGCTTCATCTTAATAAAAAAAATAGACCTGGAAGAGACTTTAGAAATAGTCTACAGCACCATCTCATCCTTATGATAAAGTGGGACAGAGGGAAGTTAGCAATCAGCCTATTGGCAAACATTTACTTAGAAATGGAGCTATGACGACTAAAAAGCTAGACTTGAAAGGGTAAAGGTTCTGGAGTCAGATGAAACTCGCTTTAAATACCACCTATACCTTAAGAAAAGTCACTTAAACTCTCGAGCATAAATCCTCTACCTAAATACAGAGTTGTTTGTTAACACATACAGTTTAACCATGAAAAGTTGCAGGATAAAACAGGATAATGCAGTGTCCACAGAAGTTATTAGTAACACAAACAAATGTGACTTCTTCAAATTACAATATGAAAAAAAAAATGGATCAGAGCTGAGAAAAGTGAACTCATCTCCTCATTCAGAAAGGCCTGACCAGAGTTACCAATCACATCTGAAAAAGGGAGTAATCCTTTGGTTCTGGATTGGTCAGTGCAAAGGCATGGAAAAAGAAGAGACTTAGGCAATTGTTGGCCAGGACCATTCATGTAAGGCCCAGGAAAAAAATATCCTGTTAGGCTGACCTGAAGATTTGATCCTCTGGACAAATAAACACATGCTGTAGATATGGACACAGTAGATCCTGGAAGCCTGATGTTTTGAGCATTTAAATCTTACAACCAATCTCTCCTTTTCTAGTAGGTACCAAACAAACTTCTGTAATGGTTTGAATTTAGAAAATTATCCCATAGCAGTGACTTCCCATAGTAGTTTGATTACTTTGAAAAACTAATAAATTTATAGATTATATTCATGAGAATTTGTTAATATGAGTCATCATCCCTGAATCTGATCAAATTGAAAACCTTAATGAAAACTCCTTTTGGAGCCTATAAAGGTTAAAGTCAAGCCCATGGCTGTGAATACACAACATATATGTCTCCATAACCTGCACATTTTCCCTGATGACTCCACTATGATTTTTCACATGCCATATAGCTTTTTTATTTATAACTTCTCTAATAACCACTTTAAAAAACTGTTGTGGGAACGATTAAGAATATATTATCTTTAAAACATCTAGTGCAAAGCCTTGGAATATAATAAGTCTCAATAAATGTTCTCTTTCATTACATTTTTAATACAATGCACTTTCTTCTATATCACTCTTATTCTAAGCTTGAGCGCCATATGTATAATAAATCCAAATTAATAGACATTTTTTAATTTTGAAAGAGATCTAAAAACTAATTCATTTTTCAATATAAAATAATCAGTACATTCAATGTATCAGACATAATGCCATCTGTTGAAGATTCAGTAAACAGCATGATGCTTCTTTGATCTGAAAGGACTTACTCTCCATCTAGTCTCTGAGTTATAGTACTGTGTGATTACTGCAATAGTAGAAGCAGCACTGTTATTTGAGAGTGGATGCAAGAATAGAGCCTCACCTAGCCTTGGGGAGGAGGGAGAGGTTCCTAGAGGAGGCAATAATTTAGATTTTTATAATAAACAACAAGAAGATCTGGGGGAAAATGTCTGGAGCTGGAGGGAAAAAAAGGGATAAGGGAGTAAAGAAGGGATAACATGAGCAAAGACTCAAAGGTGAGAGAGAGTACGGAGTGCTCAGGGAATTTAAAATTATTCAGAATGATTTGAGAGGTGGCCATTTTTCCTGAGATAATACAAGCCATTAAAAGGTTTTGAAACATCACAGTAACATTATGAGTTTTCTTTTTAAAAATAAACCCTCTGGCAGCAATCTGGACACTTGAATGGGGAGAAGTAATGCTTGAGACAAGGAGGCTAATTAGTAATTTATTGTACAATCAAAAAAGGAGATGATGAGTTGAAGACACATCATTTGACATAGAAGCATATGACCTGATTTGATACATATTTAGTCGGTAGAATCTCTAATACTTGGTAGGTTTTGGTTGTGAAATGAAACAGGATGACTTCCAGGATTTTTGTTCAGGCAGTTGATTGGCTGACTCTTCTCTTCACTAATATCAGACGCAGACTAGAAAGAGAGGGAGTGGTAAGAGGGGGGAGTAGAAGTAGGGTAAGAATATAGATAATAGGTCACCATGTGGTATGTAGAGTCCTATAGAGAATCAATAGTCATTTGAACTTATGAGAAATGTCTAAGCTCAAGATTTTTTAGTTATCAACATATAATAACACCGGTTTGAATAAATTCATTCATGGAAAATATGTATAGTAAGGAGACAAGATTAAATTTAAAATCCTGGATATTTAATAACATGGTAAACAAGAAATACATTTATTATCTGAGTCAATGAACCTATATAGAATGGTCAAGCCCTTTTATCATCTCTTTGAGCTTTTCCAAGTTGCATATTTTATAAAATGGCACCTCTAAAATAATAGGGAAGGGCATAAAAATGTTAGCCTCTCTCCCCTCATGGACATGTCATTGGCAAAAGATGTGGCATCATTGGTAAAATAATTTAGTTCTTCCCACACTGTTGGTGGGAATGCAAGCTGGTGCAGCCACTCTGGAAGACAGGATGGAGGTTCCTCAAAAAGTTGAAAACAGAGCTACCCTACGACCCAGCAATTGCACTACTGAGTATTTACCCCAAAGATACAAATGTAGTGATCCGAAGAGGCACCTGCACTCCAATGTTTATAGCAGCAATGTCCACAATAGCCAAACTATGGAAAGAGCCTAGATGTCCAGTAACAGATGAATGGATAAAGAAGATGTGGTATATGTATACAATGGAATATTATGCAGCCATCAAAAAAAATGAAATCTTGCCATTTGCAATGATGTGGGTGGAACTAGAGGGTATTATGCTAAACAAAATAAGTCAGAGAGAGACAAGTATCATATGATCTCAGTGATATGTGGAATTTGAGAAACAAGGCAAAAGATCATAGGGGAAGGAAGGGAAAAATGAAACAAGACGAAACCAGAGAGGGAGACAAACCGTAAGAGACTCTTAATCTCAGGAAACAAACTGAGGGTTGCTGGAGTGGAGGGGGGTGGGAGGGATGGGGTGGCTGGGTGATAGACATTGGGGAGGGTATGTGCTATGGTGAGCGCTGTGAATTGCATAAGACTGATGAATCACAGACCTGTACCCCTGAAACAAATAATACATTATATGGTAATTTTAATTTAATAAATAAATAAATAAATAAATAAATAATTTAGTTCTTATCAATCAGAAAGTCTGTTTAAATCCACTTGAGCCAAGAAATAATTTGAGATTATCAATGGTATGTGCAGTAGGCAAAATAATATGTCCCCTTGATATCCAAATCCCTAGAACCTATGACTATAATACCTTACACGACAAAAGGGACTTACATAACAGATATGATTAAGATTAGGAACCTTGAAATGGGGAGATTTTCCTGGATTCTTCAACTCAGCCCAATCTAATCACTTGATCCTTTAGAAGCGGAAAAACTTTCCTGACTGTGTTCATCAAAAGAGAGGTAATGATGGCTAAAGCAGGGCGAAAGGATGTGACATGAAGATTCAACCCACTGTTGATGGCTTTAAAGATAGAAGAATGCAGCCATGAGCCAATGAATGTGAGTCCCTTCTAGAAGCTGGAAAAAGCAAGAAAACAGAGACTTTCCTAGTACCTCCAGAAAGGAACATAGCCTGGATAACAGGTTGATTTTAGCCCTGTAAGACGCATATCAGACTTCTAACATACAGAACTGTATTAAGCCACTAAATACAGGGTAATTTTTTATACCAGCAACAGAAAGCTAGTACAGCATCATGTGGTGGCAATATTGTATAGTAAAGAGTATATTACATTGTAGGTTACAAAACCTACTTGAACTCTTCCTTTCTTCATTCTTCTAACTAGAAAACTCACTCACCAATCAAAATGTGATTCAAGCACCAACCCCATAAAGTATTCCATGACCCTTGCAGACAACATAATGGCTTCTTTTTTTATACTACTTTTGTATTTTGAATACCCCTCATTGTACATATTTGGGATCCTACCCAGCTGTCTCCACATTTGAGATTAGTCCCATGAGTGTAGGTACTTTTAAAAAAATTGTTTTCAATATCCTAGTGGGGCAAAACATTGTCTATTGTATAGTATGTGCCAAATAAATGCCTCTGGATTGAACTACTTACAAATTGGGTTAATTTGAACAAATCTCATACTCTTTCACACCTACATTTTTCAACAGCTGACATTCATGGCTGCTCAGGAGAGCAAATGGGGTAATATATATGAAAGGATTAGTGAAAAACAACCACTATACATTATTTTAAAAGATATAAAACCACTGGCACCCAAAAATTGGAATCAGATAATTTATATCAATAAGCTTAGTAATAAGCTTCTGAAAATTAAGTTCTCTTTAACAGTACCAAAGAGGTAAAAATTTGTCTAGCAGTGGGACTTTTAAAAATCACAATATAAAAACAGTGTTGAGGAGTAATAATATTTTTCAGCAGTAGGTTTTTTTCATGCATAGAAAATCTGAACCAAAGGAAAAAAAGTAATCATTGTGAAGGGCTTTGCTATATGAAGTTAATTTTCTGAAGACAACTTGAGAAGTAAAATATCACTAATGGTGTGGAAAAGACCTGTAATATGAGCAAATGATCTAGTGCAGATAATCGCAATGATCAATGTAGAACAGGGACTACTTTGCTAACTATTAATTAAGACACCATTGTCAATGCTGATTCACATAATTTGTGTTCCACCCATTGTTCATGAAGTAAGCTGTTCTCTTTTTAAAGTTCTCTTTTCTCCCATTTCCTATCAATGGATGCCAGAATACAGAATTTTCAGGTGTATTGTTGAGGAACACTTTGAATGTCCATTTTACCTTTTTAGTGAAGATTATATCATATTTATTATTCTCAAGTGCTGTAGTCATCCGAATGCTTAGGGTAGATTCATTTTTGTTCTTGCTTTCTTTTCAGAGACACTTTTCTCAGAATAACTAATCCGTTTTCTTCCACTCTACACTCTTCATAAGGCATATTTCCATTGGTTGTAATGTTTTCATGTTATTGTTATCTCCCGACTATAAAAATGAAATTACGTGCCAATGGAGCAAACTTTTCACTCTGCACATAAAAGTTAACGGCTTTTAGAACTCCATGCGTTTCAATCAGATAGTTTTGCAGCTAACATTAAGTTGGCTTCTTGGTTGGTTGACTTAGAACATCAGCTACCTAATGTGATAATACCAATTCAAGTAGAAAACTGAAGTGATAATTATCATTCATCAATAACTGCCGATGAAGAAGCGGTAATTACAGAAAAATGCTAATCTTTCTCCATCTGAATGTATACTTAATAAGAATTATAAAATGTATTGTTTCACAATGGCTATATTTTTATGAGATACATTAATCTTGAGACATTACAGAGATGAATATAAAAAACATAAAAAAGCTATCTTAATTTCTAAAGAAACTGCAATAAAGCATTTACTGTTAACATTTTTTAAAGAATATAATTTTGGTGGTTATGGCTTCTGTCTATTCTAAAACTTTTGCTTTATTTTTTTCTCTTAATGACCCAAATGATAATTATCTCTGACCTCATCAAAGAAGTTCATGGAAAATGCATAGTCAATTCCCACCCTACCTCTCAAAGGAGTTTTAGAATTTGGCCATCAGATCTTGTTCATTCCTCACAGAATGGTGGAACAGTGGAACTGACCTCTCTTAATCCAAGTGGCAAAAACACAGATATTGTACAATTACAGGCCTGTGTCAAATGACAGTGAAGTACAGATAGACACTCAAAGTTAATCAACAGGAATCGACTAGATAAACACCAGTTTATTTATTTATATTTTTTGGTGCAAAAAAAGGTGATTTTATTAAAGCATGGGGACAGGACCAGTGGGCAGAAGGAGAGAAAGAGCTGCACTGGGATTGTGAGGACTGATTAATTATATGCTTTTAAATTGCGGGGGGAGAAGGGACAGAGACAAAGCAAGCTTCCAAAAGGATTTTCACATGTTAAAGAAGACTTAGAGGTCAGCGCTGTAAACTGTGTAAGACTGATGAATCACAGACCTGTACCCCTGAAACAAATAATACATTATATGTTAATAATAAAAAAAAATGAAGAAGAAGAAGACTTAGAGGATCCTGGAGGTCTGGCTATTGTCAAGCTAAGGCTCCTTTTTGCCTTTAGCAAAGCATTAACATTAAGACAGTTGGGAGCTCCTGGAGGAACGTCTGAAGTATTTGTCTCAAGTCTTTGTCAATGGGCTGCAAGTTGTAAGGAAATTTGATTTTATAAATACTATTTTAAAGAATCGGATTTAGACAAAGTGGTGAGTCAGTTATTCTGGCATTTGATTAGGTGATTGAAGAGTAAGGAGAAGTTTCAGTAGAGACTAAAAGGAAAGAAGTTTGTAATATGATCAATACATGTTTTGTATTTGCTTAAACTCAGTCTTCTTTATGCACAACACACAGTAAAACATAGACTACAATTTACATGTGAGTTCTTTCTTTCCTTGTTTTGTACAGGATACTGGTACTTAATAGAGGAACAATTTCAGAAAATTACTTCATTTTCCAGTCAAATAAATTTCATTTTAGCACACACTTTTTCATATCTCATTGAATAAAATTTGAGATTATTAAATTAGTTGAGAATTTCAAGCTTCAAAAATAAAGCAAAAGTGCTACAAGATTATGCCATTAAAATTCTTTTCTCTTATAAGTTACTTTTGTGCTTCTATGTATGCTCTATCAATCAGTGCTCTAAAATACTACTATTTGTATATATTTTTCATTTCCTTTACTTAAAACAAAAGTTTAATATGATTAAACAAATAAAAAAGAAAAGCTAGGTTTCTGTTGAGATTTGCTATTAGGGTAGATGAGGATCGGACCTAGGAATAAATTAGCAGCACTGAAGAAAAGGAGAGGACAGGAAAGGGATGAGAGAGAGGAGGGACAGAGGGAGGGGGAGAGGGTTTGAAACTAGAAGGGACACAAAAGCTAAACCACTAGAAAATTTTATTAGTCAATGATCCTATGGTTGTATGAGATAAAAATGAACCGGGGATCCATGTAGTTGCCAACAGTTGATATATGGAGCCAAATTCATGATGTTGTGTAAACTAGCCTAATTCCCAGACAGGAATGGGCTTTGATGTGTTCTCATTCTTCCTGGTTGCCTCCATCTGAGCATTAGATATTCAACTGTATTTGTCACCTGGATCCTCCCATTCTAGGTTAACAATACCTAAAAGGGACCTTTTCCTTCACTTTATAGTCAAATTGGAAAGCTTCGTTGAGAGTGGTTGAAACTATATTTTGGGAGGAATATTAAGCAGTTTACCAGCACAGTTAATACACAATAAATTAGGGTTCACTGGAGCAACAAGTCATTACGAGCAAAATAATAAACATCCTAGAAAAAGTTTTCGCAGTTGTTCCAAAGGAAGCTGTAGGTAGTTTGAGGGCACTTTTTAGGTAGGGGCAGTATAACTTGAAGACAAATTTCAGTTGTCTAGCAAACTATGTGTAGACTCATACACATAATCCATATGTGTAGATACATATAAGTCACAAACTTGAAAATATATACAATTAAATTCAAGTATTAATTTTAATCCCTAGCCAAGGTAGGATAACAAAATTATCTCTACCACCACCCTATTTAAATCACTTTTTCATCACCTTGGCTTTGCATTATTCATGAATCTGCTTCAACGATCCATATGGTTCCAATTTATATTCCAAACATAACTTCCTTATTATCTTGGCTTTTACACATAATTTTTAGTGTCTTTGCCCTCATTTTGCTCATGTTCCCATTTGCACTTGATCAATCGACTACCTGTAACATTAGTTACTATTATTTTTAGGTTTCTATAACACAGCTCTAGGCAACACTAGCATTTAAGAATGTGTGTATTCTTCAAAAGTGTTCTCTGCAAATTCTAGCTACATATTTTACAGAAACGATTGTCCCCTTACCTTTGCAAACCACCATGTGCTTCCTCTGAAATAAAAGAATGGGTTTGTAGATCACAATGTGGTTTGACAAATAAAGAACAACTATCTGAATGAGTACATGGTCTACAAGCAAATACACATTTGGAGAAAAGTAAGATCCCTACTGACATACATGCATTTACATAAAATCTGAATTGAACCCTAATGAAGCAGGTATAACAAGAGAATAGAAACAATGATCATCAACCAGAGAGATACCTAGAGGAATGTTAATCACTAAACTACATGATAAGTGTCCCAGAGAAAACTTGGGCCTCTCTTCAGGATGACAGCAGGTACTTTCCACCATGTCAGGCTAGAATAACTTGAGTGACTAGTAGCTTGAGTGACTGTAGCTTACAGAGGTCAGCCATATTCTGAGCTCCATGAAGTATGAGTTACTGATTTTAGGCATTCTTTAGGAATTCTTATAGGGGAGCCTGGGTGGCTCAGTCATTAAGCATCTGCCTTTGGCTCAGGTCATGGTCCCAGGGTCCTGGGATCGAGCCCCACATCGGGCTCCCTGCTCGGCGGGAAGCCTGCTTCTCCCTCTCCCACTCCCCCTGCTTGTGTTCCCTCTCTCACTGTCTCTCTCTCTCTGTCAAATAAATAAATAAAATCTTTAAAAAAAAAAGGAATTCATATAGAGGAAGAATACTTAGTAAGCTGCTACAATCACCCTTTAGGAGAAAAGTGATAAGATCCAGCACAAAACAGATACTGAGGCAGAACCCATCAAGTTGGCTTTTCCTGACCATTGCCCTGCAGTTACATTAAATCATTTAATTATTAGAATGGTTCACCCATGCCATACAGCAGAGTCTTTCATCCTGCAATAGAGCCCTACATCCTGAGAGATCTCAAGATATGCAGACAGAAATATAAGTATTTTCATAAATGAAATTGTTCTTTTGCAATCATGGATACATCCATCCTTTTTGGCTTTTTCACTGAAATTCCAAATCAAAGATGAAGTGAAAAAGAAAAAAAGAAGAACTCTCTTAATAACAGCTGTGAAACTGATGGGATAAAAAATATAAAGCTTTGGAAAAAAAACATAAAACTTCGAGCACTGAGTAATGTATGAATTGTTGAATCACCATCACCATAGTTATACACCTGAAACCAACATGACATCATATGTCAATTATACGTCAATAATAACTTTTCAAAAGTTTTAAAAAGAAAATAAATTTTTAAAAAATTTAAAGAAACATAAAGCTTTAAAAGGGACAGTTTATCATATTTTTCTTATGACATTAAGAAAGCAATTTGAAGTGATAGGATACACTCACATTTCACACAGGGACATGGGGAAATTCTTTAATTCATTAAAAGTGTACTCCATCTAGTACTCACATGAGGCACAGAGTAGAAAAAAAGATTTATGTGTATACTAATTCACAGGACACACATCATGTATACTATGGATATATCCCTGTAGTGATTGTGGCAGTGGAGGGCAAAGCGTGTGTGTGTGTGTATTTGAAATACTAAAAATCAGAATTACAATTGCTTCACTCAGGGAATTTTGAACTCCCTCGAGGTTAAAGTTGAGAAAGGATACATAAGGAGGTGGGTTTATTACCTACTTTTTCTTTCTCTGTAACCTCAATCCATTCTCAGATTAGAAAAAATTTCAGGTGCAATGGTGTAAATACACATCAGGTAAGTCCACTAAAAGTACAGTTTCTTTGTCACCATCCCTAGAGATGTTCCACCGAACTCTGAGGATAGGGCAAACTGGAAATCGTTGGTCACCAACTTAGGTTTCAGAAATATTGCAATGTTATTATCTAGTTTTATTAATTTATTCTACAAACTTTTAATGAGTGGCTAATATGTTACAAATTTGAACTAGGCCTAGAGATAGAGAAGTGTAAGACAAAAGACCTTCAGCAAGTACACTTTTGTCTTCTGAGGAAAAAAAAAGTAAACTAAAGGGGCATCACACACTATAATGGGGACCACAGTAAAAGGATGCAGATACTGAGGAGGACAGAGACATGGCTTCTTCCCTAGACTGAGCATCAGGGAATGCTCACAAGCTGAGTTGAGGAATGAGTAAGTGATGTGGAGAAATTGTAAAGGGCTTTCCAAGCAGAGCAAAAAGTAAGTGGGAAGTTGGAGAAAGTACTGGGTAATTGGGAAATAGCAAAGAATTCAATACAGTGGAAAAAGAGTGCATGTGAGAATACTATGAGAAATAAGACTGTGGAAAAAGGACGAATGCTCTTACATGTTTAATAAGCTATTCATTCTAGGACAGAGCAAGAGCATGGCCCCCACACATGAAGCAGCATGTCATCTGAGGAAATATAAATCAGTATTTATGAATATCGGCTCCAGAATCAAACAGTGTTGGTGAGAATCTCGGCTCTGCCATTTACTAGCTGAGTGATTGGGAGCAAAACTTTTTAACTCACGTGTCCCATAGAATCATCTATACAGTGAGGATAAAAATAATACCTGCCTTACGGCTTAAGATATAAAGGATTAATACTTATGAAGTAAGTATTTAAAAGACTGTAATAATAAACTTCTTTACTACTTTTATTAAAAGAACAAAGGAGACAAGTTTCAGAGGAGGCAAGCTGGTTTGGCCCAGTTATGTCGTAAGAACCAGTTTCATGGGGTCAGTATAAGGAGTGGGGACTTTTTGGCATATTGGTCTAGGAATTATGAAGGGCTTTGCCCTGAGGGAGGAAAACACTGGAAGTTCCATTAGTCACTTACTCTTTAATGGAAATGAGTACATAATATCCATTCTTCTGAAAAGAAACGATATGGAGAAAAGATAAGAGAAAACAAGAAATCTAAGTCAGATAATGGAAAAGGACACCACAAAGAGAATAAAAAAATTATGAGTGAACCCTTCTTGTCTTCCCCCAAAGTCTATCCACAGTCATCTTCCTATGAACATAGTCTCCCTCCATCTAGTACTCACATGAAGCATAGAGTAGAAAAAAATTATTTATTTATTTATTTATACATTCATTTATTTATTTATTTTAGAGAGAGAGAGTGTGCACATGAGTGGAAGGGGCAGAGGGAGAGGGAAAGAGCATCTCAAGCCAATTCCATGCTGAGCACAGAGCCCGACAACGTGCGGCTCAATCTCACAATCCTGAGATCACTACCTGAGCCAAAACCAAGAGTCGGATGCCCAACCAACTGCGCTACCCAGGCACCCCGAGTAGTAATACCTTTTGAAAGTCTTCCCCAAAACCCAGAACAGTTCCCTGAGAGGATTAAAAGTGCCAGCTCTGGATTGATTCTGTGCTGGTGTTGAGCAAGGCAATATAAACACTTCGTGGTAAAGGTTTAAAATTTATTTCAAAGGTTAAGAATTCAAAGCCTTTACTGCCACCATTAATTAGAGACTCTAAGATAGAAATATTCTTAATTTTTTTAAAGATTTTGTTTATTTATTTGACAGAGAGAGAGACAGTGAGAGAGGGAACACAAGCAGTGGGGAGTAGGGAGAAGCAGGCTTCCTGCAAAGCAGGGAGCCTGATGTGGGGCTCGATCCCAGGACCCTGGGATCATGACCTGAGCTGAAGGCAGATGCTTAACAACTGAGCCACCCAGGAGCCCCAGGAATATTCTTATATTTTTATACACACACACACACACACACACACACACACACACACACGAGCTGTAATACTACAATTCTGGCACTAAGTATCCAAAATTAGTGTAAGTTCCATGGGATAAGATACAGTCCCCAACAAGACCGCTTTCATTTCAGATGCCAACTGTGAGTTCAGAAGTCCTCAGGCCAGCCACACTTCTGACCAACTTGGCTACGTATTTGGAGACTTTCATGATTCCTTCAGGCTTGATAGTTTACCAGAATGACACAAAGAACTCAGGAAAGTACTGCAAGTATGAAAATAGTTTTATTATAAAGGATACAAGTCAGGACCATCCAAAAGAAGAGACCCAAAGGGAGAGGTCTAGGAAGGTCCTAGGGTCCTCTTCCCAGGCAATCAGGACATGCGACCCTCCCAGTACATCAATACGTTCACCAGTCAAGCCTCAGTGTCTACAGATTTTATTGAAATTTCATTATGTAGTCACAATTGATTGAGTCATGGGCCACATGATTGAACTCAATCTCTAGCCCCTCTCTTCTTCCTAGAAGTTGAGTTGATAGCATGTGGTTCAAAGCCCTACCCTCTAATCACATGGTTGGTCTTCCTGGCATGGCCTAACCCCATCCTGAGTAAGCACGGTAGCATAAGCTTTCTAAGAGTCCACCCTAAATCTCTTAAGTGTAAACTCCGAGTGGTCATCCCAGGGGTCCATCATGAACAACAAGGACACTCTTGTCACTCAGGAAACTCCAAGCATTTAGAAGCTCTATCCCAGGAATCTGGGACAAAGGCCAGACAAAATTTTCAATTACATACGTGTGTATATACACATATTTACTTAAATGCCAGGCAGCTCAGAGCTTGATATGTTTAGAATGCACTGTTGTAGACACTGAGGGAATAGGGAACATCCCTAAAATTAAAGAACTTGGCGTTGGATTACTGAACTGGGGTGAGGGCAGCATGATGCCAGGATATCTAGAAATGTTAGGTTCTGGGAAGAAAAGACAAGCATCAAAGACCATGAGCAACACAGCAGGTGCCCACTCATACAAACCTTTGCCTGGCACCAGCCCTGGTGGTCTTGTCATTCTTACCCTTTCTCCAGCAGAAACCTAGGTAAAAAGGAGAAAAAAGACAGAATTCCATTTCTCAGCAAGTCTGCCCTCTTCAACTTAGCTTCTCTTTGTAAGACCTGGGAAATTATAACCCTTGGAAACATTGAAATTTTGATTCACTTGGAAACTTTTACTAAGATATAATTAAGTTAGGAGAAACTTTACTAGACATTTGGAATGAACTGAACCATTGCCTAATTACCATAATAAGAAATTCCTTTGGGGGGGGAAAAAAAAGCGTGGGTGTCCAAATCACTTAGGAAACTTAAAAATACAATTTTAAATGAATTGTTGCGGTGTTTATATATTGAAAGTCTGCAAAAGAAGTATAAACTGGGGCACCTGGGTGGCTCAGGTGGTTAAGCGTCTGCCTTCGGCTCAGGTCATGATCCCGGGGTCCCGGGATGGAGTCCCGCATCGGGCTCCCTGCTCCTTGGGAGCCTGCTTCTCCCTCTGCTTCTCTCTCTCTCTCTCTCTCCCTCTGTCTCTCATGAATGGATAAATAAAAATCTTTAAAAAAAAAGAAATATAAACTGTGTAAGCCTAAAATGAATACTTTAAAACCATTAGCACAATGAGTTCCTTGTTAATTGTGCATTTTTATATATAGTGAAAATTTAGAAGGGCTTAAGTTTTTCATGAGATAGGATCTATTGAATTTGAAATTTTATTGCATTGCATGGCATTTTAATATATCGGTTCATGCTATGTTAATATATCCATTTACATTTCAACATTTTTTGCAAATGCCTTTTATTTTTAACTCCCCAAGAATCTGAGAATCTCTAAAAGAAATGATAGTGTACAAGCAAGGCACTCCAGCTCCACTTGTCTAACCACAGATGAAAAAAGGCATTAAGTGGGGAAAATAATCATTAAAGGATCTTTTACAGTTGGCTGAGGGATTGTTATGATTGGGATGGGAGGGACATTAACTTGCACATTACTCAAAGCAAAGTATAATGATATATTTTACAAGTTCAAGAGGCTTTGCGTTCTACCAAGATCATTTTCAACAATGTAGGGGAAACAGCCGAGCAGTTTCGGAGTATCTTTTTATCTAAGTGTGTTGAATTTAAGCATAATTGATCGCAAATACATTTTAGGAGTTGCGTACAAATGCCCACCACAAATGCAGAACCTATTCAAATATGCCAGCACTGTAGAGCACACTTCTAACTGAATGACCTGCTCGGGTAGTCAGACAGGAGCCCTCTTCCAACAGAGATGCCTCTGATACTTTGGTCAAAGCTCAGTGCAGCCCCAGTCTGTGATAACGATCACATCATAACCTCTTTAAGGGGGTGCTGAACAAATACTAGGTTTGTAGTCAGGTGACCACATTGTTAAACTCTTTGAATCCTGTGATCCAAGTTCTCCAACGCCACAAACAGAAAAGGAATATAATCACAATAAGTGGTCGTTGGCACATAATCCTTACAGACATAATTGGAATAATTCAAACTTCACAAATCCTTCTTTTCTGGTTTAAGCATATCCAGGATTTCTCAAATGTGATTGTGCATGGACTTTTATGGTGCTCTTTTTCACTGATGTCACCCAAATATCCTGCTCATTTACTCAGGAAACCAAAGTTCAGAGACAGAAACTTGTTCAAGGTCACTTCTAAGAGTGAGTGAAACTGGGAATTTAACTCACATTTTCTGACACCAAAGCCATTGTTCTTTCTCCTACACTAAGTTTCCACCCTGACTGATACACAAAATTGGACTTTATCTAAGGTTAATCTAACTTTACAACCACTAGACAAATGGGATCATCTTCCCCTATCTCTGAAGGTTGGTTCTATTTGGATTCTGTTGTAGTTGAAAGGTTTTATTACAGCTGTCCTGGGAGTTTACCCTGGTCTGAAACAACTCAAGCAATCAGCCTTATGTTCAGTTAATGAGTAAAGTTTAAAGGAGTGCTTATTACATGCAAAATCCCAGTCCAGTCTTGGTGGAGAGAAAGACATACATTTATGAATAGAATCATCAATCTTACACTCATACACAAGTCACATATACAAGGGCATCAACCATGCCATTGTAGTAGTGTGGAGTTGGAAGCAGTTTAATAATTTTCTGTGTACCACCAGCCCTTTCCGATCCATCCTATAAGTTGTTGTAACTGCAACTTCTGAAAGCCTGGCTCTAGGCAGCCCAAAGCTCAAAAACTAATCTTTTACTTTGTTTCCTTTGCTTCTTATCTTCACCAAATAAATGCGACACTCTTCATTTACCATTCATTGGACAGTTTCTTGGGTCTTTGGGAATATACATATAAAATTTATACATATAAAATATTAATAATATATATATTTATTTCAACCCTGGATGAGTACAAAGGATGATAGTATTCCAGCAATGCCTGCATAGCCCCTCCCATATGATTCAGCTTCTTATGATGTATCGCTCTATGGTACAAGCAACTGAGGACCTCTTAGAGAGGGTTAAAATATAGTCTATGTTATAATCAAGAGCTTCTTTTTCTAAAAAAAGCTTTTACTTTCTCGATTTATTTCTCAAGATGGATCAACAGGTGAGAAAAAAAAATTCCAATTATGGTTGTTTTGTCCATGGGCGTTGTGGAATGGGGAGGAAACTTAAACAGGCATTGCCCTCCTTTAAGCCTGGATTCCTAATGTCAATCATGCATCCTCTCTCTTAGCCCATAAGACAGGTCTTCGTTTGTCTGAATTACAACTGGAAACAGGGTGACATTTCTATCCATAGTGATTCCAGGACCTACAAAATCAGGGAATGTAGATAGATCAACATATCAGTATTAGCATGCCCAGTGCAAAGGAAAATATTTGATGGTTCCAATTTCCATACACAGGAGAAAAAAAATATGACTTTAAACTACCAAAGTACCATCTTTCTGTATCAAAATAAAAAACTGATGTAAAGAGGCAAATAAAACATAGTAGCTAGAGACCCAGAAGGAGTAGAGGAGAAAAAGGAGATATGACTGAACTTTATATGCCTGCACATAGATGCTAAACCATAGCATAGCAACCTATTACTTCAACACCTTACATCAGCATCATCCTTTACCTTTTTCAAGGCTTTTTGTGTAACTATCTCACTTAAACTGATTTCTACTGCCATTTTGACAGCATTGTGATATCAGAGATGTCTACATGCTAATTTTCCAGGACCTGTGAATATTTTTGGGTACATAGCAAAGAGCAATTTTGATTGCAGATGGAATTAAGGGAGATTACTTTGGATTATCCAGATGGACCCAAAATAATTCCAAGGCTCCTCAAAAGCGAAAGAAAAAGGCAGAAGAAGAAAGTCACAGGGAGATATGACTGTGGAAGAAAGGCACAGCGGGATACAATGTTGATGGCTCTGAAGAGGGTAAAAGGGAGCCACCAGGCAAGGAGTGTGGGTAGTGTCTAGAAGCTAGATGAGAAAAGGAAACAGATTAGACTCTAGAGCCCCCATAAGGGAACACAGCCCTGACAGTGCCTTGATCTTAGAGAGATCCATGCCAAACTTCTGGACTAGGGACTTTAAGATAATAAATGTATATGGGGGGCGCCTGGGTGACTCAGTCGTTAAGCTTCTGCCTTCAGCTCAGGTCATGATCCCAGGGTCCTGGGAACGAGCCCCCCATCGGGCTCCCTGCTCAGCAGGAGACCTGCTTCCCCCTCTCCCACTCCCCCGGCTTGTGTTCCTTCTCTTGCTGTCTCTCTCTCTCTGTCAAATAAATAAATAAAATATTTTTTAAAATTTTAAAAAAATAAATGTGTATGGTTTTGAGACAGTACACATATGGTCATTTGTTACAGCATTAATGGGAAGCTAATACAACGCCCTGGAGAAATTTTTTTTTACACCTACTCCCTATTAAGCACCTGTGTTCACACCTTCTCTCCTCTACTGCATGTGTGTTCTCTGTGGGTAGGATTGCCTTATTCATTTGGCATCTTCCAACCTAGAACATTTAGCACCGTGTTTAATTTAAAAAGAGTATAACTGACATACCTCTTGCTTTTTAGGCTGTGGTTAATATTTTAGTTTGTGAGTCCAACTTTTAGATTTTTTTCTCATACTTTGGTGTTTACATATCAAGTGCCACTTTCTGTGAGTTCTGAGAGGACCAAGTTCACGTTTCATTCATCTCATGCCTGTTGTATAAAAGAAGCTTAAAATATATTTGACAAGGAAAGAAGGATGAAGAAAGGAAGGAGGAAAGCAAGGGAGTAAGCTGTGACAGCTAACGTATGACCAGAAACACCGTGATAGTAAATATATCAGAGGGCTTCAGTTTACAAGTTCACACAATGAGCAATGCCTGCTAGTCCAGAAGGGGTGTTTTTTACATATTCGCTTAATGACTCTCTAAATTTGTTAATTTTTTGTTAAACAAATGCATATCAAACTTTCTGAATGAAAGTCAGAGGGAGATAAGACTTTGGAAGAAAGGCACTTTTTTTTTTTTTTTTTTTGGTCAGATCACACCATTTATTGAAAGGCAATCCTGCTTTATCCAGTTCACGTACATGGAGGTAGCTGCCCACAACATCTCTTCCCCCTGACAAACCAAAGCAATCAAACATCCCCAAAGCCGAAGCACAACAGAATAAAGTTTCTTGCATTTGTCAAAGGACACTCCGAAGCAGGAAAAAAAAATTATAAAGATACACGATGATTGTCTCCTCGGCATTGCATTAGGCCACATATTGGTTTATTAAATAAAATATTTTCTTTTTTTTTAAGCTAGCTAAAGAAAATATTCTTGAGTAGGGTTAGTTCTTAAAGTAACAAACAGGAAAGAAAATGAGTATATAATAAAATCAAAGAATGATAGCATGTCAGAGCTGGAAAGGACCTTGAGCCACGGTCCTCATGTATTCCAGGCAATCTTGCGCTCTGAGAGCACACGCCCCGCCCCCATCAAGGTCACCCCCGTCAAGGTCACTGGGGCAAGAAGAGTGAGGACTTGAAAACATTTCTCAAGGCCCAGCCCGATGTTCTTCCCACCCTGCTACCCTGCACGCCTCACCTCCAGCACCAAGCCCGGGTAGGCTGATGCCTTTGTTAACATTTACAACGGCCCATCTTTTACCGTGAGGATGCAACCCTCTGAACAGGGATCTCTGTTCTCTTTCCATGGGCACTTTTTTGCCTCTTGCAGCCAGCCTCCTGGTGACCACGAGGAACTGCCAGAAACAGTGACTTTCTCACAAACCCCAGAAAGACACTCGCCACCCCCCGCCCTGCCAAGTTCTTGCACCTCTGACCTTCTTTTGTCAATTTCTGAAGTTTAATTGATCAGTGGATTCAGGAGTACTGCATATTCTATTATTGAACCTTTAACTTTTTATACGTGGATAATAGATTTGTTGAGACTCCAAAGGAACACGTATAGTCAGGCAGTAGGATGACAACACTATGAAAATTGGAAACATTTTCTCTCTTCTTGTAGGGGCAGTTTGCATTTTACTCTTACTTAAAAATAGAGACTTGCAATCTTAAGTTGAAAGTGGGAAAAATCATCACCTAAAATCATGCCAATTTTAGCATGAAAATTCTAATATAATGTGAATCATATGATGCCCCAGGATTGTGCAAGAAATTGTTTCCTCATTACTTAAGAACTGTTAATATTATTAGCAATGACTGGGCCAAACCATTCTCAGACTTGGTGCCTGAACTCCTACCTTTTTACTCCACCACAGATGCTGATAAAATACTTCAGGTAACCTACTTTATAGGTGATTAGTTCACCAAATTTTTCCATTGCTTGACTTTTCCCTGTTAGTCTCACTTCTCTTTGGGTAGTTTTTTATTTTGCAGTTTTTTTTTAGCATGCAAAACTGATTTATTCCTTCAAATTGCTGATTTTGTTTTTTTACCAGATGATCTTATAACCAAGTTTATACTGATCTGAGGTTTTTATAAAACAGAGCTGTTTATCCACTAGCTGCAACTATATTTCCCTTTCTTAGTGATTAAAACTTCCAGAGCCATATGCTCATTCTTGTCTAAGTTGTATCCTTTTGGGTTTTGGCCTAAGTCTTCCCTGCTGTTGGCAAACAAAAGGAAATACTTCCAATATGTGGGGCTCCCCTCTTGTGAAACCTGTAAACTCAAAGGGGACACTCACTTTTAGAGGTGGATTTAGTTTTAAATTACCTTTCCAAAGTAGGTAATTCTCCAGGCTCCCCCTCAGATTGATCTGCCAAGCCAGCCACTTTGTTAGCATTAGCATGGTTTCTTGAATTCGAGAACCACAGATGGTGAAGGCATATAAACTTAGTGGTAGGAAAATCAGACTTCTATAAGGATTCCTAACGAGCATATATTATGAATGTATTCTTCATGTGCCTTTTGAGTGCGGGCACAACAGGCAACCTAAATGATTTACTAAAGGAAATCTGCTAGTTAGACTTGCCCATCTTAGTCTGTTCAGCAAGTTCTGAACGCTAAAAGAGAAAACATATTTCTTTCTAAGTAGGTCACAGATCTGAATACTATTAATGAGTTGAGCATAAGGTATTTTCTATTAATAATTTATTTTATCACTGCAGTTCCTTCCGTCTTTTTAAATCCCTGTTCTAGTTTCCATTTTACTACGGTATTTACAGTATTCACAAGCAAAATTATGCCTACCTTCTTTCATTTTTAAGTCATAGTTTCCTGATTTTGCTGTCCCTTGTTCAAGCAGAACAAGCAATTGACCCTGAAAATGGTTAAATATTTACCCTCCACACAAAATTGGACAAGAAGGACTTTCTCTTCATTAGTTTTGGAAGTCTGATTTCTCTTCCTTGAATTTTTACTACCTCATTTTATTAACTAAACAACTTGTTTGACCTCTCTTAGTCTCTGTCGTTTTTAAAATAAGCCTAGGATTTGTTTTCATGTATTACAAAGGAACTATGAAAATAAAAGTAGTCTAGTTAATTGAGATGTAATTTATATTTCCTCATAAAATCAGTATCCTCTAATGGGTACTTTTGTTTTCTCAAAGTTTAAAGCCAACCACACTGGGATCTGAATATTTGCCACAGTGGACATATTTAGAGCATCATCATTTATTTAAGAAAGCCGGTAAGTCTTTTTGGATGAAGAAAGATTCTTTATTTAGTTGTTTTTCTTCATCACAAAATCTAATCCCCACTAATGTTACAGAAATATGTTGTACTAGAAAGCGCATCTGTCAGCCGGTTAATGCTGACCGTGACCTGAATGGACTGCACTGGTGGAGTGGGTGGGTGAGGGGGGAGGGCAGAGGGGTCAACATCCCTGTTGCACAATTGTTCAAAAAACTAAACATTTCAAAATCATTGTACTCCAGATGCACAATCCCAGAAATCCATGGAAGAACTGAATATCTAAACCACTCAGCATACCTACAAAACAGTTTTGTGTTTCTTAAAATTAAATAAAACAGAAGCACCTTTTAGATATCAAGGGCAAAACATGTCCATTTTAGAAGTACTAAGGCATATACATGTAGATAGAACATTTAATCCTCACAAAAACTGTATGAGTGAGGTACTATTATTCCTATTTTATTGATTTATAGACTGAGGTACGTATGAAAAAGGTAAATGGCTCAAGATCAAAAAGCTGTAACTAGTAGTCATGGAGCCTCAGTTGTTACCACATTGTTTGTTTGTTTAAGACACCAACGAAAGATATTTTATCAGTCTGAATTTTCCTTTTCAGTTGGCTTATTATTTTCAGTCCCATTATTAAATTTAAAATGAACTTTGTTGCCCCAAGTGCCTAAACCTCCCCACCTCCATCGCTACTAAGTAATCCTCTACAGCCGTTATGAACACATAAGCAGTTTTTGTCCACACGCTATTTTTGCAGTTCTCTATCTTTAAGCTAATCCTGGTATCTTCAGCACTTTGTAAAGACATCTAAATATACAAAAAGTAATACATACCCAGGATATGATCTTGTTTCACTTCATCTTGCCTTGTGAAAAAGAGCTGTTATTTTCAAAATTTGATTTACAAACATTGTATGTACAATTGAATACATCATATAGAAACAACTAGTAGAGTACATTTCCATACTTCATTCAGACTTTGGCCATTTCCAGGTCATTTTATTTTATAGTTAAGCTTACTGTCTTTAGGGTTAGACAGACATGGGTCTATTTTATGTTTATTTTTTAAAAAGATTATTTGAGAGAGAGAGAGCACGCAGGTGGGGGTAGGGGCAGAGGGAGTGGGAGAGAAAATCTCAAGCAGACTCCCCACTGAATGCAGAGCCCACCACAGGGCTGAATCCACAACCCTGAGACTTGACCTGAGCTGAAATCAAGAGTTGTACGCTTAATGGACTGAGCCAGCCAGGCGCCCCATAGACAGACATGAATTTAAATATTCTCCTACTATTTAGTAACTCTGAAACCTTGTGTAACTTATTTAATCTCCCTCTAAATTCATGACCTTGCCTTTAAAATTGAGATATTTTATTTCTTATCTCTCAGGTTTATTGTGAAGATTAACTGAGATAATGGATATAGAATACTGAATTCAAAACCTAGCTTATGGTACTAATTCAATTATTATATCAAAAATACCTTAAAAGTTCCTGAATGATCTGACCTCCTCCTATTAGGAAGTCTACCTTTTGCTTGAGATGGTGCAATATAATATAAAGAGCACAAAGTTTGGAGCCAAATGCCTGAGTTGGAAAGACCTCTCTCCCACTTGGGAGAGGGGTAACCTTAGATACATTGGTTAGCCACTGTAAATACTTCTAAGACTTTCTCACATAAAAGCACGCAGAAATTAATGGCGTGTTTTCTGGCCCACTCAGGTAAATGGAAGGAGCTGTTTGCAGCCAGCGCCGCCACGTCCCACCCTGCTGCTCTTGTTGCTCGGTGAGATCAGCACGTCAGCACAGCAATTTGCATGGGCTGCAGCAGGACAGTAAGTCAGATCTACTCTAAGCCAAGTTCCCAATTTGTAGAAAGGCAACAATGGTATCAAATTCACCTGGTTTTAGAGGAGATAGGGAGATGCCTGAGGAACAGTTGACACACTGATCAGCATAGAGTGGGTTCTCAATTATTCTGGTCTCCGACTCCCTCACCTTGCGCTCTACGGTTTAGTGATAACAAACTACTTAAACATCACAAGACAGCCATGCTTTATGCTTTTACACAGCTCTTCTCCTTACCTGCCATCTTCTCTGGGAGGAATGCTGTATCGGTTCTCTGTCTCCGCGTAACAAATTACCACAAACTCAGAGACTTTAAAAACAGCATTTATTATCTCTCAGTTTGTGTGGGTCAGGAGTCCTAATGTAACTTTACTGGGTCCTCTGCGTAGGCTCCCCCAAGGCTGCAAGCAAGGTGTCAGCCAGCGCACGTTCTTATCTGGAAGTCTGGCTGGGTAAGAATTTGCTTCCAAGTTCACTCACATTGTTGGTCCAGGCCAGGCCATTGAATTGTTTTCTAGGCAATACCAGTGCGGTAACAAAGTCCTATTCATGTGAAGAGATCAGCCCCACGTGATCATCGCCTCTCTTCTCTGTCCCTTTCCCTCTAAACTCCAAGATGGCGGATAACAAGCTAGACACATAATCTTCTCTCAATGCTGCATCTTCCCAAGTTATTAAAGACAAATCCCAACCACAAGAGTTGCCTGGTGGAAGGTCAGCAAAGAGAGACTCTGGACTCCTGAACTTTCTACACAGGAAATGAGCCCCTCCTCCCTTCCTAAATTCACTTGGGCATGCACAGAGGAGGGCAAGGCCTTAAGCCTCACATAGTACACATCACCAGACAGAACAGCTACCAGCAGGATAAAATGAGCACCCGGGGAAAATGACCAGATATAAAAGGATTACAAGGCCCACGAAAAAAAAGACAAACTGAATGAACCATCTGAACACTGGAATAGATGGATGGAGAATTTAAAACAAGTGTAAAACTTTAGGAGATGAGGGAAGATGCTACGAATATAAGCAAGAACAAGAAATCTTTTTTAAGAAATTTGTGAAAATGATGAATATAGGAGTTGATAAAAGAAGATAATACAACTGAGGAATAAATATGTAAACAGAAAATTAAAAGGAAAGGAAAACTGAAGGAAAAAATAAAAAGAGGGAAGCTATAAATCGAAGCTAAAAGATATGGAAAATAGAGCTCAAAATGACAATATTCAGACCTCAGAAGTTTTGTCCTATTAAGGCCCACCTTTAGAACACTCTTGCTAGAAAGCTCAAGTAAAATAAAAGAATGATGTTGTAAAGTTTCTATATTCCCAAAATAACAATAATCATAAAAGCAAAAAAAATCAAGGAACAGTGAGATAGGTGGCCATGTTATGCCTCCCTAACTAACACCTTATACAAACCTCTATCATGGGACTTTCCGTTCTGTTTTGATATCATCTGTTCTTGTACATGTCTCCTTTGGTAGTTGATAATATCTCTTGGAAGAACCAGTGTAGGCATATTTTACCTCTACCTTCCAACATTTACCCAAAGGTATTACGATCTATCACAAATCCTGGCACATAATTGGCATTTTCTATATACTGGTTAAATGGAGCTGAATTGGTTTTCGCCTGCCCCCTCAATCCTATTGCTCTTTTCCTTGATCTCCTATGGCCTTTGGGTTTTCAGATCTCAGGATGTAGTTGACTTCAGATAGCTATTTTGCTATCTGTCTGTCTGCCTGTCCTGCAGTTGGTCCTAAGACTGCCTCATTCTCTGACCAACGCACTTGATCTTCTGACCTATTACATTGTCTGAAGACAATAAATAGGTGCGTGAGAGATATACAACCCAGACTCGCCATCCTGTTTTTATGTGCCCACCTGCTGGCACTGACATTTAGAAAAGCCTTAAGTAGGAGATTGGATAGAGGAAAAATGAAAGGCATGAGAGATTGAGAGACACGATCAGACACACTATACAAAATATTGGGGGGGGGGACGTGCTGTCAGACAGCCTTAGGAATAAATAAAGTAGCCCCCCTCCTTATGTAGACTTATCCACAAAATGGAACATACCTGCATACCCTAGAGTAACTTTGCTTGGGGACAAATTGGATAAAGTCAGCCTATTTTTTTTTTTAATTTCTTGCCTTGTTTTTTAAATTTTCAATAATTTCTCTTGCTGTTGATTAGGAGATAAATGTAGAATTATCTCTGCAGTTAACTTTGTGTTTGAAGTTCTCACATTGCTACCATCCTTCTAAGCCAATTAAGCATACCTTTATCATGCCTCCTGGTGGGGTTATTCAGTATGTGCTAAATGGTTTAATTAAAATCTGTCCTCTTTCCCTAATGCCCATTTGGAGGAATACCTTTCTCA
Organism: Zalophus californianus; assembly: GCF_009762305.2. Classification (NCBI taxonomy): domain Eukaryota; kingdom Metazoa; phylum Chordata; class Mammalia; order Carnivora; family Otariidae; genus Zalophus; species Zalophus californianus. The sequence goes on from NC_045607.1 coordinate 47,124,694, forward strand.
AAATAGCAATTAAATATATAACAATCCATTACTTGGGAAGAAAAAAGAATCACCAATTGTCCCCTAAAGATAAACAAGCTGACTTTCAATTATCTCATTTTAAATCCTACTTTGCAAATATATAATGGCATTTTTCTTTCTCTTTCTAACTGTATTGGCTAAAGTAATCCCCCAGCTGGGAATGTTGATGTTTTGTAATAGAGATTGTCTTGTGACTCTCGTTAGAGTGGACAGGGAAATACACGGTGACAAACATAGTGATGTTGCCAATAGGAAAGATCAATGATATGCATGGTCAGGAGAGAGTAGGTTTACAGATGAGCACTTACTAAGTCTACATTAGGCAACCTCCTTATAAATGACATTGAAAATCCTAATACAGTTTAATATTATTATTCCCCTTTTATAACAGATGATAATGAAGCTTTAAGTGGTTTCCCTCAAATCAGTCGGCTACTAAACAACGGGACAGATTTTGAGCCCAAGTTTGTGTGACTCAGAATCCATGTGCTCTATAAATACTTCCTCCTTCCTTTCCAGAAGAAATCAACAGAAGCTTCAAGTATCTAATGTGAATCCAATAAGTCAGGTATATGTCACACATTACATCCTCTGGGTGAACTTTACCTTACCTTCTCCTCCAAAGATCTGAATTTAAGTCTCTATCCTTTTACAAACTAGGGATGTGATCTTAGGCAAGCAACAGCACCACTCTGGACCTCAGATTGAGTGGGATTTTCCTACTTTCACACTGTAAGATTCCTCCTCCAGAAAGAGCATAGCAGTGAGAATGTGCCTATGGTTGCTTCCAAGAATCAGTGACATGTCAAAGACTAGCGGTACACAGAGTCACTAAACTAGAAGATGAACCTTAACCTAAGGGACAAAAGAGGTGAGATAATATGGTTGAAGTAAAATACTGAGGTATCCAATCCTTACATTGTTCTAAGGATTTTTAGCCAGATTCCGCTCTCCTTCCTTAAAACAGGTCTCGACATAAGATGGTTTGACATGCTTTGCAAAGTATAATACATACATGCTTCTAGTGGCCCTCCCAAATCATGTCTAATATGGACTGGCAGACCAGCACTAGTGAAGCCCAAATAGCTAACCATTTCTGCTAGATCCATTATGTAAGGTACAGAAGACTTAATTCTCCAAGGCTGGACGCTCATGAATTTTCTGCCAACAATAAACTCACTGTAAATGAAAAGAAAACATTAAATTTTAAACCTATGAATATCTTTAAATGGCTAAGATACACACCCGAATTGAGTTGTCTTTGTACTTACTAAGTCTGTTCATTGATTGAAAATCATTTGAAAACGGTATTCTAAATTCAATGATTAATTTACAATCGTTCTGGGAATCTCTACTTTTGGCTGTTTCTTCTGTAGCTAATAAAGCAATCCTCGACTATAGGAGCCTAGAATTCTCTCCACGCAAAAAGCAAGAGCTCAGACTTGCTGGTGCAGGTTATACTGAGCTCCTGGAAATGCATTTTTTAACAGGCTTGGTTTACAAAGGGAATTGCTGTTAATCCCAGTGCACATCAGTTTTCCCAAAATAACATCGTTTAAATCAAGAATCAGGAACATAATGAAAAACAGAGAGAAGGGATATAGAGGATGCTGCTTAGGGACCTGTCTTGAACAACCTATATTTACTGATACAGGGTACACCTGATGTGAATTTAGAATCTTTGAGTTAGCGATTGAATTTACAAATGCTGGCGTACAAGGAAGAAAACAAGGAATCCACTTGAAAAGATTATCTGAACAAGTTCACTCCATGTAACAGCAAAATGGAAAAGAAGACAGTATTTGAAGTGGTAGGTAGGATTCAGCCAGGATCATATAGAATCCTCTCAGAAAACCAAATGAAAGGAATCCTCCAAATAATAAAAACAGCTCCTCTCACTCAACTCTGCTGCCATGGGCACATCAAGGCAATAGAATCACTCATGCCAAAGCCCCACTTCCTTTTTCATCTTTCTTTTTCCTTTCTGCCATTTTCAGCAGTAGCTCACGGGCTTCAGCCCTGTCCTATGGCCCGTGTCAGGGTCACACAACTGTGTTGGAGCAAGAGTATTGGTTAGAGCTGTTTTTTCTTTGTTAGAGCACTAATTAGTTCCCTCCAATGGTACTGAACTACATTTTCCTCACCGCCAACCAGCAGCTTCTCTGCACAAATGTATCACAGGGAGGAGAGGGTGATTAGAAATCAGATAATCATCCTAAGAAAGGATGGCACTCATTACATACTTTAACACCCCCCTCATTCTAAAGTGTTAATTATGGATTTCAAGCATTAACGAAAGAGCCTCACAGCCCATACAGAAACTCTCACGAAGAGATTGTTTTCAGAAAAGTGCCGAAACTGTCTCATCTTCTCCCATAAAAGCCAGAGAAGATGATGACAGTCCAGCTGCTCGACGAGGATTGCTCAGCCTTTATGGGTTCCCAGAAGCTTCCATGTAACATAAAGAAATTCATATTTTTATTGCCTCATATTCTCTCAGCATGAAGAAGAATTTACATTTCTTAATTGGATTTCTTTCTCTCGGCCTGAGAAATTGCAACTATCTCACTAGACTCTACTGCTTAGCAGCCCCCAAGAAGCAATTGTATAACTTATTTATAAGGCAGGGTGTAGGGCAAAGTTTTACAGTAAAGTCCAAGGACTACTTATATTAGGATCGCCTAAAATGCACTGTAAAAATGCAGTCCTAAGCTATACTCCAGAGCTAAAGAATCAGGCTCTCTAAGGATGGGACTCAGGAATCTGCATTTAAAAAGTTTTGTATGCTTTTTATTTATGCAGAAATTTGAGAATTACCAATTTAACAGACGTGATAAAGATTTGGGAACCCATCTGGGAAACACTTTCTTTAACTGTTTTTTGGTATTTTTGTTTGTTTGTTTGCTCTTTGTGGGTTTATCAGTATGAAATGGTAACTTGTACCCATGCCCTTTTAAGTTCTACGGGGGGTGTGCTATTTGGAAAAGATGGACCTGGGATTCATGCAGTTGGAAGAATCCTGAATGTTTTTATCCAAAAAGGAAGCTTGGGGAGACTTTTAAGCCCGCTCCTCTATATTACAGACACACCCAGTATCTTCTCGACAACTCTGAATTCTGGAGCCACAAGCTTTTGCCTTAAGAATATTTTCTAAAATGAGACTCTGCTCCATTTCAAGGGGCCAGTGAAGATGAACATTGTTATTCAGGATTTGTCACTTATCACAGTTCTAGGGTTTAGTGATCGGACCAAAGCTTGGCTGCCTATTTAGAAATTCAAGGTAGCACCTGTATCGATTAAAGAACTTGCACTCGTGGTTGTAAAGATGTAATGGAGTAATCTAACCATAATTCTTACTCTACATGCTATTTAGGTACTTGTAAGTATATGAAATAATGATATAGTTCTTTTTTATTTCATTTATTTATTTGAGAGAGAGAGAGAGAGAGAGTGGGAAGGACAGGGAGAGAGAATCTGAAGCCAACTCCATGCTGAGCGCAGAGCCCAACTCGGGGCTCAATCTCAGGACAGCAAGATCATGACCTGAGCTGAAACCAAGACTTGGATGCTCAACCAACTGAGCCACCCAGGCACCCCTGAAATAATTATATAGTTCTTGAAAGCATTACATTGCTGAACTGGCAACTCCTAGCTTCTCCTAATTGCTAGCTGCCTCAGATACTACAGGGAACTAAGCTGATTGAGAAGGAAAAAAAAAGTGAAGAAAACGTGCCAGGTACTTCCATGTGTTAGCTATTCTACATGCATTATTGTTATTAATTCTAACCCTATAGAATATATACTATCTCCATATTCTATATGACAAAGCAGAGAGATTGTAGAAATGAAATCATTTTTCCTGACATATTTTTATATGTGACCAAGATAAAATTTGAGCTCAAAGATGGTTGACTGGCTCTAAACAACGTGCTTTCTTCAAAGAGAAATGAAGAAAGGGGATTACCAGAAAGCTGGGGGGCGGAGCGGGGGGAGCAGAGGAGTAGATATCAGGAGAAAAAAAACCCCAAAGGATTTTTTCCATGATGGGCTTTACTAAAATTGGGAAGTTTCTAGGGAAAGATCATTGTAATGAGCCAAAATGCAGAGAATAGGAGCTATATTATATATTCCAGAAGCAAGGTAGTTTTCCTATAAAAAGTATGTTGTGGGGCACCTTAGGTGGCTCATTTGGTTGAGTGTCTGACTCTTGATTTTGGCTGAGGTCATGATCTGAGTGATGGGATTGAGCCCCGAGTCAGGCTCTATGCTGAGCATGGAGGCTGCTTCAGATTCTTTCTCTTCCTCTCCCTCTGCCCACCTCCCCGCCACCCCGACTCATGCTCACTCTCTCTCTCTTAAAAAAAAAAAAAAAGTACATTGTAATGGTGTCCATAAGAATCTGCTATCCTTTCAGAAAGAGTACAGCCCTGGAATTCCATTCTGGCATGAACCCCATAGAACTACAGTGACTTATCAGAATGCCTTTATCCGTTAGTATAACAGAGAGAGAACAAAAATATCTACCAACCATCCATTTTGCAAACACAGCGCAAAGTGTTGTGCAACAAAGTTCTTTTTCTATGCACAGTGTCAACTGGAGACAATTTGGCTCCTATCACAACATTGTCACTAAATGCTTTCAGTTAAACAATTTTTCTTTCTCTTGGCCAAATATAGTTACAGTGTGTAAAAAGTAGAATTTCCTTTAAAATATAAGTCTCCAATAGCTGGAATCTTTATACTTAGACATTTTCATTATGAAGTGTCAGTGATTCTGAGGCTAGTAATGAGCCCATTGAGATTTCTTTAAAAAAGTTGAGAAGTCCAAAGGCTTCATATTTCGATAAAGTTATAGCTCTTTCAAATTTTTCCTTTAGGCTTTGGGGAGTGGGGTAAAATAATGACAACTAAGAAGAAAAGATGGGTGAGCTTGACTTGGTGGTAGCTGAATAAGTCTTAGCCAGAAAGTTACCTTCTTAAACTTTGAATATTTTATAAGATGCCAGTAATATTTGTATAAAGGCCAGACCTTTCTTCCTAAGAACTTTCATGGTATATATGACTAAAGTTTTTATATTGTCAATTCTCAACTCAGTAATAATGAAATGGGAGTCACCAATAGTATTAAGCTTAGAATTGGGTATTCCAAAAACAGTCCAATCTAATGTAGTATGTCAGGCCTAAGGACAGCATGTCCACAAAAATCACTGTTTGGGGGCTAAGTGATTACATAATTGACTATTCAGGAGCTAATTTATAAGCAAACATGTCCTTCTACTAGAATGGGCTATTTCTGAGTTCTCTGCACTCCTAAAGCTCTTCTTTGTTGCATTATTGGCTACATCAGAGAGGCAAAATGGGAGAAATGAGGAAGTCAGGGGAAGGAATCCATTACCTCATAGTCCAAAAGCATGGCTGCTCACTTATATATAGGATTTCCATAAGATTTTTCAAAAGGGGCTTCCACCAGGTGGAAGGGTGAGAATAGGTATACAGGATCAATGTTTAAAACTTCTCTACAGCACAGCTGGATTAACACCTTCATGTCAATCGATAGTATTCTAGCCACCTCACACCAACAAATTGGGTCATTTATTTCCATTTGATTCATGCATTATTACTAAGTAGCAATCTCTTCCTTAGAGGGTCCATTTGTCCTTCTCCCTCTCCCCACACAGTTGTGTTCGATATTTTCGATGAGAGAACATATTCCTACAAGTGCATGCTAAAGTCAAACAGAACTACTTCATGTCCCTTGCCCAGTTAGAATACATTCCTATCGAAGTACTTTTAAAAGACAGCCTCAAGAGAAAAATTGGAAAATGGCATAACCAAGAAATTCACACAAAAACATAAACAGACAATATATTTGAATAAATATTATATTGTAAGTAACAAAAAACCTAATTAGAAGCCATAATGTAGCATCAATTCTTTACCTATCAAATTGACAAGCAGTAGCAAATGAAACTGAAAACATCAATTTTATTATAGAAAATAAATACTCTGGAGGACAAAGTTTAGCAAGAAGGCTTAGGCAGACTTCTTCCATTTACACATAATGCTGGACGAGGACATGTATATCCATTTGTCAGATAAAATCTTGCTTCCTACAGGCAGCTGTCTCCCAAGACAAAAGGAATGAAACTAATCTGAGCATGCCTAATTCATTCTCTCCAAATTTATCTGTCATTCTGCCACTCCAGGTGGGTGATGAATAAAGGAGCAGAAAGAAGCAAGTTGTGTAACACATGGAAGGCTATGTTCACTTGCAAAGGAGTATCAGGATTTGGGGCAAGAATTCCACCCTTGGGGGGGGCGGAGCAAGATGGTGGAGGCGTAGGAGACCTGGATTTCGTCTGGCCTCAGGAATTCAGCTGAATAGGGATCAAACCATTTTGAACACTTAGAACTCAACAGGAGATCGAAGAGAAGAATAGGAACAACTCTCTGAACAGAAAAGCGACACTTACTGGAAGGTAGGACGTGCGGAGAAGTGAATCCGAGGTGATATTCGGGAGGATAGACGGCGGGGGAGGGGGCCTCCGTCGGCCGCTTCTGGCAAGTGATAGAGCTGCAGAGCACAAAATCGGAACTTTTAGAAGTCGGCTCCACTGAGGGACGTTGCTCCAGTGGCTAAGCTGAGGGTGGAACCCTCGTGGGACAGTGTGGTCTCAGGACCTCCGGGGTCACAGAAAGACCGGGGGTGCCTGAGTGCGGCAGAGCTCCCAGGTATCTGGGCTGGGAAGCCGGCTGCAGAGACAGAGCCGAGGTGCGGGCTCTCGGCTCGGGGTTGCCATAAACTGTGATCCGCGGCTCAGTCGGGCCACTGCTCCTCCAGCAGGGACCCAACAAGTGGCAGATCCGGGGAGACTCCCCTCCCTGCCCGGGGAGGAGCGGCGCGGGAGCGGACCGCAGGGATCTGCTGGGTTTGGAGATTCCACACGGGGTTGGGTGCCAGACATAGAAATGCTCGGTCACAGGCCAGGTGAGCACGGAGTGCGGCCGGATACCAGGGAGACGGGAATGACTGCTTTTCTCTGGGGGCGCACTGAGGAGCGGGGCCCCGAGTTCTCAGCTCCTCCGGGCGGAGATCGGGAGGCCACCATTTTCACTCTAGTCCCCCAAAGCTGTACCGAGAGCTTGCAGGGAACAAAAGCTCCTGAGAGCAAACCCAAGCAGCTTGCTTAGCCCGGACAAACAAGGGCAGGGCAATTCCGCCTCTGGCGGAGACATTTGGGAACCACGGCAACAGGCCCCTCCCCCAAAAGATCAGCACGAACAGCCAGCAAGCCAAGACCAGGTTTACCGATCAAGGAGAACGGGAGAACTCCAGTGCTAGGGGAATACTGCACATAGAATTCATGGCTTTTTTACCATGATTCATTAGTTTTTCGAAGTTAATATTTTTTAGCTGTTTTTTTTTTAAACTTTTCTTTTTCCCTTTTCAACCAACATCTTATCAATCCCTTTTTTGATAAAAATAATTTTTATTTTTCATTTTTAGAGTCATACTTTATCCCTTCATAGTACTTACCCTCATTTTTGGCATATATATATAAGTTGTTCTCTCTTTAAAATTTTGAGGTACAGTTTCTTCTAACAAATCAAAATATACCCTAAATCACTAGTGTACGGCTTTGTTCTAGTCTCCTGCCTGATCACATTCTCTCCCTTTTTTTTTCTTTTTTTAATCTTCTTCTTTCTTTTTTCAAACAACTTCTTATCTTATCAATTCCTTTTATAAAATCTTTTATAATTTTCATCTTTACATTCATCTTCCATCCCTTCACTGTATCAACCCTTATTTTGTACATATATAAGTCTTTCTTCCTTTAAAATTTTAGGAGGCACTTTCTTCTAACAGACCAAAATACGCCCAAAATCTACTGTGTGGCACTGATCTATGCACTAGCCTGATCACATTTGATCATATTCTGCTTTTTTGTTTTGGTCTGTTTTTGTTTATTTTTATCTTTTTTCTTTTTTTTTTTCTCTTTCTTTTTTCTTTCTTTCCCTTTATTTTCCCCTGGTTTCAGGTCTTTTCTGATTAGTATAAAGTATATTTGCTGGGCACATTGTTAAACTGTTAGCATTTTGTTCTCTCATTCATCTATTCTCCTCTGGACAAAATGATAAGACGAAAAATATCACCTCAGCAAAAAGAACAAGAGGTAGTACCGCCTGCCAGGGACCTACTCAATACGGACATTAGAATGATGTCGGACCTAGAGTTCAGAATCATGACTTTAAAGATACTAGCTGGGCTTGAAAAAAGCGTGGAAGTTATTACAGAAACCCTTTCTGGAGAAATAGAAGAACTAAAATCTAACCAAGTCGAAATCAAAAAGGCTATTAATGAGGTGCAATAAAAAATGGGAGCACTAACTGCTAGGATAAATGAGGCAGAAGAAAGAATCACCGATATAGAAGACCAAATGATGGAAAATAAAGAAGCTGAGAAAAAGAGAGATAAACAACTACAGGATCACGAGGGCAGAATTTAAGAGATAAGCGATACCATAAGAAAAAACAACATTAGAATAATTGGGATCCCAGAAGAAGAAGAAAGAGAGAGAGGGGCAGAAGGTATATTGGAGCAAATTATAGCAGAGAACTTCCCTAATGTGGGGAAGGAAACAGGCATCAAAATCCAGGAGGCACAGAGAACCCCTCTCAAAATCAATAAAAATAGGTCAACACCCCGACATCTAATAGTAAAACTTACGAGTCTCAGAGACAAAGAGAAAATCCTGAAAGCAGCTCAGGAGAAGAGATATGTAACCTACAATGGTAGAAACATTAGATTGGCAACAGTCCTATCCACAGAGACCTGGCAGGCCAGAAAGGACTGGCATGATATCTTCAGAGCACTAAATGAGAAAAATCTGCAGCCAACATTACTATATCCAGCTAGGCTGTCATTGAAAATTGAAGGAGAGATAAAAAGCTTCCAGGACAAACTAAAACTAAAGGAATTTGCAAACACGAAACCAGCCCTCCAAGAAATATTGAAAGGGGTCCTCTAAGCAAAGACAGACCCTAAAAGCATCATAGATCAGAAAGGAACACAGACAATATACAGTAACAGTCACCTTACAGGCAATACAATGGCACTAAATTCATATCTTTCAATAGTTACCCTGAATGTAAATGGGCTAAATGCCCCAGTCAAAAGACACAGGCTATCAGATTGGATTATAAAACAAGACTCATCAATATGCTGTCTGCAAGAGACTCATTTTAGACCCAAAGACTCCCCCAGATTGAAAGTGAGGGGGTGGAAAACCATTTACCATGCTAATGGACACCAAAAGAAAGCTGGGGTGGCAATCCTTCTATCAGACAAATTAGATTTTAAAACAAAGACTGTAAGAGGTGAGGAAGGACACTATATCCTACTTAAAGGGTCTATCCAACAAGAAGATCTAACAATTGTAAATATCTATGCCCCTAACATGGGAGCAGCAAATTATATAAGGCAATTAATAACAAAAGCAAAGAAACACATTGACAACAATACAATAATACCGGGGGACTTTAACACCCCCCTGACTGAAATGGACAGATCATCTAAGCAAAAGATCAACAAGGAAATAAAGACTTTAAATGACACACTGGACCAAATGGACTTCACAGACATATTCAGAACATTCCATCCCAAAGGAATGGAATACACATTCTTCTCTAGTGCCCATGGAACGTTCTCCAGAATTAATCACATCCTAGGTCACAGATCAGGTCTCAACCGGTACCAAGAGATTTTGATTATTCCCTGCATGTTTTCAGACCACAATGCTTTGAAACTAGAACTCAATCACAAGAGGAAAGTCGGAAAGAACTCAAATACATGGAGGCTAAAGATCATCCTACTAAAGAATGAATGGGTCAACCAGGAAATTAAAGAAGAATTAAAAATATTCATGGAAACCAATGAAAATGAAAACACAACTGTTCAAAATCTTTGGGATACAGCAAAGGCAGTCCTGAGAGGAAAGTATATAGCAATACAAGCCTTTCTCAAGAAACAAGAAAGGTCTCATATACACAACCTAACCCTACACCTAAAGGAGCTGGAGAAAGAACAGTAAATAAAGCCTAAACCCAGCAGGAAAGAGAAATAATAAAGATCAGAGCAGAAATCAAAGAAATAGAAACCAAAAGAACAGTAGAACAGATCAACGAAACTAGGAGCTGGTTCTTTGAAAGAATTAACAAGATTGATAAACCCCTGGCCAGACTGATCAAAAAGAAAAGAGAAATGACCCAGATCAACAAAATCATGAATGAAAGAGGAGAGATCACAACAACACCAAAGGAATACAAACAATTCTAAGAACATATTATGAGCAACTCTATACCAGCCAATTAGATAACCTGGAAGAAATGGGTGCATTCCTAGAGATGTATCAACTACCAAAATTGAACCAGGAAGAAATAGAAAACCTGAACGGACCTATAACCCCTAAGGAAATTGAAGCAGTCATCAAAAATCTCCCAACAAGCAAAAGCCCAGGGCCAGATGGCTTCCCAGGGGAATTCTATCAGACATTTAAAGAAGAATGAATACCTATTCTCCTGAAACTGTTCCAAAAAATAGAAACGGAAGGAAAACTTCCAAACTCGTTTTATGAGGCCACCATTACCTTGATCCCCAAACCAGGCAAAGACCCCATCAAAAAGGAGAATTACAGACCAATATCCTTGATGAACATGGATGCAAAAATTCTCACCAAAATACTAGCCAATAGGATCAAACAGTACATTAAAAGGATTATTCACCAGGACCAAGTGGGATTTATCCCTGGGCTGCAAGGTTGGTTCATCATCTGCAAATCAATCAACATGATACAATACATTAACAAAAGAAAGAACAAGAATCATATGATCCTCTCAACAGATGCAGAAAAAGCACTTGACAAAGTACAGCATCGTTTCTTGATCAAAACTCTGCGGAGTATAGGGATAGAGGGTACATACCTCAATATCATAAAAGCCATCTACGAAAAACTTACAGCGAATATCATTCTCAATGGGGAAAAGCTGAGAGCTTTCCCCCTGAGGTCAGGAAAGCGGCAGGGATGTCCACTATCACCACTGCTATTCAACATAGTATTAGAAGTCCTAGCCTCAGCAATCAGACAACAGAAAGAAATCAAAGGCATCCAAATCGGCAAAAAGGAAGTCAAACTCTCACTCTTTGCAGATGATATGATACTTTAATGGAAAACCCAAAAGACTCCACCCCAAAACTGCTAGAACTCATACAGGAATTCAGTAAAGTGGCAGGATATAAAATCAATGCACAGAAATCAGTGGCATTCGTATACACCAACAACAAGACAGAAGAGAGACAAATCAAGGAGTCGATCCCATTTACAACTGCACCCAAAACCATAAGATACCTAGGAATAAATTTAAGCAAAGAGGCAAAAGATCTGTATGCAGAAAACTATAAAATACTCATGAAAGAAATTGAAGAAGACACAAAGAAATGGAAAAAACGTTCCACGCTCATGGATTGGAAGAACAAACATTGTGAAGATGTCAGTGCTACCTAGAGCAATCTACACATTCAATGCAATCCCCAACAAAATACCATCCACTTTTTTCAAAGAAATGGAACAAATAATCCTAAAATGTGTATGGAACCAGAAGAGAACCCGAATAGCCAGAGGAATGTTGAAAAAGAAAAGCAAAGCTGGCGGCATCACAATTCCAGACTTCCAGCTCTATTAGAAAGCTGTTATCATCAAGACAGTATGGTACTGGCACAAAAACAGACACATAGATCAATGGAACAGAATCGAGAGCCCAGAAATGGACCCTCAACTCTATGGTCAACTCCTCTTTGACAAAGCAGGAAAGAATGTCCAATGGAAAAAAGACAGTCTCTTCAACAAATGGTGTTGGGAAAATTGGACAGCCACATGCAGAACAATGAAACTGGACCATTTCCTTACACCACACACAAAAATAGACTCAAATGGTTGAAAGACTTAAACGTGAGACAGAAGTCCATCAAAATCCTAAAGGAGAACACAGGCAGGAACCTCTTTGACCTCAGCTGCAGCAACTTCTTCCTAGAAACATCGTCAAAGGCAAGGGAAGCAAGGGCAAAAATGAACTATTGGGATTTCATCAAGATAAAAAGCTTTTGCACAGTGGAGGAAACAGTCCACAAAACCAAAAGACAACCGACAGAATGGGAGACAATATTTGCAAATGACCTATCAGATAAAGAGCTAGTATCCAAAATCTATAAAGAACTTATCAAACTCAACACCCAAAGAACAAATAATCCAATCAAGAAATGGGCAGAAGACATGAACAGACATTTTTCCAAAGAAGACATCCAAATGGCCAACAGACACATCAAAAAGTGCTCAACATCACTCGGCATCAGCGAATTCCAAATCAAAACCTCAATGAGATACCACCTCACACCAGTCAGAATGGCGAAAATTAACAAGTCAGGAAACGACAGATGTTGGCGGGGATTCGGAGAAAGGGGAACCCTCCTACACTGTTGGTGGGAATGCAAGCTGGTGCAACCCCTCTGGAAAACAGTATGGAGGTTCCTCAAAAAGTTGAAAATAGAGCTACCCTACAACCTAGCAATTGCACTACTGGGTATTTACCACAAAGATACAAATGTAAGGATCTGAAGGGGTACGTGCACCCCGATGTTTATAGCAGCAATGTCCACAATAGCCAAACTGTGGAAAGAGCCAAGATGTCCATCGACAGATGAATGGATAAAGAAGAGGTGGTATATATACACAATGGAATATTATGCAGCCATCAAAAGGAATGAGAGCTTGCCATTTGCAACGACGTGGATGGAACTGGAGGGTGTTATGCTGAGTGAAATAAGTCATTCAGAGAAAGACATGTATCATATGACCTCACTGATATGAGGAATTCTTAATCTCAGGAAACAAACTGCGGGTTGCTGGAGTGGTGGGGGGTGGGTGGGATGGGGTGGCTGGGTGATAGACACTGGGGAGGTTATGTGCTATGGTGAGCGCTGTGAATTGTGAAGACTGTTGAATCACAGATCTGTACTTCTGAAATAAATAATGCAATATATGTTAAGAACAAAAAAGAAGAAGAAGAGAGCAGGAGGGGAAGAATGAAGGGGAGTAAGTCGGAGGGGGGAGACGAACCATGAGAGACGATGGACTCTGAAAAACAAACTGAGGGTTCTAGAGGGGAGGGGGTTGGGGGGATGGGTTAGCCTGGTGATGGGTATTAAAGAGGGCACATTCTGCGTGGACCACTGGGTGTTATGCACAAACAATGAATCATGGAACACTACATCCAAAACTAATGATGTAATGTATGGTGATTAACATAACAATAAAAAAATTATTAAAAAAAAGAAACTAAGGCTTTTATATGATCATTCTTTCCACTAGCTTTAAATTATTAGGTCAATGCATGCATTTGGAGCCAGCAGTCCAATATGAAACTATTAGAAAAAAAAAGTTGAAAATACTAAATGGTATTAGCAATTTTAGACTATAAGCAAGCCTCTGATTTTTTGTAATGATAGCTTCTTGGGAATACTATACAATGCAAAGTTATATTCACAAAACGTGTTTCCAGTTCCAGATCTTGTTTACAAAATTGGATGCTGATCACTAAATCTATAAATTTTCCAGCATGTCAATATCACTACATGTCAATATAAAATCTCGCCTTAGCTTTAAGTTTAATGACATCTCTGCTGACCAAAAAAAAAAAAAAAAAAAAAGCTAAATAGGAAAATGCAATGAATGTTGTCAAATTAAAAATAATACTGCTCCAAATAAGTTTACTAATTAGGAAAAGAACCTGAGAAATTTCTTAAGATATAAATTTTGTGGCCCTTCATTACTAAGTGAAGGAGAAAATTAGTTGCCAACTATTTGCTGATAAAGCCTTAAGTTAGTTGAATTTTAGATACCTTACTAGAAAAGCCAAGTTCTTTTTTTTTTTTGAGTTAAATAATTTTTTTATTAACATATTTTATTTGTTTCAGGGGTACAGGTCTGTGATTCATCAGTCTTACACAATTCACAGTGCTCACCATAGCACATACCCTCCCCAGTGTCCATCACCCAGCCACCCCATCCTTCCCACCCCCCACCACTCCAGCAACCCTCAGTTTGTTTCCTGAGATTAAGAGCCTTTTAGGGTTTGTCTCCTTCTCTGATTTTGTCTTGTTTCATTGTTCCCTCCCTTCCCCTATGATCCTCTGTCTTGTTTCTCAAATTCCACCTATCTCTGAGATCATATAAACTTGTCTTTCTTTGATTGACTTATTTTGCTTACCATAATACCCTCTAGTGCCAACCACATTGTTGCAAATGGCAAGATTTCGTTTTTGATGGCTGCATAATATTCCATTGTGTATATAGGCCACATCTTCTTTATCCATTCATTTGTTGATGGACCATCTAGGCTCTTTCCATAGTTTGGCTATTGTGGACACTGCTGCTATAAAACATTAGAGTGCATGTACCCCTTTGGATCACTCACTTGTATCTTTGGGGTAAATACCCAGTAGTAGTGCAATTGCTGGGGTCATAGGGTAGCTCTATTTTCAACTTTTTGAGGAATCTCATCCTGTTTTCCAGAGGGGCTGCACCAGCTTGCATTCCCAACCAACAGTGGAGGAGGGTTCCCCTTTCTCTGCATCCTCGCCAACATCCATCATTTCCTGACTTGTTAATTTTAGCCATTTCTGACTGGTGTGAAGTGGTATCTCACTGAGGTTTTGATTTGGATTTCCCCTGATGCCGAGTGATTTTGAGCACTTTTCCCATATGTCTGTTGGCCAGTTGGATGTCTTCTTTGCAGAAATGCCTGTTCATGCTTTCTGCCCATTTCTTGATTGGATCATTTGTTCTTTGGGTGTGGAGTGTGATAAGTTCTTTATGGATTTTTGGATACTAGCCCTTTATCTGATATGTCATTTGCAATATCTTCTCCCATTCTGTCAGTGTGTCTTTTGGTTTTGTTGACTGATTCTTTGCTGTGCAAAAGCTTTTTATCTTGATGAAGTCCCAATAGTTCATTTTTTCCCTTGCTTCCCTTGCCTTTGGTGATGTTTCTAGAAAGAAGTTGCTGCGGCTGAGGTCTAAGAGGTTGTTGCTTGTGTTCTCAAGGATTTTGATGGACTCCTGTCTCACATTTAGGTCTTTCATCTCATTTGAGTCTATTTTTGTGTGTGGTGTAAGGAAATGGTCCCAGTTTCATTTCTCTGCTTGTGGCTGTCCAATTTTCCCAACACCATTTGTTGAAGAGCCTGTCTTTTTTCCATTAGACATTCTTTCCTGCTTTGTCACAGACTAACTGACCATAGAGTTGAGGGTCCATTTCTGGGCTCTCTATTCTGTTCCATTGATCTATGTGTCCGTTTTTTGTGCCAGTACCATACTGTCTTGATGATGACAGCTTTGTAACAGAGCTTGAAGTCCGGAATTGTGATGCCGCCAGCTTTGCTTTTCTTTTTCAACATTCCTCTGGCTATTTGGGGTCTCTTCTGGTTCCATACAAATTTGAGGATTATTTGTTCCATTTCTTTGAAAAAAATTGATGGTATTTTGATGGGGATTGCATTAAATGTGTAGATTGCTCTAGGTAGCATAGACATTTTCACAATATTTGTTCTTCCAATCCATGAGCATGGAACGTTTTTCCATTTCTCTGTGTCTTCCTCTA
This sequence comes from Zalophus californianus, assembly GCF_009762305.2. Lineage (NCBI taxonomy): Eukaryota > Metazoa > Chordata > Mammalia > Carnivora > Otariidae > Zalophus > Zalophus californianus. Next base: position 47,140,426 of record NC_045607.1, read on the forward strand.
TTGCTTTCATGAGTATTCTATAGTTTTCTGAGTACAGATTCTTTGCCTCTTTGGTTAGATTTATTCCTAGGTATCTTATGGTTTTGGGTGCAATTGTAAGTGGGATCGACTCCTTAATTTCTCTTTCTTCCATCTCGCTGTTAGTGTATAGAAATGTTACTGATTTCTGTGCATTTTTTTTATATCCTACCACCTTACTGAATTTCTGTATGAGTTCTAGCAGTTTTGGGGTGGAGTTTTTGGGTTTTCCACAAAAAGCGTCATATCATCTGCAAAGAGTGAGAGGCTGACTTCTTCTTTGCCAGTTTGGATGCCTTTTATTTTTTTGTTGTCTGATAGCTGAGGCTAGGACTTCTATTAACTAAGTTCAATAGCAGTGGGTGATAGTGGACATCCCTGCTGTGTTCCTGACCTAAGGAAATCAGCCATGCTAAGGAAAACCCACAAAGGGAAAGCTTTGTAAGCCAAAAAGGAAGGTTTGGGCCTATCACAGGCTTAATTATGATACTTCTATGGAAAATTGCTCACAGGTAGCAAGATATGACAAAATATCCCAGATTCTGTTGACAAATGAGCAGTTAAAAGGGGAATAGTCTATCATCAAGTGTAATTGTCAAGTCAACAAAGTTTGACCTCATGCTCCCTATTCTGTTCTTTATGTTTTTTCATTCTGTGTTGTTCTCTCTCATCTGGGATTTTGGATGTCCTGTGACCTCCTCTGTTCTTCCACAGACCCTTGATAATCAGGAGGAAATTGACACAAGTATATAGCTCCAGGCTTATATTTGGCCTCTTTTCTAGTCCCATCTGTCGCTGGATGATCTTCTGTAACTTCCTTGCCTTACTGCCTTCCAGAATATGAGTTGATCTGCAGGAAGCTCATTGCTTCCCAAGACTGCTCATTTCTGATTTAGATAAAACTAATATATTTCTTTTTAAAAAGTTATTCCTTGTGTTAAACTAAAATCTTTGTTCTTTTATTTTCTTAATATAGCTTCCAGTTCTGCTGCCTGTTTTCTACATTATTGCCCTTTTAAAATATTAAAGATCACCCTCTCCTATGTCTCTGAGTTATTTTACTTTTCTCCACAACAAATATCAGCAGTTCTTTATACCATTTTTCATATAAGATACTGCTTGTTGTTACTGAGACAAGCTGTTGTTTCTAGCCCAGGGAGGAGAAACTATGCAAATTTCAGGTGGTGAAGGATCTTAATTGACTGTGGGGAGGGTAAGGGTGAATGGGTTGGGAGAAATTCAGTTGATATAATAATCTTGAAGAAACATTAATGTAAGAACATGTGGTCAAGGAAGATATTCTTAGATAGTTCTCACTGGAATCCATATAGATTTCTTGCTTTGCAGGGATAGTATTTAAAAGTAGAGACTATGGTCGAAACATCTGGCTTCAGCTGCCAGTTCCACAATAGCATACATGTGTGAGGCCAATACTGCCACCTCTCTAAATATCATTATCTAAAAAGTGGGAAAATAGTAGCTAATCTGAACTTAAATGAAATAATGCATGTAAATTTACTCAATGGTGAGCTTACAGGAGCTCAATAAATATTGGTATATGCTTTAAATTTTCATTAGAACAAACTTAATAGCTTTCCAGTGCAGATGAACAGATTAATAAATAAAAAAAAATCTCCTAATGTCATCATTTTGATTGGGAAGAGAACTTAATACCTAGAATATTAATGAATATGTTCCATGAGTTCTGTATTAAAATTTTTGGCTAATAACTGAAGGTACTTAATTATGAGTATCTTGGGAAGCCTGGAAAAGAAGCAATTTGAAAAATGAATTCAAATGACTTAGCTGGAGTTCTAATCTCTGATGACTTTAAACATGACTTTGAGGTAGTGGCTGTCAAAACTGAGGTCACAAGTTAGTAGTGGTAAAACAAATAACATTTTCCTGAAACAAAATTGTTAGAATGCACTATCAGCAGTGGGTGCTGATGGTTGAAATGTGAAAATCTCAAGTTTGATCACTGAAATTGCCAGTAGCACCCAAGTTTAAGTGTATATATATATATATATATATATATATATATACACACACATATTTAACATAGGTTTCTATTTAATATATAAATAATATTAATATATATTACATATAAAAGAAAATAATATGTATATAAATGTATATATAACCATTAACAGGTTAAAAATTTTAAAAATGGAAAAAATGAAAGAATTGGGTATTGTAAATTTTAATTTTTACTTTATGGACTAGCAAGTTATAGGCACCCTGTGTTTTATTTTTCTGCTTCCATTAGATTTTTTGGAGTACTGAGAGATGAGTGAAAATTTTAACTTTTTTTTAAAGATTTTATTGATTTACTTTGAGAGCGAGCAAGCGAGCAGAAGCAGAGCAAGGGACAGAGGCAGAGGGCGAGAGAGAATCTCAAGCAGACTCCACAATGAGTGTGGAGTCCCACATGGGCCTCGACCCCACAACCAAGTGAGCCAAAACCGAGGTGGGCAATTAACCAACTGAGCCACCCAGGTGCCCCAAAGAATTTAACTTCTAATAATCAAATATTTGTTTTGCATCTACTGTTTACCAGGTACTTTACAATGTGCCTTACATAAATCACATCATTTAAACTTCCCCAAAATCATGGGATATAATTAAAACTGCCCATTTGACAAATGAGGAACAATGACTTTCAGATTGAGCAATTTGCCTGAGTCTTGGAGCTAAATGGGTCAGATTGGAATCCTGGTCAGTCTCGGTCTCAAATCTGTGCCCTTATCATAGATTTGGTATAGTTTTTTTAATCAGAAGCAGTAAGGCTGTGGATATTTGCATGACCTGGAAAATTATTCTCAGGTATTCAAGTCCCACTTTTATATAATGTAACAATTTCTGGTTTTAAATTTTGTGGGAAACATTTGAAACTCTTGTGATATTTCAAAATTTCATTATATAAAATATTGACATGAATGCATTTCATAGATGTTTTCCATAGAGCTGTAAGTACCTTGCCAGATCCATCTCAGCTGTCTTTATACGCAATTTTGATGAGGATTCTAAGGAAAATGGCTCTTCCCTATATGCAGAATATGGAAGATATCAAAAGTGACTTTACCAAGGAGAAAAGGAGACAACAAAATTGCTTGATAAAGAGCCCTGGGTCCCAGGCATCACTGCAGACTGTCCATTATTTTACCAGACTATGTTGTGTTTTCTGTTTCTTTATGGAAAAGACTACTTAAAAATTTAAATTTCAGATCCAGAAGTCTGCTCAGTGGGATAAGGCAGACAATCAGTGTTAAGACTTCCTGGGAGATATAAAAACAGCACCAAGTACAGACAAGAAGCTAATTTTAGGTACCAAGGGTATAAAGGATTTTAGTTGTCTCTCTCAGAAGTAGGGTCTCTTTTCCCACTTTATGTTCTACTTCTGTTTGAAATCCTGATTACAGTAATATTAGGCAGTATTTTCAATTATCTTTCTATTAAAAGCTCTATAATTACTAAAATTGGAATCATGAGCACTGTTCAACATATCATCACTCTTGCAGAATGATCTGAGGATGCTGGCTATTTGGAAGGTACGTGGTTTAATTTACATGGCAGATTTCCAGGCTACATAATTACTCTAGTATGAAAGGCAGACTAGAAATATTTGGGGTATACACCCTCTAGTTACCAGATGATCATAAAAAACTACATGGCTCTTATTCATCTAACATGCTGGCCTCAGAGAAACCATTTCTTTCACTTCTTAAAAAAAATCTCTCCACCTTAACTGAAGTACACACATGTAATAATTGTGTGTGTAAATCCTAGATGAACTAATAAGCAAACATTTTCTGTGGATTTCCCATATGCCAGGTACCATGCAATGTGCCTTACCTAAATCATCCCATTTCATCTTCTCAACAACCATGGGGTATAACTCAAATGAGGAATAATGACTAAGATTAAGTGCAATTGAATTTCAAAAATAGATTTGCAATTTGCCCAATCTATAGTAGGTTCTCAGTAATCTCATATCAAAAACTAAAAACACATTAAAAGTGAGGTAATTTTGACAAAAGAGAGAGATGCTTTCAAGCAATATGTTATCTAGAGTCCATGAATTCAATTAATTCATTCAATTGCTATTTTTTGAACAAGAACTTCAAGTCCTTCCTTGGAATACCAGTTACCCTGGAGCTCAGGTTGTACCTTATTTACACTTAGTATTTTGGCATCTAGCATCCTTATCTCAGTTACCTTCTCTGGTTTATAGCTCCTGCTTTTGGACTTTTTGTTACTGTTTGCCTGCTGTGAGTGTTTACTCTTATTCTTGCATTTGACAGTTTTACAGATTTCCTTGTAAATCCCCTCAGTTGTGTCTAGTTTTCTGTCCCAGCCAAAAGGCAAGCACCCAGCAAAGAAAGTCCCTAATGTAGGAAGTGTGAATAAGAAGAGGAAATGGGTAAAGAGAAACTCTTTGTGATCTGACCCATCTAGCTATGAATGGGAGATCTGAACCATGTACATTTGTCTGAGATTGCGGGGTGAAATTCAAACTTTCCCAAAGGAAATTTAAAAAAAAGAAAATGCTGCCATGTTCCACCTCACCCCAACTGCAGATGAATGCAGTTATCCCTACGAATTCTCTGCACATGGATCATGTTTACTATATAACTTGGGGTGGAAGAGCTACCGGATTAGAAGATGACCATGTACATTGGGACAAGCATGTAAATAACTCTCTGACCACTGGTCTGTGATGTGAACATGGCATTCCCTTCTCTCATCTTAAATTCCTTGAAATTATGCATTACACTCCTGCCCACTGCTTCACCTCGGTGTGAAATAACTGGAAAAGATAATCTAGTAATAATCAAGCATCTGGAGGTCAGTGGCATAGCAGTAGAAATGCTGTGTAATCTGTTGATAGTGAGTCTGGGTTTCTGAGCTGTGAAGTTAATTTTTAATACCATTTCTAGTGAAATGGCAACAGCGTTCTCGCTTTTGCAGGCTCTGTTTCATTTGAAAACAACAGTGAAGGTTTCCATCAAATCAAATAAACATTGAAAGGCATTTACTGTGTGTATTTTGGTAGTGGTTACCGAAAAATAAAAGCTAATATTAATTTAGTATATTACCTTCCTGGTAACATATTAAGAACTTTACATGTATTATCACAGACGAGGAAGCTACTCTTTAGGTAAGTCGCCCAAGTAATATAGCTGGCAAGGGACAGAACCAGTATTTGAACACAGAAGAGCTTCTCTTTGGGATCTGGTTTCTTAACAGCTACTCTAATACAGTTTTCCTAAAGAATAGCAACCACTAAGGTTGTGTTCTCTGCCTACAAGCTCATTTTCAATGAAAGAAATGGATAGATACAGACACAAAGAGGCAAGAAAACGTTAATGAAGACAACAAATCATAGAGGCAAACAAACTGTAAAACAAAACAAGCAAAGCATAATACAAAAGAGATGAAAGAAGAAATAATTCCCAATAGGAGAGCTCTATTCATTCTGCCTTACATGGGGCCAGAAGGACTTGTTCCGCATGCTCCTAGCTCCCCTTTACCTTTTTAAACTATCCGTTTTCCTCCATCTTGTATGAACCCCTGTCTGTGTCTGTGATAGATGCTGATTATCTCTCGGGATTTTTTTTTTCCTTCTAAAGAAAGAGATATATTGATGTTTTATTTTGGCACGTGCCTACCCAGAATGGAAACTAAATTTCAATGTGAATCAATTCTGACTTAACGACATTTAAACAGAAGTGTATGTATTTCCAACTTACAGAAAGTTTTCTTAATTGGAGTAGTATGCCCCTTCACTCTCCTCCTTCTCGTTAGCTAGGAAGTGGATGGAGCTGGATCAGCATCTGAGATCATGAAGTGAACTTGGGTGTGGAGGATGCAGGTGAAGAGCAGTAAGATCTATGAAGTCTGACACAATGGATTACCCTACTTTCCCTAGAATGTTGACGACCTCTAAAATTTTACTTAAAAATTATTACTTCACAATAATAATCAAAATCTTGTACTTTCAGCTTTCTGATTCTAAACCAAATTCAAGCCAATCTACCTTACTTATTTGGCGTGTTCATGAAATCAGGGTTTATTAGCTGATCATTCCTCAGTACTACCGTCTGTTAAGTTTCTTATTAGTTCCTCATATTTATTAAGAACATGGCATCTGGCCTTCATACTTTCCCTCCACCCTAACTCTCATCACCACCTTATATAATTTCAGTGTTCCTAGACTTGATCTCCTTGGGTACAACCCTATTACCTACACTGTACTTAAACACTACCTACCTATCTATCTTTCCTAGAACTGTCCTATGAGAAGGGCTGGGGATAGGAGTAAGCACTAGCAATGAACACAATTGGCTCCTAGATCTTGATTTCCTAATACCATTTTCCACTAAAAAAAATAATCCATGGATTAATGGCAAATTTCAGAGCTGTGTAAGATAATATGGACTTGTTCTATCTTTTTATGCCAGAAAGCAAAGAAGTGCTCAAAGAACAATGAGGGCATGTCAAAAGGGCTTTGGAAGCCAACTTCAATGGGCTTCCCACTGTTAAATGTTCCTTTGTTTTAGTATCAAACTATAGTCAATCTTCATTATTCACAGATTCCATATTTGCAAATCTGCCTGCTCCCTAAAATTTATTTGTAACCCCCAAATCAATATTCACTGCACTTTCAAAGTCACTCACAGGAATACAAAGAACAGCAAAAATTTTGTGTTTGATGCACATGTTCCCATCTGAGGTCAAACATAACACCCCATGTTCCTGTTTGAGCTCTTATACTATAAAAAAGTATCCTTTCACAGTGTATTTCATGCTATGATTTTCACATTTTATGCTTTTTGTTGATGAATATATCATTTAAAGTGGTCCCCAAGCATAGTCCTGAAGTGCTGTCTAGTGTTCCTAGGCACAAGAAAGCTGCAAAATGCCTTTAAGTAGAAAACAATGTTAGGTAAGTTTCAGTAAGGCATGAGTTATAGTACTGTTGGAGTGAGTTCAGTGTTAATGTGTCAACAAAATATATTAGCTAAGTTCCCTTTAAACAAACACATGCCACACAACAAGATTATTTATTGATCAGTGAATTAAAATGTTCTAACCAGAGGCTCACAGGAAACTAGCCTGTATTTTCCCTAGGAGTAATGCTTGAATATTTGCAATTCAGTGTTCATGGTGACTTTATGGAACATAGAACTACCACAAAGATTGATAATCAACAGTAAATAACAATAGCAACAGATTGTAACCTACTGAATAAAACGGGAAACCATAAATCCTTAAAAATATAATTTAATTAATTAACTGGAAATCTGATGAAAAAGAGGATACTTTCATAGTCTCAGAATTGTTTCCCACCAGATATTTATTAATTGAAAGTATGCACCACCTGGTAGGATGCATGAGAATGTGGCATCTCTTCTGTTATATTCCTACAAAAGTTGCATATTCTGCATCTAATCATGAGGAAACTACAGTCAAGCCAAAAAGTTTCAAGGTTATGAAATCAAGGAAAGACTGAGGAACTCTTCCAAAATAAAGAACACTAAAATGCATGACAACTTCATGCAACACAAGATTCTGGACTGGGTCATTTTGCTATTAAAAACAAAACCAAAAAACACTATTGGGACAATTGTCAAAAATTGGGTGGAGTCTGGGGATTAGATGGTGGTAATAGATCAGTTTTAATTATCTGATTTCTATGCCTGTGTTGTGTTTATGTAGGAGAATTTCTTATTTGTAGGAAATAGGAGTGATTAGAGCATTCAGTTGGCAATTTACTCTCAAATGGTTCAGAAGAAAAAAGTGCTTTGCGCTATACTTCCAATTTTTCTTCAAGCTTGTGATGCTTTCAAAATTAAAGGCTTTTTTTTTTAAATAGAACTATTGGTTTAAGGGAAAAAGCTATACATGCCATGTCTCCTACCAAAAAAAATATATTCTGTATCATCATTTATTTTGTCTTAAATATTAAGTTAAAGAGCTTTATTTTCCAATGAATACCACACGATTTTATAAGGCTAATGTGATAATGAAAGTTAATTTATACTGAATAGTGTGATAATGTATCCAGTGGCATGGAGCAGCTTATTGGACTATGACTCCCACATTATGGGCCATTTCTGGGACCCTATTCTTTTTCCCTTAACCTTCATTTTTATGTTGTTGGTTCTCTTATTTAAAGTAGTTTCTCAGTTCATCTCAGAGGGAGTTTTCTATAGAAAATTCTGAAATATGTTTGTGCCTAATAGAAAAAAGAAATTCAGTGCTTGCCTGATACAAAGCTCCCTACAGCAGTCTGTAGTCTTTTTTTTTTTTCCAATTTGTACCTATGAATCTCCAATTCATAGGCTTACTGATCAAATTTCTTAACTCTACTTTCTTCATTGGACAATGCAATATGAATGCTCAGTAGTCAATCTATATGCTTACAGTAGTGTCTAACTGCTATTTGTTAAGCACATGAGCTTTGTCCCCAGGGGTCACTTGCAAACTAGATCCACATAAATGTAAAAACATTCACATCACCTAGGTTCTTATTAGTGTTCCATTTTGAAATAAGAATCCTGTGCTAATTTATTTGAAAATCCTACCATCCCCAAAACATTTATTCAGCCACATTCCCCAAAGAATTTTTTTTTAGTAACCAGGCAATATAAATGGCATTTGTATCAAATGTAATCATAGCATCTCTGTCAGCTGGGCATCATGATTTAAACTTTAAAAAATGCAGTTGGCTGCTGTTTGTAGTGACACATTTCTCAGCTCTTTTTATTCCTTCACATTCTTCTGTCTAGTGGATTTACTTCTATCTATTCTTTTTTTTTTTTTTGCTATAGTAATGCAATTTTCAAGGTCCTGAATACCTTTTTCATGCACAGTGATTGCTATTCTTATCCCAAAGGATCCTTCAGTAAGATACTGTTTGATTTTGGTGCTCCTTTTGTCATTGAATCTAATATGTGTGATTATATTTTATTGTTTATTTTTAAAAGGTTAATAATACAAAAAATTATAATAGCATATATTAAACTCTAAACAAAAGAATTTAAAAATATCATTTATAGTGTAGTCACCCCTTGCTATATTTTAAAAGCTTGTATTTAAGGTATGAGAATATAGCTGTATTTCTTAGTTTGGGCTGCAGTTGAAAATTCCTTTGGGGGTGCCTGTCCAGCTCCCAGTGACCCCTTTTTCTGTCTCACAAGGACACAACTTGTGATTGTACTTATCATTTATAAAACCAGGAGATCAGATTGGACTCAAATTTAGCCAAACCTATTCTTCTCTTATAAATTTGGAATTGCAATTAAGAAAAACAAAATATGCCAGTCTTGGCTGGACTCATGAATAAGGGAGAAACTTAATAAATTGGGGGTGGCTGTATACACAAAAGATTTAAGAAAGCAAGTTTAGGCAGAAAGAAGCGGATATGCAGTGAGAATCAGAGACAGGGGATGGGAACAGAGAAGAGCCTCCTAGATTCCTGACGGATTAGTTGTTCTTAGATTCTATAAGATTCTCAGGATTTTTTCTTTTTTTGGCTTAAGCCATTTTGAATTTTTTAACTATATTTTAAGACAGAGGGGATAGAATGCCAAATTATTCACAGCCCTTGAGCTTCAGATCAAACGGTGATATCAGAAAAGTAATAACTCTATGGAGAAAGATTCAGTCATACCCAAATCCCTGGCAACTCCATCCAAACCAGAAAGTCTACCATAATATTAAGAAAGAGATTAGGAGTCCAACACTGAAGGACCGTGTGAGAGAAAGGAGTATGAGAAAATGATTAAAAAAAAAACTTCTCAACAGTTACCATAAGTCATGTGATTTCACTGTAAGAGGAACGTCCATATTTCTAAGACTACACACACACACACACAATAATGAGAACCCACTGTATTAAAGTATCTGTGTGTGTGTGTGTGTGTGTGTGTGTATATATAGCCCATATAATGTGTATACATATATATATGTATATATAAAAAGAGTATGTGTATATATATAGTCATCTTAGAATATGTATATTTGTATGTGTACATATATATATTTATCATATATGTATTCATACACATTCTATATTGATATAGAAAATATTGATAGTAGTAAATATTGATAGCTACCTATTATAACTATTGTGACCATAGGATTTACTTTATCCACAGCCATATCAATTTCATGCCACTGTTTGGCATAATTTCAAACACCGTGTCATGAACTCACAAGAGTATCCATTTTGAGTGATAAATGTTATGGTCACCCAAGCACATTCATTTTAAAATTGTAAAAACATAATACAGTTAGGAGTAAATTGCTGTGTTGCACATTTAAAATAAAAATAAATCAATTAGTAGCTTAAACTTGTAATAATTCTGTGTAATATGAATGTTATGACCCCTAAGTTATAAGAACTGGAGTCTCTCCAAATTGCACCATAGTCTCTCCACAATGTCCCATAGGACTTTTAAAATAAGAAATAAGATCAGAGACTTAAAAAGAAAGAGATCAGTTAATTTGAGGACCTAGTGAAAAAAATAATCCAAATTTAATATACAAAGGAAAAAGTGAAATATTGAAAAAAAAATGAACAGAGCATCAATAACATGTGAGAAGTCTCAAGCTACCTAATCGATGTATAATTGGAGGCACAAAAGAATAGTAAATGAGGAGAACAAAAGAAAAGTATTTGAAGAAATAATGTACAAAATTTGCCAAATTTAATGAAAATTAAAAGGTTTCAGGCCCAAGAAACTCAAGGCAGAAGACACATTTTCAAAACATCATATTTTTTCTCTTATATTCCCACATTTGGTAATATTGTTGTCTATTTCTACATATACTAGAAATCCCATGTTTTGTTTTTATTTCAGACAGCCAATTTTTTTAAATTACACGACAATAAAATATATTTACCTGCACATTACCATTTCATTTCATTCCTTTTTGTGGATCCAAATGTCCATATGCTATCATTTCCCTTCAGGCCCCAGAAATTAATTTTACACTTCTTAGGGTCTAACTTTGTTGGTGAAAATTTCATATAACTTTTATATATTTGAAAAAGTCTTTAATTTGCCTTCCTTGGTGAAGACATTGTCTAGGTTGACAAATTTGGTTTTTATTTTGGCAAGTTAGAGATGGCCTTCCCATTGTCTTGAACCTTGCATTGATTTTCTGATCAATCAATGTAATTACTTATCAGTGTTCTCCTACACAATATGTATCTTTTTTCTATGATGGCTTTTAAATTTGTCTTTTAATATTTGATTTTCAACAATTTGATGATCTAGATGTGGGTCTCTTTTTGTTTATCTGCTTGATATTCCTTATATTTCTTGGTTTGGAGGGTTAACATTTATCATAAAACCTGAAAAAAATTTAGCGCTACTTCTTCAAAATTTTCCTTCCCTAATTTCTCCTCTATGTCTTAAATTCCAACAGCATATATATTAAATTGATTAACTTTTTTGTTGTTTTTTGTTTTTGTTTTTGTTTTTCAAATCACTGAGGCTTAGTTCATTTTTACAAACTTTTTTTTTTGGTCTGCATGAGTTTCTGTTCCCCTCTCTTCATGTTTATTGATCTTTTTTCCTGCAGTATCCAATGTGCTATTAAGTTCATCCATGAAGATTTCAATTCAAATACTGTACTTTTCAGTTCTAGAATTTTAATTTAATTTTTCATGATTATCCAATCTAATATCTCTGAAATTACCCTTCTGTTCACTGTGTCCATTCTTCCTTTATATCCTTAAGATATTTAAGATAACTTTTAAAGTTCATTTTTGCTAACATTAACATTTCTGTTATTCTATTTTATTTATGTATTTTTCTTGATTTAGATCATACTTCTTGAGTCTCATTTTATGCAGGTCTAGTAATTTTTATTGTATTCTGAACCTTGTGAATGGTACATTGGTGGATGTTTGTTGTTTTCTTTTTTAAACTGTTGAATTTTGTTAATTTACCAGTAGATGAACTTGTGTTTTAAACTTGGTCAAGAAGGGATTTGTGTCACCACACTCTAGAACTAGAGTAGTTCTATTCATAACACATGCCTTTTCAGAGGTCTCAAAGTTTTCCCCAACCTGCGTGATTAGACCTCTTACATTTTTCAGTACTAGAGACCTCTGGAATTTCTGTTCAGCTAATATTTCCACTAGTTCTTCTCTGCCATGCTTTACAAAAATTTTACTTGTATTTATGATCTTAGTATTCATCCAAAGAATTAATGCTACTGCTACAATAAGTTTTGGAGCTCTTTCTCTGTTCTTCTCACATCTATAAGACTGCCCACACCAAATTGAGCAGCTCCAAACTCAGTTTAGCGAGACTTAACTTCTTAACTTCTCAGTTTAGCGAGACCACCAAAATGTACTCGGGCTCTACTTTCCTTCACTGTGGTCTAGAAAGTGCATCCAGGGTAAAATCCTGGGAAATCATGAAGATTACCTTTTTCTTAGGTTTCTCTTCAGATCACATAAATCTTTCACCTTTTACCCTTTTCTTAGGAATCATAGTTCTCCAATGTCTATAGTAAAGTTCCTGAAACAAGCTTCACATAGTCTGTCCAGTTTTATATAGCTGTTTATATGAGGAGGGCTAGACCAAACCCATTATTCCAGCATGGCAGAACAGAAGTCCACCTTAAAATAATTCTACATCATAGGATAAATGGCTTATTTTCTTCTCACCCCCAAACTGAATTGCAGCTTAATTTCCACCATGGGAGTGATTGTTACCTTTATCAAGCAAAGAAGATTTAAAAGAAACTACTTCAAAGAGGATTTTATAGGAGCCCCAGTCTTAGATTGTACTTTATCTTCAATCTCTCTACAACTGCTAGTGCTGGGTTAACTTCAGTTGAAGTATTTGGCTTTTCCAAATCTCCAAGCTCTAAATCAACAGCCTTTCAGTCAATCTGAATTTCAAGCTGTAGATGGAAAAGACTGCTCTTAGAAATGCTGAATTTTCTTCTTTTTTCAGTTTCAGATAGATCTTATTTCAAAGCAAGCTTATTTCATGTAATTGTAAAGACCTAAAGGAAGTATAATCTCAAGTTATGTTAGATCAGAGTTCTGGCTCTGTGATTTTCTTGGATTCATTCTTCTGTGTGTCAGTTTCATTGCCTAATTAACTTCCTTTATGATGGCAACATGACCACAGCATTTCTAAGCTTTACATCTATACATCACACTATACTAGAAGGAGAAAGGTCATTTGTGTAACAAAATTTCCATGAAAAGTCTTGACGTGGAACTCAATGATTGGTTTAATCTAGTTTGCATGCTCCATCATTAACCTAGATAGGTTCCCAGAGGAGGCTGAGTGCTCTGGAAAAGAGAAGCAGCAGCTGAATGCTTGGGAGGGAATCATAGTACTCCTTACAGCTGTAGTCTGATTTTATTTGTTTGATATTGTATCATAAGCAGTTTTTTAGTCTTCAAAATTTTTTGTTAAGATCGTATGATACAATAAACTATACTTCACAAATCCCATAATGTTTTGAAAATGGAATTGTTTTCTTGAAGTCTCAATGGCTAAAAATATCTTTCAAAGCATCTTAAAATAGTTCCTGGGAATAGCTTGTTTGAGAGAGTGTATGTTTTTAAAGTCTAACGATGTCACTATGAAAGTGGTTAAAGAAGATATTAACCTACCCTACAATTTACAAATAAAATAATTATGTCATAATATGTTTAAGTGGTTAGGCCAAATTCATAGACTAAATCAGTACAATGCCAGTTATCACACCAAAATTTCACTCATCAGACTATACCAAATTTAAACATCCATGTTATAGAAAAGATAAAATCACAATTTCAGTCAATTTTGTTAAGTTTCAAATAAAGTAAAGAATTTCAACTTTTTTCAACTGTTGAGGCAAGATATTAATCAGTCAAAGGGTACATAATGGAAATTCATTTGTGAAGGTTAATTTATAGGACATTTTAAAGATAAAAAATCCTTTGTCCTACTGTGCTGTTAATCATTCTCTATAAATTATTATGTTCTAACAGATATGCATCACTCATTTCTCAGAAATTCTTCCTGTGTCACTAATTTGATACTCAGTCCTTCTTCCCTCCCTGTCCTCTTTACTTCATCCTTCCATTCTCTCCTTCCTCCCCACCCACACCTATTAACTCTGCCTCAGAGACATAAGTAGGTAAAATGGAAAGACATGAGCACCAACAATTCATAAAACCCTACCACTATACCAAATAAAAGCATATTACTATAATTTTATCCCAATTATATTCACTCTATTTTTTTGCCACAACACTGCACAACATACTATAATACTCTACTTCAATTATATAAATATGTCTTACATAAATTTCATCCCCTAATCCTCATATTTATTCCCAAGAGTCAAAAATATATCAGTTTATATGGAGTGCTTAGCACAATGCCAGGACAAAGTAAATACCCAATCAATATTAGCTACCTTTATTAAGTGATATAAGAAAAGTACATATATTTTTAAAATCTAGAATAAAAATTTCAACCAAAAAACTCAGTGAGAAGCTACACTGCTTCCTGTTCTTAAGTGTTCTTTGGTTGTGGATGGCACTATTTCTCATAGAAAATTAATTTTTCTACTACTTTCCTCAGGAATCAGGGCTATCCCTGTTTAGAAATTTCAGGGGAAAAAAATCCAATGAGGTCTTGATTGAAGCTGTAAGAAATACAATAGGGGAATCTGAAATATGTACAAGAAAGAGATTTGGTGATAAGAAGAGCCCGAAAATTAATATTCCTAAACTATAATCAGCATTTTAAAAGAATAAGATTCTACCAGTCTTTTTGAGCTGCTTGATTCATCCTATTACTTTATTCAAAAAATAAGAACAGCTGCAAATTGCACAAGATGAAATGTTTTGCATGAGGCCAAAGACTTTGTAACCTTAAGTAAGATTAAAGAGCTTTTCTCTAGAGGATCAACTTAGACATACCCTGAAGTGTTTTCCTGGTCCTCTGACCTGAGACAGAGCTCTCCAGCACAGCCTCCCACTGAGCTAGCTGGTTACCACCCCCTCACTGTGGGGCAGAATTAATTAGTGTCTCTGAAACTCTTCCAAGCTACTGTCCAAAGGACATACATAACAGTAGCCCCTCAAGCATAATCATCCTGTCAACCTTTTACCACCCCATGGCCCATTTACACAGCTGCCGTTTTAACACTTATAGTCCTGCAGTAAATTTAGCACAGCAACATGCATAGTGTTGTTATTCTCCAGGGAGAGCATATGTAATATTTTCCTTTGCAGATTAGCAGCACTAAATGTACTCTTTCCTTCCTACTATTCAGTATAGCCTTGTATTTTGGCATGCGACCTTAATAGAAATGTTTTCCTAAGCATTTGAAACACAAACAGCATCAGAACAATTTCCAGGCAGGGCACCAAATGAGTGCCTGTCGGAATAGGGGATCACGAGCTGTAAAGGGATTGAAGACAACTGCACGCAAACCATCCATCATGTTTCTGTCTGAGGCACGAGTGGGGAGAGTTTGTCGCCTCTGCTGCTCCTGGGAGTGCAGAGCCTATCAATCTAGCCATTTCAGCAATGTCCGCTATGCCTTTCACTCTCCACTCGCATGGTAGACCTGGAGCCTTTCTGCAGACGATCCCTGCCCTTCCATCTGCTTTGGCATCTGTGCTACGAGTAGGAGCAAAGCTTCACAGCTGTGGTTTCCCTTGCACAAGCCTCCAGGACCAACTCTGCAGATGCTCTAAGCACATTGTAATTGGGATATTCTTTCAACCGCTGCTCATATATTCCTTTTGAGTAATGCAGAGAAGAGAATAAAACCCAGCAGAAGTAATCCTGAAAAGAGAGGTTTCTCCTTTTTATCCAAAGAACCACAACAAATTACCAAGGCAAAAAAATTTACCAATATTTCTGCTAAGGATGATTCAAATAACCAATGATCTCCTATGGAACGGGTAAGAAAAAACACTCAATGGCATTAAAGATTAAAAAAAAAAATCAGAGCAACCTAATTTCGAAATTTTTTATCCTATAATTTGTTGTTGTGTGTATATGTGTTATGTGTATATATGTGTATTTGTAGAACTAATACATGCTTATTGTAGAAACTTGGGAAAATATGGACAATTATTTAAAATAGAGAGATTGGAAGATTTTAGCCTATGGGACAAATCCAGCCCATTGCTTAATTTTTATAAGTAAAATTTGATTGGAATACAATCATGCCTATTTCTTTACCTATTGTCTATGTCTGTTTTCATGCCACAACCAGAGGATTGCCTAGTCGTCATAGAGACAAGATGGACAACAAAGCCTAAAATATGTATTATCTAGCCTTTTGGAAGACAACAAAAATAATTCATAATCTGATAGCTCAAACATAACCACGGTTATGGTTTACATAGTCTCTCTTTTTTAGGCCCTTAAGGAAGGGAAATATACCCTTCTCTGAATTATACTTTAATTCTCCTTTAAGAGGAAGAACTAGTCAGATGCAAAGAAACAGATCCAGGGCGCCTGGGTGGCTCAGTCAGCTAAGCATCTGCCTTTGGCTCAGGTCATGATCCCAGGGTGCTGGGATGGAGCTCTGCATGAGGATCCCTGCTCAGCGGGGAGTCGGCTTCTCCCTCTCCCTCTGACCCTCCTCCTACTTTCTGGTTTGATCTCTCTCTCTCAAATAAATAAAAATCGTAAAAAAAACACACACACACAACAACAAACAAAGAAACAAATCTCCGTTTCCTAGTGAATGAAAAAGCCAGCAAATAGCAGCAAATCAATCTTCCTTCTTCACATGGGCACTCACTCTCCTTTCTGCTGCTTCCTGTCTTCCCTGAAGCTTGGCCAATGGTGAAGTCTGGATTTGGGCTGAGTCAGGGAGTGAAAGCCTTTTAAGCTTTCAGCCTAAGTAGTTTGCTTTGGCCTAGGTTAACAAAGAACACTTTATCTTGGAGTTTTGGACCCAAACTTAATGTCACAATTGAAATTCAAAATATCAACTGAGCCATGATAAACATACACAAGTTTTATTTTTTCTAGTATGTAACATCAATTTTTTTTCAAAGATCATCTACATACCCACAACACATGCATCCCACACTTAGCAATTAGTAATATGTCAGTCCCAGTAATTTTGATATTTTTATAGTCTTTTTTGAGTTCCCATCATGAAGAAAATGCAAATACCTGTGGTGAATCGTGTCAGAGATGACTATGGATTGGAAGGGAAAGATCTATTCCTTCTCCTAACTTCCTTTTCTCCTCCCTTGCCCTTGCTTGTGTTGATAAGTATGATATTCATCACACATTCTTGGTGGGGAGATTGTGCTTTGTGTCCTTCTCTGCTGACTTCTGATGCTAGTCCAAGTCACAATCTTGTCTATAGAATCCATATGGGCATGTAGGGAACCACTGTCTAGATACTTCAGACCCAGCCCTATGCAGCTCCCATGATTTCAGGGGTCTGCGTGAGAGACCCAGGTGCCACTTCCATCTGCTCCCCACTCCAACCGATAGCCACATATATGCATTCTTCTAATGAAAATGCCTATCAGCTCCTCACTGAAGTAGCCTCTGATAAGCCATATGAAACTTCATCTGCTATCTATGGTTCCATTTGAAGGTAAACACAGATTGATGGGATCCTTGTCCCTACCTCAGAGGAGTTGTAGGGAGTGCAGGGAGGGAAGGTTTTCTTTTCCCCTTCTTCTTTGCTACACCCTTACACCATCCCTTTGGCATTTTCCCTCTATGCTTGGATTTTTGAAATGGCTATCTCCTAATAACCAGAAAAGTCCAGATAGGGAAGAGCAAACCAGGTTCCTCATCTTGGATATGAATTTAAACTTCAATAAAAGATAAAGCCATGTCCATCTTTTTTTCCCGAAAGATGAAAGAAATAGGAGGGATGAAGCATTATTGCTCTATAATATTCTCCTGTCCTAACTACTTCTCTTCCAAAATAGGGTCCTGACCCCCTTCAGTTATCTCTTTTTATTAGAAAAGATAGACGTGTAAGAGTGCCAACAATACTGACCCCATCTTTGGCCCTCATCTTGTTCCTGTCCACACAATGACATCCTTTAGGGTTACTTGTTCCAGGCCCCTTGGAGGTTAATGTATGCCCTGACTGGAAGACTAGAAGGCTTGTTCTGATCTTCCCTCTGTTGCACAGATGACACCATTTTAGATAACTAGTAGAGATCCCTCTGGCACACAGATGGCACTATTTTGGATACCTACTCTTTCACCTCACCACAATCATAGGGGCATAGTGCCTGGATTGTCATCCACCCAGCCCCCCAACTCCCTCCCCATCCCCCGCCTCCCATCAGTAAGTTACCCTGAATAAAACTCTGTAAATAGCGTGGGGTGGCTTGTTGTGCTTTTTGGTCCCAAGGTGCCTTCTCAGTTTGGAGGATACCTTACTGTCCCTCCTCCACCTTCTAACACCGGCGTTCCACTGGACTGTCAATGCTCTGCATATTCTGTGTTGGGCTCTCTAGCATTTCTATCTCTAAATCCCCAAAACCTAAATATCAATACTCCACATCACAGATAGGCCAGTAATGGACATATTAATCCTTGGTATTTTATATAGATAGCATCTTGTAACTGTTCCCAAAAGTGAATCATCAATTTGAAACTTCTTCCTTTGAATTTGGTAAAGCACAACATCTCTTTTACCATAAGATATAAGCTATTTATACCAGCAATCTCTGAAGTCATTAGTAATGCAAGGAAAAATAAGAGTCTCTATTGATTATTTATAGCCTCATGTTATTCTAGCTAATAATAAAATTATACTTCTCTTTTTCTTTGCTATGTTCCAGGTATGAATATTGCAGAACCTAGAAAGGAGTGCTGAGCCAAGAAAGCACTAGGGTTACAAATTCTACCACAACTCCTGATTTTTTTTTTTTTTTTTATAGAGAGGCAGGGAAAGAGCAGAAGGACAGGGAGAGAGAGAGAATCTTAAGCAGGCTCCACACCCAGTGCAGAGCCCTACACAGAACTCAGTCTCATGACCCTGAGATCATGACCTGAGCAGAAATCAAGAGTTGGATACTTAACCAACTGAGCCACCTATGTGCCCCTCTTTTAGCCAAACTCTTACTTGATCAACGTTCATTCAGATGTCATTACTATTTGTTCTTCTGAGATTTTTTTTTTCAAACTCTAAATGAAGGAAAGATTTGAAGGCTCAGTGAGAGAGATAAGTATATACAATCCAAAGCCTAGATCGAATTGTGCTTAGTGTTGTTATATGAGTATTATTATATGAGTTTATTTAGGCTACTAAATTTACTGCTGTTAAAGGACCTATGCAAGACAGAGACTAGTAGTAAAAGAAAGACTGACAGTTAAGACTTCTAAATCATAAAGTTTCAGTCTTCCACTCAAATTCTGGACATACAGAAATGTTCAAATCTTTCTAGAAATGAAGAGTGTGTTTGAATGCATGTTTCTAAACTGACAGCTTGATTAGAAGGTATTGGTTCTTTGAGATGTATCTGTAGCCAACAAAAGATCATCAGCACAGAGAATCATCAAATGCCTTATTACAATTCACTGTGCCAACACAGTGTCAGGGTAGAACTGATTAGAAACAGACTTCCCCATTTGCCATATCCTTAGTTACTATAAATTATTTTCCAGTTCCTTGATTATGCTATATAGGAGTCTACTCTAGAGAATGAGGTCTTTCTCAGAGATGTGAACTCATAGACAAGTAATAGGCTTGACGTGACATCTGTTGGGAAATGATGAAAATGGTTAAATATGTGTTTTCATGAATATTTCACTTGGTACAACTCATAAATACTTAATATTTCAGTTGTCTTTCTGATTAAAAAAATTAAGTGGAGCATATAATAGATGTTGATTATGGCATCAGAGAATGAGGTTTTAAATCCACTGAAGAAATTTTAAAAATCATGGAACCAATAAAATCAGATTGTGTTTTATTTAGTATCTATGATGAGAATGAGCATTTACTGAGTGTTTACTTTCCAGTTCTGTTCTAAGTATTATTTTTCTTGAATCAGTGTACTGTCATATTAATATATTAATCTATAATATTGATTAATATTAAATAGTATATCAACACATATACTATCTAATCAATTCTGTAAGAGTTTTACAAAGAAACCAAAGTTCAAAAAGGTTAACTGAATTGTAATTATGTGAGATGACAGATGTGTTAACTAACCTTATTACGATAATCATTTTGCAATTTATACTAGTACCAAATCATTACTTTGTATACCATAAACATACACAATATTATATGTTAATTATATCTTAATAGAGCTGGATGAAAAAGGAGAGTTAACTGATTTGCCAAGTTGTGTACCTTCTAAGTACTGGAGTTTAATTCAAACTCTGGTTGCTCTAGCACCCATAGATTTCCTATAGCTTTGATTTTTAATATATGTATTTATTCACAGATATTTATTAAGCATCTGTTATGTGCCAATCACTGTGTTAGATGATGAGATACAAAGCAAAATTATACATGACTCTTGTCCTCAAGGAGCATACAATCTAATAAGATAAAATGTCCATGGAGACTGATAAGCCTTACACATCTTTGTAATCCCAGCATATGGTATAAAATACCTGACATGGAGCAGAGGCTCAGAAGTGGACATTATATTGGACATGGCAGCATGTACTTATCAGAACAGTGAATATAGAATGGAATATTACTCAGCCACAAAAAAGAAGAATGAGATCTTTCCATTCACAACAATATGGATGGACCTAGAGGATATTATGCTGGGTGAAATAAGTCAGAGAGAAGCAGACAAATACCATGTGATTTCACTTACATGTGGAATTCACAAGACAAAACAAATGAACAAATAAGCAAAAAAGCAGAAAGCAGACCTATAACTACAGAGAACATGGCAGTTTCAGGAGCGGAGGGGGATGAGAAGGGGTAGGTGAAATGGGTGAAGGAGCCTAAGAGGTACAAACTTCCAGTTATAAAATAAATAAGTCACAGGAATGAAAATCAGAGGATAGGGAATATAGTCAATAATACTGTCACAACAGATGGTGACTCCACTTAACCACAGTGAGCACTGAGTATAGAGTTGTCGAATCACTATGCTGTACACCTGAAACTAATATAATAAAGAATGTCAACTGTACTTTAATAAAAATAAATAAATAGATAGCTGGATAGATAGATTGATAAAATTGTGAAGACAGAGTTTGAAAACAGGGATTTCTAAATCAGATGTGAGGGTGAGGGGTGCTTTCCAAAGGTGCTGACATCTATGTTCAGAAGCTGTATAAAGGCAGTCCAAGCAGCATGCTGTCTCCCAACTGTGATCTTGGTTGTTGACATCCTTGCACTCCAAAATGCTGTTCCTCAGGAAATTTGTATTCCCTTTTCAAAGACTGTCTCATGTGGCTCATACTGGCTATTATTTATCACATGACAATCTTATCAAGGTATCCAATTAAGACTTTTCTGAGAAGAAAGAACATGGATTCTCATGGGACAGATATTCTTAGGAATATGCACACTACTTCTTTCCACTCAGTGTACCATCCCTGTAAGGCCTAGCTGGGGATTCTTCTTCCTCATAAAGTCTTTCCCAACCATGTAATAGCGAAGTGACTATTCCCCTCTTTGAAGTCTCTCAGTGCTCATCATCTATTGTGATAGGTAGGCACTTAGCATAGAGAATCTTGTGCTATTACTCTGGTTTTAGGTATATGTGTATTCTAACTACTCATTCCAGCGGGACACATGACTCATTTCTTATTCTAATATAGCCTAAGTTTTCTGAGTCCACTGTCTTACTTATTTTTCTGTATCCTTCAGAAATGAGATGAAGTTAGCAACCAATGAAATTATTTCTATCAGCTCTATGACCCTGGAGGGTAGCACACTGCTCTGTAACCAGCATGCATTCAGTAAACATTTCTTGATGAGAATGAATAAATGCCTAATATTTTCCTGAAATGTAATCACATTTAAAATTTTTTGCTTGTTTGTTTTTCAGATTATTATGTTGAAAACACATCACATGAAGGGATGTGCTCCCTCAGCTATTATGTCCAATTCACATAAACACTTTTACAGAATAATCATTTTCCTCTTCCCATTAAATGATATCAGGAAATGATTTTTAAAACCTGGTCTAGTCTTTCCCTGAACAACAAATTCACCATGTTGCCAAAATTATGATTTATTCAAGTGAAAATGAGGTATCTTATGCATCACAGCATAGTGAATTTTTGTGCTGCTGTTGGTATTACTCTTATCTTATTTTACTCACAGTCTGGTACTTTACCATGATTGGTTAAATAGCTGGGATAATGTATGTAACCACACAAGGATCATGCTCCCAATATTATTGATATGCATATAATTAATTAGCGAAAATCTGGGAAACCGGTAAAATGTTAGATCTGACAAGGAAATACTGTTTCATTTGTTTCTGAAAAAAACATGTTTGTGGAATTGAGAAAACATTTAATAAGCAAGGACCAATCAGGCTTAGGATGTTGTGGCAATCCTGGGTGTTAGGCACAGAAAGTACGCGAAAATGAAAATACATTATTTCACCTTTGCTTTTATCCTCCTATATTTTTTCTATTAATATGCATTTGTTATATGCACAGTCAAGAGCAGCTTAAAAGAATTACATAAACTTAATTTTATTAAATCATTGTTTCATAACAATTTTTATAGGATTTTTTCATTAAAACTTTTGAACTGCAGTAAGGTAAATAGAAGAGAGACTAAAGAATATTTACAAAATTACCAAAAATAATAAAATTTAAAAGATAGACTCCATTAGTAGAATACTTGTCTTCGGAGGCACAAATAAAATAGGAAACGGAGCTTCAAGCATGGTAGAAGAAGGAGGATTGGTCACCCCTGCCCACTCCAGCAGAACTTTAGCCTTCTCCCACTTCTCTTGGAATAATTCTCCATGCTTAAAAGAGACAACGTGGAAGTTCTACAAGTCAGGGTGCTGTTTAAGCCCCATGAATGTGGTCTCCCTTCAAGCATGGCTCAAGTCTTACCCATGCCTAAGAGGGTTTTCTTGGTTAGGACTCATCCAGTTGCATGGAAAAGAAACAGTCATCACATCAGCTAAGGAGAAGATGTTGGAACAATTGCATCTCAATAAATCTTAGGAAGAGGGAGAAAACTAGGAATGCAAAGTTAGCCAGAACCAAAGTAACAACTCCCTGGGCTGCTCTTTTTTCTTTTCTTTTCTTCTCTCTTTTATTTTCCTTTTCTTTTCTTCCCCTTCCCCACCCCTCCCGTCCTTCCTTCCTTCCTTCCTCCCTTCTTTTCTTTTTTTTTCTTTCTTTCTTTCTTCCTTTCTTTCTTCCTTTCTCTCTCTCTTTCTTCTTTCTTCTTTCTTTCTTTCTTTTCTTTCTTTCTTTTTTCTTCTTTCTTTCTTCTTTCTTTCTTCTTTCTTCTTTCTTCTTTCTTTCTTCTTTCTTTCTTTCTTCTTTCTTTCTTTCTTTTCTTTCTCTCTTTCTCTCTCTCTCTCTCTCTCTCTCTCTCTCTCCTGCTTTTCTCTAGAGATCTCTGCTTTGTTCTTTTTTTCTCTACAGACCAGCTTTTTCTAATATCTTTCTTGAGCCACCACTGTGTCAGTCCCTGCTCATTTCAATGCCCTAAAAAGAATAAACAGAGTAACTGTGCCTCAGATCCAAATTCCTGGGAAAGATAATCTAATTGACTTCTTGAAAGGCAAAAGGTAATCTCCTGCTGGATTAGCTGTGGTCAGGGACTCTAAGTCATTTAGTACCAGTGTTGTCCCTCCTGGGGCTATCAGAGAAATTTGAGCTGGGCTAACATTTGACCTAGTTTCAGCTACAAACTGTAGGTATAAGAACACCACAGACTCCGCCTTAGTCAGGGCCTCCATAAACTCAGCTCCAAGGGGACCAGAATCTTACCCAACTCCATCTGTGAGCACAGATTAAGATATCAGATCTAGATTTGTTCCCAGACTATTGACTGATTCAAGTACTACTATTTACTGTGACCAAGGAAAGCTCTTTTCTGAAAATACCCTATCCGATAAATTATTGATTTTGACATCTTTTGGGATAAGATTGGAGCACTACCTGCATCAGTAAATATTTAGATTGCAAACCTTAATTTCTGTCGCCTGCCTTACTTATCCATGATGCCAGTTCCCTCAACTTCATGAAAAACAACACAATTAAAAACAAAACTCCAGATAATTTGAAATCAAGGACTATCACCATTCTGCGCATTATAAATTCTTTTACAATTTTTCTTAAGAATTATTGTATCTGTTCCCCTTCTTTTCTCCCTTCCTTTTCATTCTGTTCTCTCCCTTCCCTCCCCTTCCTGAACAATTTATCTCAAAAGCCATTTGGTGGAACTGAGCAAGGGAAGTATCCATGGGGTAGGAGGGAACTCACAGCAGCCTGGCACGGTGTGCTGGAACTCAAGAGGGATGGCTAGGGCATCTTGGCAAGAAAATGGCCCAGAACCAAGAAGAGGAACTAGGGCATCTATGCAGGAGAGCTTCCCAGGGTGGGGTGTCAGAGACGACTCAGGATGAGATTAGCCACTCAAGGGACAGTGGTGAAAATGGCCTGGTGTTCAGGTCCCAAATGAGGTGAAGAGAGTGTACGTTCAAGTGGAGAGGTGCTGTAGGGATTCTGGTGCAGGGTATCAAAGCCCAAGCAAGGTAAGGAGGCATCTAGATAGATGCACAGTAAAGCAGACAAAGCAGTGACAATGGCAGTTTGGATAAATACTTGAATATGTAACCAGAATGAAGAAGGTATCAAGTAACTATACTGAGGATAATAGGAACCAATTTTCTCACTGTCAAAGAAGAGAGAAACTAGAATAAACCCTGTGGTGTTGGATTTAAATTGCAGACATTAGAGTTACCGTATGGGTTAAAATATACAGAGATAGAGATATATAGAAATATACACAAATATATTTATAGCTAGATATATAAAATCTATAAGTGTAGATGTAATACTCTCTAGTTCTGTCTATTGAGAGAGCAATACCCCCCCAAAAAAGAAGCATACCTACTTTCCATATCTTAGCTTCTAAAAGCCATTCTATAAAATAAGAAACCATGGATCCTTGGAAAAATAGTTGGTCTTAGGATGGGGACAGGCAAATATAAGATGACTCTGAAATACCATTTTCATGCTAGAAAGTAAGGAAGTAGTCAAAGAATGATGAGGATAAGTCAAAAGGATACAGAACCTATGAAGAGGCTCCTACTAAACAAATCTGGGATAATTTGAGCATCAATAAAAATAATAATTATAAATTATAAGCCATTGAATGAAATAGTATTTCATAAACCCACACTGTTATAAAAAATGGATATATTGAAATTTTGATGAAGACCAGAATTTTATATAGCCTCAAAGTAATTCTTCACAAAAGACCTAATAATTACAAAGAACAAATGAGTATATTTACAGCGGAAAAGCTTTTCATATCCCACCTCAATCTAGTAATCAAATGAACACCACATATAATGGGACAAATAAAAAAATGTGTCCCACATGATGGGATGATATAATATAGCATTATTTCTATGATATTCTTGCCAAAGACACATATTCTGAATCTCTTTCATGAGGATACATCAAAAATCCAAATTGTGACATATTCTACAATACAAACAACCTATAATCCTCAAAATTAACCAGATCATAAAAATTAAGGAAATTCTGAGAAAGTGTTCCACATCTGAAGACACTAAATATCAGGAGAACTAAACACAATAAGGGTTTTTGTTTTTTGATAAAAAACTTTATTGGGACAACAGGTAAAACTTGAACAGGAGATTTGATTGCAGTAATAAATAAATGGCATTTTCCCAATTTTGAGGCATTTTGGTTACATAGAAAAGAATCTACTGAAAAACATGAATATCTTAAAGCTCCAGCATTGTCCAGGTCCGGAAAGCAGGAAATCAGAGACAGGCAACAGAAACAAAATGCATATAGTGATTAAACATTTGTATTTAAAGTGTTAAGCTTAAATAACTAAATACAGATATTAAAATTCTTTACAATAAATAAAAGAAAACATCTATTGAGCACTTTTTGTCAAGACACTATAGTATATTTATTACACATTCTCTTAATTTAAAAAATAAAACAGCTAAGAAAGAATTATATTCTTCTTTATTTCCAACATAAAAAAAAACTATCTTAATCATAGGAAACAAACTGAGGGGGGGGTGGAGGGATGGGGTAACTGGGTGATGGACATTAAGGAGGGCATGTGATGTAATGAGCACTGGGTATTATATAAGACTGATGAATCACAGACCTGTACCTCTGAAACCAATAATACATTATATGTTAATTAATTGAATTTAAATTTAAAAAAATGTTTAAAAAAAAAGAACAATTATTTGCCTAAGATTACATCATGTATACATGTTTTAAGGCCAGGCCAGTAGAGTACAGTAAATGTTTAACAACTGGCTTCCTAGAAGGAGGAAAATCCCTGCTTTGTAGTATTTCTGTGCTATAAATACTCCCACCAAGGCTGATTTCAAGCTACCATCAAACATGGTCTCTGAGCACAGTGTTAGGAAGAGACACCCACAGGCTCTTCTTGCAAGCCAAGGCAAGCCAGCTTTCAGGACAGCACAGGTTAAGGCAATGATTTGAAAACAGACAACTGAAGTCTAGAGCCTACTATGTCATAATGCCTGTATTTAAATCTTCATATAAAGGGTGTGGGTGCCTAGGAGTATGCATACCTGTCTGCACATAAGGGTCAGCAGAGGTCTGTATGA
This sequence comes from Zalophus californianus, assembly GCF_009762305.2. Taxonomy (NCBI): domain Eukaryota; kingdom Metazoa; phylum Chordata; class Mammalia; order Carnivora; family Otariidae; genus Zalophus; species Zalophus californianus. The sequence continues at coordinate 47,167,250 of NC_045607.1, forward strand.
ATGAATGACATACCCCCTGCCCCGATAAAGAAATGACAGAAAACCTTCAGATAGATAGATAGATAGATAGATAGATAGATAGATAGATAGATAGATGATAGATGGATAGATAAATAGAGTCTTCCTATAAAGAAAAAAAATCATTTTAATATAAAGCAGGTATATATTTTCTAAAAAAGGATTAAGGACACATTCCCATGACAACACATTTTGTCCAAATAGGATCCAAATAGACCAGAATATTTGGCTAGAATTTCACCAATTATTAGTGAAAAGGAATAAAGAGAATAATACAGATAAATAGATGTAGGTAGATAAAAATAAAATCAATGCATTGGGTGTTATATGCTATACATTATGGATTATATTAAATTACATGTTGCATGTACAATATATAATAGACACATGAAGTTGTTGACATATCTCCATCCAACCTATTACGGTCATTTTAGGTGTCAACTTGGCTATGACAATTCTGGATGTTTCTGTGAGGGTGTTTTAAATGGATGAGAATTACATTTAAATAGGTGGACCCAAAGTTGGGTATTATTCACTCTGGGAAGCTCTCTCTAATGAAGCTTTCCCTTCAGAGTCAACGAATAACTGTAACTCAACTACTCTGACTTTCATGATTTTTATTTTTTTGGCAACCATTTAGTTCTCAATGATATATTTCATTCATATCTATTATATGTTGTCATCAAACGAGCTTCCAGATCAGAAAAATCAATTAATTTGTATTTACTGTTTTGTTCTCCTTTTTCAGAATTACAGTACTTCAAGGGTTAGAGGAAATAGCACATTCATCTCTGGGCCCCTTCCTACAATTGATTGTTGTTTACCTGTTGATGACCTGTTTCTTCTGTTTCAGGTCAACAACTGTGGTTCTCCTCTGCTTTTTGCTCTTTCTACTACCCCCCAAACATGGTAATTATGGGCTGCCCCTTAATTGTGACATCTAGAGTAAATTATGATACAATTCAGTCACTGGATGAGGATATTGAGTCTCAGGAAATACAAGAAATCTACCTGAAGACAGGCCCAATGACAGATGATAGAGCTGGGTTTACAATTCTTAGTTCAGAGTCGAGTTGTGATATTGGCAAATTTTTACAACTTATTTTTTTCCCTTGGAAAAACAACTATCTTTAGCAATCTTCCATCATATTTTATATTAATATGGCAAACAATCTTAAAATTACTGATCATTTTCAGTAAGTGTCTTTTTGTTCTCAGTGCTATTAATAATAGGCTTGTGCTGTTATAAACAGAACTAATTAAGAAAATAGCCCTGATTCTATCTTTGTGCATCTTACTTTATAGAGTGTATCACATAATTATAGATACAAATAGAATGGATGAAGAAAAACCCTTTGGGATAAATGAAGGAAGAAAATATTGTTCTAGATATGAACAAAATTGTCAAAATGTAGATGTGTTCTTACTTTCATTTCTAGTACATTCTTTATATCTTATGACCCTAAGGAGGAAGGGCACAGGGAATAGAAACTTAAATACACACACACACACACACACACACACACACAATCTCAAGAGAGACAAATAATAGAATGAAAACTCAAGGAAGAAAGAGATGGAGTCCCTGTCAAATTCTTCTCTGGAGTGACAACTCTCACACACAATGGTAATGAGTTGAAATGGTTCCTGCTGCTGTTCCTCTTGCCCTACTTTACTAATTAAATTTCACAACATCAACACTATCAAGTAATATAATTTCCATGCTGCATGTTTTTATGTATAAATTCATTCAATCCCTATAGCAATGAGTGAAGTATTATTTTCCCTAACTTATAGAATAGACAATACAAATCAGGGAGGTTAGGGGTGCCTGGGTGGCTCAGTCAGTTAAGCATCTGACTCTTGATTTCAGCTCATGTCATGATTTCAGGGTTGTGAGATTTGAGCCCCCCATAGGACTCCTCACTGGGCATGGAGCCTGCTCAAGATCTCCTTCTCCCTCTGCCCCTCCCCCACCTCTCTCTCCCTCTCTAAAAAAATAAATAAATAAATAAATAAATATATATATATATATATATAGAGAGAGAGAGAGAGAGAGAGAGAGAGAGCAGGGAGGTTAAATAACTTTTTTAAGGTTTTAAGTGAGAAAGTGAAAGAATAAGATAAGAACTTGAACCTGGGATCTTATGAAATTAAACCAGTATCTGTACCATGGATTCTTCTCTGCTTCGGAGTCCTGTAAACCAATTAATATTTGGGAAGGTGGAGAAAGCATTTACGGTTATATAAGAGTTTATACCACTCTCAACCATCCACCCTCGAGGCAATGTCTTAGTCAAAGGAACACATTTTAGAAAAAAATTTTTTTAAAAATTCCAAACAATTTAAAATCTTTACCTCCATTTTACTAGCATAATGAAGGGACTTGAAGGCCATAGCAGTGCTTCTTTGAAATTTCTCTTTTGCCTCTGATGAGTTTTTATATATATATATATATTACTGCGGCTCCTATGCATCAAAACTTCCAATGTCTCTGCAAAACTTAGCCCCAGGCCTAAGCCACACACCATTCTTTCTTCTTTGTCTTTCCTTCTTGTCCTGAATTTCCAAGCTCCAAGGATCTTTGCATAAATTATCTTATTTAGTCCTAATAAAAATATGGCAAGATAAATATAGTCTCAGAGACACTGATTTGGCCAAGTCCTCACATCTAGAAAATGGCTAAGCAGATATATCTAATTTCAAAACCATATCCTTTCCATTGTACCACACTAGCCGTTGTACATATCAAGAAATCCTAGAAGCTACTATAGAAAATCTGAATTTTTGATTTTTAGATGTTTTCCCTTTTGCACAGTTCATCTCATATGTGTATGGGATAATGTCTTTTAATCTAAACTGAAGGAAAAACTATAAATTAAAATAATCAAAAGATGCTAGTTGGTATCGTGAACATCACTGGAGTTCACACTGATGCTTTGTATGAACTGAGCTTGATAGCATCCATAGAACAGACCAAAACTTCTACATTCTGCATGTAAGAGTGACTATGGGATTTCTGAGGCTTAATGTTAAGGCCCCTAATTAGATAGCATGCTGAGGCTCCTTCAGCATCTTGCTTCTGTACAAATGGCTAAAAACTAGCATTACAAAAAAAAAAGGAGTAGCATTTATTTTTTCCACCATTTCTTAACCTTTAGAAACCCTTTCTGACTTATTTTCTAGAGGAGTCTTTTGCTATAAAGGCAATTATTTCCCAATTTAGATATTTGGTGACTGAACCCCAGTTGTGCTTGTCATCATGGCTGTCTTGGGTCTAAGTTAAACATAATGGTTTAGGGATTTCAATGATTCTAGGAGCTTTATAAAGATTGTACGTAATGGAGCCCAAGTGGTGCTGCATTATTGGCAATCATCCTGGAACTAATAACAGCAGTTATTCGGCCCATGATCTCCCTGGAATTAACAGCCAAACTCTTTTTTCTCAATTTGCAGGACATTGTCATTACCATTAAAAGGCAGTGAAGATGATAATGTGCCTCCCGAACCCAGACGGTGGGCAGCAAAGGGTTCTAAGTGAGAATGCTGACACAGCAGCCCTGACTCAGCCTACAGACATGGATGTTCTTCCTCTTCGGCTGCAGTTGGGAGAAAATTTTAAAGTGACAGAAAGTGGGCACTCAAGACAAATGTGTCTGTTCGTTGGTTTGTTTGTTTCCTTGGGAGGACTCCCTTCCTAGTGGCACTGCAGAAAGTCAGTCCTTTCTCACTCAGATGACAGGATTTCCTGTGGGCCTCCTTATTCTAAGATTTATAACAATACCCAAGGATTTCGGAACAAAGGGATGCCATTACAGCACACAAAGAGAGTAGGAGAAAAACTGTAAGAACTACCCTAAGGTAAGGTGAGACCACAGATGTGTCAGGTGCAGAGTAGAGAAAGTAACAGAGAAATGTAATTCAAATCAATAAATATTTGTTGAGCCCCTCCTGTGCTGCAGGCATCATGCTATGTACTGGTGACAACATAGAGAACTACACAGCCTTCATGATTCCTTCCCTCTTGGAGCTTACACTTACCCGAGAAGATAAACACATATGATAAATATTTTCTAAATTAAATAAAAAGTACAGGGTGCCATAGGAACATACAGCAAGGAATTCTGAGTAGAAGTACATAAAACACTACCATGGTAATATGATGGTTACCATTTACTTACCTCTTGATTTATGTTATGTTAAGTGTTATACAAAAGATTTTATTTGAATCTATATGACAACTTGATTGGGTGAGTAGTAACATCTCCTATTTATAGGGATGTGAACTGTAATGTGGGTAAATTACCCAAGAACAGCTAGCAAATATCAAAACCAGGAGTTGAATTTATATCAGACTAAGTATATAGTTCATTCTGTTGACCAGCATACTATATTTCAATCCCTAGAACTAAGTGGAGAATAACATTTAAGATTCAATAGCCAGCTCCATCAGCAGAACCAAAAAATATATAAGGGACTGGAGGGAAGACTAAAGAACAGAGGAAATACAGTGATATTTGGGCCTCTAAGTACATGAGCTCTCTATTACTAATTTGCCACTCAGGTAGGGTTGGTGTTCAAATTTAGTTGACTTTATATAGGTTACAAAGAGATCAAGTTAAATAAATATAACTGATTAATTTAGCATTCCCATAGATTTGCAGTGTATTAATTTCTCAAAACTTTTTGAATGATTTCTACTTGTTTAAATGACATCTGCTCCAAAACACATTTGAAACACTTTAAATAAGGATGATAATAACAGCAAAATCATTTAGCACCAGAAAAACAAAACAAGCATCGGAAAACAATAACGGTAGGGAATCATTGAAAATTCTGATTCAGGAGAGCTACAAAAAAGGAGAGAATAAGATTTCTTTCTGAGCTTTGTAGAAACAAAGGCAAAGAAAGATACAAGATATGATACATAGCTCTCACTGTCTACCAGAAAAGCAATGCATTTAATGAGAAGAAATATGGGGTTTTTTTTTTTCAATCTAAGCATTAAGAGGAATTTGCCACTGGCATCTTCATACAAGACAAATTGAGCCACATAAAGAAAGCACTAATAATTTCCTCCACAACGATCTTATCAGGTTATTTTCACATCATCTCTGTCTTTTTAAAAATGTATAGGAAATGACTTTTGAGTGTGTCTGCTTAACATATAAAGCACAGGGTCAAGCTGCTAGTGACTACATTTTTACTGAGCTGTGCCAGATACATGACATTCAAGCTATGACAAAGGGGGATGTGCACTGGTGGGCTGACTTGGGGGAGAGAGTAGGTACATGGTGGCAGAGTTAGAATCAATATTCACCTATCCCTTCTGCTATTGTTCACAGGCCTCCTCCCTTCCTGAGGTCTGGTTCTCTAACTTTTCCTTGAATTTCTTGAGATGTTCCAGGAACCTTCCAAAAAATTCCACTTTTGTAAAGTTAGCTTGTGTTGGTTTCTTTAATTTGTAACCCAAGTCCTTAATTAGTACAATTCCAGATTTAAGAATCATAGGTCTACTTAGAGGATACCTGTATCAGTATTGCTCCTGTTCACCAGCTAGTTTTTGCTTACCAGTTACCTTACACTAACTCCAGGTCAGTCGTGACCAGCCCTACTTACCTGACAGAAGAAAAAGCAAATGTTTCTGAGATAATATCTAAATCAGAATTGGCATAGCAGGCGGTATTTAATCAAGGTTTTAATGCACTCTTTCTGCTTTCTCTTTGCAATTTCTAACCAACGTCAAAACGCACTAACATTAATGAGGAAGTTATAGGCAAACAATGATGGGGAAAGCACATATTCCATAATTTAGGTACTTTGCATAAACTTTGTCTTTAAGAGCCAATCCTTGGGTTGGTGTGTGTTGTTGGGGTTCAACAGCCCTTTGTCCTTGACATTCTGCAACTTTGAGACACAAGAGTCAAATAGACATTCAAATATAAGATTACTGTGGGGGGAGGGGGCTCATATATCCAGCTCAGGCCCAAGGACAAGATAGTCTTTCTACTCCTTCCCCCTGGATCCATGTTCCTCACCAGGTCACGGTAACTGCCATTTCCTCCTTGACACCCCTGCCCCCATTTCTTCACTGCAGAGAACAAACTGTGGAGTTTATTTTGACCCGGTAAACAGATGAAAATCTGCATGCTAAGAACAGGCCAAATCAAACCTAGGAAAAGGCAGGAGATGATTTTGTAGATTAAGTTTCCTTTTTCCACTCAAAAATGAGAAAATGCACCCACACCTTCCTCTTTGTGAATAAAGTTAAGATGTGGAAAAAGAAAACTGAACCGTTGCCCGGGTGCCCCTGCCCCCTAAACATGAGACCCCCCTCCTCTCTGCAGTACTCCTCAGTACCTCACAGTATTATTATTTCTGTTTGAGAAAAACAGATCCAAAATCCCAAATACTTTTCTCAAGTGGGTTTGAAATCAAACCTATGGATTTGAGTCCAAAGCCCATAATGGAGTGTTCTAAAGCTATCCCATTCTAAGGACATTTCGGAATAATAAATAGGGCCCAAACGGGAATGATGAGTTCAGACAGAAAAAGGACAAAAACAAAACAAGAACATATGTACATTTAATTAAAGTTGGGAGAGGCAGCACAGTAGGTGGATGTGCTGTCTTGGCAGGCTAGAGAGTCAGGCTCCGGCCGTGCCTCAGCAAATCAGCATCTGCGTGACATGACCTGCCTAGAGCAAAACACTGAAACCCATGGGGACTCCATTCCCTCCTATTTAGGATATTTGAAAATGTCATGAAAGAGTTAAGCAAATTAATCATTCCTAGTTTGCCTTCTCCTCTGCTTTGGCCGTCTCTCTCTTTTAAATGTCTTTTAAAAGGATCCTGTAATAGAAAATGCCAAGATGAAGTATAGCCAGACAATCAAGCTCTGATCCCACCATCTCTTCATCTAATCTGGGACAAATCACTGAGTCAGTCACTGCCTTTCCAAACGTCAATTCCTTGCTTCAACTTCCAGACTTGGCCCAATTATGACCCAGGCAGGTTACTTAAGGATTAGCAGAAACAGACAGGACTTGAGGCTTTCCCATCCTAAGCTTGGTTTCCAGTGTGACCGAGAGTACTAGGCTCAAAGGCCTTGATAACTGTGGAATCTTACTGAGCTTAGCTCAAGCTTTAAATCCCTGCCTTGCTCCTACCCTGCCCTGTCTTTATAGACATGCCTATATCCCTAGTTCTCTAAGTTGGTGCTCCTATGGACTGACCAACTATGACATAATAATAGCACCAGCTGCCTGTAAGGATTCATAGATAACTGCATCTCCTGATGGCATGAACATTTGACTTCCTTGTATATTGTCTCTAGCCTGAAGCAAGCCTATCCCAGTATCTCCCTGCTGGTATTTCCCACACCAAAACTAGGAGTTGTGTCATTTTCTTCCCATCTGGGTCACTCCTTGGCCTTACTTTTCTCCCTCCCCCACTGACCGATTTCCATCATCCCAGCCTACCTCGTAGCAGAACCCATCTACTTTATGACAACTTTATGCTTTGAACCTTGAGTTCTTCACCTATTTAATAAGAAAGGTGGGCAAAATAATGAAAAATATCTCTTTAAACTTTGAAATTCATTCACAACATTGCATTACATACCTAATAAGTAACTCCCAAGTGTTCCTTTAGATTTTATGTTCTTTTCTTCTAAGCCATATACTTTCCATTTATTATTATGAAATCTTGGAGGTTAGGGACTTTTTTCTTCATCTTTTATACCTTGCCTTCTTCTCTCCTTTATCTAACAATACTCTTCCTGCCAGTAGCTAAAGTAATGCCTTGCATCTAAGAAACACTCAAAGTTTATCCAATTAAATTGAAGCCATTTTCATTAGCCAGGGAAATTATATAACAATGCTTCAAAGAGAAGGTCAGGAAGCTATTGAAATAATATAGGTCCAAGATGGTAGTGACAGAAGAGATGAGAAACAGTCAAATTCTGGAAATTTTTTTTTAAAGATTTTACTTATTTATTTGGCAGAGAGAGACACAGCGAGAGAGGGAACACAAGCAGGGGGAGTGGGAGAGGGAGAAGCAGGCCTCCCGCAGAGCAGGGAGCCCGATGCAGGGCTCGATCCCAGGACTGAAGATCATGACCTGAGCGGAAGGCAGATGCCCAATGATGGAGCCACTCAGGTGCCCCTCAAATTCTGGAAATTTTTAAAATTAAAATCCAACAGTATTTGCTGAGGGACTGGATATAAGATATGAGAGAAGAGAGTGTGAATGCTATTAGAATGTCTACAAAGACTTCTTTTCTCCATTCTTCGAGCATGTGGTACAATTTTCTCTGTGATCAGATGCTTTTTTATTCTGATCAGTGAGTGGAAGCCTTTCCTGGGCTCAGCAAATAACTGTTGGTGGTCCTCAAGAGCAGTTTGGTTTTTGGGTTTTTGGGTTTTTTTTTTTTTGGTTGTTCCTTCAGTTTGCACAGAGATCAGCAGTGTTTGAGATGGTGACCCTCTTCACTAAATGAGAAAAGTCCCCCAGTTGACTTACGATGAACATGTAGTATGAGAGAGAGAACTCTTTGCTGTTTAAAGCACTAAGATTTGGAGGTTGATTCTTCGAGCACAATACCGTAGTTTTCCGTACTGACAAAAAAAAAAAATTCCTCTAGAAGTACACGACTAGGTGGTGTGGAAAGAGGAAAGAGTGATATCAAAAGGTAGAAAGATGGTAGTTCATGTTATCCAAAATTATAGCATTTAGTAAAAACATCACTTATGGTGACTTGAAATGCATATAGTGTACCCAATGAACTTGTAGCTTTATAGGAAAAACTGAACATTAATAGGATGTGGTAGCTACTATTGGCAGCATTTGAAGAGTGTTACAAAAATAAAAAGAAAAAAAATGGCCGGTTTGCAAGCAGGAATGAAAAAGATTGGGACAGGACCAAAATCAGAGATTTGTAACACTGGAAAAAGCAACTGTAAAAGTTGCTGTAAAAGTAAATGAAAATTTATAAAACATGTTGGATGACAAGACCAATCAAATCTCAGCCTGTGGCAAGGATCAAACCAAGAGCCTGGTCATTGCAGACATTTTTTAAAGGTCTGAATGAATTAACAGGTTGAATGAATTAAGGTTGTATTTTAAAATCCTAGCAGTTCTACAAAATGCCCTCTGGAAAAGATGATAAAAATGTGCTTCTCCGCCAAAATCTCATAGGCTCAAGATTCCTACAATTTAGTTGAGAAAGAAAAGTAAACAGGTATTACAAAGAGAACCACGGGTTGGTTATTGGCCACATGTTTCTTACTGGAATCAAACAGAGAAAAGCTAAACACATTTCTGAGTGGGATAGTTTGGAAAGAGAGAGAGGGAGGGAGGGAGGGAGGGAGGGAGGGAGGAAGGAAGGAAGGAAGGAAGGAAGGAAGGAAGGAAGGAAGGAAGGAAGGAAGGAAGGAAGGAAGGAAGGAAGGAAGGAAGGGAAAAAAAAAAAGACTGTCAGTTTGGACATAAAAGAGACTAAAATTGGGTGCCTGGGCGGCTCAGTCAGTTAAGCATCTGCCTTTGGCTCAGGTCACGATCCCAAGATCCTGGGATGGAGCCCTGCATCTGGCTCACTGCTCAGAGGGGAGTCTGCTTCTCCCTCTACCCTTCCTCCCTGCTCATGATCTCTCTTTCTCTCACTCACTCTCTCAAATAAATAAAGAAAACCTTAAAAAAAGACAGAGAGAGAGAGACGAGAATCCTTAAAATCTACTCTAGAACTTACTCTTACCTTCTAGAGCTCTCTTTTTTCATTCTGGCATGGGGATCAGCAATTTTAAGTAGGTAACTACTCCATCTGTCTGGGTCCCTGAATGATGACAATGACAGAATATCCCACTTACCCATAATGGAAAAGTAATGTGAGAACTTTGTTATTTTGTTATTTAACTACTAAGATTCTGATTGATAAAGAAAGGAACATTTCCATATAGCAAATAATTTGTTTTGTTGTATTTATGGTAAAATGATACATGTTTTTTATTACTGCTGGTGGATAGTATGATTTGTTAAGTCAAGATTAATGGAAGGTCTTAATTTCTGAAGAGATTCCACTTTTTTAGTTTTTACTGAAATATGTAAAGTTTCATTTGAAATTTTGATCACTCCTCTCTTAAAAAAACAAAATAAAATGATTAAGTGAGTGATAGAATGACTCCACACCACTGATGCATGTTAACCAGGCAGGTATCTGTTTGCTTTATTATTAAAGAAACTTTCCTTTGAGTAACTCAACAATGTTAGGGTTAATTCCTTTTGGAATAGGCACAGGCTAAGACTGACATGTAATCTGTTTTTCTTCTACAATAGTATGCACCAAAGTTTAAAACATAATGGGAAACTCCAGTAAAATCAAAGAAAGATCCACATAACTGCAGACTACAGATATTCCTTGGACATAGGATGATGCATTTATTTCAATAAATATCATTACTAGGAAGGGAAATGGATGAAACTACAAAGACTAAAACCCTTTGGGGCAGCCAAAATTATTTGAGTCTCTTAAAGAACAATGTCGCCCAACACTATTTCTTTCATCTTAGTGGAAAGTGACAGCTTCTTCTCATTCCCTAAGGCCTATTTCAAATTCTGTGTTTGGAGATCTAACTTCTAAAGCCTAAATCATCCTTGATCCAAAATCCAACAATGTGGGTGAAAACAAGCAGCTTCTCTGCCCAATCCTGTTTCTGGCAAAAGGTAGATAATGAATTTAACAGAATTGAGTTTTATTTTTCCAGATTATAATGTTCACTCTTCAGTAAGCCAATGCGGTGGTTTACCTATATGAGAGCTTAGATAAAAGCAAAGCTATTTTAATTATTTGGATTTCTTAACTGGCCATTATCAAGTGGTCAGAATTAAAGAAAAAAAATTAACTCAATCAGCTAAAACCTCTTTGGATGTAGTATGAAATCATCCAGTGGCATCAGACTAGATATTTTTATTAAGATATTGCAAAAAAAAAAAAAAACAGTTAAAGTTTATCCTTTTCTCTAAATACTTGGTTTCATGAACCCACTGTTTCTATTCTATTAACTAATGAATCATTTTCTGTATAATTTACTGGGGCTACCCATTCTGGGGTTTTTTTTAAATAAAAAATTTAAATTTTTTTAATATGAACAAAACCACTATTTTCTAGATAAGATATGAAAAATTGTCCTCTACAATCCTCTATCACCTAGACCTCACTCCTAAGGATATATTAATTTATTCAACTACTTGATAATAGTTATGGCTTCAATTCAGACAGGCCTTGAAAAGGTAATCAAGTTCTCAAAATCTCTTTCTTCTGTTAAATGAATATAATAACATCTACCGTAAATGGTGGCCATATGATTTTGGTGCACATAAACACAGCCTAAGGCTAAGTAAGGGTTCAATAAATGACAACTGCTATTAGAACATGATAGGATAAAAAAAAACACAGGAAGGTTTAAGAATGATAGATTTGTATCAGAGTCATAATAACTAACTCTTTAAAGTTTTAGTTGATAGTTTTCTGAGAGTAAGGATCATGTTTCATACAAATTTGGGGTGTTTTAGACCAAATACCATGACTTGTACATAGTAGGTATTTAACAAATGTTTGACAAGTGACTATATTTTCACAATCATGAAACTTAAATTTATGTTCATCTTGCATTTTTCTTGCAAGTTTTTGTGTTGTGGTGGCACATTTATCTGGAGTCTACCAACTTCATTAAGGTGTGGTGGGGGTACATACAGAAAAAAGAGAAGAGATTAACTGCTCAATTTGGTGCTCTGTTTTTATTTGTTGGCTATGTACTGGTGGACAGCAGAAAATATTTTCCCATATTTAGAAGCTAGTCAAACTATAACCCAAACTTTGGGGTTTCTAAATTTATTCTTATTTGGCAAAAAGAATGTTTTCATTTTCCAAAAGGACTTAAAATGCTCAAACAGTTGCAAACAACTCTTAGAAAGAACATTTTAATGAGCCAAATGTAAATATATGTAAATAAATTAAACCCACACAAATTAACTTTCCATACAAGTACTTATAATTAAGAGAAAAAGTGTCTGACAGTAGAAATTTGGGTTTTGCTTAGCTTTAGTTAGCCAAGAGAAACAAATTATGTCCAAGATTATACTGAATCTATTATGTGGAAATGTAGAAATATCACTGATTTCCTTGGGCTTACACTGACAATGTAGCTCCCAGAACTCAGGACAAATCCAACCTGCAGGGAGAACACATTAGCATCCAATCCATGTTTTATATTTTCTTCCTCCCCTCCCCCACCCAGTTCAGAGCAGCAACTAATGAGAGAATAGCCTAATTCAAGAATGGTAAATTTAAGGCAAACCCAGTAAGTTCATGTATAATCTTAACCCTCTGTCCTCCAAGTCACTACTATATACTCCTAACATTGGCAGGTACCTCAGTCCTAGTCAAAGCCATCAGTCTGTTCTTTCTTTCTATCTTAACATAGACATCATTTTTCAAAATATGGATCACCAACATTAGCATCCTTCCTGAAGATGTCTTCTCAACAGCCATGTGGCTCTGTCCACCCTTACTTTGTGACTTCCTAAGAACTCCTTCCTAAACTGAATTTAAACTCAGATTACATTAAGAAATTCCCCATAAACAGCAGTTCTTTACAGTAATTAACGCTTTTCATACAATTATGAACAAAACAACTAAGAAAAACCAAACCTAAGGCTTCTTCTGAAGCCAAGAATCCTGGGTCCAGCAGCAACAAGGACACTGTAATAGTTTCAAAACACAAATGATCACATCGAAGAGAGGCAATTCTTTATTCACTGGACAATCCCTGTGACTTCCTCTCTCCCTTAGGTGCCTAGAAGCATTCTATTTCTGTGGGGTCTCTCATCAATACTGGTGATAGTATGCACACTAACCTAGACAATTGTTGTATGAGTTCCCAAAGCTCAAACCTCAACTTTTCCTGACTAGAAACCTCCCTTTATTACAGAGTGGATCAGGTGCTCTCTGCCCCCTCCCTGGGCTTCCCTATAGAAGTGTAAATCAGGATGGGAATAGGGGTCCTCTCCTGCAGCAGGATCCACTGGGTATCTAGCTATACTCCAGCCAAGCACTCCTCTCTATGGGATGAGAGCTTGGGAGTCCTGCTTACTCTTGGCTTATGTCTTCTTCCCCAATAAACCATACTTTACACTCAAGGGGTATCTGTTCCTATTCTCTGGCTGCAAATATTTTTTTCCCATAAAGATGACCTAGATCAACATCCTATCTGATGCAAAATCTCTGTCTAAAGCATCCTCAACAGATTTCTTTTATCTTCAATAACTTTAACTTCCTTATTGCCTATTTATTGTCATTCATTACAAAGAAATTATTAACTACCCACAAGTGCTTAGTTAGGCCCTGTACTAGTATACAGCAATTAGTAATATAGCAGTTCCACAGCATTCAAGATCTTCTATGGTCTGAGAATAATCCACATTTTTCAACTTTATCTCTCACTAGTGAAAAGTGACTAACACATCAAGCACCTATAATAATCCAGGTACCATATGTTTAATTGTCATAGCTCTTAAAAATTGTCCCAATAATACCATGAAGGAGGCATACATTAAGTACCAACTTCTTACCCTACTATTGTTACCCTTCCTATGGACTGATTCTCACTATCTGCTTTGTTTTCTCCAACCCCTACTGAGAGAAAAACAAAAAACAAAACAAAACCCAACCCAAACAAACAAAAACTCTAAAGTTTTAAGGGTTATTTTCTTTATGTGTTATCACTTACCTAATAAATGGCAAACAGAATTCATATATGGGTTTGCTGGCTTCAGTGCCTATAAGTTTCCTAGTATACCCTGTAGTTCCTATGCCTGGCACAGAGTAGGCGTTTGATAAATATTTTCAAATATGTGGATGAATAAATAAATAAAATTTAAAAGACAACATCATTTTGCCATTTTAAAACTGCTTTTGACCTGAGGCTTTTAGAAAATTTGACATTATTTTCTATACAAAAGAAATTATAGTAAACATATGTTCCCCAACAATTTCTAAGATATACATTTAAAGATTATTTTTCCCTAGTTCTTCAGTGATCTCAGAAATTGTTCTCAAATTACTCTGTGTTCCCGTCTTCTGCCTTTAATAAACGGATTGCCAAGTACCACAAAACATTTGCTTTAAAGTGGATAAAAATGCTGCTTGACTCATAGGTTGGCTGAGCTGCAGAAGTGTGAAGGCAATGTGAGGCTACTGATGAATTTTATTTACTGACTACGGAAAAAAATCATCACTTAATTTATAAGGCCTGACCTAGATGAAACCCCCAAGAGCCAGGCTCTTACTTGAGAATGCACATCAGTGTCTTCAAATTCGATTAGCGTGATTTTCCAAGACATAACCACGGCTCCCAGCAAAGTGTCCAACCACTGGAAACACAATCAATCATGCCAGGCATCATAAGCTTAATGCAAGCCCCCTGAGTGCATCATAGAGAGACATGCGGAAAACAACCAGGGGGGGAAAAAAAAGGCAAAGCCTTGCTAAGTAAACATAATTCACACACAGAATTTAAAATTGCCCTTCTCCCACTCAGTGAAAGATTTCACGCTGGTGATAAATAGTGGAGATTTGATACCTGAGCAAATCTCCTCTGGAGATATCCTTTGACAAGGTAAGAAGCTAAACAGAAACAAACAAAAAAATTCAAGAGATATCTTCTCACACTGTCATATAAATAGTATAGCCAATAGCTTAACCATTTTCCCCTCACAGTTGTAAAGCACCTTCAAGAGCATTCTCTTACACGTAAAACAATTAGGTGAATAATTTGTCTAGTTACAGAACTCATTGGGAACAGGGCTGGAACTCAAATTGAAGTCTCCGGACTCAGCGTTCAGAACTTTGATCACTCTATCATGCAAGGTCCTGAGATACACAAAACACTGTGCTAGCGAGGGATGAGGAGAGTGAGAAAAATAGTATTATATTTCTGCTGTCAATGAGCTTATACCTAAAATGATGCTCTCTTGGATCTGGAAGGGCACTTAGAGATAATCTACCCCAGGCCTTTGATTTTTTTGCAGATAAAGAAACTAAGGTCACATAAATAAAAAGATTTATTTAAGGTTCAAAGTAAGCCACAAAATCTGGTCTAAAATTCAACTGTTCTAACCCTTCACCCTTTTTTCCCCCCACTTCACCATGGTAAGTCATGTACATGGGCTAGTGTAGGGTAGTCCTTGCTCGAGGCAGAACTGAGCTGTGACTATATCTGCGGGGTGATGTTAAGTAGTACTGCTCTACCCACACACACTTTGTTTTCCAGGAAGGCCGAAGAGTCTCCTGTATGAATGAAGCAGTCACATCCACGGCTGGACTCTGATAGCACAGTAAAGTCTGACACAAAGGATGTATATCCAAAGAAAGCAAATTGCCAGAGGATACTAAAAAATGTCTCCTCCTTCCAACCCCAAATAAATGTCCTATGTGAAGATGGTATCAGCACGATGAGCCAAAGTGAGCAACAGGGATTAATGGTTGAAGAAAAAGTAGTTCAGGAGTGAGGAGTGGCTCAGACTCACTTTATAGAAGGTGTGTCTTGCCCCTGGGATGCCCCAAAGTATTTGGAAGTACATGGAGCTTTGGAAATGGGCACTGAACTATTATTACACAAACAGGGGCTAATAAGATTCAAGTGATATTGTTAATGTGATCTTGATGGTACCCACAAGCTAGTAATTTGTGAGTAACTGCAGTTAAGTTTTAAAAAAATCTAAAATAAGACGAGGACCTATTTAATAAAGAGTAGGCATCAGCTTCAGAGACTTGGTACCACAGAATTATAGACAGTGGTTTCACTGTGACCTGATTAGGGATGGCTACGATTAACAGAAAGACCAGTTTATAGAATAAATGGTGAACTTGAAGAACAAGGCTGAATAATGGAACTCCATACACTTCAACATTTCTTTGGGATTCTTGGTTATATCAGTGAATTCTGACTTTTAACCCGGACTGGAAAAACATTCTAAATCTTCCAATCTTCTAAAATCATTCTAAATCTTCTAAGATTCCACTACATCTGGCAATTGCATGAGATATATGAATTAAATACCACTTGGTGAGTTATTTGTTTCTAATCTGTCTCTAAAACAAGATTTCTAAGTTTGGAGATAACTCTCTACACAGTAGTAAGAAAAAAAGTTATTACTGGAGAAAATACCAGAGGTAAACTAACCCCTTTGTTTTTCATCTGGACTGGGTACCAGAATTACACATGAAACTCTAGAAATATCTACATGCCACTACCTCCATGGTCTCTGATTGGTAAAAGCTCCATTAATGACTTTGATGTGCATCACTGATTGAGAACCTTTATTGAATCTGTTTTCCTCCCAACATACCAGCCACAGCAAATGGGTAATCAGACATAGCTTGAAATACCTTAAATTTATGTCAATTCCATTTTTGCACAGCTCTAATTACTTGAGGATTCATCCACGTGCCAATTAACGTTCTATTTCCCTGAATTTTCTAGCTACTTATCCTGGTTTAAGAGCAACACAGGGGCACCTTGGTAGCTCAGTCGTTAAGCAGCTGCCTCCGGCTCAGGTCGTGATCCCAGGGTCCTGGGATTGAGCACCCTGTTGGACTGACTCCTTCTCCCTCTCTGCCTGCCCCTCCCCGCCCCCGCTCGTGGATGCGCACTCTCTCTCAAATAAAGAATACAATCTTTTTTTTTTTTAAAGAGCAACACAGAGAAAGTCTATTCCCTCCACTGTAAGTCACCCCAACTTTTAAAATTTACATATAAGCAAACTACAATTTGCAGAAGTAATCTAGCTCATGTCAAAACTGGTATTAGAACTCAAGTCTTCAAACCCTGAAGTGGTCTATCCACTATTTACGTAGTGCTCTACCTACTATGTAGACTGAATTCTAATTTTTCTTTCAGCACTAAAATGCTATGAACTTTTTCTTTACCCTAAGGCTGTGGTTCTCAACTCTATCAGACTCAATGTCCCTTCATATAAGAAGCATTTAACTTAACTTTTACTCTCCTAAAATGGAATTCATAGATAATGCAATCTACCTAACACATAACTTTTTAAAAAAGCAATATAATTGTGATATAAAGTAATATATTTAAAAATATTATGTATTTCAATATAAATGTTTTGAGCTACACTAGTAGAATGCCTGCATATATGTGTAGAACGTGTAGAACTACTGGGAATGTGACAATTACAGATGCAGACTGACTCAGGTGTGTCATAATATCATGAGCAGCACTATAGAGAGTCACATGCTTTTCTAAAATGATGAGTAACTTTAGGTAAGGAATAGGATAAAATACAGCCTTCTCCAATTTTTGCAATATCAGAGTTCCTGGAAAATCACTTATGTTTAAACTATGTAAAATTGTTTTGCATTTATATATAAAATGGAGTGTGTTTCTCAGCTCAAAAATTATAAACAGGTGTTTCATATACATTAATGTCATGTGGAACATTCGAAAGTCGTGAAAGAAAGAACACAATTTATTGTTTACATCTCTTGAGCATTCAAGGCATCAGGCATCCCTAGGACCAGCCATTAAATGCCAGTAGTGCCACCTCCAATTATGAGAACAGTGAATATCCTCCCAACAAATTTTCAAAATATCCCAAAGGAAGGGAACCACCTCATGGAAAAATAGAGTGACAGTGATAATTATAAGAACTACAGGAAAGCTGATAGTGATTTATTTTTTTAAGATTTTATTTATTTATTTGACAGAGATAGCAAGAGCAGGAACACAAGCAAGGGGAGTGGCAAAGGGAGAAGCAGACTTCCCGCGGAGCAGAGAGCCTGATGCGGGGCTCAATCCCAGGACCCTGGGATCATGACCTGAGCCGAAGGCTGACGTTTAATCGACGGGGCCACCCAGGTGCCCCCCGATAGTGATTTCTACATAAACTTAAATCAATACTCAAAGAGAACTTAAATATCAGCACACTGGTTTTGTTCAACATATCATCAGATACCTTAATAACTTTAAACCAGAAATGTACTTCTCTTTAAATATCAATTCCTATTAAAGTACACACTTGTGGCTTAAAAAAGAAATTGGCGAATCTTCTTTACATATTTTCACCTCCCTCCTTTCCTACTTGTGTCAATAGCTATTGCCTTAGTCTGTGCCTTTTATTACTTTTACCTGAAATATTGAAATAGATTTCTAATTTGTCTACACTTCCGATTCATTTTATAAAATGATATTAAATGTAGCTGTGACTTCACTGGGCTTACTCCCAGGATTGTTGCATCCCTGTACCAGTTAGTAGATGTATTTTCCTGATTATAAAATTATTTCATCAATATGAATTCTAAATTAAACTGGAGTATGAAATAAAAACTGAAACATGCACCTTTCTCCAAAAAAGAAGATATTTCATAAAAATTCCCTCAAATATTTGAGAACATGTTTTACAGAATTATAGAATATTGGAGATGTAAATAACCACAGGAATTATCTAATGCAAACTCATTTTAAACATGTAAAAAGAGACCAAGGGAGATGATGTAACATACTTGGATAAATTACATGCTGGAGTAATTCATGACAAAATTGGAATTAGAACCAAGGCAACCTGAGTCTTAGTTTCTACACTCCCACATACTTTTTTTTTTTTTTTGGTTGGGCAAGTCAATTTATCTGTTAGTCCATTAGTACTTAAAACTAGTTATGTTAGTAATGGTTTAACTCTCAATATTTCCTTAGGTCCCAAAATTAAGTTGTGAACCTGAGAAAGAATAGCTGTGTGTGTATGTGCACGTGCGTGCACATGTGTGTTTGTAATGCTCAGTATTATTTTTGCATTAAAGAAACTCCAAGTCAGAGCCACACTAAAACACCTTCATCTGTCTCCCATTCATTGGTGAGTCATGGTAGATCATTTTAGGACATTATTGCTCAGTACAGAACACTGAAATTGAAGTTTATTGGAATTGTGATGGTTGGCCATTTCCAATCTGTGTGTGGAAGACCAAGGCGATGCCAATCTAATACATTAGAAGAAACAATTAGAAAGAAATTAATTCTGGGAAATAGTCATTGACACTGATGGGAGGCAAGCATTTAGACATCCAGGTCATTGTATTTCCTTTCTGTTTTATTATTATATCTTTCTATCTCATGAGAATTGAAGTTTATATCTTAGTTTTTACTAATGCATTAATATAATGCATACATTTAAGTAAAACATTATCAGACTCTGTAAATAATGGACAGACATACTTACACAACCCTCTAAAGATGATTTCCATTCTAACTGCTTGATGATTTTACATTGAACATTTGGCAAATCTGAGTCTTAAAAGTATCATCATGTCATCCATCCAGAGGTAAATGTTTGGCAGTTAATATGATCCTATGATTTATTTTATGACCAAAAAACAGGAGATAGTTTGCCAGGAAAGCTGGGGGTGAGAAGGATAGATTAAGCATGATCCCAATGAGAATCAAAGGATTGAAAAAGCAAGAAATAGTACTAAGGAAATAACCATCTGGAAAGAGAAAGAAGACTCTTAAAAGCCATGGCCATGTGGACTTAGTTAAATCAGTTCAGTAGACATGGATAAAAGTTAAACAAAATGCATAGGGTCCATCGTCTCTCATCGTTCTGAAAAACAAACTGAAGGTTCTAGAGGGAAGGGGGGTGGGGGGATGGGTTAGACTGGTGATGGGTATTAAAGAGGGCACGTTGTGCGTGGAGCACTTGGTGTTATGCACAAACAATGAATCATGGAACACTACATCCAAAACTAATGATGTAATGTATGGTGATTAACATAACAATAAAAAATTTTAAAAATGCATAGGAAAAGGAAGTCTAGATCTGAAGTCTAGATCTAAAGTCTAAAAAAAAAAAAAAGGGAATGAAATCCTAGAAACAATAGTAAAGTACCAACAGAAACACCATGATTACTCAAAACAGAATTCATTTTGTCTACAATTAATAACTGATAGATGGCATTCTAATTCTGGTAATATTATAAAGGAAAAAAGAGATCTTTATTGTGCTTAGTCTTAGGCCTCTGGCATGATTGTAAATACTCTCTAGTGCCCAAGATTAAGAAATAATGGTCAAGATTAATAAAGCTACAGATTTCTTTTTTTATTTAATTTTATTTTATTATGTTATGTTAGTCACTGTACAGTACATCATTAGTTTTTGATGTAGTGTTCCATGACTCATTGAGTGCATATAACACCCAGTGCTCCATGCAATATGTGCCCTCATTAATACTTAGCACGGGGCTAACCCATCCCCCCACCCCCCTCCCCTCTAAAACCCTGTTTGTTTCTTGGGAGTCCATAGTTTCTCATGGTTCATCTCTCCCTCCGATTCCTCCCCTCAAATTTTTCCCTTCCTTCTCCTAGTGTCCTCCCTGCTATTCCTTATGTTCCACAAAAAAGTGAAACCATATGATAATTGACTTTCTCTGCTTGACTTATTTCACTTAGCATAATCTCCTCTAGTCCCATCCATGTTGATGCAAAAGCTGGTATTCATCCTTTCTGATGGCTGATGGTTGAGTATTATTCCATTGTATATATGGACCACATCTTCTTTATCCGTTCGTCTTTTGAAGAGCATCTCGGCTCTTTCCACAGCCGGCTGTTGTGGACATTGCTGCTATGAACATTGGGGTGCATATGGCCCTTCTTCTCACTACATCTGTGTCTTTGGGGTAAATACCCAGGAGTGCAATTGCTGGGTCATAGGGTAGCTCTATTTTTAATTTTTTGAGGAACTTCCACACTGTTTTCCAAAGTGGCTGTTTGCGTTCCCACCAACAGTGTAAGAAGGTTCCCCTTTCTCCACAACCTCTCCAACATTTGTTGTTTCTTGCCTTGTCAATTTTTGCCATTCTAACTGATGTCAGGTGGTATCTCATGTGGTTTTGATTTGAATTTCCCTGATGGCTAATGATGATGAACATTTTTTCATGTGTCTGTTAGCCATTTGTATGTCTTCTTTGGAGAAGAGTCTGTTCATGTCTTCTGCCCATTTTTTGACTTGATTATTTGTTTTTTGGGTGTTGAGTTTGAGAAGTTCTTTATAGATATTGGATATCAGCCCTTTGTCTGTAGTGTCATTTGCAAATATCTTCTCCCATTCTATAGATTTCTTACTACATGTTATTTATTTTTAAAAATATGTGTCAACTCTATTGGTACTTAATGAACCAAATTATCTTTAATTATTCTGTCCATCACATCTTAAAATGGTCCACCTAAACTTTATGAGTTAACGAGGGAAAATTTGGGATGTGGAAACAGTTCTGAAAATATATATTACTTTACATTATAAGCACATACATAAAAAAAATACATGTAGAAAATTCTTGAGAAAATTCGTATTTCCTGAATCACAAAATTCATATCTAAATCAAAGGCTAAAAATAAATCTTATTCAACAGGATTAGTACAAAATTAAGTGAAAAGAAAAAAAAACAATGTTCTTAAATTTAAAATAGGCAATGATTGAGAAGAAACTTTACAGTGTGTGACGACTCTCCATCTAGTCTCCAGAAACCCTAATCTTCCACAAGCTCTAGAGAGGTTTCTGCTCTTAAAACTGAATAAGGATGATCTTTTTCCAATTTGTAGAGAGGGAAAGCAAGTTATCTGGAGATTTTTTTTTTCCAATTTTAACTTTTTCTCCCTTTTAAAAAAGCTTGCAAACCTTTTGGCACCTACTTCCACACTTCCAGTGGTAAGCGCTAGCAGATAACAAAGCCACTGTTCATCAGAAAAAAAGAATCCATTCTAAACAACAGTAAAATAACTACTACCAGGAGCACAAGGTCTTCCTTAGTCTTACATCTTGTCTTTCTTATTTTTACATGTTTGTGGACATTTTCTGTGACATCTTGGAGAGAGAATATAATGAGTCCCTATAATAGTGTTGTGCCATTGTATACCTTTATATAAATAGTCCCTCTTCATATGGTTTAAAATTATATCATGTTGTTAGAAATACTCAGTATACATGCACTGCTCTCATTGTGCCACCTCTCTCTTTTTTATTTACATTCACACTATACCGTGTGTCAGATTTAATTTAATTTCCTCATGTTCCATAGCACCCACAGATAACACTAACAGATCTCACCTGATCTTGTTCACCGTATACACAATTATGTACACACATAGTGTTAATAGTAAAAAAATAAATCAGTGTGTTTTTCTCTTATATATTTCCATATGTACATTTGCATATATATATGCATTTCCCTAATATAAGTTTCTCCCCTGAAAGCCCAAAGGTAGCCCATCTGTTCCAGGATGTGTTTATTAAAATTAATAAGAACAAAAATAGAAAGAAACAGTTAATATTCAGCTGTTTTTGCTTAAAATAGGATTTTGCAACAAGAAATATGTTTGAAATCCTGCTATGACTGAAACAGATGTTTGGCACACTTCTCAGTTTATGTAAGGGTAGTCCAGAGAGGGATAGGAAGGAAGAAAATTCTAACCTTTTGCAGTCCCAGGGAATTTGGAGTAAGATGCGGGAGAGGGGTAAAACTTAGAAACTCCAAGATAAGTACAGTGGTGGTCAAGAACACTCAGGTGGTGGCACAGTAGCGAGGAGGGAGTAAGCCTCTAGAAGTCTGCACGCTGACATTTCCAATTCAGCACCCAGGCATCAGAGCTGAGTTAATATTACAAGGCAGATAGACAGGTAAAGCTGAAGCAGTCCTGGTTTTCAATGACCTATGTGTAAGAAACCAAGTCTTTGCACATGTGGGGAAAAGACAGGAAGTTTTTTTTTTTTTTTTTTTAAGATTTATTTATTTATTTATTTGAGAAAGAGAGAGAGAGAGAGAGTGCACCAGGGGGAGGGGTAGAGGGAGAGAGAATCCCAAGCGGACTCTGAGCTGAGCACAGAGCCCTACACAGTGCTTGATCTCAGGACCCTGAGATCCCGACCTGAGCTGAAATCAAGAGTTGAATGCTTAATCGACTGCGATACTCAGTGGCCCCAAGACAGGATAGTTTTAAGAAAACACCTGGACCCAAAGAAAAGAAGCTGTATCTGGTGGGGACTTAAAGCTCAAAGACCAACAGTACCAGAGCCCTGGGCTCTATGAGAAAAATCGTATCTTTATCCAGACAAGTAGAAACAATCAGTTTCAGTGCAGCAGGCATCAGTCCCAAGAGCAAATTGTCCCTGCGATGAGTATCTAAAAAAACAAGAAGATGATAGGACACCTCTATCTTCTCTGCTGCCAGTGAGGATGCCATCAAACTCCCTCTCCCTATATATCCAAGCACTTCCTAGCAATGGAGCAAATTTGAAAGTCTGATTCCTGAGCTACCCTAGAAGAGTTTGGGTTACACAGAAAGGCAATGACATTGCTGGATTACAGTGAGATCATAGAATGGGACTAAAATTCTTTCTCTGTTACCCAGTGGATTATAGTTCTTAAAAAACAGTCAGAACAATTGCAGGAAATAAGAAGGACTGATATATTTATTCTATGTGAGAATTACAGTGTGAATAAATTTGGAGCCTCAGCTTATTCATTAATTGTCTTGCATGCATATCATGACTTGGATACGTTTCCAAATCCAGCACTGTGCTAGCCACAGAGTAGACAATAATTGTTTAGCCGAAATACATATACCCCACCAGGGTCCTTGTGGAGCTACAGTCTATCAGTGCCTCTTAACAAGGAATGGTACTTTCTCCCTAGAAATGTGAGGAAATGTTTTTGCTTTTCACAATGTCTAGGAAGTGCCACAGCATTTAGTGAGTGGGAGCCAGGGTTCCTAAATATCAAAAATCGAGAAGCAACATTCTTCACTTAAATAAAGCATTGCTCACCCAAACTGCCAACAGAACCCGTATTGAGAAATACTGAGAAATGAAGGCACTGTAGTTACAGATGTAAGACAGATAAATCACAGAAGAGAATAAGGGAATGGTATGCAAGAGCTGAGGGTAAGAGAGGGAGGCGGCGGTGGGGGTTGGGAAGAGATGGATGTATACCAATATTGTTAAGAAATAAATACTGAAAAATTACAGAAAATTATTTTAAAACACCAAAACTACAGAGCACTACTTTAAAATGTTCACTCCTAAAGAACACTATTGCTAACTTTTGAGTTATAAGCAAATGGCTCTCTTAAAACTCACTTAAAATCTCTAAGAGGTGCCAGGAGGCATGGTAGACAGTGGTGACAGTGACCACAGGGCAGGGAGGCAGAGCACGGCAGATGGCAAAGATGGTGAAAGTGTCAGGTCAACTCCTCCTTACTCTGTAAAATTAAACCTCTGGGTAAAGATGCAGGTCTCCTGACTTTCGTGCAAACAAGGTGGTGGCTAAATTCATAAATAATAGGTTCATGGCCCCTCCACGGTAACAAGAGTTTTGGGAAAAGGTCATTAAGAAAACTTAAAGCTCACCCAGAAATTTCCATACTTGAAGCCAAAATATATGGAGAGAGACTGTTGAGATCTTCTTAAAAAATGTCCTTTCTTAACCATGTTTATAGTAACTCTTCAAAATTTGGGACTGACATCTGCTTTAGAAGCTTCAATGCGACTGACTTCCCTCCCTCAACTTTATATATTCCACCACCAAGAGTATCAGTGGATGTGAAAAATGACTCAGTTCTATACATCACATTCTGGAGCTTTGTAATATTCACTGTTACATCCATCAAATGTACATATTTTATTCCCTCCTAAATATGAACTCGTAGCAAAGTTAAAAAAAAAAAGAGAGAGAGAGAGAGAGAGTTGAACTTTACTTTCTCAACTAGCTTTGCCAACTGAATTTAGTAAATTATAAACAACACAAAATCCACTGTACTTAGGGAGAAACAAAAAGAGATGTTTATCCTCTGCACTAGAATGAAAGAGCCATGTGCCTTTAGATTACTGTTTTCCTTATGGTTTCTCTAAGGAGTCTTTATAATCCTGCACTGACCTTGAACCACATTTTTCTTTTCTACAAGGTGTTTGGCTGTAGATGAAGAGCAATTACAACCACTACAAAAATAAACACTAACTCATGTAATAAAAAGTTTAAAGAAATAGAGACGAAAGAAATAAAATAGTGTATAAAAAGACATCGAACGCATTTTGATCCATGTCTTTTAATTCCTCCTACTTTCCCATGGAATTTATGCAGGATCTCAGAGATTAGAGAGTAAATGCCTGCATTCTCTCAGCATAGAAATGTGGGAAATCATAGAAGATGGGATCAATGGGCTTGGACATGAGCTTTGTAACAAATGTGGGTCTAACCAATTCAAACTTTGTCAGTCAATTTGCTGTTTTGAGACTCGTTTGAACTACAAGATAATCTCCAGAACTATATTCATAAAACTGATTAAAAGGGAAAAAATTTCTCAGTGCAGGAGGCATTTGTCTTGTTTTGGTCACTTAAAGTATCTACAAAAAGTCATACACACACACACCGCAAAGCTGGTTCACTCTCTTTATTTAGAAAATACAAGAACCTTAGATTGTACCATGTACAAAGATTTAAAAAGCAGCGCCCAATCCATATTAAGAGTCCACATTATAATATCCAACTCTAAAAATGTTAAAGGCAGACTTTCATCCAGAAAATCAAAATCAAATTCATTAATTTTTGCTTCTTCACACGTTATCTTTTAAGAAGAGAACATGCTAAAATAAACCTCGATGAAGAGTGTTCACATGTGAGAAATATGATCAATGAAGTTTCCTGCTGGAAATTAAGGCTTGCAAAATTTAAAGATATTTATGAAGCTAAAACATGTGTTTATATAATATCATTAGTCTTTGTCAAATGAACTGAGAAATAATTTTAGGAATTAAAGACAAAGAAAAGTTATTTTTATTTTGGTGACCTTTTGATATATCAATTTAGTCTGTGCATTAACTTAAACAGTGGAAAAACTCATTTCTCTCTTCAATAACAGTCCAAAGTTGAGCTGTAGATAGGAGATGGGTAAATTCTGCTTTAAACCAGGGACAATTCCATTTATTCTGCATAACTGAGATGGATCACCACCACTTCAGTCACAGTATAGTCCATGAAGAGAAAAAAAGTATGTTCCTTTTTAAAAAACATAATTTGGAGTTCACACACATCATCTCACATCACATTACTAATTTCCCATTGGCGGGGTTTGGTCAAATGTCCATGCACAGCTACAAGCTAGGAGAGCTAGAAAGAGTAGTGTTGAGTCAAGCTTCCACGTGGCCAGGTAAAATTTAGATGGTGAGTTACAGAAGGGAAGAAAGCAACTTTGGATACTGGTAGATAACAACAGTCTCTGAAAGGAGAGTAACTGGCTCTGGGGAGGGAGACTAGAGACTTTGAATATGGGAAAGAGAAAGACGTGCTTTCCTGGCATCTGTTTTGTATTTCCATACCACATCTTGTGTAGCACCTATTCTATTCTTTGTACGTTTTAATTCTCTTAGTTATTTTGCTTAAAATTCTGTTCTTTAAAATAGTTTAAAAGAGATTTTAAAAGAGTAAAATTAGGGGCACCCGGTTGGCTCAGTCGGTTAAGTATCTATCTCTTGATTTCGCCTTAGGTCATGATCTCGGCTCATGTCATGATCTCAGGGTCGTGAGATCGAGCCCTGTGTTGGGCTCCATGCTGAGCATGCAGTCTGCTTGGGATTCTCTCTCCCTCTCTTTCTGCTCCTCCCTCCACTTGTTATATAAATAAATAAATAAATAAATAAATAAATAAATAAATAAATAAATAAAATCTTTTTTAAAAGGAGTTCAAAATAATAAAAACATAATAGCTTTTTCCAATGAGCTTTGCATTCTCAATACTAGCTAAGGCTTAATATTTAGCCTTAAAACATACAAATGTACCTGCATGGGCTTTAAGACATATATTCACATACATTTAAACATTTTTAGTAGAATTATTAAGATCGCAATCTGGAACCAGGCTGCTAGATTCAAAACGTGGAATGACTGTAGCACCTTAACAGTGTGAAATAAAACAAGTCACTTAATCATTCTGTCAGTCTAACTTCCTCATCTGTAAAAGGGGTCAATAATAATTCCTTCTTCATTTATCTGTTGGGCAGGCTGAATGGTTTAATAAACAATAAAACATTTCTGGCAAGTATTATCATTGTTGCTATTATTGTTATTAAAAATTATCATTGATTATTAAAAGATATAGCAAACATAGATAGTTGCCTGCCCAATAAGCATTTTCTCCCTCCTTATTAATTCACAACTTCAATTTTATTCTATATGGCAAAGTATTCAATTAAAAACATTAACCTCCATGCTACCCTTGGAACTAGATATAAATATTTGACACTGTCCTGGCCAAAGAGATGAAAGTAGAAGTCACTCAGTAGGCATGCCCGTTAAGTCATTGTCATCTACCCTGAAGCTAAAAATATAAGTTTTTAAAAAACCTTGTAAGCATAGGAAACCACTTATCAAATCCAACAGAAACTTACAAAGCTAGAACAACTTCTCTGGCCACTCTATCTTTGTGGTATTCATATTTTAAAATTCAGATTGTGGTTTGCAAAAATGAGATGCTTCTCATAAGATTTGGAGATTGTATCTATAGAACATCTAAAATAATAAAGTACTCTTTCATCTGATAGGTCAATACTATATATGTGATTCAGATTTTCATTTACTTAAAAGTTTATTGGTTACTCTTTGGAAAGCAAACCATCCTTGGTTTCCAAAATCAACATTGTCTCATTCTCAGTATCTACCAATAAAACTGATACTACAGAACTACTATCATGTTTATTAACATTTTTCTTCAGGTAAATATGAAACTTGTTTTTAACACATCTTTCTTATTTATTCCAAACTGAATAAATTCAGCTTTTCTTAAAAGGCAACTTAACATCAAATTAAAGAAGATACTATAATTTAGAAACTCGAGACAAAGGTTTTCTAAAAAGGAAAATTCTTAGTAACCTTGGCTTTGATGAACCATGCTTTTGTTTTAAACTCTAGTGTTCATTCTCTGTTCTAAAAATCAGGGATAAAGTAGTAAGCAAAACATATAGTTCCTGCCCTCATAAAGTTTATATTTTATGCAAGATAAAGAGTTAAACACTTAATTGCATAATGAATAATTTAATTACCATGGTAGTAACAACTAATCAGAAGAAGCATGGCTAGGTATCCAGAGAGACTGTTAAAGGCAGCCAGAACTTGGAGTTCAGAGAAAGGTTTGATAAGTAAATGATACTGAAATTTAAATTTAAATCTCAAGGATCAAGGACACACCTGGTAGGGAGGGGCAGGGCAAATGTTCCAGATCGAGTCAAAAGTGTGTTCGAGAGCAATGCTATAGAAAGGCACATGGTACAACTGAGGGACCACAGAGCTTGCTAGAATGCAGCAGCAAAAAGGCAAGTTGTGTGAAATAATGCCTGTGAGGATTTCAGAATTTATACCAAATAACACTTCACACACTGTGATGGCTAATGCTGTGTGTCAACTTGACTGACCTAAGGGATGCTCAAACAGCAGGTAAACATTATTTCTGGGTGTGTCTGTGAGGGTGTCTTCAAAAGAGATTAGCATTTGAAGGTCTCCTTCACCAATGGAGATGGGCATCATTCAATTCACTGAGGGCCTGAATAAAACAAAAAGGTAGAGGAAAGGGGAATATGTTCTCTTTGCTTGAGCTGAGGCATCCATCCTCTACTGTCATTAAACATTGATGCTCCTGGACATAGGGCCTTTGGATTAAGACTTATTGCATCTTAAGGTCTCCCTTCTCTCCATCAGCTCCCCTGGTTCCCAGGCCTTTGGACTTGGACTGAATTACACCACAAGTTTTCCTGGTTCTCTAGATTACAGAAGGTCAAGCCTATGACTTCTTGGCCTCTATAATCACGTGAGCTAATTTCTATAATAAATTTCTTCTTATCTATATCTGTATCTACATCTATTTCAATTCTATTAGCTCAGGGTTTTTTTGTTTTGTTTTGTTTTGTTTTTGAGAACTCTAATATGCCTATATTATTATCATTCATCCTACTGTCATGGCTAGTGTATGCTGAATAACAAACAAACCCCCAGATCTCAGTGGCTTAAAGTTATCTTTTTTTATTTCTTATCCCCACTACTTGTCCACCAAGGTTAAAATGGAGACCCTGCTCACTTTGTGATATAGACAAGGCTGTATCTAGCTGGGACATTATGTTTCTGTGGCAGAGAGTAAAGAAAGTTCTAAAAAGACTCAAATTGACAATATAATCCTAAGGCCCCAAAACAGCACCGATTGCTCTTGCTCACAGTTACTGGGCAGAATGGACACGTAGTCAAACCCAATCACAGTGTGAAAAGAAATGTAATCCTACCATGAAGGCAGAAACACTGGTAATACTTGGTAAGCAGCATTAATGATGACCACATCACTGTTAAAAGGAAAAAAAAAAGCTATATCAATGATTAAAGTGGAAGGTTAAAAACATTATTTTTACAAAAGTTCAGGAGAAAAGACTGAAATTAAGTAAAAAAACAGTAAGAATAACTATAGAAACTTCATGGTGAAATTATGCATGTTTTACATTTTATATTTGTGTTTTTTAAATGTTCCCCCATAAATATTTATATTATTCTTGACTATAAAGAACAGAAAAAAAGCCTCAAGAGTGACTAAAATAACATAGAAGTCCTTCAAAAGGTATAGAGGCAGTCATCAAGGGATGTTAGAATATTCCAAAATGTAAGGCATCTAGCGTTTGTCCTATCTTGCTGCTCAGATGTGTATGGTTTCCTTCCACTAAGGACATCTCATAGTACAATATGGTTGCCAGCGCTCCCGTCATTACTGATTTTCCAGGAAACAGGAAAAAGGAAGAGGAGTAGAATCTCCCTGTGAAGATATTCCCCATAAATTAAGCACACTACTTAATTAATGCTAACATTTCCTTTAACCACTCGACTGGTAAGGTGGGCTGGAAAATGAAGTATTTACTCTAGATAAACATACATCACTCAAATATCAGAGATTCTAATACTGTGAGATTTTTTTAAATTGATACCTATTATAACTTCAATTGGCCTCCTTATCTCTAACATCAATTTCTTTCTCGTCTTTCCCTCATGCTGCAATCTGAGATATACTCATCTTTTTCAAATGGCTTATCTTTAATGGTTCAAAAACTAGTCCAAAATCATCTTTGTATACTTTCCTCTTATTCTCCTTGTCTTGTCTAGTGAAGTGAATACACACACACATACACATACACTAAATTATATCAAATTTGCTTTATTTTAAATAAAAGCATCACTTGCCTCCCTTCCCACCAATATAAAAGAAAAACAACTTAGACTTAAATTAGTGTAATCAAGTTTAAATCAGTCTCTGCCACGGAAATAGTAAGATAATTTATACTTCATAGTCCAAAATGGACTTGGATGAAGGGAGAAGATACACCATCATGGAAGGGGAATAGGTGTGTTTGATCCTGGAATTGTTCTCCTTTGCTGCCCCATCTCATCTAGTATTTGGGCATTGATTTCTGTCCCTCTAAAATCCACTGGAGTGTCTACAGCTGGTATAAATCAGCAGCCTTGATCTTGGCAGTTGATTGCCAAGATGATTGCTCCCAAGGCACTCAGCTACCTTCCCTGTTGACTAGGTCTTCCCCTTACATCTAACTGGCACTGTAGATCCCTGGAAGCCAGACAGTTATTGCAATTTAATCCATTTAAGTCCTATATCATCTCTGAAAATGGCTTATAGTATGACTCTATGTTCGGGCCTCCTAGAATTTTATTTTTAATTTATAAAGAGAAGCTTTGGAATGCAAAAATCCCTTTTCTCTTTCACCAAAGTTTAGTTAACGAGGCCATGGTATCGCTAAGAACTCAAGAAAATCAGCTTTAAATCTCAGAGCCCAACAAAGATTCATTTGTTTTGGGCATCATGTTCTTAATACATGGCATGGAGAAGGTGCAAGGTCCTATTATTTAGAGGAAATTAAATATAAATCATTTTAATATTAAAAATATTGCCCAAATATATTCATTTCATGCTATAATGCCCACATATAATAAATGCAGCTAATATTTTTGAGCATTTATTCTGTGCCAGACACTGCTTTTTTAAAGTGTTTTATAAAGTGCTTTATAAACTTCCCAACAAAATTATAATTGTTATCATTTCTATTTTTTAGAGGAAGAAACTAAAGCACAGATAAGTTAATTGCTCAAGGTTGCACAGATTATGTTCAGAGCCAACCTGGCTGCATAGCATGTGATACCATACTGCTTTTCACATGAACATGCTCCATAGACATAAATACCATCTATAGGCTAATGAATTCTAAATTTAAATATCTAGGCTTGAAGTCTCCCCTAAACTTCAGACTCAAATATTAAGTGGTAACTTAATTTTCACTTGGATCCCTAACAGTCATCACAAAAATAGCATCTTCCAAACCAAATGCCTGGTTTCCATGCACCACCTCTTCCTGCTTGCACCTGTCCTTAGAGCCTCATCATCTTTCCAATTGCTCAAACCAAAATAATAGGATCACTCTTGGCTTTTTTTTTTTCTCTCACACTCTGTGTCCAGTCTATCAGGAAATCATGTTGGCTCTATCTTCAAAATACATCCAGAATCCAACCACTTCTCAATACCTCCATTGTTACCACCTGGTAGCTGATAGACGGTCCAACACACCATCATCACTCTTCTGGATTACTGAAAACCTCTCACCGGGACCCTCTGTTTCCACTCTGCCCCCATGACAGCCAGGACAATCACTTAAAATGTAATTCAGATTACAATGCTCTTTTGCTTAAAACCTTCTGATAGACTTCACGTCACTCAGAGTAAAAGCATAAATCTTTACAACTGACTGTGACACTACATGGCCTGGCTCTGCAGCTCTCCCCTGCACCTCATGCTTTACTATCCTCCTTGTCATTCATTCAACATCTCACTCATCACCTCTTCTCTTGTTCAACTCTGGACCCCTTGGCTTCCTTGCTGTTACTCAAATGCACTAAGCATGTTTTTGTCTCTCAGTCACTGTACTTGTTCTCCCCTGGACCAGAGGGGTCCTTACCAAATATCTGCTATCTTCCTTCTTTCTTTCAGGTATTTACTCTTGGATACAGTCACCTTATCCAAGAGGCCTTCCTGACCACTCTATTTGACATAGCAATTCATGCACCCCTCCATGCCTTGGTTCTTTCTATCCCGCTTTCTCTTTTTTTTCATTGTATTACCATCTAACATATCATATCTGTTCATTGTGAGCCTCTTTTCACTAAAATGTAAGCAGGAAATGTTCTCTGTCTTGAACACAGCCATATCTTAGTCTAAAATATATCCAGCACATGACAGGTATTCAAAAAATACTTGTTAAATAAATTAACGGTGCACAGGGTCATACAGAATACTAGAATTTCACGGGAAGTGTTTTATGTTCTTTTGTCTTTATGTGCTCTATTCCCTCTGCCAAAAATACCATTTCCTATTTCTTTCATTGAGCAAACACCTGCTTGTACTTCAAAATTTACTTTCAGCTTTGCCTTCTCAAGGAAATCTTGCTCCTATCTGGAGAATAGGGTTCCACAACGCTTACCTTCTGGTCCCTTTGTTGATTCACTTAAGGATCTCTCTACTAGACTACAACTTCATTAAAGTAATCCTGTTTTATATAATTTTCTCTCTTCTTATTTGATTCACAGCCACACTAATTGGGTAACTCCATACTTAAAGTTTCCTATTGGCTACAAGAAAATGATATCTCATTTACCAAAAGATGTCACCTACCATAGGAGGATTTCATACAGAAATTCCAAATCATGCCACTATTTTCCCAACAAAATTACTAATAATGTAACATGTGTATAATATGTAAAAATTTAATATTCTAAGGAATATCAGTCATCTTCACAACTTCAAAGCTTGTTTGACCAATCATTATCTATGGGATTATTAGCATTTGCCTTTAATAATTTCTTTACCTATAAAATTAAAAAGTTGGAATAAATGACCTCTAAGACTTCCCACTTTCAAATGTTCTTTAATGTAATTAATAGTAATAGTCATAACCAATAACCATGAATTATAAATTGAGAATATATAGTATCATTGCACTGTATTTTTTCAGCTAAAATTAAAATAATCTGGCATCTTTGTGGCGCCAATTTTTTCCTCTTTTTTTTTTTTTTTTTTTGCAGTCAGGAAACTTGTTTATTTGACTTTGGTGAGAGTGAAGGTGTCCTCTTCTTTTGTTAATTGGGAAAAACTAATGACTGTCTAGTAATTATTTTTCATCAAATTCTTTTGATTATGGATTTATTTTTATCAATTAGTTGGAAGAATCAAGTGTTCAATGGAGTAGTTTATAGAAGTCTAGTAACACAATAACAAATGTTAAATTAAATATATATGAAATGTTAAGATCACGCACACATATAAAGCACATACTCCTAAGAATTTAAACAGTATCAAGAGATACCCAGAAAATTCAAACAAAGAAAGAGCAGAAAATCACCCTTATAAAATTCCAGATCTCTTTGGAGAATAATAGCTTAAAAGATTAGGCCAGAACAACAAGTCAAGTACTTCCTTGGAAGAACTAGCATATTTATTTAAACAGGGACAAAAAGAAAATGTAATAAACCATCTAACTGCCTTGGGTCACAGCATGTGGCTTATAACCTAAACAAAGAAAAGAAGTTGACAGATTCTACAGGTTAGTCATGATGGAAATAATTTTCATGATTTAGCTGACAGGTCCTTTAATATTTTTGTTGTAGATAAAGTGGAATGGAAAGATATATTACACTGCCTAGCATGCTTTCAGTCTGCTTTTATTCTATAGCTTTAGTTTCTTCTCTCTTTTTCTCCCTTCGTACTTGATCTTGTTCCCATTGGAAGTGAAACGATAAATCACCTGGTTTGCTTCCCAAAAGATCAGGATAGGATTGGAGTAAGATGGAGCACAAGATTCTTATTAATTTCCCTAGGTCTATGACTGAGAAGACATTTGCAGCTTGGGAGTACTCTGCCTTTATGTAAGATTTAACCAGATTCTATGATTTTGTCAAGAGAGTCATACCAGATAGCTCCTGGAGTCATCTCTGTCACTAACAGTGTAAACTTGGGCAATACACCTAACTTCTCTGAGCTTTATTTTCCTAATATGAGAAATGGGTATGAAATTGTATTTTTTGAGGCTTAAATGAGATCAAGTCTACAAAGCACTTAATATATTTATTGAGTTCCTACTATGATCCATACTCTAAGCTACAGTAAACTCTCAGTAAATATTAACCATTTTAAGTTTATTATCAGCTGCATTAGCCTATCAAAGCCAGTAGAGAAACATTCCAAATAATTACTCATATTGCAATTTCAAGAGTCCCTTTGTTGAAGGGAGAGGAGTGGTAAGTAAAAAGCTACTTTCAACCTGCTTAAAAAGGCATGTCTAGAGGAACAAGCTATGTTGGTGCCTTTTCTAAATCTCTTTGTTAAGATTACTTGGCTTAGTTCTGATTTTGAAAGCAAAACAAAGGTTTGCTGCTCCATAATTAATATTTATTCATTTGGTATTTTTTAAAAGGCTATATCAGGCTATTAGAGAAACAAACAAATGCAAGTTGTCTTAAAAGAGGATATTTTAAAACTAGTAAGGGAGATAAAACAAGTGTATAAAAAACCAAAGTATACGATAAAAATTGCATCCATGGTATAAGATACTAAAGAAGAAAGCTATAGAAGGGTGTATACTAAAAATAAGCCATAATAGCTTCGACCGCTATGACTCCAATCTAAATTTGAAGCTAGTACTTAATCCCCTCCCCTCTCACACAATGTGACATCATAAATCAATCAGTTTTTCCAAATGGAATTCCCAAAGAGCAAATAGAGGGCCTCAACACTGCCATCCTTGGAAGCTGCTGGTGTTCAGACATTTTATGACTTTTCTTTTTAAATTGATTGTGAAGCCTCCATTTTAGTGAATTTCTTTGGTTCTGCTCCTCTTTCTTTGTAACAAAAGGATAGTTATTTTGAGTCAATCCCTTGACGCCAAGTGAAAAGAGAACAATCTTGTATAGGAGAATTAGACACATTTAGAAGCTAAATATGGCACTCCTGTTAAGCAGTCTTGGAAAATTTCAAGGCAAAGGGATTCATAAGGAAATTGCAGTTGGGAAGAGAATAACAAGCATCTGAAAGTCAGAGAATAGAATGAGAGGAATAGTTACAAGTGCAAGTATAGAATCAGATAGAGGCAAATCGTACAAAGTGCTTTGAGATTTTCAGAAGAAATTTACCACAATATATAAATTTTGAGTATTATTAGCTAACACTGAACCTTCTCAACATAATCAGCAGCTGAGAAAGGTATGTCCAAGAAAAGATCATCATGTAGCAACAATTTAAACTTTAGGGCATATAATTGTTTAGAAAAAAACATTCAGAATACCATCGATGGGTGATAAATGGGTAGTTACAGAAATTATTTGTCCCACCTACAATTAAGCTGACTCCATAGGCTAGCCACCTTGGAGCAATTTGTTGTGCCTGTGTACAGTCATGATTTCCATTAGACGTATTGGTACCACATCTGTAGAAAGGTAACTGTATATTTCAAATCATACGTGGCTAAGGAATAGAAATTAAATCATGTACCAATAGATTTTAAGACATTTCCCCTATAAAATGTTTCTAAATAATAACACAGAATTTAAAGCTCTATGAAGTACCTCTAAAAATAAATCCATGCTAGTTGTGTCACAATCTACATTGTTCCTAAAGATATCATCCCATTTCTTGTTAAAACTCTTGCTAAATTCCCAGGCCAATTTATTTTCTTCCTCTATAATTATTCTCAATCTCTCTCTCTCACTCTCTCTCTCTCTCTCTCATTTCCTTTATAATCTCATGGCTTAAATTACAATCTATTCTATGGTGGTATATCTCCAATCAGGGCTCCTCTTCTAAAAAACTTAACCTTATATATTCCACTGCCTCCTCAATTTATCCCCCTGGATGTCTTACAGGCACTTCATACCCAACATATCCCAAACTGAATTCATGAGCTTGATCCCCAAGCCTGTTCCTCCTCCAGTCTCCCTCATTCTACAAACAGGTGTATCATGCACTTACTTACTTAACACAGTCTTAGCAGTTACCTCTGACTCTCTCTACAAAACCATCCTAACCCCTGCCCCATCTAATTAATCACAAAATCCACATATTCTCCTCTAAATGTTTTGAATGTATCTATGACTATATTATAATAAGAGAAAATATTTATATAGCATTTACTCTGTGACAAGCCCTGTTCTAAGTACTTTGCATATATATTAACTCATTTAATCCTGTCGATAACCCCATGAGTAAGTATTATTGTTGTTACCATTCCTATTTTACTGAAGAGGACATTAAGGCCAAGACAAGTAAATTCCCCAAGGCAGCCCAAGTGGTCTGGTGGAAATAGGATTTGAAACCAAATAATCTGGGTCCAGGTCCCATGCTGTTAACCACCTTAGCTAGTGTTACCCCAGCCAGAGTTGACACCAGAACATGGAATTCCCAAAGCGTATATAGAGGACTTCAAATCATCTGTGGAAGCTTTTGGTGTTCAGATGTGAAGTTTTCATTTTAGTGAATTTCTTACCTAGATTATTCAATGTCATCCTAACTTGTCTTCTCTTTTATCCACTTTGGTGTTTTTTGGTTTATTTTGTTTTGTTTTATGTCCATCCCATATCTATTCTCCATTATAAGCAGAGTGAGCTTTTTAAAACTAAAATCTAGCTAAGATGTACATTAGTCAAAAAAATACATCTTTCAATGTCATCCAATTACTTTTAAAATCAAGGGAAAAGTTCTTAGCCAGACCTATGTGATTAGGCCCCTGTCAGCCTCTTCAGGCCTCTCTTCTGACACTGGCTGACTCCCTACACTGTGGTTTTGTATCAGCTTCTTGAATACAACATTTTCTTCCCAACTCTAGATCTTGAAGATGCTAATCAAGTCTCAGCTTTGCTCAATTCTACCTATCATTAGGTCATAATTTAAAAATCATTTCCTAAGGGAAGCTACTCCTGATATCTCATATATATGATCTGACAGAACCATGCAGCATTCAGATCAATTTTAATTAATTATTCATTTAACATTAGTCTTCCACACTAAACTGTATGTTTCATGAAGCCAAGAACTCCATGTCTACCTTGATTTTTGAGGAATCACCACTGTCAAACATATTGTCTGGCACTTAGTAAGCACTTGATGAGTATAATTTAAATGATTAAAGAAATGATATACTTTTGTTTTTGTGCTGATTAGAAATGTGAGCCATGTTCACATAGAAAATATAGAAATTTTAAAACAATAAATTTACCCCCCCCAAAAAAATTGAACAAAAGTGATCATCACTATTAACATTTGGGTTCGCATCTTGTGGGTATAGATAGCTTAATATGATATGGTTTCATTGGTTAAATTCTACCCTAGTTCCTTCTTTTTTTCCTTCCTGAAACCAGGAAGTACCTATCACCATGTTTAAATTATAATTAGCAGATAATTACTGAGGTCTCAATTTGTATACTAGAAATTTAAGTTTCAAAATGTGTATATGAAATGACCCTTGTTCTGAGACATCAAATGGAATACACTGTCTGACACATGATTTGATGGAATAGAATATTTGAATTTGTGATTGACCTGAAAATCAATATAAAGTATTATTATCAACCCACGACAAGGCTTCTGTTCCATAACATCTCATAGTCCAACTGGCAAAATAGAATGTATACATGGAAAGATAAGTAAATATACAACATATGCTAGGTGCCCAGATTAATCATTTGAACTACAGAAATTCAGAAGTTTGAGATATTGGCATAGGCTGACATAATCATGGCAGGCTTCATTGAGAAGGAAGAAGATGAGATTCTACAATATATTTAGAATGACAAGTTAGATTTAGAAGAAGTACATGCTTTATTAATCCTCCTTTCAATATTTTATTTTGAACAATTATAATTCCTCGAAGAATTTCTTTTTTCAACTCTATTTTGCATTATTTTTCTTTATATTGCCATTTCCTAAAGTGAGATACCAAGGAGTACTAGCGGCACATGATGTTCCGTACACACATGCACACACACACACACACACACACACACACACACAGATTTTGAGTTATAAATATGTTTGGGTCAAACATATTACAAACTATTTCTGCTTCTTGGACAACCATTAAGTTCATTAGCCAATACAAAGCTTTAAAAAAGCCTCAGAGTAAACTGTAGAAACCTGTTTAAATTTATTTAACCTGGTGAACCCCACACTTTTTCAACCATGGGCCCCATCTTTAATGAGATATCTAATAATATCCATGTAAAAGTATTTCATGTAAGACAATGAAACAGAAATATCATATGTTGATTCTCAGAAATATAACTGGACACTCTTCCCCAGCAAGTATGTAGTTTGTCCATCTATATCTTGTCAGTTCAATAATCTCTCTTTTTAAAAATAACCCTAATAATTCATGCTGTCGTATTCCATTTTTTTTCCATTCCATTCCATTCCATTTTTTTTCCAACCACATTAACGTCAATCAGGTTTCTTTTTTAGCCACACCAAAATTCCAATATAATTTTTCAAGATTCAAAACACCTCATCCAGCTTAATAGTTTATCACAGAGAGATTTGCAACTAAAATAGTTTTCATTTTTGAAAATTTTATGTCTAGTTTTCCATGCATGCCATCTGAATTTTACCTTCATTATATGTCTCTTCCAACATACATTATTAGAAAATATACTATTCTGGGGTGGAGCAAGATGGCGGAGGAGTAGGAGACCTGGATTGCGTCTGGTCTCAGGAATTCAGCTGAATAGGGATCAAACCATTCTGAACACCTACGAACTCAACAGGAGATCGAAGAGGAGAGTAGCAACAACTCTCCGAACAGAGAAGTGACCACTTACTGGAAGGTAGGACGTGCGGAGAAGTGAACCCGAGGCGATATTCAGGAGGATAGACGGCGGGGGAGGGGGCCTCCATCAGCCGCTTCTGGCAAGTGATAGAGCCCCGGGGCACAAAATCAGAACTTTTAGAAGTCGGCTCTGCAGAGGGACGTCGCTCCAGTGGCTAAGCGGGGGGTGGAAACCTCGCAGGACAGTGTGGTCTCAGGACCCACCAGGGGTGCCTAAGTGCGGCAGAGCTCCCAGGTATCGGAGTGGGGAAGCCGGCTGCAGAGACGGAGCTGAGGCGCCGGCTCTTGGCTCGGGGTTGCCATAAACTGTGATCCGCGGCCCAGTCGGGCCACTGCTCCTCCAGCAGGGACCCAACAAGCGGCAGAGCCGGGGAGACTCCCCTCCCTTCCCCGGGAGGAGCGGCGCGGGACTGCACCGCGGGGATCTGCTGGGTTTGGAGACTCCACACGGGGTCGAGTGCCAGAGATAGAAACGCTCGATCACAGGCCAGGTGAGCACGGAGTGAGGCCGGAGACTGGGGACACGGGAGTGACTGACTGCTTTTCTCCGGGGGCGCACTGAGGAGCGGGGCCCCAAGTTCTCAGCTCCTCCGGGCGGAGATTGGGAGGCCGCCATTTTCACTGTCATCCTCCAAAGCTGTACAGAAAGCTTGGAGGGAACAAAAGCTCCCGAGAGCAAACCCGAGCAGATTGCTTAGCCCGGACAGGCAAGGGCGGGGCAATTCCACCTCCGGCAAAGACGTTTGGCAACCACGGCAACAGGCCCCTCCCCCAGAAGATCAGCACGAACAGCCAGCAAGCCAAGACCAAGTTTACTGATCAAGGAGAACAGGAGAACTACAGCGCTAGGGGAATACTGCACATAGAATTCATGGCTTTTTTACCATGATTGATTAGTTTTTCAAAGTTAATTTTTTTAACTGTTTGTTTTTTTTTAATTTTTCTTTTTCCCTTTTTCGACGAACATCTTATCAATTTTTTGAATAAAAAAACATTTTTGTTTTTCATTTTTAGAGTCATAATCTATCCCTTCATAGTAGATACCCTTATTTTTGGCATATATATATAAGTTGATCTCGCTTTAAAATTTTGAGATACAGTTTCTTCTAACAAATCAAAATATACCCTAAATCACTAGTGTATGACTTTTTTCTAGTCTCCTGCCTGATCACATTCTCTCCCTTTTTTTTTCTTTTTTTTAATCTTCTTTCTTTTTTCAAACAACTTCTTATCTTATCAATTCCTTTTATAAAATCTTTTATAACTTTCATCTTTACAATCATCTTCCATTCCTTCATTGTATCAACTCTTATTTTGTACATATATAAGTCTTTCTTCCTTTAAAATTTTAGGAGGCACTTTCTTCTAACAGACCAAAATACATCAAAAATCTAGTGTGTGGCACTCGTCTATGCACTAGCATGATCATATTTGATCATATTCTGTTTTTTTGTTGTTGTTTTGTTCTGTTTTCTTTGTTTTTATCTTTTCCTTTTTCTTTTTTTTTTTTTCTCTTTCTTTTTTCTTTCTTTCCCTTTCTTTTCCCCTGGTTTCAGGTCTTTTCTGATTTGTTTAGAGTATATTTGCTGGGGACGTTGTTAACCTGTTAGCATTTTGTTCTCTCATTCATCTATTCTCCTCTGGACAAAATGACAAGACAAAAAAAATCACCTCAGCAAAAAGAACAAGAGGTAGTACCATCTGCCAGGGACCTACGCAATACGGACATTAGAATGATGTCGGACCTAGAGTTCAGAATAATGATCTTAAAGATACTAGCTGGGCTTGAAAAAAGTGTGGAAGTTATTAGAGAAACCCTTCCTGGAGAAATAGAAGAACTAAAATCAAATCGAAATCAAAAAGGCTATTAAGGAAGTGAAATCAAAAATGGGGGCACTAACTGCTAGGATAAATGAGGCAGAAGAGAGAATCAGTGATATAGAACACCAAATGATGGAAAATAAAGAGGCTGAGAAAAAGAGAGATAAACAATACTAGATCACGAGGGCAGAATTCGAGAGATAAGTGATACGATAAGACAAAACAACATTAGAATAATTGGGATCCCAGAAGAAGAAGAAAGAGAGAGAGAGGCAGAAGGCATATTGGAGCAAATTATAGCAGAGAACTTCCCTAATGTGGGGAAGGAAACAGGCATCAAAATCCAGGAGGCACAGAGAACCCCTCTCAAATCAATAAAAATAGGTCAACACCCTGACATCTAATAGTAAAACTTACGAGTCTCAGAGACAAAGAGAAAATCTTGAAAGCAGCTCGGGAGAAGAGATATGTAACCTATAATAGTAGAAACATTAGATTGGCAACAGACCTATCCACAGAAACTCGGCAGGCCAGAAAGGACTGGCAAGATATCTTCAGAGCACTAAACGAGAAAAATATGCAGCCAAGAATATTATATCCAGCTAGGCTGTCATTGAAAATTGAAGGAGAGATAAAAAGCTTCCAGGACAAACAAAAACTAAAGGAATTTGCAAACACGAAACCAGCCCTCCAAGAAATATTGAAAGGGGTCCTCTAAGCAAAGAAAGAGCCTAAAAGCAGCATACACCAGAAAGGAAAACAGACAATATACGGTAACAGTCACCTTACAGGCAATACAATGGCACTAAATTCATATCTTTCAAAGGTTACCCTGAATGTAAATGGGCTAAATGCCCCAATCAAAAGACACAGGCTATCAGACTGGATTATAAAACAAGACTCATCAATATGCTGTCTGCAAGAGACTCATTTTAGACCCAAAGACACCCCCAGATTGAAAGTGAGTGGGTGGAAAACAATTTACCATGCTAATGGACACCAAAAGAAAGCTGGGGTGGCAATCCTTCTATCAGACAAATTAGATTTTAAAACAAAGACTGTAATAAGAGATGAGGAAGGACACTATATCCTACTTAAGGGGTCTATCCAACAAGAAGATCTAACAATGGTAAATATCTATGCCCCAAACATGGGAGCAGCCAATTATATAAGGCAATTAATAACAAAAGCAAAGAAACACATTGACAACAATACAATCATAGTGGGGGACTTTAACACCCCCTTCACTGGAATGGACAGATCATCTAAGCAAAAGATCAACAAGGAAATAAAGATTTTAAACGACACAGTGGACCAAATGGACTTCACAGACATATTCAGAACATTCCATCCCAAAGCAACAGAATACACATTCTTCTCTAGTGCCCATGGAACATTCTCCAGAATAGATCACATCCTAGGTCACAGATCAGGTCTCAACCAGTACTAAAAGATTGGGATTATTCCCTGCATATTTTCAGACCACAGTGCTTTGAAACTAGAACTCAATCACAAGAGGAAATTTGGAAAGAACTCAAATACCTGGAGGCTAAAGAGCATCCTACTAAAGAATGAATGGGTCAACCAGGAAATTAAAGAAGAATTTTAAAAAATTATGGAAACCAATGAAAATGAAAACACAACTGTTCAAAATCTTTGGGATGCAGCAAAGGCAGTCCTAAGAGGCAAGAATATAGCAATACAAGCCTTTCTCAAGAAACAAGAAAGGTCTCAAATATACAACCTAACCCTACACCTAAAGGAGTTAGAGAAAAAAACAGCAAATAAAGCCTAAACCCAGCAGGAAAGAGAAATAATAAAGATCAGAGCAGAAATCAATGAAATAGAAACCAAAAGAACAGTAGAACTGATCAACGAAACTAGGAGCTGGTTCTTTGAAAGAATTAACAAGATTGATAAACCCCTGGCCAGACTGATCAAAAAGAAAAAAGAAATGACCCAAATCAACAAAATCATGAATGAAAGAAGAGAGATCACAACCAACACCAAAG
This sequence comes from Zalophus californianus, assembly GCF_009762305.2. Taxonomy (NCBI): domain Eukaryota; kingdom Metazoa; phylum Chordata; class Mammalia; order Carnivora; family Otariidae; genus Zalophus; species Zalophus californianus. The sequence goes on from NC_045607.1 coordinate 47,210,103, forward strand.
AAATACAAACAATTATAAGAACATATTATGAGCAACTCTATGCCAGCCAATTAGATAACCTGGAAGAAATGGGTGCATTCCTAGAGATGTATCAACTACCAAAATTGAACCAGGAAGAAATAGAAAACCTGAACGGACCTATAACCCCTAAGGAAATTGAAGCAGTCATCAAAAATCTCCCAACAAGCAAACCAGATGGCTTCCCAGGGGAATTCTATCAGACATTTAAAGAAGAATGAATACCTATTCTCCTGAAACTGTTCCAAAAAATAGATATGGAAGGAAAACTTCCAAACTAATTTTATGAGGCCAGCATTACCTTGATCCCAAACCAGACAAAGACCCCATCAAAACGGAGAATTACAGACCAATATCCTTGATGAACATGGATGCAAAAATTCTCACCAAAATACTAGCCAATAGGATCCAACAGTACATTAAAAGGATTATTCACCATGACCAAGTGGGATTTATCCCTGGGCTGCAAGGCTGGTTCAACATCCGCAAATCAATCAATGTGATACAATACATTAACAGAAGAAAGAACAAAAATCATATGATCCTCTCAATAGATGCAGAAAAAAACATTTGACAAAGTACAGCATCGTTTCTTGATCAAAACTCTTCAGAGTATAGGGATAGAGGGTACCTACCTCAATATCATAAAGGTCATCTATGAAAAACCTACAGCAAATATCATTCTCAATGGGGAAAACCTGAGAGCTTTCCCCCTGAGGTCAGGAAAGCGGCAGGGATGTCCACTATCACCACTGCTATTCAACATAGTATTAGAAGTCCTCGCCACAGCAATCAGACAACAGAAAGAAATCAAAGGCATCCAAATTGGCAAAGAGGAAGTCAAACTCTCACTCTTTGCAGGTGATATGATACTGTATGTGGAAAACCCAAAAGACTCCACCCCAAAACTGCTAGAACTCATACAGGAATTCAGTAAAGTAACAGGATATAAAATCAATGCACAGAAATCAGTGGCATTCCTATACACCAACAACAAGACAGAAGAGAGACAAATCAAGGAGTTGATCCCATTTACAATTGCACCCAAAACCATAAGATACCGAGGAATAAATTTAACCAAAGAGGCAAAGGATCTGTACTCAGAAAACTATAAAATACTCATGAAAAAAATTGAAGAAGACACAAAGAAATGGAAAAACGTTCCACGCTAATGGATTGGAAGAACAAACATTGTGAAGATGTCAATGCTACCTAGAGCAATCTACACATTCAATGCAATCCCCATCAAAATACCATCCACTTTTTTCAAAAAAATGGAACAAATAATCCTAAAATGTGTATGGAACCAGAAGGGACCCCAAATAGCCAGAGGAATATTGAAAAAGAAAAGCAAAGCTGGCGGCATCACAATTCCGGACTTCCAGCTCTATTATAAAGCTGTCATCATCAAGACAGTATGGTACTGGCACAAAAACAGACACATAGATCAACTGAACGGAATAAAGAGCCCCAAAATGGACCCTCAACTCTATGGTCAGTGACAAAGCAGGAAAGAATGTCCAGTGGAAAAAAGACAGGCTCTTCAAAAAATGGTGTTGGGAAAATTGGACAGCCACATGCAGAAGAATGAAACTGGACCATTTCCTTACACCACACACAAAAATAGACTCCAAATGGTTGAAAGACCTAAACGTGAGACAGGAGTCCATCAAAATCCTAAAGGAGAACACAGTCAGCAACCTCTTCGACCTCAGCCACAGAAACTTCTTCCTAGAAACATCGCTTTGGCGATGTTTCAAGGGAAGCAAGGGCAAAAATGAACTATTGGGACTTCATCAAGATAAAAAGCTTTTGCACAGCAAAAGAAACAGTCAACAAAATCAAAAGACAACCGACAGAATGGGAGACAATATTTGCAAATGACATATCAGATAAAGGGCTGGTATCCAAAATCTATAAAGAACTTATGAAACTCAACACCCAAAGAACAAATAATCCAACCAAGAAATGGGCAGAAGACTTGAACAGACATTTTTCCAAAGAAGACATCCAAATGGCCAACAGACACATCAAAAAGTGCTCAACATTGCTCGGCATCAGGGGAATCAAATCAAAACCTCAGTGAGATACCACCTCACGCCACTCAGAATGGCTAAAATTAACAAGTCAGGAAACGACAGATGTTGGTGGGGATGTGGAGAAAGGGGAACCCTCCTACACTGTTGTTGGGAATGCAAGCTGGTGCAGCCACTCTGGAAAACAGTATGGAGGTTCCTCAAACAGTTGAAAATAGAGCAACCATACGATCCAGCAATTGCACTACTGGGTATTTACCACAAAGATACAAATGTAGGGATCCGAAGGGGTACGCACACCCCAATGTTTATAGCAGCAATGTCCACAATAGCCAAACTGTGGAAAGAGCCAAGATGTCCATTGACAAATGAATGGATAAAGAAGAGGTGGTATATATACACAATGGAATATTATGCAGCCCTCAAAAGGAATGAGATCTTGCCATTTGCAACGACATGGATGGAACTGGAGGGTGTTATGCTGAGTGAAATAAGTCAATCAGAGAAAGACATGTATCATATGACTTCACTGATATGAGGAATTCTTAATCTCAGGAAACAAACTGAGGGTTGCTGGAGTGGTGGGGGGTGGGAGGGATGGGGTGGCTGGGTGATAGACACTGGGGAGGGTATTGCTATGGCGAGTGCTGTGAATTGTGCAAGACTGTTGAATCACAGATTTGTACCTCTGAAACAAATAATGCAATATATGTTAAGAAAAAAAAAAGATAGCAGGAGGGGCAGAATGAAGGGGGGGAAATTGGAGGGGGAGACCAACCATGAGAGATGATGGACTCTGAAAAAGAAACTGAGGGTTCTAGAGGGGAGGGGGGTGGGGGGGGTAGGTTAGTCTGGTGATGGGTATTAAAGAGGGCACGTTCTGCATGGAGCACTGGGTGTTATGCACAAACAATCATGGAACACTACATCCAAAATTAATGATGTAATGTATGGTGATTAACATAACAATAAAAAATTTAAAAAATATATACCATTCTTTGTCAAAGTCACCGAACATTCACACAAAACAAAAGGAAAGAAAAATTGGAGTGCAAAATAATTGTCCTATTCCATTTCTCCGGTAACTTGGTGTTATAAACTAGGTAGTTTTAGGTCTGAAATGTTAGATTAACACAGTGATACAGAACAAAGAGGAAAAATAAGAGGTCATAAATGGGAAGGGAAAGAAACTTCTTATCTAGAAGGGGATTGAAAAGGAAAGAATGGCAATAAGATACAGAAAAACAAATACACACAAATGTACAAACAACCCTAAATACTGGCTCCATTCTCCGCTTCATGAATTTCATCTCCCTGTTCAAGGGCCAACTCAAATAAAATTTCTCAGAACTTACCACCATGACAGCACGCTCCCTCACTCTCTGGTCCAGCAAGAATTCTCTCCATCATCTGCCTCCTAAAGCATTTTGTGCACATTGGATCTACTTTTTCATTAGAGTATGTTTCAGGTTGCTCTGCATATGGTGAGATGCTCATATGCCTGACTCGACTAGACCGTGGTCTTGTCAGCTTCTTTTCCCTTTGTCCCAGGACAGTGTTGCAGAGTGCAAAGCACGTGGGATTTGGAAGAGAACTAAAGTTAACTTACAGCTCTGTGATTTACTAGATGCAAGGACTTTTCTCAATAACCTCCACTAGACAGTGGAGGACTAGGGGGAAAATTAAATGAGGTAGCTTGTATACAGTTCCTGATACGTTGTAAATATTCTGTAATGGTAGTCACTATTGGTCACTATTAGCTTTTCTCATAGTAGGTATACTATCAAGGACAGAAGAGAAAAAGAAGGAAGGAAGAAAAATATGGTCCCAACTCCAATCACCCAGAGCTCAGTGGAGGTTTCCATTCCTTGATGAGGTTGAGCTGGACTAGGTGGAGGTAGGGGTGTGGGGTAGAGTTTATAGGGTACTAGGTGGGAAGAGGGACTAGATAGAAGCCTCGCTCTGCATCATAGGTCTAAGACTTTTACTGGGATACGTGCGAGAGAGGGAAGTACTGAAAATTAGGAGTCGATACCCAATGTTTGTTGGTGGTAAAAGAAATTAGAAGAGTAACACAGAAAGCTGGCTGGGCAGACTGGCTTCCAGATTCTGGTATACGAATTAATTCCAAGGTAGTGGGGGTGTGGTACAACTATAAATATGTCTATCCAGATGGGCTTGGAAACTAAGGTCTTTTTGAGCCTGTATTTGGGAGCAGTCTGGTGAATACAGTTGCAACATGAATCTGGGGGAATCAGACATGGGAGAAACAAGATAAAAGCTGAAAGCGGAGGAATATGTGCCAGAATCAGGCACTGTAAAATCCAAGAATTCCTGGGATGGAACCAGAGTGTAGAAAAGAATTCCATTTTTTTAATCTGGTTTAGAGAATGAAATTCTTCAGATGCTTTTGGTCGCCTATGAATCCTCAGGGAGTGCCTGAGATCTGATTGCCCAGCCTATAGACTGGGAGCCCATTTAAGTGCCAAAGAACTTCCCATGTTCATCATGATATCAAACTAGAATCCAACAGGGTGCCATAAATGCTCTCACACTTTCCCAAATCTGCCTAGGATTACACCGATAAACATTCCCCTATAGTAGTACCAGATATGGAGCAGCACTAAGCCTATCTGTGGCCCTAGTAGGTGCTGAGGGATTTGGCATAGCCTCAGGGCAAGTTCTGCATCTTCTCCAAAGAGGAGCTGAGTAATGATTTCGAACACCACAGTGAGAAGTGTTTAGCAGGGAAATGATGGCAAACCGTGGAAGGGGAAGTAGGAATGAAATTGTTGAATAGAAAAAGGATGAATAGCAGGGAAGCAAAAAGAAATTGTAATTATCATAAATTTGAAGTGGGATACTAAGTTTGAGGTCATGTAAGGGAATTAACCAGCTCCCCCAAACCCGAACTGAATATGTGATCAACTGTTCATTCGCAGGGTGGTTGAAGGGCAGTGGAAACGCCAAGGCGTGATTAACCCCCAGGAATGGGGAGAAAAGAAGACCCTTGCCCATTTTAATTTGAGCTGTGGCTTACCCACTGCGTGGGGACCATTGCATTTTGGTTCCTTTTTACAGGAAGTTCTAGGGAACACCTCTCTGCAGCTGTGTTGATGCTTTTTCTCTAAAAGGAAATGTCAGAAGACTGTCTCTTTAGTGCTATTTTAATTAGGCTCTGCTTGAAAGTATTGTGCGTGTGTGAATCTTGTGATCACGATCTTAATTAGGATCATATTTAGATTCAGACTCAAACTGGACTGGATAATCATCTCCATTACCTTGTATTAGATATGAGGAATCAAGCATGTGCCACTTGTACTGGGAGTATTGTACAGACACAGGATCTTATTAGTGTTTTGTTGTTTCTCGTTCTTCCTGGTTTCTTTCCTCTTTCTGAAATTATGTGTGTTCAGGAAGCAGCAAGAGCATATGCATCAGCAGTTTGGAGGGGGAGGGCGTGGGAAGAAGAGGGGGACAGGGAGTAACAGCAGGGAATAGAGACCACATTTTCAAAACATATTTCTAGTGCGATATTCTCTGATGAGAGTCGCGTGTTCTCTTTCAGAAGGCAGCTGCTGCCAATGAGATGCATTGTTTCCCCAAGTCCTATTCGGCCCAGAATTCTATTAAAATAAGGGTCATAGCTTTTCTTAAAATATCGAAGTATTTTACATAAAGAAATTTGATATGGCTAGAAAAAAATAATTGCCTCTGTCTTGAGAAGATGTAAAGGATTTGCTGGCCTATGATAATCTACTCAGGAAAATATTTCTCTAGCTTAAAAATCACGTATAACTTGTAAGTGGCCACTAGCTCTGAGGGTTTTTTTGTGTATTAATATATTGTTTTCCTTTTAAAGGTAATGAAAAATGAGTTTCTAGGGGTTTATTCTCTTGCTGTAGAGGACTGATACAAAAGAGAAGGCAGGTAATGCCCCTGTGTGGCAAAAGCATGGCATAGCAAGCTTCCTCTCTTGGGTGTAAAGAAACAAAGCCACTTTAGACTCACCCAGTCTCTCCATTTATAAATTTCTGGTTGAAACTGAACTGCCAAAAGGAACAATCTTCACTAAGCCCAGGAACATAAATGATTAATTAGAGTGTAATATGTTTAAATAAATCTAACTACTGCAGAGAGCTTATACATATTCAGAAAATGATAAAGGTAGAGGAACTTTAAAAGCATCCACTTTTAATGTAAGAATGGTGAACTCATTACTTACGGAAACCAATGTTCTTGACCATGAAAAAAAATGTTTAAAGGGTCACTGATGATGTATACAATTGGAAACACTAAATATATATTCCTTCTTTGTTCAATTCTTAGAACCTTAAATGCTAAATAAGTAACTAAAAAGAAATAGTAGAGCAAGATAGTATTTCCTTGGAAACATTTATGATGTAGTCTCATAAAGTCAACTTTATTAGTGAATATATAAGAGGCAATTCCAGATAGCCCATTGATTAGGATGGGGAATGTTAGTGGTTTAATAATTCCATCTGTTCATTTTGTCCATTTATTTATTTATTTATTTATTCTTTCAAGATTTTATTTATTTATCTATTTTAGAGAGAGAGAGAGAACATGAGCAGGGGGAGAAGCAGAGGAGGAGGGGTAAATAATCTCAAGCAGACTCTGTGCTGAGCTCCTACACAGGGCTCCATCTCACGACCCTGAGATCAAGACCTGAGCTGAAACCAAGAGTCCAACGCTTAACCAACTGAGCCACCCAGGTGCCCTCATTTCATCCTTTTAAATGGTATCCCTTGAAGAAGGAAGGAAGGGAGGAAAGAGAGAGGAAGGGAAAGATGGTGGAAGGAAGAAAAGGAAGACGAAAAGAGGGGCTAAAAGAAAAATAGGGTAGTGGTATGCAAATCCCAATTTCTGGTCTTTCTGTGTTTCCAGACATAGAATAGGGCCATGCAGAAAGTAGGCACTTCACAAAATTTGCTGTTTATTCAATCCATACCATACCTAGTCTCAATGAAAAACAGAAAATTTAGCACCTCAATGGGCGACCACAGGACCAGCTAACCCTCTGGGGATTGGAATATCAAAAGGAATAAGGGACAACACATGTTGGAGGATGATTAGCCACCAGCACATGAAGGACATACACTGACCCTCGTGTGGCAGGTGAGGTCTTCTACGGCCTGTCTCTGCTCACCTCTGCAGTTTCACTGTTCCCCCATCAGAAGGTCAGTGGGATATTGGAGGGTGCTCTCTGGCGTTCTACTATAGCTAGAGAGACCCACTGGGATCTAGCCTTTGCTCAATCTGTCTCACCTTCCCTCTCCCTTGACCCTCATCATGCAAGGTTTTTATGTGCCTATATTTCCTCTGGATGTAACATACCATTCCACACCTCTAGACTGCTGCCCATGAATTTCTTGTCCCCTAATTTCCCTGGACTACTGATAGTCTTCACTGAAAACTCTGCTTAGGTGCACTATCCTTCAACAAAGCACCTACACACACACTCTCCAGATTAAACTACAAGACCTTTCTCTACTCTCTTAGTATCAAATCATGGTCATTACACTCTGCACATGAAAAAGAGTGCTCCTCTGCTTAATAAATTCAGGTTACGTGAACTCAATAATATAAGAAATGGAACACAACAAAGAAAAGAATGTCAACCTGACTCATCATCCCTATATCATGAGTGATTGTGCTCTCCCAGTTTAGATGTAGCCGTTGAATAGTTTATTGGTCTATGGCATGTGCATTGTATCTGAAGCACTGTTCTATGTTTACTTATAATGAAAAGTAAAATCCAAAATACTTACATCCATATTCACAGTTTTTATGGGATGGAAAAGAAGCAAGAAGAGTTAAAGTCAGTCCAATCAACATTTACAGTTCTCACAATAACTGTAGGTATGTACATACAAACCATTCTGAACAAACAAACTTATATAAGCCCATATTTTCTCTGGCATCTAATCTTTTCATATATAAAAATAATAAGTGTCTACATTGAAATGTTCCATTTATTTGACTATTTCCCTTACTAAACTGCAAACTCCTTAACTCAAGATTCATGTCTTATATTTCCTTATATCTTAGCACACAGAACAATGCTTGGTATGCAGCATCATTTCTCATATAAAAGCCTTTATAGAATACCAATTGGATCACATTTAGAAGAACTTGCATAGCTTCACTTGCATAGCATCACCCATGTCAGTTTCCAGAAGAAATTTGCTCACCCTGAGTTCAGATGTCCCACAGAACTAGAAATCTGAAGTCCATAAATTAACCTAAGCTTTAAAGTATACTACTGAGGTTAATGTAGTAGTAGAATTTTCTAATATTGACATGTATGTTCTGCAAACATGAGTCCTGCTTCTCCAATGTAGGAGAAAGTACCAAAATCTCCAGTCCCCTTTCTTTCCCCTACCCAGCCACATAACCTTATGTAATCTTGGTTCCAACAGTCAGGTCACCCTGACCTTTCTTGGGGAAGACTTTTCATTACTACAGGAACATGGGGTGGGTAAAATCAGAGACAACTGGATTTTGGAGGGACCACTGGATACAAGTTGAATTCCTGCTGCAGAATTGGCATCATCCCTGCCATCACTAGTAGTTGCAGAAAAATCTAATTCCTGAAATACACAGCTTGATGGTACCAACAGAACAGGCAAAATTTTCCTCATCAAGCCCAATAGAGTATGAGACATGGTTCTTAAAAGTTTGACCTCCAGTCTGTTCCTCTAGAACTCCCAAGAATTCTGAAAAACCTCTGCTATCTTTTAACACATGATCCTCAGTGTATGATCCAAAATCAGTACCAGCAGCATCCCCTGAGGACTTATGAGGAATTTAAACTACTAAGCCCTACTCTAGACCTACTGAATCAACAATCTGTGTTTAAACAACCTCTTCAGGTAATTCTGAATGCATGCTCAAGTTCCACACCATTGATGAATCTCTTCTACTCTTTGCAATTAAGAGTCCTGATTGGTGTATCTACAATCACTACTTGCCTTTGTTAGGAGACTGCATTTTGCTGGGTTACCTAATTAAAGGCGTATGGTGTTTGAATGGCTTGGCAGAGTCAAAGACAAACTAAAAAAAAAGAAAAAAAGAAAGAAAGAAAGATATCAGAGTATCTCTTACCTAGAAAATAAATAAAGACATTTCTTTTCAACATCTTTTATTCTAAACTGAGTCTGTGAAGTGAAACATTTATAGAAGGCAAAACTATTGTGGTTTGTTTTTGTTTGCTTATTTAATTATCCAGAGTTTTTCATGAAGCAGTTCTTTCAAATTTTATTATTACTTGCTTTCTAAAGCACTCAACTTTGTCTGGAATCTGAGAATTGTTTCATTCAGTCACATTTTTCTATTGTGGAATTTAAAATTAAAATTTTGGAAAGTAGAGGAGCCTGGGTGACTCAGTCGGTTAAAAGTCCAACACTTGATTTTAGTTCAGGTCGTGATCTCAGGGTCATGAGATAGAGCCCACTTCGGACTCTGTGCTCAGCAGGGAATCTGCTTGAGATTCTCCCTCTGCTTCTCCCTCTGCTCCTCCCCTCATACTCTCTCTTTCTCTCTCTCCCTCCCTCAAGTAAATAAATAAAATCCTAAAAAAATAAAAAATAAAAATAAAATTTTGAAAAGTAAAAAGGTAAGGTAATTTTTTAAAAGATTATTTATTTATTATTTGACAGAGAGAGACACAGCGAGAGCAGGAACACAAGCAGGGGGAGTGGGAGAGGGAGAAGCAGGCTTCCCGCCGAGCAGGGAGCCCGATGCGGGGCTCGATCCCAGGACCCTGGGAACATGACCTGAGCAGAAGGCAGACGCTTAACGACTGAGCCACCAAAGCACCCCAAAAGGTAAGGTAATTTTGATAATATCCTAAATTTAAAAATGTGAATATGTTTTTAGCTAAAATGGGAAAGAGGCAATTATGAAGTTGCATTTAAGGTGAAAAGTGAAGGAAGAGCCATTTTGCCTTAAAACATCATCCCACATGGTTGTTACTGTGTCTTAAATTATCTTATGTCATAGGGGCGCCTGGGTGGCTCAGTTGGTTAAGCGACTGCCTTCGGCTCAGGTCATGATCCCAGGCTCCTGGGATGGAGTCCCGCATCGGGCTCCCTACTCAGCAGGGAGTCTGCTTCTCCCTCTGACCCTACCCCTTCTCATGCTCTCTCTATCTCATTCTCTCTCTCAAATAAATAAATAAAATCTTTAAAAAAATTATCTTATGTCATAAAATCTTAAGCTAGGAGAGATTTCACAAGCTATCACATTAGACCATCTTTTAAAATGTATTTGTTCTACAGGTGGACACTGGCAGTCCAGTCTAATCCAGTACCATCATTGAGAGGAACAAATTAGGGGCACCTGGGTGGCTCAGTCAGTTAAGCGTCTGCCTTCAGCTCAGATCATGATCTCTGGGTCCTGGGATGGAGCCCCACATTGGGCTCCCTGCTCAGTGGGGAGTCTGCTTTTCCCTCTGCTCCTCCCCCTACCCCCCAATGACCGGTCTCTCTCTCTCTCTCTCTCTCACTTTCACTCTCAAATAAATAAATAATAATAATAAAGAACAAATTATCTCATGGAGACTGCACCCTTCTTAGTTCTTACTGCTGAAACATTCTTCCTTATACCGAGTTACTGTCCATCAATCTGAAATTTCTCATCGATCTGACTTCTCCCCACTGGTCACACCAAAAATTTCTAAATGATAGTAATTTAAATTTAGATGATGCATTTGGTACATCCTATTTTTTCTTTTTTAAAGATTTATTTATTCATTTTAGAGAAAGAGAAAGCACGAGTGGGAGGGACAGAGGGAGAGGGAGAGAGAATCCCAAGCAGATCCTGCGCTGAGTGCGGAGCCCCACACGAGGCTCAATCCCACAACCCTGAGATCACAACCTGAGCCCAAACCAAAAGTCAGACACTTAACCAACTGCACCACCCAGGAGTCCCTGATACATCCTATTCTTGTCTCTAGGCCATATAGTTCTATTCCCTGAAGCTCAGGCCAGAACCCTCTCATGCAACAGTTTGAAGGATTTACATTCAGTTTCTTTTGAACGTGTTTCAGTTTGTCTACCTTGAGAAGTACATGATTCCTGCAAAATCTGAGCAGCCTTAAGAAAAGCGGGTATGTGCCCATCTTCATTCTACATTCTGTTTATTCAATTGATGCATCCCCTAAACTCACAATGGCTTTGGGGACATCCACATCACATTGTTGACTTCTAGAAATATGACTGTCATCTAATACCTCTAAGCATTTTTACACATTCTGCTCAGAAGCTACAACTTCATCATCCCCAGAAAGTGCAGTCATATTTCTGTTTTTTGACCCAAGTACAGGACTTCATATTTATCCGTGTTAAGTTTCATTATGTTTTTTCACTTCAAAATGTTTCACCCTGTCAAGATCTTTTGGGATCCTAATTCTGCCATCCAACACATTCTTTATCCCTCCTAGTTTTGTCATCTGCAAATTTGATGAGACTTCCCTCTTTAGCTTCACCCAAGTCACAAATTCTGAAAGGAGGGAATATCACAAGACTATGGAACGCAACCCTGAGACTGTCAATAGAAATTTCTCTCCAAATGGGTGCTTATCTATAAAACAGGTCCTTTGGTTAATATTCTGTCAATTATTCACTTAATTATAAGGCACTTGATTCATACCTATCCTTCTTATCCATGAGAATACATGATATACTTTGCTAAGTTCAAATGCTCCGTGTCAAATGCTTTATTACCAATCTATTAACCCTATCAAAGAAGGAACTGAAGTAAATCTTAGCAACCACACGGTGATCCCTAGTGACTATCACTTCCCCCTATCATTTGCTAGGATTCTAGGATTAGAATCCCTGTTAGTAAAATCATTGAGTCTCATAGCAAAAGTACATGAGCTGAAAGGAGATAAGCCAGTCAGTAATCATAAATCGTCTTTAAAGATTAATCTTTTTAAAAACAGTAAAACGTGTTCTTTAATAAAGTAAATATATATGTATGTACTTAAGCAGAAAATATACATATATATGTGTAACTTATTTTATAAAAAGTAGAACGTTTCTGATTAAAATTAGGGTTAGGGGTGGAGTACCCAGAATCACTGGTTTGAAACTCCAAATCCCTGCAACTCTTCATTAGACTTCCCTGAAGAATCCCTAGGAAGTATCAGAACACAGTTTTAAAAAGCACTGTTTTAAGCCATTTTTAGCCACTTACCAATACAAATTGGTTTTTAAGTTAGCCTTCCAAAAAGCAGATAGCTGTGCATAGTGTCTTAAAACAAAAGTACATTTTGGTGAGACAGAGAAAAGGGAATACAGATAGAGATCTAAAAACAGGGATCATGGGGAACCCTGGTGGCTCAGTCAGTTAAGCATCCAACTCTTGATTTCAGCTCAGATCATGATCTCAGGGTTGTGAAATTGAGCTCAGTGGGGCTCTGTGCTGGGCATGGAGCCTGCTTAAGATTCTCTCTGTCCCTCACCCACCACCCTCTCTCTCTCTCCCAAAAAAATAAAAATAAAAAATAAAGAGTAAAAACAGGGATCCTGTCCAAACTCTGCAATTCTTTAAAGGATCGGTAAGGTAAGATTCCTCTGAATTCTCTCACTAACCAAATAGCGAGCAGGCCAGCATATCCCTTCACGTTTTAGCCACAGCCCTTGCTTCACAGAAGAAGAAAGAGCCTTCATACAATTACAAGGCAAACATGTAATGCAAATTTTCACATTCACCCTACAACAGGAGCTTCTATGTCTTTTATTCCATAGCCATTTTTGAGCACCTACCATGAGCAAGGCACCCAGTTAGGTACTTTTGAAGACGGGAGCATCATTCGGCATCACAAAGCCAGTGAGATACACATGGAAGAAACTGAGACTCAAGGCATCTAAGTCTCTTGCCCAAGTTCGCCAACTAGTAAGAAGTGCAATCAGGATTTAGACCCGCAAAAGTTCTGGCCCCAAGTCTCAAGAAGCTCCCTGTATAATCAAAGAGATAGTTATGTAAATAAATGATTGCACAGATACTGCATCTACAGATTCATACTGACAGCTCTCCTAATTTAATCAGGGCTTTCTTCACGCTGGAGAAAAGCACAGAACACGAAAGGCAGAGCAGGCAACGACCAGGAAATCTGGACCCACACTTAAGAGAGGCAGGTGTTGGTTGCCATCCTATAGAGAAGACAGAATGTACATTTCCTTCACATTCTATGCATTTGAAGTGCTGTCACCTAATAGGCAGCTGCACTGAAGTATGCTCACGACATCTGCTTTAAAATGCCTTGCCAGAGAACTACTTTCGAGACTCCACTCTTAAACATCTCCAAGGCTTCTGCTAATGCTGTGGTCCTGAAAATGCTAAAAAGACATTAAATCATGTTTATGTCAATGGCAGCTCCTAAGGCCTTGGTTAATTTTTTTTCATGGCAGCAAAGGGAAAGAAACAGGACCTGCATTTGGCACCAACACATCGCTGGCTTTCTTACTGTGCCAACAAGCCCGACTTGAAGCATTTGTAGCGGCTTTCAGCTGCTGCAGACCACCTCTCTGCAGCTCAGCAGATGGTTAGAGCAATAGTGAAAGCAACAGAAACCATTTTAGGCTCCAGGAAATGTAGCAGGTGTTTCAGGTTCCAAAAGAAAATTATGCCCAACTTTGCCTTTCATCATTTCTTGTTCTCCTGATGTGTGAGATATTTTCTCCCTATCTGTTGCCTCTGTCTACACCTAACATGGTAGTAGAGTATGTCAGTTAACTTGAGAAAAGGTTATAAATGTGCAGGGATCATTAAGGAAAATTCTTCTGGGTATCTTATGCAGAATGCTCTCTGTTAAGACATTTTCTACATGCGGCTTATGGTATTTCCTCCTATGAATGCATAACTTCACCTTCCCATGAATTCAGTTTGACCTGAGAGGAATCACAGAGGATTTGAGATCAGAAATATTTTAATGAGTAAGTACAGGAACATCTGGGAAAGTAATTTTAAAGAAATTAGAGATAGAATTAAGTTTCTATAACTAGAGTATTCAGGGCTTTTGAACTAGCACCTCTTCTGTACGTGCTATTGTGCTCAACCAAAAGGAACTGTTTTGATACTACTCCCTCCTGCTTTTCCTCCTTTTTCAGGCCACTCCTTCCCAGGGTCCTCATGTTCCTGCCCTTCAATAATTTTACTATTGGGCGCCTGGGTGGCTCAGTCGGTTAGGCGACTGCCTTCGGCTCAGGTCATGATCCTGGAGTCCTGGGATCGAGTCCCGCATCGGGCTCCCTGCTCAGCGAGGGGCCTGCTTCTCCCTCTAACCCTCCCGCCTCTCATGTACTCTCTTTCTCTCTCATTCTCACTCTCTCAAAATAAATAAATAAATCTTTAAAAAAAATAATTTTACTGTTGCACAGGGTTCCACTATTGGGCCTCAATGCTGGCATTCTATGAATTCTCCCTGGGTGACTTCATCTAAACCCCTGGCTTCAACTACCATCCATATGCTGATGATGGCTGGGGTAGGCTTTGTTCCAGATCTACATAACCAGCCAACTCAAACCAGTGAATTCCAAGTTTAACCAGCACCTTCTCTTCCCCCTCCCTCTTCCCCTCCCCCTCCCCACACCAGATTTACTGAGGGAGGAGCATCACCTTCCACCCAGTCCTCCAAGCCAAAAACCTGAGAGACTATAGCTTTCTGTCCCTTCACTCCAAACTAAATATGTCACCAAGGTTTGTTGCTTCTTCCATAGTACTATGTCTGAGAAAAGTTTTTTGTACTTTTCATCTCTACTGCTATTGCTCGGGCCCTCACCACTTCTTGATTGGTTTATGCTACTAGCCTTTCCACTTGTCTCCCTGTTTTGTTCCCTTTTTATCTAAAATGCAACCCAAACATGTTACTCTTCTACCCATCTTTCACAATTTCCCATAACCCTCATAATCCAGCCCCAGCCAACTTCTCTTCCTCCCTTTCCTAACATTCATGAGCTCTATACTTAAGCCACATGAACTACTTAGAGTTCCCCCTAAATTCTAATGTATTATATACGTCCATGTTATTTCTTCTGTCTAGAATTAGGTACCTCTCTTCTAGGTAGCATCACTATTGTGGGAGTTCATGTATCACAGCCATTAACTCTATATCCTAAACCAAGGTGGAAGAACAAATTGGTAAGCCATGTGGGGGCAGAGAGATTCTAGTGGAATTCTCAGTTGTGTCTTACACTAGTTGTGTGCTCTTGAGCAAGTGTCTTCACCCTCCCTGTGCCTTTGTGATTCTCATCCACAAAACGGAATTAATATGGCTCCTATAGTTTGGGGTTATTGTGAAGCTGAAAGGACATAAGTGTAAAATGTTTGGAATGAAGCTCGGCGTATTGAGTGCACAGTAAGCTGCTGTTATGGCCATTATTGTAATGATCAGTTTAGTTTTTTGTGAGCTCCTTGAAGGCCAGGCACCTGACCTTCACCTCTGTACCACAGTGCCAGGTGCTTACTCAACAGATGTTTCTGTGAATGGGTTAGAACGGTTCTTTAAAAATCATTTGTGAAAGTCATCAAGGATAGTCAAGACTCTTTCACAACAAGTATTGTTAGCTTTGTTGGTTTACCGCTAACTGTTTTGATAGTGGATCCTAAAATGCCTAAAATGTTTTTGTAATTTTTAAAAAAAGATGCTCCATAAAATTGAACTGAAAAAAGTCTAGACATCTCTTGAGCCCTCATTAATTATTTTTTATTCTGTTATTGCCCAGCAGCTTACCCCAAATTCCTTGAGTTAACGTATTCTGCGTTGTTTCATCATTTTGCTTAGAATTTATTTTTTCAACATCCACCATGTACTCTGTTCACTAAATACCTCATTATGGAAAATAGTCTTCCCTTCTAATCACCATCTTTATAATATTGCATAGATTGGATACTGCATAAGAGAATGTGGGGAAGAGAGGTATTTGAGGAAACTTATTCTGTAAAGGAAGGTGACCACACTCAGCTCCCAAAATCATAATGTAAGACTACATTAAATATAAAAGCATCAGTCCCCTACAGATAACATACAGTAAAAAAAGAATAAAAATAATAGTAAGTGCCCAACACACAGCCAAGCATATAGCAATAAATGTTAACTGAAATCAAATCTAGAGCCCTTGCCACCCTGAATGACTATGAAAAGCTATGTCCAAGTTTATGACAGTAATAGCATTCACGCACACTGCAGTACACCATTTATTTGTCTTTAAAGAGTTTATTTCAATGGCTGAAGTCCACTGAACCAAAGATAAGCAAGAGAGTACAACCGGTCTACTATTAGACTTCACTGTATGTAATGAAGGTGTTATTGCTGAACTGTTGGTGTTTATCACATTAGCTGGAAAGGAAACAGTGCCTTCCATTAAGATGTTAGATTGGATTAATCACTGATGTAAAGAGCATCATAAGCAAACACCCTGTTAAAAAAACAATCTATTGACTAAAACATTTATTTACTGAACAAATGCAGAGACTCCATTATATTCCATTCTAGTCTAATTAAATCTAAACTATGTAAATTAGGATAGCTAGAAAAACATACATTTCAGATTTATTAAAATTAAAAATTGACAATATTTTAATATATCTTAATGTAAATTTCTTCTCTACACCTAAGCCAGATAATACCAATTTTCATAATCATCAGTATCTTCATTTACCCATTACATATGTGGAGGTTCACCATCAAGAAAATAACCGATGGTACCACAATTAGAATGATGATCGTGGGCCAGTAGATGACATTCAAGAGAGTTGATCAATCATATTTCATGATTGCTACAGTTCTTCATATTTTAATGCTTCTATTGCCTTTCCCTGAAAGACTTCAACTGGAAAACTCATAGTCATACTTCAATACTCAATTCAGCTCTTACTTCCTTTAAAACTTCTCCAACTGACTAAGCTGAGTTAGTAGCTTTTTTTCCTTTCATCTTTCTTTTTTCTTTAGCTGGATTAGTGACTGCTGAAACATTGTGTTTCTATTTCAACTGCAGTACTTATCACATCACATTATAATCTACTGATCTCTCTCAGTTAAACTAGCATTCTTTGTTTGCCTAATACTATACAGAATGTCAATCACACAAGGGGCATGTGATTAATATTTATGAATGAATAAATAAATGAAGGAATCAATCATTGGGCTTTTTAAAATAACAGACTTTAATTAGAGTAGTTTTAGGTTCACAGCAAAATTGAGTGGAAAGTACAGAGAATTCCTGTATATGTACTCCCTATTTTCCCCTCCCCCACTATCAACACCCTACACCACAGTCATACATCATTTGCAATCAATGAACCTACATTAACACATTATCACCCAAAGTTCATAACTTGCATTAGGTTTATTGTTGGTATTGTATATTCCATTGGTTTGGACAAATGTCTAATGACATGTATACACCATTACAGCATCATACAGAAGTTTCACTGGCCCCCAAATCCTCTGTATCTCACCTATTCATCCTTCCTTATCTCTCTCACTCCTCCCAAGACCACTGATATTTTTCCATCTTTTTCCAGAATGTCATATAGTTGGAATCATAAGGTGTGTAGCCTTGTCATACTGGCTTCTTTCACTTAGTAATATGCATTTAAAATTTCTCCATGTATTCTCATGGCTTGATAGCTCATTTCTTTTTAGCACTGAATAATAATCCATTGTCTGGATGTACCACAGTTTATTCATTCACCTATTGAAGAATATCTTAGTTACTTCCAAGTTCTGGCAATTACAAATAAAGCTTCTATAAATTTTTCATGTATAGTTTTGTGTGTGTGGACATATTTTTTTTTTAAGATTTTATTTATTTACCTGAGAGAGAGAATGAGATAGAGAGAGAGAGAGCATGAGACGGGGGAGGGTCAGAGGGAAAAGCAGACTCCCCGCTGAGCAGGGAGCCCGATGCAGGACTCGATCCCAGGACTCCAGGATCATGACCTGAGCCAAAGGCAGTCGCTCAGCCACCTGAGCCACCCAGGCGCCCTGTGGACATAATTTTCAATTCACTTGGGTAAATAGCAAGGAGTGCCATTTCCTGATCATGTAGTATGTTTAGGTTTGTAAGAAAACACTAAACTGTCTTTCAAAATGACCATTTTGCATTCTTACCAGCAGTGAATGAGAGTCCTATTGCTTCATATCTTGCCAGAATTCAGTGTTGTCAGGGTTTTGGATTTGGCCATTCTAATAGGTGTGTAGTGGCATCTCATCATCGTTTTTCATTGCAATTCCTTAATGACATATGATGTGGAGCATTGTTTCATATGCTTACTTGCCATCTGTATATCTCCTTTGTTGAGGTGTCTATTTAGGTCTTTTGCCCATTTTTTAATTGAGGTTTTCATTTTACTGTTGTTGAATTTTACTGTTGTTCCTTATATATTTTAAATAACGGTTATCAGATGTATCTTTTATAAATATCTTCTCCCAATCTGTGGCTTCTCTTCTCACTCTCTTCAATCATTAGGTTTTTATTTAATTCTATAGGACTTCTGTTGCATACTTCCTGAAATATAGTCTCACAATTGAGGACTTTGAGGCTGTGCCATTCTAATGTTTCATGCTAGGATCTACTATCAAATCACTATTCCATAGCAAACAGTTCTCAACAAGAAGCACCTAAAGCATCTGATACGGTTGGTCTGGAATGCGATCAGAAGACTTCATTTTTTTAAAATCACTACAGGTGTTTCCAATTCAAGTGGCTTTCAAAGAACACTTCCAACAGGAAGGTGACATGGAGCAATTTCGTTCTGGCAGTAAAAATATGCAAAGGCTACAGGTGAGTCAAGAATACCTTACAGCTCTCTCATTTATAGTAACTTATTTATTCTTTTCATCTTTCACAGGTTCATGGTTTTCTGGGAGACTGCAGTTCATTATGTGCTTCTCAAACCTTATGGCAACAGATTATATACATGCTATGGCAACTGATAACCTGCATAAGGATTATTAATTAAGTCTATCTTTTTCTTTGGATCTCTGACCTCAGATCAGACCCATATGTACTTATTGATCCTCTACCATATATCTGGCACTGTGTAAGGTGCTGAGGACTCAATAACAAAAACAGGTTCTATATCTCATGGTGTGTACAACCTAGACATTCTTTTCAGGTCTTCATTCACCATCCATCTGTCCCACTTCAGGCTGGCTTGTTCATTTTAAATTATAAATTCCTCCAGAGTAGAAAGCACAGCTTATACACTATGTTTCATAGTGCCTTCACTTATTTGACTCTTCTGAAAAATTAGCAATATAAGCAAAGAATAAGCAAGAATAAGCAATAAGCAGAAGCTTAAAAAATAATATAGCAGACACCCATGATTCCACCATCTAGGATTAATTACTAGTACTTTGTTACTTTTCATTCAAGGTTTCCCTACTTGAAGGACAGAAAATATTACAAATAAAATTGGAGTCTTTTTCTGAAACTCTCCCCCAGTCCCCTTCCCCTCCCAATACCTTACCTTCTAATCCTACATAATTGCTACCAGAAATTTGATATATAACTTTCTAATCTATTTGTGTATTCTTTTAATATAATCCATAAAAATTATATATAATATATGCAACTATTATAATTCTGTATATTTAAAATGTACACAAATGCCACCATATTGTAGATCTAGTTGATGTATTTATGTATTTACTTATCTCACCTTGTTCCACAAAGGAATTTAGATTATACCAAAAGTTATGTATTGAATTTAAAATTTTATATTGAATTTTTTTTAAAAATCTGTGATCTGATTATTTTCTAATGGGTCAACTCTACTGGCATTGGATTTTATTGTAGTGATTTTTCACTAGAAAAATCTAGATTGTGGTTGTCTAGATTCTCTCAACAGGATTCAAAATTATTTCTGTCTCCTCATCAGTGTTGTAATTAAACTTAAAAAATCCACATCTGAAAACCTTACCAAGATCTCCTGTAAAATGCTATGTAAAAAAAAAAAATATGTCCCTAATACAAGCCAGAAATTATAAATGAAACAATGCAATCCTTTAAAGGATAAAATCTGCATCAGAAAACAAATTTGTGAAATAAATGTAATAATTATTGGAATAATTCAATATAAAAAATACACAAAATTGCAATTTGCATCTCTGTCAACTTTATAACTTGCAGAGTACTTTCATATATATTACCTTACTCCATCTAAAATACTGATTAAAAGAAATGGAGAACAAATAAATGCAGCCACAGTTTACACAGCCACAGGCTGCACGCAGCTCAGCATCCACAAGTCTACTGGGCTCCCTTCCTATCTGATGTAGCTACATTTTAGCTTATTAGTTATGTAGTTAGAGATGCTATTGCTTCCCCTGATGATTTCTTTCTACACAAGTTAATCAAGCACGACATATGGGATGTAATCAAAATACATCTTTATTTTGACTCCCACTGCCCCTTTAAAATTTATTCAGTAGTGAAAAATTTTTTTCTGACCCTAGATTAAAAATCTGTAGGACCCATGACTTTCAACAGTTGTACAACCACTTTAAATTCAAAGCACAGGATAGATTCAGAAATTAGAACATCCTGTCCCATGTAACGATCTTAATTTAAAATAGGATTGTCGGGGCGCCTGGGTGGCTCAGCTATTGAGCGTCTGCCTTCGGCTCGGGTCATGGTCCCAGGGTCCTGGGATCGAGCCCCACAGCGGGCTCCCTGCTCCGCGGGAAGCCTGCTTCTCCCTCTCCCACTCCCCCTGCTTGTGTTCCCTCTCTCGCTGTGTCTCTGTCAAATAAATAAATAAAATCTTTAAGGAAAAAAAAAGGGAGTGGGACGGAGGGACATCTTCCTCTGAATCTGGAGAAAAGGATATAAAAGCCTGGATTTCAAGTGGAGCTTCTTAAAAAAATAAAATAAAATAAAATAGGATTGTCTCCCTTCCTGCAGCCCTGACTGATATTGACCCTTGGAGAAGGGGGAATACTAGATTTCCTCTGTTTCTCTAACGTTCCTCTCCCAGCATGTTAACCTTGGCTTCAGGCCTCTGCATGATTGTGGCACAAAGAGAAAGAAGAGAGACGATAAGAAAAGACGTGCTAGACATTTGGGATGGATCAAGAAGATGTGGTGTATACATTACTAGGGAATATTGCTGAGCCATCAAAAAGAATGAAATCTTGCCATTTGCAATGACATGGATAGAACTAGAGAATATAATGCTAAGTGAAATAAGTCAGTCAGAGAAATATAAATACCCTAAGATTTCACTTATATTGGAATTTAAGAAACAAACCAAATGAACACAGTGGCGGGGGTGGGGGAGGCAAACCAAGAAACAGACTCTTAACTCTAGAGAACAAACTGATGGTTACAGGGGGCGAGGTGGGCAGGGAGATGGGTTAAAGGGGCGATGGGGATTAAGGAGGGCACTTGTGAGGAGCAGTGGGTGTTGTATGTAAGTAATAAATTCCTAAATGCTATACCTGAAACTAATATTGCACTCTATGTTAAGTAGCTGGAATTTAAATAAAAACTTGGAAAAAAAATAAAGAGTATTTAGAGCTCTAAACAAAACAAAACAAAAGACTACAACTGGAACTCTCATAAGTGAGTTTTGTGGCATCTGGATCTGCAGCATGTTTAAAGCTGACTGCATCATGGGGCACTTTTGTTTACTGGGAAATCCTAGTTAATCTTTACAAGGAGATGTGACAAAATCATTCATCATCAGGGTTAGTTACAGCAGCTATCTGTGCAAAGGATGATGCAACAATGCTATAAAAAAAATCCTCCTGTGTCTCACACCTGCTCTTACTGAGCCCTTCTTTGGCACATGTTTCTTTCTACATGGATATCTGAAGTATCCCCTGCTCAGAAGTAAATGACCCTTGTTCTATGTATTTCCAGAATTTTCACAAACTAAAATGACCTCTGAAAGAATCATTTTTAATCCATCCATTGCCATCTACAATATCAAAATCCAGCATAGGCTGGGGGACCAGACTCCTAATTTCCAATCTCAGCTTTTCTGCTTACTAATCAACTGACACTGGGCAAGTTCCTTAAATTCTCAGTGCCACAGTTCCCTATCTGTGAAATAGGGAGGATATAATAGTATCTATCATAGAAGGCTGTTTTGAGGATTAAATGATTTAATACATATGCAGGGCATACAGTAAGCATCAGTAGACATCAGCTCATATCAAGTGGGCTGAGCCACTGTAACAGAGTGGATAAAGAAGCCACTCATGGATCATTTCTTAACACTACATTTCCCTAGAGGATATTATTTAGAAGTAAAATGTTTAAAATCCTATTAAAGCTATTTCATTTTTTTCTCCTTCTTCCAGCAATTAAATTCCTATTTAATAGATAAATGATTTTGCTTTTAAGGTTTTACAGCCAATTGTTTAAATAAAGAGAAAAAATTTTTAAATAATTATGAAAGTAACAGGACTGGGAACTGTGCTAATACCTTTATTAGTTAACTGCACGAGAAACTTGCTTATTTGGATCATGTGATCAAAACGAAATTATGCCACTTATTTTTTGGCAGAATGCCCTAATTCCAAGGTAAAGTATCTAAAGGAAATAAGGAGAATTTGGGGTGTTGGGGATTTGGATGAAGTCTATATTATGGGAATATTACAGCAATAGTACACAATACAGTGAAGCAGTAAAGGTGACTACACAAAACTGAAATTACTGGGACATACATGAGAATGTTAAAGTATATCCAAATCGGTTAGCGGCTACTATGCCACATTCTTTATAGAAAAATGTTAGAACTGGCTATTCAAAAAAAATTTGCTTCTTCTTTGGAAAAGCCTGTATGAATTTATCATTGAAGAGTGACCACTGGAAGAAGAAAAGTCCCCTGGTGAAGTGTTTTAACCATCTAGCAACTGGTCAAAATACAGATAAATGATCCCCATCCTCATGGCCACTTTGGATAAAAATTCCTCCAAAAGATCTGGTCTAGTGTTTCATCATAAGAAATTCAGGGCAAATGTCTAAAGGCATTAATTCCCATAAGAAACGAGGTCCAATATCCCTAACCAAATAGTCACTGTGTAACACACACCAGATATTAAATTCAATTTTCTGCTTGGGTAAAATGAAATAATAGTTTGCCTCCTATTCCTATCTATGGCTAAGACTACCAATGCCACTCAAAAAAAAAAAAAAAAAAGACTAAAACTTCAAAATAGAGATGTTATTGATAATTTCAGTAATCATCACTTAAGAGCCTGTAAGTTTTAAATATCTTCAAATAGGCATCAATCAAAAATAATCATTGCTTAAAAAAACAAACAAACAAAAAACATCACTGATACTAACTTCCAGGCATTCAAAAACATTCTATAGTAGGCTAGGGCAACCAGGTCCCCATACCAAGTTAGCTTTCAAAAAGTTTAGGATATAACCTGTGAATTATAAACAAAGCAAACATAATTTTAAACAATCAAAACCTATTATCCTTATCAGGAAAAAATGTGTCAGAGGAAAATGAGTCACATAAATAAAATTCAGAAACTTGCATATGCCAGCTTTAAAGTCTCAAGACGTGTGTTAATATTACTCAAGTCTAGCCACATGCTAATTATATTCATCCTCAGTTTGGATTTCAGAAAGTGATACAGACTGCTTACCAGCTCAGATACATTTTCTTTTATTAATATAGCACTTTTAACATTGAAAAAAATAGGGAATAAAGGAGTCATAGCTATCTTTGCCTTCATACACTCTAATCTTACAGGGTTTGCCTATAGCCAAAATGCAGATGCACAGCTAATTTCAGGCCTACCAGCCTTGACAACACTCTCCTTCATAAGCAGCTGGTGATTAACCATATGGGAAAGTGTGATTGAACTCCAGATGGAGTTGACTTTTTCATATAGTTCCAGACTAGTCGTTTTGGGGACAGATATCTTTAGTACTATTGACTACTGAATCACCTATTTCTTTAAAATTAGATGATGCTGGGGGATTTTAGAGTATTAAAGAGAAAAGTCAATTAAGATTAAGACTATGGTTCTTTTCTATCTGCTGGGAGTTATTACAACAAAGAGAATATAGACTTTGGTTAGCACTCTCCAGCACTGACCTTAGCTAGTAGCACATTGACGCACATGTTCTGAGATAGAATTCCTAATGAGGCGGCAAATGCTCTAATACTTTCTATCTATCTTGAGAAGAATAATTTATGATGAGAGAAATTGCAGAAGATATCAGTGATAAGATAAAACTAAGTGTTATTCTGGTCAAAATAATTAAATGTATTTTCCCTCTGGGGAACTCAGCATGCATTACTCAAACTGAATGCTTTCCTAAATAATTAGTCTGTTTCTTCCAAACATTACCAGGAATGGCAAAAGCAATGAGATAGTCAAATCAAAGGAAGACAGTAGCATAACTTTTCTTCCTCCTAGAATAAAATAATCAACTTATCAAACTTAAAAATGTTAATTTTATAGCCCATTAATTTGAGAGAGTTTATTTTTACTTAGAATTTATACAATATTTTCTGAATAATACTACATTTTACATTCCAGGTAAATTTATAATTGCCCACGGAGTCACAGAATTTTGAAGTTATAAAAAGTTTTTACACTCATATAAGTTCACCATCTATGATGTACATGACCAACGATAATTTTATAGTAAACATAATACTACAACTTCAGGCCAGAGCTTCATCACTATAACAACAAACACACACAAAAACCCATAAGAAAATTTTTTTTCTTTCACTACTAACTTTTAATTTGAAATTAAAGTAATTCTTAAAATTACTCTATTTTGGTAAAGTGGATTTCTTTTAACTCTCAACTTTTATTTTTAAAAGAATTACTAAAAAGTTGTATTAAAATAAAGCTACCAAATCAAAGCTCAAAAACTAAAGCCAAATGCACTTTACTTAAAGGTTTTGTTCAACATATATAATAATTCATTTCTTTATTAAATCTATCTCAAGCTATAGCTTTCTTTAAATTATCTTTTTCTAGATTTTAAGTTCTTGTACTTACCAAACAGATAATATTCACTTGCTGCTACCCCAATTTATGTAGGAGTGTAGTTAATGGAGTTATCATACACAATCTGGTAAATACACTTGGTACAACATACCTCCTATTACTGAATATGCAACCACAAAGTACACACAGATAAGAAAAAACAAAAAAGACAACTCATGTCAGCCACGGTTTCAATGAATAGTCAACTGAAATACACCTCAGATGGAAAGAAATCAATCATATTTCTCATACAACCAATTTACACATATTGAAATACTTAATGAAATCCATTTGTCATATATGACTAATTATGCAATCCTATCTTAGAAAGACATACGTAAATCAAACATTTTTTTATTAAATTCAATTAGCCAACATATAGTACATCACTAGTTTCAGATGTAGAGTTCAATAATTCATCAGTTGCATATAAAACTCAGTGCTCATCACATCATGTACCCTCCTTAATGCTCGTCACCCATTTACCCCATCCCCTTAAATCAAACATTTCTAAAGAACTGTGCAAACAGGCTGAGATAAATATTTACAACATACAATAAAACACAATAACAACTCATTAAATCCTGACCCACAATAATCTAAGACACTAAATTGTACAATTTAATCTCTCTAGCTACTAAACTAATTTATCCCTCAAAGAAATAAAAATACACACAAAAGACAACATTATTGCCAGTTTCAGCTCTTCACATAGAATGACCCTGTGGAACCACTCAGAATAGCACTTCTAAGAATCAAACTCTATCAACCTCATTATATTAAATCCTACCTCTGTATTTTCACACCTGGGTTCTCTCATCCTGAAACATCTCCTTCCAATGCTAACTACCTAACTTTCCAAGAACCACCCTTCCTATGAACTCTCCATCATTTTCAAGCCACTATTAACTACTTCTTCCCCCTATTGCATTGTCTGTGGTGACAACAGATATCCTGGTCTTTTTTTTTTTTTTTCTTTTTCCAGCTTTATTGGGTATAATTCATCTTAGTCTTTTATCAATTTTTTTCTCAAAAGTTTCATTATTGGGGCACCTGGGTGGCTCATCAGTTAAGTATCTACCTTCAGCCCAGGTCATAATCCCAGAGTCCCGGAATCGAGCCCCACATCGGGCTCCCTGCTCAGCAGGGAGTCTGCTTCTCCCTCTGCCCCTCCCCCTGCTCTCATGTTCTCTCTCACTCCCTCTCTCTCAAATAAATAAATCTTTTAAAAAAAAGTTTCATTATTAAATTTCTAATTTCAAATGACAAAACTAAAATAGAATTACTTGTTTTTTTGTGTTTTTTTTTAAGATTTTATTGATTTATTTGAGAAAGAGAATGAGAGAGAGAGAGAGAGCACAAGACGGGGGAGGGTCAGAGGAAGAAGCCAACTCCCTGCTAAGCAGGGAGCCCGATGTGGGACTTGATCCCGGGACTCCAGGATCATGACCTGAGCCGAAGGCAGTCGCTTAACCAACTGAGCCACCCAGGCACCCCTAGAATTACTTGTTATGTGGCCCCCAAAATCCTTTTTTTAAAAAAATAATCTCTGCAGTTTACAAGTAGGTAAACATAAAAAGAACTTTTTTAAAGTGATATTTCACTAACAATTTCAAAATAAATATTTCTACTTTACTCACCCAGGGCAAAACAAGTGGCTTAAAATATAAGGCTAGAAATGTTGCTTATTTATTTATTTTGGTTGTTTTATCTTATTTTTGTCTTTGTTTTGCATAAGAGCATTTAACTTCAACTTCTTTGACCACTTAATCACATTTCTCCCCAACAGAAAATATTCACACAAACTAGTAAATAAATTTCACATACAAGCTTTTGTACTTGTAATTCTCTGCAGAGAAAAAACAGTATGCTTTCAATGCTAAAGATTTGGTGTCTTTTTTTCCCCTCCAATTATCACATTAATTTTGTCTACTATAGTCTATATATTAAATGGGTCACATCATAATCAGTGCAGAGGATCTGAATCATATTAAAACTATTTTTCTACAGTACTGAATCATGTAGGACACTATGTATTATTCACTTAACTTATCTGTATGTCTGGTCTGTACATATCCCAGAATGTGTCTTTTTTTCAGCTTGATATATTCTTTGACTCTAATGTTTAACAGATACTATATTTGACCAACTTGTTTTGTGCCAAGTCATCTGTAGTAGACAATACTTTTTCTATGGATATCCACAGATTCCATTATGTTAAAATATTCTTTTTTCATTTGTTCCATCATTTTCACAGTAAAAAAGGAAAATAGAGAAAGGAGAGGACTACAAATTGTAATAAGTGTGCATTTGTACATTTACTGACAACAGCTACATTTGTTGTTACCTATGAGCCATGAAATTTATACACATTTTTAAATTTTAACCTATACACATGGAAATATGGAAAATATTTGCAAATTATACATCTGATAAGGAGTTAATATCCAGAATATATAAAGATTTCCTATAACCCAACAACAACAACAAAATACAACCCAATTAAAAACGTGGCTAAAGATTTTGTATTAGTTTACTAGGGCTGACATGACAAAAACCACATACTTGAGTAACTTCAACAATACAAATTTATTTTCTCATATTTCTGGACACTAGAAGTCAAAGAACAAGGTGTCAGCAAAGTTGATTTCTTCTGAGGCCTCTCTCTTTGACTCAGAGATAGCCATCTTCTCCCTCTATGGTCTTTCCTCCATGCATTCATATGTGTGTCCCAATTTCCTTTTCTTATAAGAACAGCAGGCATGTTGAAATAGGCCCACCCTAAAGATCTCATTATAACGTAATTACCTCTTTAAAGACCTCATCTTCAACTATGGTCACATTCTGAGGCATTGCGGGTTAGGGCTTGAACATATAAGCAATTCAGCCCACAACAGACCTGAAAAACTTTTTTCAAAAGACATACAAACTGCTAATAGGCACATAAAACCATGCTCAACATCACCCATTAGTAAGAAAATACAAATCAAACCATAATGAAGCACCACTTCACACCTATTAGGATGGTGATTATCAAAAAAAGCAGAAAATAACAAGTGTTGGTGTTGCACTGCTGGTGGGAAAGTAAAATGGGGCAAACAAACATTTGAGGAAAACAGTTGAGGATTTCCTCAAAAAATTAAAAGTACAAATACCAAATGATCCACCAATTTCACTTCTGGATGTAAGGCCCAAAAGGACCAAAATCAGGGACTTGAAGAGATATTTCTACCCATGTTCATAGCAGCATTATTCACAAGAGCCAAAAGGTGGAAGCAATACAAGTGGCAACTGATAGACGAATGAATAAACAAAATGTAATATATACATACAATGGAATAGTATTCACCTTAGGAAGAAAAATCTGACACATGCTACAACATGGATGAACCTTGAGGACATTATTCGAAGTAAAATAAGTCATCACAAGAGAACAAATACTGTATGATCCACATATATATAATACCTAAAATAGTTAAATTCATAGGGACAGAAAGTAGAATGGTGGTGGCCATGGGCTGCGGGGAGGAAGAAATGAGAAGTTATTGTTTAATGGGTACAGAGTTTCAGTTTTACATGATAGAAGTTCTGGAAATAGATGGCGATGATGGTTGTACAACAATGTAAATGTACTTAATGTCATTGCACTGTTAAAAATGGTTAAAATCGTAAATTTTGTATTATGTTTATTTCATAATTGAAAAACATTTAATCTATACAGCAAATCTAACAATAACCCAGCAAATATATATTCCTACTTGAATTTTTCAGATGAGGTAACAGGCTCAGAAAGGTCAAGTTGTAAGAAGTAGAAGAACCAGATTTCAAATCCATGTCTATCTCACATTAAAGACTTGCATGTTCAAATAGGCCACACTCACCCACACTGACCACACTTCCTCAATATAGTTCAAATATTTGCTGGAGAAAGTATTGAAAATTATAAGACACTTTGAAAAATAAAAGAGTCTATTGAGAAAGTCTTATGTATTGATGCTGTATTGATCATATGTGTTAGCTGAGCTTTTTCTAATGACTTCTTCTGGGTAGCAATGATGTAACCTCATCTGTACCAGAATAGTTTATCATTTCACAGCTATTAGTATACAGTTTTATGTATCAATATTAAGAAGAAAAACACCCTCCATTTTTGCTCATTCTCCTTTGGAAACCAGTACTTGGTTTTTCACCTTCCAGGTGAGAAGAGTCATTGTTGAACTGCCTAGGAAACTGAACTACAAAAGATCCAATGCTTTGGCCCAGTTTGTAGAAGAAATTAGTGTAAATGTTTCTATATCTGAAATGCCAAGCTTTGTGCTTTATTTTCATGCTAATACGACAGACTTCTCTAAGGCTCCAAGGTTAGACTCTCAAGACAAATTGTTTCTTTAGCCAACCTCTTCTGGACTTCATAGTTTATAAAACACCATCTGAGATACAAAGAAAATACAAATTAATAAAACACAGGACTAGAGTCTTAACATCAGTGTGTAGAAGATTTATGCACATAAACTGCCAAACACAGGTTTTGAAACAGACCCTATAGACTTCCAGTTGCCATAGTAACTGCACAGCTTTATTGAATGTAAAAGTGTAAACAGATGAGCACATCTCAGGTAAATCATCAGTGTTGCTTTGTTGGCCTCTGTGTGGCAGAAATAAGTAGTACATGCTGTCACTTTCTGAAATAAAATAATCATGATCATAATTTACACCCTTGACTTCTTGGTCTGTGAATAACTTCCCCTTAGAACCTTCTTCCAGTGCTACTTGATTAATTACTCATGAAGAGAAAGGTTCTAATGAATTATTAATAATTTTGTTTTGAAACAGGTTGGAGAACTATGCTGCAAACAGCAAATAGTGTTAATATGGCAATCCTGCCAAATGCTTGCATTCTGTTTTCTCATTCTCTTGATCACAAGAGAAGGGGTGCGGTGGGGATTAAAACAACTTTTAGATGTGCAAGCCTTCCTCTGAGATGGTTGCAGGCTATTTTCAGAAAAAAATAAAAGGAAAAAGCTTTCAGTTGGAATAATTAAAGGAAAGAAATGTTGGTGGAGACAGATGTTAAAGAGCTATAATCATTGAAATACTTGAACACAAAACTAATATTCCTACAGTTGTCCTTTCTTTTCCATGATTACAAATATATATTTTTACCCAGAGTTTTAATTCCATATTTAGACCTATTATAAAGTACTTGGAAGAGATAATAGAAAATAAGTAACTCAAGCCCCTTTTTTGGAATGGGAAGAATAAAACCTGGAGTGGTAAAAATAACATACTCATGGTCACAATATTAGCTAATTCCACAACTAAGATTTAGATTCCGCAATCTAAGTATTTCTCCTTTAGAAACCAAATGAGAGGGGCGCCTGAGTGGCTCAGTCAGTTAAGCATCCAACTCCTGGTTTCAGCTCAGATCATGATCTCATGGTAGTGGGACTGAGGCCCCACATCAGACTCTATATGCTCAATGCGGTGTCTGCTTCAGATTCTCTCTCTCCCTCTCTCTCTCAAATAAATAAATAAAATCTTAAAAAAAATAGAAACCAAATGAGAATATGGAATACTTATTCTTGATGCCATGAAGTTGTTGGAGAAAAGTATGTTTGATTTCCTGTTTGGTCATGGGACTGGGAATGATAAATTTCCTAATTGTTTCATTTACTGAGGAATACATTATAGGACAGTCTTGCTAAAATATTAGCATAGAGTTTATCAAAGTATGTGATAATAATAGAAAGAAAGACTAGAATGCATTCATTCAATAGCAGTCAATAGCAGACCCTCAAATCTTACACAAAGACATTCTTCATGCTAATAAAACTGCTATCACTTATTGAATATGTAATATGAGCTTGTCATTGTGTTAAACGCTTACATACATTAAAGTTTTTTGATTGGGACCTAAGTTTTTAAGTCACATCTTTACCCCACTGATTATGACTTATAATCTTGGGCAAGTTGCTTAATCTCTAAACCTTAGTTTCTTTGTAAAATGAAGATGATAATAACAGCACTTAACTCAATGTCCTTCAAAGGGTTATAATAAGATAGTAAATAAGATACCATGTAAAATATCCAGTTTATAGTATCAGCGATATATAATCTTAGTAATTTTGTATTATTGTCACATTTAATATTCACAAAGATAGCAGAAGATTGATAAGATTATCCCCATTTCACAAATAAGAAAACTGAGACACAAAGGCTTTAACTAATTCAGCCAAGTAGAAGAGCCAAAGTATAAACTTTGAGATATACCTTGTTCTATAATCTATGTTTTGAACTGCCACACATCATACTAAATCAATGTGAAATCCGATTTTGAGATGTGATTATATTTCCTATTCTTTCTCTGTAGTCTTAAAAAAGTCCTTTGGTCAATTCATAGTATTTATTAGTTCCCACAATGCTTTAATTCTTTTCTAATTATCAAACGGATACAAAGAAGCACAGTTCACGACCTAATGGAGGTTACAATTTACCTGAGAAGACAATGTGAAATAAAAACTCAAGGATTAAACCACACAGTCTCATTTCTAAGATCTAGGATCCTGTTACACAAAGCAAAGATTTAGGTGTATAGGATCATCAGAAAAGAATCTATAGAATTAAGCTGAGTTTTGGGAGATGATATATATATATAAATATTCTTAGAGAAGAAAGGAGGATATTTTGACCACAAGAAAAAGAGTGAGGAAAGACATTAGAGTGCTCATTGAAAGATAATTTGGACATAGATTTGGAAGTCCTAAATTTTGGAGCTAGAAAAGGAAAGAAATGGGTACATCAATGATGTAATTGACAGGAAAATTATAGAACTTAGAAACAGATTTAATTATGCGAAGACAAAAAAGAAAGAAACAAAAATGTCTTGAAATGTTCTGGGACATGAGAAAATGTCTCCATGTACCAGAGACAAAAGCAGAGAAACTAAAAAAGAGAATACTTGTATTGGGAAATACGAAGATGTGGGGATCATACTTTCACTTTAGGACTTACTGAATTTGAGAGGCTGCTGGAATAACTGCTGGCTTATTCTGAACACAGTTGTAAAATAAAGAATAGCAGCACAGGTGGTAGCCAAGACCTGGAAAAAAATTTAAATACTACAAATGTAATGATAATTAAAGACATAAGATAGGTTTTGTCTCTCTGCAAAATGATTGGTATCACCTTGGGAGAATACACTGGGTTGGTAGAGATGTTAAAAATAAGAACAGTCAAAATCCAAGGTAAACAAATTGCAGTCAGAAAGGAGAAAGATAACCAGAAAAGTACAGTTTTACAGAAGCCAAGGAAATGTCACCAGGATGTTAAGGATGATTAAAATAGAG
Organism: Zalophus californianus; assembly: GCF_009762305.2. Classification (NCBI taxonomy): domain Eukaryota; kingdom Metazoa; phylum Chordata; class Mammalia; order Carnivora; family Otariidae; genus Zalophus; species Zalophus californianus. Next base: position 47,242,514 of record NC_045607.1, read on the forward strand.
ATTTATCAAGAACCTTCTCCTCCTGTAACATCTGCACTCCCCATTCTTGAATCTGAAAACAGAGACTTAATATAACTTGATACAGCTTGATTAGGTTTCATAATTCATTGATAGTGTTTCTGTACTATCATCTGCAACCTATATTATCTTAGGTCTCTGCTACATGGACAAATTTATTTCCTTATTTGGAGAACAGGGCTAATTATACAGTCCTTTGAAAAAGTCCCAGCAAGGGGGATGCCATTAAGCGTCTGCCTTCGGCTCAGGTCATGACCACAGGGTCCTGGGATCGAGCCCCGCATCGGGCTCCCTGCTCCACAGGAAGCCTGCTTCTCCCTCTCCCTCTGCTGCTCCCCCTGCTTGTGCTTGCTCTCTCTCTCTGACAAATAAATAAATGACAATCTTTTAAAAAAAAAAAGAAGAAGAAGAAAAGAAAAAGTCACAGCAAGATACCTGGAAGATATTAGTTACTCAATAAATGGTAGTAATACTTATTTCTGCTTTTATTTGAACAAAAAAGAGAGCTGATTGGGGGGATTATGTGACAAACAGGTACAAGTCAGGTCTCCCTTGGCCTGATATATTTCCTATGTCTATATTTAGGGTGGTTGAATCAGCAAATACTTTATAGAACAAAAACAATCCTCACCCAACCTTAAAGGACACTGATGTATGATTGAGTGCACAGAGTGCTACAATACTATCTCATATATACCCTTTAACATCCAAATGTAGAGTCAGTTGCAATGCCCTTCTTCATGTGACATCTTCTCAGATGTCATCTTCATTATTTAAGATTAATCTTTAAGACTTCTGAGAAGACTTTCTAGCCAAGGTAGAAAGAAGTTCAATTATTTTGTCCATGGGACCTTCTCACCCATCTTAATTAATAGTACTTGCCCTCTGCTTTGGTATTGCTTAGTACAGAGAATAATTTTAGCCCTCATTTTATGCTTAAATTTACAACAGACTTATCACATGTATATGTATGTGTGTGTGTGTGTTTCATAGAACAACAGTACATTCCCATAAACTTTATTTTCCATAAAAATACTGAGTTTATAAATAGATGTTGTGGAAATACTAAGAACATCTTATGTCAAGTATAAATTTCCCCCAAACTCTTCTCCATTCCATAGTTATTTCAACTAGGCAAATAATAATTTGCTGTATCACAAAACTGTTTTGAGAGGTACACTCATCCAGTCCTGTAAAGATTACACAGTATATCAGAACTATTTTACTCTACATTTTGTTTATTGTTTATGCAATGTACCTATTCAAGCTTTTCTCCTTTGAGTATGCGTTGAATTCCATAACTGTGCTTCTTTTTACACCAATGATGTTCTGACTAGTTTAATTATGAAAACAGGGATGCTTTTGCACATGACAATGAATTACTTAACGTAGCTAGTAATTACTAATTAGTCAACTAAAAGAATCAAATTGCAGAAGACTATTGAGCAACAAAGTCAGTACTCCCTACATAAATATTTTTTTTCATTTAGTCAGGGTTTTTTTTTAACTTCCCAAAGAATAAACTTCAAAATTCTGTGTATATTCCCTTTGACACTTAAGTTCAAGGTAAACAGATATGGCTTGAATCAGTTAAGGCTAAGCAGAAGCATCAACACTTGAGTACACATAGTAGACCTTCACACACACAACATATACCAGCTGCTCAAAAAAATCTTTGAGAAAAGTAGAAGAAAGAAGATTATTTTTTATATACAGATTAAAGTGTTGCATAATAAGTGATTTTAGGAATTAATCCTTTTGAAAGATTAGCTTAAATTTGTTTTGTTTTGTTTCCTTCACAAAATGTGCCAGGACCAGAATGTTAAATAGAATTGGTTTTATAGCAAAATTCATTTGAAAGACTTCAATAAAAGACAGCAGAGTAGGAGGATCCTAAGTTCACCTCATCCCATGGATACAACCAGATAACACCCACATCAGTGTAAATAACCCAGAAAATGACCCAAAGACTGGGAGAAGAGACTCTCCACAGCTAAATGTAGAGAGGAGGCAACATTGAAGAGGGTAGGAAAAGCAGAGATGTGGTCAAGAGATAAACAGACTGCAGGGTTGTCCAAGGGAGGGAGGAACACGAGAGGAACTGAGAGGGGAGAGAAAAAGACCCTTAACATCTAGCACTCCAGGCACAGGCCACAGGAAAGATGAATCCCCACAACATTTAGCTTTGAAAACCAGAGGAGTCTAAAATCAGTGTTCTTATAATCAGTGGGGCTTAACACCTGGAACTTTAAAAATCAGCAGGCTGGGCTCTAGCAGAGCTGGGAGGCTGAGGGGAAACTGAGTCCCTGCCCTTGAAGAGACAGTACAACAAACAGCCCCTTGGAGATACAGCATTGAAGCAGCAGTTTGAAAAACACCTGGGGTATACAGGAGGGAGATTTGTGTACTAGTCTCAGAGCCTGTGCTGGGGAGCAGGGATCTTTGGGACGATCACCAGGAACAAAGGAGCTGGCAGGCACCACTTCCCCCTAGCCTAGAGACACGAACCCCTGTGGGAACCAGCACAGCACCAACATTCTACACTTAACGTGCTAATGTCACACCCTGCCCTGCATTCTCTTGTGGATCTGCCCCCTCTAATAAAGCCATTAGCCAGAGCTCCCTCTAAGATAGCCATTAGCCAGAACCCTCCAAAGCAGTGCCACAATCCTGGCAGTGTGCAAGCAACCCTGACAGGGGCCAGCACCACTCCAGAGTGACTCCTGCCCAGGGAAGAGGGGAAGATAACCACAAACATCAGTCTGACGGCAACCAGTGGGCTAGGGGCAGTGAGGGGGGGCAGACATCCGGTATGACTGCAGACCCTGCCCACCAATGAAAGCTTCCCAGGGAACAACACAGGGAAAGTGCCTTATAGTTCAGTGATACTGCATCTCTAGCAAACACCTGGTCTGACTCAACTCATGACCAAGCCAGCCCCAGACTGGCCCACTAACAACATAGGGAATAAATCCAGGCTGCAACAGGCAAAGAGAGCCATTGCAGATGACTGGACTAAAGGCAAAAGGGCTCAGCCACAACAGTAAGGCACACACAACACAAACAGGAGGCAATCCTGTAGCACCAGATTCTGGTGAACAGGAAACATTGCACTGCAGAGCACTACACAAACTTCTTCTTCATAAAGCCACTACTTTTAATAACAAAAGATACAGCTGACTTTCCTAACACCTAGAAACAGACATCGAGAATTAAACAAAACGAGGAGACACAGGAATAAGTCTCAAATGAAAGAACAGGACAGAATCACAGGAAGAGACCTAAATGAAATGGAGATAAGTAATATGCCTGAGAGAGAATTTAAAGTAACGGTCATATAAATATTCACTGGACTTTAGAAAAGACTGGAGGACCTCAGTAAGACCTTAACAGACACAGAAAACTAAGAGGAATCAACCAGAGATGAAGAACTCAATAACTGAAATTAAAAATGGTTGAGTGGCTGCCTTCGGCTCGGGTCATGATCCTGGAGTCCCGGGATCGAGTCCTGCATCAGGTTCCCTGCTCGGCGGGGAGTCTGCTTCTCCCTCTGACCCTCCCCCCCTCATGTGCTCTCTCTCTCTCTCTCATTCTCGCTCTCTCAAATAAATAAATAAATAAAATCTTTAAAAAAATTTCACAAAATGGAATAAAGAGCAGACAAGAAGAAGCATAAGAACAGATCACTGACCTGGAGGATAGAGTAATGGAAAGCAATCAAGCTGAACGAGAGAGGGGGGAAAAATACACAAAATTAAAACAGACTTAGGGAATTCACTGATACCATCAAGCATAATAACCTTCAAATCATAGGGATCCCAGAAGGAGAAGAGAGACAAAAGAGAGGAGAAAATTTATTTGAATAAATAATAGCTAAAAAAGGGAAACAGAAATCCAGGCCCAGGAGACATAGAGAGACCCCAACAAAATCAACCCAAAGAGGTCCACACCAAGATACATAGTATTTAAAATGGCAAAAAGTAATGATAAAGAGAAAATTTTAAAAGCAGCAAGAGAAAAGGAAACAGTTACATACAAGGGAAACCGCATTCTGACTTATCAGCAGAAACTCTGCAGAAACTTTGCAGTCCAGAAGAGAGTGTCTTTAATTAAGGGGGAAAAATCTATAGCCAAGAATGCTCAGCAAGGCTATCATTCAGAATAGAAGAAGAGATAAAAGAGTTTCCCAGATAAGCAAAAGTTAAAGGAATCCATGACACTAAACCAGCCCCACCAGAAATGTTAAAGGGGACTCTTGGAGTGGAAAGGAAAGATCATAAGTAAGAGTAAGAAAAGTGGGAAATACAAAAGTAGTAAAATTAAGTATATCCATAAAAAAACAGTCAAGGGACTCACAAAATAAAAGTATATAAAGTATAAGACCATATACCTAAAACCTGGAGTGGGGAGGAGTAACAATGGGTTCAAACTTAAGTGACCATCAACTTAATATAGACTCCTATATGCATAAGATATCATATATAAACCAAATGGTAACCACAAATCAAAAATCAGTAATAGATACTCAAAAAATAAAGAGAAAAGAATCCAAGTATATCACTAAAGAAAGCCAGTAAACCATGAGAGAAGAGAGCAAGAGAAGAAAGGAACAGAGAAGAACTACAAAAATGAACATAAAACAAGTAACTAAATGGCAGTAAGTACATACCTATCAGTCATTATTTTGAATATAAATGAACTAAATGCTCCAATCAAAAGAGTTGGCTGACTGAATGAATAAAAAAGCAAGACCAATCTATATGCTGCCTACAAGAGATTCATTTCAGACCTAAAGACACATGCAGATTGAAAGTGAAGGGATGGGCAAGCATTTATCATGCATATAGAAGTGAAAAGAAAGCTCGGGTAGCAATACTTTTATCAGACGAAACAGACTTTAAAACAAAGACTGTAACAAGAGACCAAGAAGGGCTCTATATAATCATAAAGGGAATAATCCAACGAGAAGATATAACAATTGTAAATATTTATGCATCCAGCATGAGAGCACCCAAATAAATAAAACTGCTAAGAACAAATGTAAGTGAAGTAATCAACACTAATACAATAATAGTAGGGGACTTTAACACCCCATTTATATCAATGGATAGATCATCCAGACAGAAAATCAACAAGGAAACAATGGCTTTGAATGACACACTGGAACAGATGGATATAACAGATATACTCATAATGTTTCATCCAAAAACAGAAGAATACACATCCTTTTCAAATGCATATGGAAAAGTCTTCAGAAGAGATCACATATTAAGCCACAAAACAAGCCCCAACAAATTCAGAACGACTAAAGTCAAACCATGTTTGTGTTTCATAGTGTTGTGTTTTCTGACCACAACACTATGAAACTAGAAGTCAACCACAAGAAAAAAAATCTGAAAAAAGCACAAATACGTACAGATTAAATAACATGCTACTAAACAATGAATGGGTCAACCAAGAAATCAAAGAGGAAATCAAAAAATACATGGAGACAAATGAAAATGAAAACACAATGGCCCAAAATCTTTGGGATGCAGCAGAAGTTGTTCTAAGAAGGACGTTCATAGCAATACAGGCCCACCTCATGAAGCAAGAACAATCTAAATAAACAACCTAAACTTACATCTAAAGGAGCTAGAAAAATAAGAACAAACAAAATCCAAAACCAGTATAAAGAAGGAAGTAATAAAGATTAGAGCAGAAATAAACAAAATAGAAACTAAAACAACAAAAACAAACAAACAAACCAATAGAACAGAAATCAATGAAACCAGCAGCTGGTTCTTTGAAAAGCTCAATAAATCTTTATCCAGACTCATCAAAGAAAACAACCAACACCACAGAAATACAAATGATTATAAGAGAATATTATGAAAAAAACATATGCCAACAAATTGGACACCCTAGAAGAAATGAATAAATTCCTAGAATTTTAAAACCTCCCAAAACTGAACTGGGAAGAAACAGAAATTTGAACAGAGTGATTACCAGCAGTGAGATTGAATAAGTAATCAAAAAACTCCTGACAAACAAAAGTCCGGGAACAAACAGCTATATAGGGTGAATGCTACCAAATATTTAAAGAAGAGTTAATATTTATTCTTCTCAAACTATCCCCCCCCAAAAAAAGAGGAAAGAAAGCTTCCAAATTCAATCTATTTCAGCATGACCCTGATACCAAAACCAGATAAAGACACTACAAAAATGGGAACTACAGGGTAAATCTCTGATGAACATAGAAATAAAAATCCTCAACAAAATACTAACAAACAAAATCCAAAAATACATTTAAAGAAATCATTCACCATGATCAAGTAGGATTTATTCCTGGGATGCAAGATGGATTGATATTCACAAATCGATGAACATGCTATGTCACATCAATAAGAGAAAGGATAAAAACCCTATGGTCATTTCAATAAATGCAGGAAAAGCAACTGACAAAGTACAACATCCACTCATGATAAAAACCCTCAACAAAGTAGGTTTGGAGGGAATATATCTCAACATAATAAAGGCCATATATGAAAAACTTACAGCTAACACCATACTCAATGGTGCAAGCTCAATGGTGAAAGACTGAGAGCTTTTCCCCTAAGATCACAAATAAGACAAGGATGTCCACTCTCACCACTTTTATTCAACACGGTACTGGAAGTCATAGCTACAGCAATCGGACAACAAAAAGAAATAAAAGGCATCCAAATCGGTAAAGAAAAAGTAGTTTCCACAATTTGCAGATGACATGATACTATATATAGAAAACCCTAAAGGCTCCACCAAAAAACTACTAGAACTAAAAAATAAATTCAGTAAGGTCACAGGATAAAAATCAATATACAGAAATCTACTGCATTTCTATACACTAATAATGAAGTAGCAGAAAGAGAAATTAAGAAAACAATCCCATTTACAACTGCACCAGAATTAATAAGATACCTATGAATAAACTTCACCGAGGAGGTGAAAGACCTCTACTCTGAAAACTATAAAACACTGTTGAAAGAAACTGAAGATGACACAAATGAATGGAAAGTTATTCTATGCTCATGGGTTGGAAGAAAAAATACTGTTAAAAGGTCTATACTACCCAAAGCAACCTACATATTTAATGAAATCCCTATCAAAATACCAACAGCATTTTTCACAGAGCTAGAATAAGCAACCCTAAAATTTGTATAGAACCACAAAACACCCCGAAGAGCCAAAGCAATCTTGAAAAAGAAGAACAAAACTGGAGGTATCACAATCCCAGACTTCAAGATATACCAGAAAGCTGCAATAATCAAAACAGTATGGTACTGGCACAAAAACAGACACATAAATCAATAGAACAGAAAAGAAAGTCCAGAAATAAACCCACACTGTTTTGGTCAATTAATCTTTGACAAGGGAAGCAAGAATATGTAGTAGGAAAAAGACAATCTCTTCAACAAATGGTGTTGGGAAAACTGGACAGCTACATGCAAAAGAATGAAACCGGGCCACTTTCTTACACCAAACACAAAAATAATTGGACTGAGGACCTAAATGTGAAACCTGAATCATAAAAATCCTAGAAGAGAACATAGGCAGTAATTTCTTTGACATTGGCCATAACAACATTTTTCTAGATATGTCTCCTGAGACCAGGGAAACAAAAGCAAAAATAAACCATTGGGACTACATCAAAATAAAAGGCTTTTACACAGCAAAGGAAGGAAAAAAAAAACACTAAAAGACAACCTAGTAGATGGGAGGAGATATTTGCAAATGATATACCCAATAAAGGGTTAGTATCCAAGATATATAAAGAACTTATACAACTCAACTCCAAAAAAACAAATAATCTGATTAAAAATGTCAGAGGACCTGAGTAGACATTTTTCCAAAAAAGACATAAACATGGCCAACAGACACAGGGGAAGATGCTCAACATCATTCATCATCAGGGAAATGCAAATCAAAACCACAATGAGATATTACCTCACACCTGTCAGGATGGCTAAAATCATAAACAGAAACAAGTGTTGAGGAGGATGTGGAGAAAAGGGAACATTCATGCACTGTTGGTGGGAATGCAAACTAGGTGCAGCCACTGTGGAAAACAGTGCAGAGATTCCTCAAAAAATTAAAAATAGGATTACTATATGATCCAGTAATTCCACTAACGGGTACTTACCCAAAGTGTATGAAAACACTAATTCAGAAAGATATATGCCCCCTATGTTTATTGCAACATTATTTACAATAGCCAAATTATGGAACCAACCCATAGTTGGTCCATAGACTGATGAATGGATAAAGATGTGGTATTGAGACACCTGGGTGGTGCAGTCAGTTGAGCGTCTGGCTCTTGGTTTTGGCTCTAGTTGTGATCTCCCAGCGGTGGGACTGAGGCCTGCATTGGGCTCTATGTGCTCAATGTGGAGTCTACTTGAGTTTCTCTCTCCCTCTCCCTCTGCCCCTACCCCCGTGCACTCTCTCTAAAATAAATAAATAATTTTTTTTAAAAAAGATGTGGTATATATATACAATGGAATATTCTCAGCCATAAGAAAGAATGAAATCTTGCCATTTGCAACAACATGAATGCATCCAGACAGTATAATGCTAAGCAAAGTAAGTCATTCAGAGAAAGACAAATGCCATATTTCACTCATACGTGAAATTTAAGAAAAAACAAAGAGAGGGAGAGAGACAAACTAAGAAATAGACTCTTAACTACAGAAAACAAACTGATGGTTACCAGAGGGGAGCAGGGTGGGGGGATGGGTGAAATAGATGAAGGGGCTTAAATACCACAATTAGTACTGAATATTGTATAGAATTGTTGAATCACTGTATTGTACACCTGAAACTACTATAACACTGTATATTAACTATAGTAGAATAAAGGTTTTTTTAAAAGATAAATCCACTTGAGATATCTATACATGTCCCCTTTCACAAACAGAAGAGATGACTTAAGGGACCATCTTATTTTAAGGCCAGTTAAAAGAGAAAGCATGTAAAGTTCTGATCATCCCCTAAACTTGAACACCAATGGTTTGCATACTAAGCTTTTCTGTGTTGAAAAGTTGAGTTCAAATGCACATCTGCACTTTCAAAGCTCTGAAGAGAGTCCACTTAAAACCCCAAGATAATGGTCTCTTCTAGTTTTTTACAAAGACTAGAAAATATAAATATGTAAGTATGTTATATTTGGTTTTGTCAAAAGTTCTTACAATTTAGAAAAGTTCTGATACATGTTTTATTTCAAATATCTCTTCAGCCCCTTTCCTCTCCCATGCACATGATGATAAAATTCTAACTTTTCTCTAGGAAGGGAAATATTTGTCCAAAAAAAATGAAGTCTTGGAAAAGTAATTAATTCTTGGATACAAAGAAATGTTTGTACATAGTTACATGGTTGACTAATCTTTTGTTTCTCTTCTCACCAGTCTTTTAAAGATATTCTGTAGTAACATACAGAGCTAGAATATGTATCTGTGTGTAATAGGTACTTTTTATGGAAATCAACAAATGTTAAAACCTCCCAAGGATGCTTTAGAAAATGTAAATCATATTTTTGCAGGTCTCAAAGTACTTGGCTGAATCACAATTTTAACCTCTTAATGGCAAAAGAACAACATTATCATAGAATCATTGTGCTGGGAATAAAAAGGAAGGATGAATGGGGGACGGTGTCACTAATGAGACAATCGACTGCAAATATATAAATTGCCTAAGACAACCAGAAAAATACCCACCACCTATAAAATGAGCTCTTCTATTTATAACTGTTGGGTGCAGGCTTTAAAATTTCCTACCATCTTTGAAATCAGATGTTTGTTATGCAATCTCTCTGCATAGCATTTGATAGGTATTCATCAAACATCCTCATCCAGAGAACACTGCCTCACAAGAAAGCACTCTGAATTGCTAGTGTGTGTTTAGGGAATGTTTAACCAACCAGAATGGAAACTTTTTGGAAACAACTTGCTCTATTATATATTCCCACAAGTTTGTAGATTCCTACAACTTTATATAACATGGCAACAAAAATCACTCTGCTCTTCCTAAAGCAAATATGGCTGTGGTTCTTAATCAGCATCTTTAAAAGCCTAAGCCTGGCTTATATATTTATAGATGCAGACATCCTAAAGATACCATAGACTAAACTGGATAAGCCTTGCCAAGGGACTCTGTAGCTTTTGCTATATATGCAGAACCAATAAGGATGTGCTAATGCCGTTATCAAATGCAGCCCTATCAGCACTAAACACTTGGCTTGGCATTTTGATAGTAACATTTTAAAGAAAGTGAGCAAAATGAGATTCTCCTTTATATTGCAAACATATAATAAAGAAGCTTCTCTTACTGGTTTAGCAACTGAGAAAACTTGATGAAGTTTGTAACAAGAAACATAAGAGATGGTATCTATGATAAATTCTCACATGGGGAAATGAACACTCTAAATAGCTATTTCTGAATTTATGCTGTCATTCCAATTAAAGGGCTGTCCATTACATGACTATTTCACAAGTGATATTTATAGGCCTTGCAATGTTACTACAGAAAGATCCCAGCACTACATTCTACTTAAACTCTAGCTTATTCCAATAAGGAAATTATAAGGAAAGCCTTATTCACAATTTATGGAATAAAAGAGCAAAAATCCCTTCCACTGGAAAAGGAACACTATTCGGATATAGTGGTAGAAATGGGACTAAAGAAGGAAGAAAACTGTAGATATCACTTGACCACAGCAAACCTGTCTTCATTCACCACCCTACTTTTCTGCATTCCTGCTTAGCCTTTCCACTGTGCCTGTTTACCTCATGGCTTTTCTTGTTTCTTGCTAAAATTAAGAACTGAGGAAAAGGTGTTTGATGATTTTTAAATCTTTCTCTCACTGATATGTTAAAAAAAAAAACTGAGCCCTCATTTGAGAGTTGGCAAAGTTTTTCTGAATCCCTCGGGAGTTTGGTGGGTAAGTGCTCCTGTATACACCATAACAATGAGGCAACAAGTCCAGAAGAACAAAGAGGCTTGTCCAAAACACATGGTGAGCACAAGGCACCAGTACATTGCCATTCACCTTCTCTGAAATTACATCTCATATTCCTCCCACACCACCACCTTCTCCTATCAAAGGGATGGTATCATACAAGCAAGAGTAGTTGGTGTGGCTTTTCTTGTGACCAAAATTTCTAACAAAACCAAAACCTGCAAAGCTATCCCTGATTACCTTATGGAAAGCACCTCCTTCCCATACCCACTGTTCTCAATCTCAGCTCTTTGTTTGTTTACTTCTTGCCACCTACCACAATCTGTAATTATTTTCCTGATTACTTGCTTATCTGTTGTACACTGGAACATAATCTCTCTGAAAGTGGGGCAGCAAGTGTGTTTTTATTGTACTCACTTGTATCTAGCTTTCAGCACAATGACTAGCATAAGTAGAGTTACAGTAAATAGTTGTTAGATGTTAATAGTTCAATTCTTTCATAATTTACACAGAAAAATAAAGCAGAATTCCATATATCACTTAGAATCAAATTCTCCAAGTGCAAGAATTGCTTGGTAGGAATAAAAATAGTGCATTTTAGAACCATAAAGAGCTTTAGAAAACCACTTAGTGTAACCATTTTGTATAACTGGTGAAGCACTGAATCCCAAAGGTAACTCAGCTTACCCAAAGTCACACACTTAGCCACAGAGCTGGGACTAGAACCTAGTGAGAGTTTATTAATTTTGTTGTTCACATGTACCCTGTATTGTTGACGAAAACATCTAGGGAATTTGACTAATAATGTTGAGAAAAGGTAGAAGTTAGTACCCTGAAACAAAGTTCAATAGCAATTTTTTGGAACCCTCCTACACTGTTGGTGGGAACGCAAGCTGGTGCAACCACTCTGGAAAACAGTATGGAGGTTCCTCAAACAGTTGAAAATAGAGCTACCATACGATCCAGCAATTGCACTACTGGGTATTTACCACAAAGATACAAAGGTAGGGATCCGAAGGGGTACGTGCACCCCAATGTTTATAGCAGCAATGTCCACAATAGCCAAACGGTGGAAAGAGCCAAGATGTCCACCAACAGATGAATGGATAAAGAAGAGGTGGTATATATATACACAATGGAATATTATGCAGCCATCAAAAGGAATGAGAGCTTGCCATTTGCAACGATGTGGATGGAACTGGAGGGTGTTATGCTGAGTGAAATAAGTCATTCAGAGAAAGACATGTATCATATGACCTCACTGATATGAGGAATTCTTAATCTCAGGAAACAAACTGAGCGTTGCTGGAGTGGTGGAGGGTGGGAGGGATGGGGTGGCTGGGTGATAGACACTGGGGAGGGTATGTGCTATGGTGAGCGCTGTGAATTGTGAAGACTGTTGAATCACAGATCTGTACTTCTGAAACAAATAATGCAATATATGTTAAGAAAAAAAAAGAAGAAGAATATAGCAGGAGGGGAAGAATGAAGGGGAGTAAGTCGGAGGGGGAGACGAACCATGAGAGATGATGGACTCTGAAAAACAAACTGAGGGTTCTAGAGGCGAGGGGGGTGGGGGGATGGGTTAGCCTGGTGATGGGTATTAAAGAGGGCACATTCTGCGTGGACCACTGGGTGTTATGCACAAACAATGAATCATGGAACACTACATCAAAAACTAATGATGTAATGTATGGTGATTAACATAACAATAAAAAATTTTAAAAATACGGTATATTATATATTACTGATGAAAACGCGCATTCTGTGCCATAACTTACAACACTGTATTTCAGAACAAAAGACATATTTTAACATGCCTTAGCCCCTCCTCCACAAAAAGAATCCATCATTTCTGAAATAAAATCATTTAGGAAGGTAGGATAATATATCAAATAATGCCACAGACAGGGAGTGTTTTCTCACTTACCCACTAAAGATACCACTTGGGTACTTCCAAATACTATTTTGTATCTCAGAATGCAGGCTCCTTACAAATTCATACCAAGGATTATTAATCCTATTTTAAGCCAATACTATCATACAACGAAAAGGGGAAAAATACTCAGACTGAACTCATCTGTAATTCACACCACAGCAAGTAGTTATTACAGCCCATATGGAGTGAAGATCACCCACTGCTGAAAGTTCCATTAAAGTGTGACAAGGTGACACACAGGAGTTAAGTGTTGTATGCTGGGTGGCAGCTCATTTCATACCAGTGTAGAACTTGCTATTTTGAAAGGAATGTACAGGAAGCCACCACGCAGACAGGGGTGAAAACTGCAGAATCAAACAAATGTTGCTGATTCAAAGTTGTTCTCCTACGATAACAACCAGCACCAAATGAGTTGCCATGGTGGAGAGCAAGCTGTGCTCAGAGACTAATTGCTACACTTGTTAGAGTGTGCAAGAAGGTGTTTATTTGTTTTACATGTGTTTGGTGCCAAGACATCCCGGGGATCTGGAGCTGAAGTGGAAACAGAATGACAGTGTTTAGAAAACTAAACACAAAAACAAAAGGGAAAGAGAACTTTTTTTTTTTTTTCTGAAAGTGACTTCCTTGAGCATTAAATGTATGAAAACCTTGAGGCTCTTATCCTGGGTGATTAATTCCTCAGGCTCCTTCAGATCAAACCATGGGAGCCCAAGCTGGAATGGAGTGTATTAAGTCTGAGAGGCTTTGATGTTGTTACTTTTATTTAGATGGTGAATTAGTCAAAGCAGGGAGGATCAATCTAAGAGCTACCAATAGAAATAAAAGGGAATGAACTCAGGAACAGGAAGGAAGTAAAGCACAAAATGTGGGTGTTCAAACAGTTCCACCTGAATGGCAAAATTTAGAGTATGTGCTATGGGGAATTTGCCACACTGTATCTTTCCAGTTTCAGAAATAATAACTCGATTTTGGTTGACATTTTTAAAGGTTTAATCATGGAAATACTTCTACTGAACAAGCTTGTTTTTCTTCGCTCATACTTCATAGGCCTCCAGAGTCTTCCATTGGACAGAAATCTGCCCCTCCAAATATAAGCCCCAAATATTTCCAGAATATGATTAACAAGTAAGTTAATTCCTCCAACCAATGAACATGGTAAGTATTAAAAACAATTATTGTTATTTATTTTCTTTTGATATGCAGAAATATCTGAGCACTAATAAACTCCTCAACAACAAATGTGATATGTTTACATTTTCCATATGATTAGCATATTATGTGGATTATTTTTATTTGAAATTAAGAGGCCAGGTGTGCCCCCAGCTCCGGAGTCTGACAGAACCATGACCTCTCCCCTCTTTTTCTTGCCACTACGGATAATGCCTGCCAGTCACCCACCGAGAAAGGTGGAGAGACAGGAGAGTCAGATGAACCAGCCCCTGCCCCTGCCCTGGGGCTACATTTACAGATGGAATCCCAGGGGAAACTGATGGGGATGGAGATGGGGACTAGAAAAAAGCCACGGCTGAAGGAAAGCTCAAGAGTCAGGACATCCTAGATTTAACAGCAGTAAAGGGAAGACTCATCATTACTTACTCCTGCAGCCAAAAAAAAATGAAAATAGATACCAAAGAAAAAAAAGAAAAGAAGCAAAATGAAGATGCAATTTAAAAGATATAAATCCTGGTTTTTTTCTTTTTCTGAGAAGCAGCTGAAACTTTATGAAACGTATCACCAATCAGCTTTCCCTTGGCAGCCATTAAAAGGCTGATCCAGAGGCACCCAGGTGGCTCAATCGGTTAAGAGTCTGTTTTGGTTCAGGTCCTGATCCTGGGGTCCTGGGATCCAGCCCCCCAACACCCACTATGGGCTCCCTGCTCAGCAGGGAGTCTGCTTCTCCTCTCCCTCTGTCTCTCCTCCTGCTTGCTCTCTCTCTCTCTCAAATGAATGAAATCTTTAAAATAAATGAACAAATGAATGAATGAATGAATGGCTGATCCAGTCCATCACTGGCACCTGTGTCTCAGAATGTTGTTATTGCTATGTCTGGCATTTACAGGGTTTTCATCAAGGAGGTGATAGAAGAAGCACTGGATGTGTGTGAAAAGTGGGGAGAAATGCCACCACTACCACCCAAACATATGAGGGAGGCTGTTCGGAGGTTCAAGTCAAAGGGGCAAATCCCAATCCCAACTCAAAGCACAAAAAAATCATCTTCTTCTAGACCAGAGCCTACAAAGGCCTCATACTGAAGAAAGAAATACTGGTTCCAGATTCCTTCCTATTGCATGAGACTTTTGCCCTGGTGCTTTAATATCTCAGCCCTCCAAGAATTCCATGATGGTTTTAATGTCTTTCTCAGAACTCTGATATTCATCATATCTAAAAAGCATGCAACCTGTTTCATAGTTGCCTTGACTAAATATCTGGACCTCTTTGGGCATTTTGAGGTGTTTAATGGTCTCTTGGCTATTTGGAAGAAAAAAGGTACATGGGCCTTAAGCATCTTCTAGACAGGGAAGCAGCTTTCAGAGAGAAAGCATTTCCAAGAGAGCTTGGGCAGTTTCAAATTGAAGCATGAAGTTGCTATGACTTAGGTTATTTCTTCCATTTGGTTTTAAGTAGATGAAACAACCAGAAACTTTTGACTTATGATGTTCTACAATGAAGAACATAGTGATAGCAAGAGTAGTGGAAAAGTTTATCCCTGTAAACATTTAAAGTTCTCTTATGGATTTTAGTGAGTTTTAAATGGTTTTCCAACTTGCAAAAATAAATAAATAAAACAAAACTAAGACATTATATGAATAATATTCATTATGTATCATATTATTTTGAAGCACCTGTTTTATATAAACTATGTCACAAAAAAGTAATTTAATTTTCTTTTAAAGATGTTATTAATTTGACAGACAGAGAGAGACAGTGAGAGAGGGAACACAAGCGGGGGGGGGGAGAGGGGGAGCTAGAGAGGGAGAAGCAGGCTCCCCACTGAGCAGGAAGCCTGACGTGGGGGCTTGATCCCAGGATGCTGGGATCATGACCTGAGCCAAAGGCAGATGCTTAACTGACTGAGCCACCCAGGTGCCCCAATAGTAATTTGACTTTAAGTTCCCTTTATTACCTCAAAATTTTATACAAAATTTTTTTACTTGGTTTGATACTCCTTCTGTCTATCTCTCTTTCTTTCTCTTTCTCCCTCTCTCAGGTATGTGAAAATTTATCAGACAGGAAGAAGCAGCAACCTTCGTTTTTCATACAAGGACAATAATGCAAATCTATGCCCATCATAGATAAAAACTTCATTTTAATGTCAATTACTTTCTATTTTCCACTGCTTTCTGCCACATATAGTGTGAATGGTTCGTTAATGTGTAGTGAAAAACATATGCCAAATTGGGATTCATGCAAATCACCGACCCTACACAAAAAGAAAAATTTGTATCTGTAAAAACCTGACAATTTCTCCAAGATTCAATTTATATTTAACCTTGAAACTCTACTCATGTGGTCTTTGAAAAAGTCATCAGGAAGAGGTTATAGTTTTTGCCCTCTCTAATAAAAATTAATTTCATGCTTTTTAACTGGTCTTCTATACACATAAGGGAATATAGTTTGCAAAAACAGTCTTATGGCAAGGAATTAGGTTTGCCTCTGGTTTAATGCAAAATACATCAAGTAAGTCAGCCACATATTATTAGCCCAATTATTACAACTATATAGGAGCTCTTCTGCCTCACTGAAGTTCCAAAACTAGAGGAGAACCAGAAAAACCAACAAATGAACCTGTATGTATAGGGATGTGTGTGTATTAATATGTGTGTATATGATGTTTACCCTCATATTTGTAATTCTGACCCAATGCCACAGAGTTCCCCCTTGCTTTCCATATTCTCTATTTGCATCTCTATGCTGTCTGCACCCCACAAAACACAGACCCAAGCACTCAGCTCCAAAAGCAAGAGTGTCACTCAGGAAACACTTTCCACCATCTCCACTACCAGCTCCAGAGCGCTGACTCAGAGATTTTGTCTCGGGGAAGAACAGACTGTAAAACAGATGGCTGCTGATCTCCTCCCAGAGGAACTGGCTTCATTTGCAACTGCACATGGAGAAGTTTAAACCTGAGGGTGCTCTCAAGAATAGTGGAGGTTGTGGTTATGGAAATGAATACAATAAACCTCACGTAGAATGGAGACGGGAAGCCAGAGGGGGGGGCTCTCATGCCATCCCACTCCTCGTAGCCCATTGCAAAACCAACAGGAAGAGGCACACCTTGCATTTCAAACAGGGAGAAGCCTATGCTTCCTACCCAGGAGGAGGAGGAGGGGGAGGAGGAAGAAGAGGAGGAAGAAGATTTTCTCCTCGCCCAGCAACAGCCCAGCCAATGAGAGACTTACACAACTTAGCCAATGAAAAGTCACTACACTTCAAACCCCCAGTTTACTGCAATGGACTTTCAATTACAACAGCCCCTCTTAACTCTCCTTTCCTCTATAGAAGAGCATTCCTCTCCTGGCTCTCCAAACGTGCCTATGTTTTGCCATAGCTTGTAGTCGATAACTACAATTCTTCTCCTATGCCTGAATAAAGCCATTTTGCTGGTAAAATAACTGGCTGTTTTATTTTTAAAATGAACACGGTGAAAGAAGATTCAAAGATGAGGAGATTCATGACCATAGATGCTATCTCACAGGGGATAACTGGTAAATAAGACAGCTAGGAAACATCCTTCTGGGGTCAGAACAAATATCAAACACTGACCTCAGAAATTATTCCATCCATGGAAGGAGTCACAATTTGATTTGTTAGTTCGTAGAAGAATGTATGCCCCTGGGTATTGTTATAAACAAAGCAATCAACTGGAAATCAGTGGAGTGTGACAGCTGGGTGGGGTCGAAAAAAGAATGGAAGAGAGTTCAATCAGTCCCATTGTTATCCAGGATGACTGTGGGCATATCCAAACCTATGCCTCCATGAAAAGCAACCTCAGAGATTTTAAAATTGGTAAGTGGGGGCAACAGACTTCACTAATATAATCCTGCCACTTACTATAAACAAATGAACAAGTAAATAGCAGCATCAGTCCTGGAGGGAGGAGGAGAATACCCAGAATTGTTACAATGTATTATCTAAAGTGTTCAGTTTCCAAAAAGGAATTATGAGTCATGCAAAGAAACAAATAAACAAAAAATATGACCCATACACTGAGGGGCAAACTGCCTAGGAGAGTGACCAGACCTCAGATTTAACGGGAAAAGATTTCAAAGTAGCCATTGAAAATTTGTTCACAGAACTAAAAGGAAGCATGATTAAAGAAATAAAAAGAGGTATAATGACAATGTTGCATCAAATAAAGAATATCAATATCAATAAAGAGATTGAAATTATAAAAAATAAAATAACCAAATGGAAATTATGGAGCTAAAAAGTACAATAACTGGTATAAAAAAGATTCACTGGGGCTCAACAACAGATATGAAATGGGAGAAGAAAGAATTAACAAACTTGAAAACTTGACAGAAATTATGCAAGCCTAATCAGAGAGGGAAAAAAATGAAGATAAATGGAGACTCAGAGAAATGTGGAACAACATTAAGAACATTAAAATATGTATAATAAGAATATCATGAGAGGAGGGAAAGACATGAGAAAAAATATTCAAAGAAATAATGGCTAAAAACTTCTATATTTATTGAAAAACTATAGCCTACACATCTAGAAAGGTCAATTTACTCCAAGTAGAAACACAAAGATCCACAGACACACCCTACTAAAAATGCTGACAAAGAGAAAATCTTGAAAGCAGCAAGAGAAAAAATAACATCTCTTAAATGAAACTCCAATAAGATTAACAGCTAAAAATCTCAGCAGAAATTAAAAGGCAGTGGTTAGAAAAGTCAACTAAGAATTCCATATCTGGCAAAACTTATTCTCAAATGAAGGTGAAATGAAGATTTTCTGTATTAAAAAAAAAAAACAGAATGTTTGTTTCTAGCAGAACTGCCTTGCTGAAAGCAAGGAATCCCAGATGGTAATTCACATTCATATGAACAAAGAGTACCAGTAGGTGTAATTATAATAGTACAAGCCATTACTACTGCATATTTTTTAAACTTTCTTCTTTCTTTCTCTTTTCTTCTTACTTCTTTTCTTCTTTCCTCTCTTAACTGATTTTAAAAACCAATTTTTTATACATATGTGATTTATATATTATTTATAATTGTTTATATATACATAATATATATTTTCTAATAACAACACAGAGGAGGTAGGGGAGAGCAAAAATGTAATAGGTTAAAGGAATAGCTAAAGATGCTAAAGTTATAATTAATACAAACTATTTTGGGGTTTGTAACATTAATAGATATAACATGCATAACAATAATACCACAAAAAGGGGAGAAAAGAAATAGAGTTACATAGGAGTAGTATTTTCTACATATTTCTGGAGTTAAGCTAGCATAACCTGAAGCTGATTCTGATGAGTTTAAAAATACATATATATATATATATGGTAAACCCTAGAACTATCACTAAAACTCAAAAAGTATAGTGAGAAAATCAATAGTGAAGCTTAAATGTTACCTTAGAAAATACTCAATGCAAAAGAAAGCAGTAAAGAAGAAATAAAAGAACAAAAAGACATGAGACACACAGAAAACAAAATTTTAAATAGCAGGCATAAATACAACTGTAACAATAATAACACTGAATGTGACTGAATTAAACAAGCCAATCAAAAAGTAGAGATTGTCAGACTGGATTTAAAAAATGATTCAATTATATGTTGTCTACAGGAGAAGCACTTTAAATTCAAAGACACAAAAGTAAAATGATGGAAAAAGATATATCATGCAAAAAGGGCAACCCACAGAAAAACTGGAGTAGCTCTGTTGTCATATTAAGCAAAATAGACTTTAAAAAATGGTACTAGAGATAGAGATATTTTATAATGATAAAAGGGTCAATCTAATAGGAATATACAACAATTATCAATGTATATGCACCTAATCACAGAGCACCAAAACATATAAGGCAAAAACTGACAGAAATGAAGAAAGAAATAGACAATTCAATAATAACAGTTGAAGACTTCAATATCCTGCCTTCAATAATAATAAAGACAACTAAAGAGAAAATCAACCAAAAAATAGATTTGAACACTATAAAACAACTAGATCTAACAAACATCCGTAGAACACTCTATCCAACAACAGAATATATACTTTTCTCAAGGGCACATGAAACATTCTCCAGAATAGACCATACGCTATGTCATAAAAGAAACTTCAATGCATTTAAAAGGATAGAAATAATACTAAATATGTGCTCTCAACAGTAAAATAAAATTAAAAATCATTAAAAATAATTAAGGAAACTCACAAATATATGGAAATCAAAAAACACATTCTCAAACAACCAATAGGTCAAAGAAGAAACTAAATAGATCCAAAAATACCCCTGCAATGAATGAAAATAAAGACACAACATATCAAAACTTATGGGATGCAGCTAAAGGATTACTTAGAGGGAAATTTATAGCTATAAATGCCTATATTTAAAAAAAAGAAATAACAGATATCTCAAATCAAAAATCTAAACTTCTAACTTTACATATTGGGGAGGGGAGAGAAAACTGAACCTAAAGCAGGCAAGAGAAAAGTTAAAAGATTGGGATGCAAATTAATGAAACAGAGAATAGAAAATCAGGTTCCTTGAACAGATCAACAAAATAATTAACTAACCTTTGCCTAGTTTGACCAAAAGGAAAGGAGGAAAGATTCAAATTGCTAGAATCAGAAATGAAAGAGCAGACATCACATAAATACCAACCTTAACATAAATAAAAAGGAGTATGAAGGAACACTATGAACAGTTGCACACCAACAAATCAGATGACTTAGAACAAATAGAGAAAATCTTAGAAAGACACACATTACTAAGACTGACACAAGAAGAAATAGACAATCAGAATAGATCTATAAAAAGTGAAGAGATTGAGTCCATAATTAAAAAAAAAACAAAAACAAAAAAACTAGTCACAAAGAAGCCCAAGCCAATATGGCTGATTTCTACCAAACATTCAAAGAAGAATGAATACCAATTCTTCACTTTTTCAAAGAACAGAAGAGGAGGTAGCATTTCCCAACTCATTTTAAAGGGATCACCCTGATACTAAAATTAGGCAAAGAAAGCAGAAAAGAAGAAATGAAACTACACAAAAGAAGAAACCATAGGCCAATGTTTCTTATGAATATAGATGCACAATCCTCAAGATACTAGCAAACTGAATCCAACGACATATGAGAAAAATTATACACTATGGTCAAGTGGGATTTATCTCATCACAGTAGACCTGGTGTAACATCTGAAAATTAGTTAATGTAATATGTAATATTAATAGAATTTTTAAACTCACACAATCATCTCAATAGAGAAAAAGTATTTGACAAAATCCAATGCCCTTGGATGATAACAACACTACACAAACTTGGAATAGAAAGGAACTTCCTCACCCTGATAAAGGGCATCTAGAAAAAACCCAGTTAACCTCATACTTAATGATGAAAGACCTGAATACTTATGCTCAAGATCAGGCACAAGGCTAAGTACCCGCTCTTGCCACCTCTATTTAACATTATACTGGAAGTTCTCACAGGTCAAAAAATAAACACCATCCAGATTGCAAAGGAAGAAGTAAAACAATAACTATTCATAGACAGACTGATCTTATACAGAGAAAATCCTAAAGAATCCACTAAAAAACTATTAGAATAAATGAATTAATCAAGTTTGCAGGATATATCAAAAAGCAATAGTCATTTATATTTCTACACATTTGGAACAGATAATTTGAAAATAAAAATTCTATTTGCAATAACATCAAAAGGAATAAAATAAATTTACCAAAGAAACTCGTATCTTACTTCTGAAAACTATAAAACATTGTTGAAAGAAAGTAATGAATATCTAAATAAATAGGAAAGTCATCCATGTTCATGGATCAGAACACTTAACACTGTTGAGAAGGCAACACACCCCAAACTGATCTACAGATTTAGTGCAATTCCTATGAAAATTCCAGCTGATTTTTGTTTTAGAAATTAACAAACTGGGCACCTGGGTGGCTCAGTCGTTAAGCATCTGCTTTCTGCTCAGGTCATGATCCCAGGGTCCTGGGATCGAGCCCCGCATCGGGCTCCCTGCTCCACAGGAAGCCTGCTTCTCCCTCTCCCACTCCCCCTGCTTGTGTTCCTTCTCTCACTGTGTCTCTCTCTCTGTTAAATAAATAAATAAAATCTTAAAAAAAAAAAAGAAAGAAATTAACAAACTGATTCTAGAATTCATATGAAATTGCAAGAAGTCCAGAATAGCCAAAACAAAACTAAAAAGATAAAAGAAGGAGGAATCGTACTTCCTAATTTCAAGATTAACAGTGCAACAGTAATCAAACATTATGGTACTAGCATAAGAACAGACATACAGATCAACAGAATAGAATTGAAAATCCAGAAATGAACCCAAACACCTATGGTAAACTGATTTTTTACAAAGGTGTCAAGACCATTCAATGGGAAATGAATAGTCTTCAACAAATGAATGGTGCTGGCACAAATAGACAGCCACAAGCAAAAAATAAAGCTGGACCCCTACCTCACAACATGTACAAAAATTAACTCTTTTCTGGCATGAAAAGACTAATAAGATTAAGTTGAATCATAATTTTAACTGTTTACTATAGTTGAGAGTAGTTCCCCAGTCTTTACATCTGCAATAAAATGCATATAATCTTTTCAAATGTAGTAGTTCATAAACAATAAAAGATATCAATTTACAGGTTAGAGTCCCAGTGAGTGAAAAAGTATGATATTCCCTTAAACTAATCAGGTTCTTCGTTATCAGAAGCTTAGCAATTGGTACATAATTAAGGTAGCACTGAGATATTACTGCATGGTAAACACACAGGAAAAAAAAACAGACAGCTAGCTTTATAAATTCAAACCTATAAAGTGAACACTGAGGTCTTTATTCCCCATAGTGTTTCTTTTTTTATAGCTTTGTAAACTTTATCTTGGAATAAAATGCAAACTTTTTCAGTCATGGTGGCAAGGTTATCTCTCACATAATGGGTTCTGGAGTTAGACTTTCTGAGTGCAAATCATACTCCCATTATTTTGCTGGCTGAATAGTCAGGAAAGTTTTCTCTTCAGGAAATGGGTATAAATATAACAATAATTCCTACTTCATTAAGTTATCAATAGGATAAAATTACTGGCACCTATCAAATGCTCAATCAATAATAGCAAATTGATACTTTCTCTCAGTTTCTTTAAGGTTCACTAGAGAAAAATAATTTTCTTTGTCATTACATAAGTCTGACCTAATCCAGAATTTCATTATGACTAATTTCAATTAACGAACACAAGGCACAAACATGTTTTCTCGGAAATTTTAGTTCTTTTGCTGGTTTATCTGTTAGGTGGAAGATGATAAAAGACCTAGAGTACAATTTCTCTTCAGTCATAAAATTCCTTTTTACAGGGAGTCATTCAACAAATAAAATTTGAGCACTTACTGTGGTGAAGGTACCATGCAAAGTGTTTTTACAGGTTACCACAATTTTAAGGCTGTAGATGTAGTTTTAACGGCTCTTGTGTTTAAAATAATACTAACAAGTAAACTCCCAACAAAAGTACTTACAATAATAAGAAAAAGAAAAATGTGAATTGGAAACATAAATTATGTAAGAAAGTGAGCCCAAAGAAAGAGACTGTTCCATAAACCAGGAGTGAAAGCATTCTGGTCAATGCTCCAAGCTGTTATTCCAAAAAGATTATCTCCTAGTGCCATAAAATAAATCTTATTGGCCTTTAAATGAAGTTCTGCCATTCTCCATACTATAATTACATTTCTCAGGCAATATTTTTCCTATCATTATCTTCTCCATTATCATCATTGTTATCATTGTCATAATCATCACTATTCCCACTAACCAAGTATTTTAGAAATTCAAAATTTCTCCATATCTAAAATATATTTTGTCCACAGTTGCAAAGAATATGAGTCTTTCATTGACAGAATGAAAATGTCAAAAAGTATTTAGACCATATTTCTCTTATATATTTTAGTCCTCAAATCAAGACCTCCTAAATAACCTATCTATGTAGTCAGCTTGAAAATCACAAATCAAAATGTCAAACAACTTCAGATGGTAATCATAAATTATGCACAAATATTCCTGGTCTCATGTTTCCAGGTCAAAGGTAAGATTGTTCACCCCTTCCCTCTGCTTTCAACTTCAATGTGGTAATAATTTACTTGTGCCAATAAAATGTGAATAAAAACTTCCAGGCAGAAAGGTTTATTATAAGCCAGCACATGATTCAACATAGTTTTTCTTCCTACCAAGGCCAGTGATTCTCTATTCTGCCTCAAAGTCAGACTAGAGGTAATTCATTTATGTAGTCATTGTTAAATCAAATGATTTTATTAAAATTAGCTAAAATGAAACCAAATATATCTCCCATTTTAACAAACATAAAAGTCTATAACTCACCAAAAAAGAGAACACAATTTTCATACAAACTACAAATATGAACTTACTTCTGTGCTGTATATACAGATACTGCTAGAACAAGTGATTCAGAAAGTTTGAAAATAAAAGAATAGTGAAAGGTATAAACCACACAATGCAGGAAAAAAGAAAAGATAGGGATTATGATATAACTATCAATGAATCAGATGAACTAGAATTCCAGCCAATGTATTAAAAGTCCAAAAAAAAGTTAAAAAGGATACTTTGTAAATCTAACAAATACAAATTGCAATGAATATATTAAAGTCATTAACTTTTACATACCGCATAATATGACAACCTTTTAAAGCACAAAATAATACAGGAGATACACGCAAAATCTGAAATATATTAGTAGTAGAACATTATTAGGCCACACACACAGAAAAATAAATAAATATTAAAAACTAGAAAGAATACATACTTCTCATGTGACATGGGGCTCCATCCTATCACCTCGAGATCACTACCCTAGACAAAATCCAGAGTCTGACACCCAACCAACTGAGCCATCTAGGTGCCCCAGTTCATTTGTGTTCTTATATTTTATATCTGTACATTTTTATATTATTTATATTTACATATCTTATTTTATTTTAATATCTTCATAAGATTATATATATTAATAACTGTAATTATTACATATATCAAGCCACTAGAATAAAACTTGGGACAATTATTTTATTGCTTTGAAGTGTTTTTTTAAAGATTTTATTTATTTATTTATTTATTTAGAGAGAAAGAGAGAGAGAAAGCAGGGTGGGGAGGGGTAGAGGGACAGAGAGAAAGAGAAAGAGAATCTCAAGGAGGCTCCATGCCCAGTGTGAAGCTGGGGCAGGGTTTGATCTCAAGACCCTGAGATCATGACCTGAGTCGAAACCAAAAGTGGGATGCGTAACCCATTTAGCCACCCCGGCGCCCTTCTAGGAAATGTTCTAACTTGTACTCAAAGTTCAGAAGCCATAGAAGAAAAGATTAATGTATTTTATCATATAAAAATTATAATTAATTAACAACAAATCTGCAAAACAAAAAAATCACCCTAAATAAAGTCAAAGATAGATGAAAAAAGTTATACATCAGAAATAAAATACCAATCTTTCTAATATAGAAAGAGTTCTTAAGAAAGTTTATAAGAGGGGGAGTCTGGGTGGCTCAGTTGGTTAAGCGTCTGCCTTTGGCTTGGGTCATGATCTCAGGGTCCTGGGACTGAGCCCCACATGGGGCTCCCTGCTCAGGGAGAAGCCAGCTTCTCCCCCTCCCTCTGCCTGCCACTCCCCCTGCCTGTGCACGCTCTCTCTCTCTCTCTCCCGCTCTTGCTCCTCTGTCAAATAAATAAAATCTTTTTAAAAAGTTTATAAGAAAAAAAAAAATGACCCAATAGAAAAATGAGCACAGTATATGCACAGATGGTTCATAGAAAAAGAAATAACTACAAATGGCCCCTAAACATCTGAACAGAGGTTTTTAACTTTAAGAGAAATGCAGATTAAAATTTCATTGATATGATTTTTATCCAGACACCTCAAATATCTATTAAAAACCAAAATATTTCTAACACACTGTGTTAAGATGCTTATAAATTGTTGCTAAGACCACAAATTAGCTTAACCTAGAGAGCAATTTGGCAAGATCTTTCAAAATTATAAATTACCTGGATTCAATTTTACAGAATTTATCCTAAAGATATAATTGTACACAAGCAAAATGACATATATTCAGTTATCCATCACAACATTGTTTGCAACTGCATAAAATTAGCAACCACACAGATTGCTTTCAATGAGAAACGATTTAAATTGTTATAACCATACACTGAAATATTATGCAGTTGTCTTTAAACGGGAGGAAGGGAAAAGACAAGGAATCTCTGAGTTTGATAGGGAAATATACAATTTACAGTATACATTGTTAAATGAATAAAACAAGGTGTTACCTTTCGAATCATATAAAAGGAGGGTGAAGATAAAAATAAAATATAATAAAAAACTAATGATGTAATGTATGGTGATTAACATAACAATAAAAAATTTAATAAAATAAAATACCTATTTGCTTATATTTGCATTAAAAAATTGTGGAAGTATACAAAAGAAATTAATAAAAAGGACTAAGAGAAGGAGGCAAGACAGTTATGTTTTATTATGTCTTTTTATGTTGTTTAATTTTTTTAAACAAGTACGTTTTTAAATGGCAGGAAAACTCAGTTATACATTTCATTGAACTAAAATGGTTGTCATTGCCAAAGAGGCTTTACAATCCAAGCAATTTTTTTTGCATATTTATTTTTGGTTTGACCCTCTGCTTCAAATTTTCACAGAACTCTATCTCTCTCTATGGAAAGTAAATGTCATAACTTTCCCTTTTGGTCTCCAGGTTCTGGAAAAACAACATCTCCAACTCAAAGCCCCAGCAGTGACCAATGCTATCAACCCCACGTGTCTTCTGGCATGCATCGAGGTCTCAGCCAGGAATTTAATCTTAAATGGCTCTATATTTGTAGAGGGGACAAAGCATTTCAAAAAAAGTCTAGGATGTGGTTTTATGTTTTTGACATCAGCCCACCAGGTTTGTCTGTCAGGGGTAATGTGTGTGAAAACGTTTTATCCAGTTCTGACATTCTCAAAGTGATTTCATCAGTAGTCCCTCTGGAGGACCAAATGAAAGCTTGTTCAACTAGAACTTGAGGCAATGACAGTAGGAAGCCTCTGGCAATTCCTGCTCTTGGAGTGTTAAAGGTCATTGTTAAAATTTATAACATATTATCTAACATTAACACTTCTGCTGATGTATTCTCAAAAAATTTCCACTTTGATCTGCCTGAATTAAAGTCTATTTCACAATCTGGGTTCTTCAACATGTCCCTTCACAACAAGCATGGACAGAACAGTCAGTTCATTGGAATACTTACGCAGACATATTCACAGGTTGTGAATTAGTTGGTCCTTTGGTTCTGAGCACAGGTGATATGCCAGACTTCAAAGAAAAGTTTATTTTTGTTGTGACTCTAATTATAACTGATTTGGTGGTCTTTGCCCTAACTGCTCACACATGGCATTTTATAAATAAATGTGTCAATGTAAAGAGATCACAACCACACACACCATTAGCACCATCAGCAGCATTAATATGATGGTTCCTTTTAATTAACAAAACAGAAGTAGCAGAACATACACAATCTCTTAAACTCTTGTTTGTCGCACAGAGGTGGCTGTGCTTAGGGCAGGCAGAGCTATATTGCATGCGACATGGGAAAGCTCCAGAGAAGGAATCTAACTTCCCAATCCTCTGCATACAGGAAAGGAGGACAAAACAGTACTGCAGGCAACATACAGGTTACCAAAAACCAATAGTGGCTTCCTGGTAAGAGAAGCGTTCCTATTAGAAATGATGGGGTATGGGAGGGGCCCTTAGCCTCTAGCATCAGCCATTTGCTTGTACTAACTCAGAGCTGCTGAGCCAAGCTTCTTGCTAAACTACCAAGACATGGGAAGAAAGGCAATTCTGTGGCTATCTAGGACCATTTTCTCTCCTCAAAATGCCTGGAGCATATTAACTATATTGCATGTAAGAAAGCATCCTTTAGGCAAAGTCTTGAGAAATGGGGACATCTCAGTCAGGGCCTACCCTTTCTCTGCTGTCCACCTTCCTCATCCCATAGTCCTAACTCAGACGGGGAATACCTTCTGTTCTTCCCACATGAAGCCCTCCTTTCAAAGTGTGCTCCTTTAGGGCAGCACACTTGCTCGGCACAATGCCCCAGACACAGCAGGCATTCGATAAATGCTTATTATTGGTTATGAAGAAACTGCTCACTTATATACAGCTCAAGTGATAATTATTGTGATAACTATTTCAATGCTCTTCTCAGTCACCTTTCTGTTAATAAAATTGTTCAAGTTTGAAAATTTTGAAAAAAGAGCATTCTATTTGGCACCATTTAAAAAAGGAGAGGTGCCAAATACCAATCAGGTTACCTGGAGGAATTTTTATATATTTGCATACAAATGGAATAATAATGCATATTATCTCTTTTGCTTTTACTTATGTTGGGAAATAGTTAACTGTATGTGAATTAGTGGCTTAGTCTGCTCCAGGAACTAATTCTCTATAAATACAAATAATATTATAGTTTTTACCTAATTCAATTTTACAAGAAATGGGGGGGGAAACTCACCTATTAAATGGGCCAGGATGCTTTCCTATTAGTTAAAGCAACTCTTGGTAACAATAACAATGTTTTTTGTTCCTAGACAGTAACTTGGTGTTTTATTATAGTTTGCCAATATGATAAAACAATTGGGTGTGTTGGCTCTGCTTTAGCACATTTATTGCATTATTATTCAGCAAGAAAACAGAACTTCCTCTGCGGGCAAACAATTGTATCTGTGTATTTTCTTTATCAGGATACTTAATTTGGACCTGTTTTAAAATATAATCTAAATGTACTTTTTAAAATGTAGTCTGAATATAATTATATATAATATTTGCCCACTAAATTTTTAAATTACACTTACATTATAAATATATACACAAATGCTCAAATACACACCCACGTACATGTACATATATATGCACATATAGATGTATAATCTATATATATATATACATAC
Source organism: Zalophus californianus (assembly GCF_009762305.2). Lineage (NCBI taxonomy): Eukaryota > Metazoa > Chordata > Mammalia > Carnivora > Otariidae > Zalophus > Zalophus californianus. The sequence goes on from NC_045607.1 coordinate 47,271,634, forward strand.
ATACACACCCATATTTGTAAACATGTATATACATTAAAAAGAGAGACACCATGGAAGAATGTCAACTAGTTTTGTAGTTAGACTGATTGAGGCTTAAGTTTGGGTTTTATTATACACACTAGTTAAGACAACTTGGGAGAATTACTTAACCTTTCTCAGGCTATTTTCTCATTTATAAAATTGGCACAAGTATTCTCCTCAAGATATTTGAGAAGATTAATGCAATGGAATGAAATGTCTAATATAAAGTGCTTAGCATAGGTCAGGATGGCATCCGCCTGGGGCAACAATCAATAAGGAGAAGTAACACGACCCCGGAATACATTGGAAATATGGGATGAATTAAATCGAGCGTCCGAAAAAAGGTTCTTGATATAACTGGACATTTGTGGTATTCCAATTCCCACAGAAGTAGACAGTGCCCTCAAGTGGAAGTTTTAAAAAGCACTCCTTAGAGAATGGGCCACTTTTTTTTTTTTTTTTTTACTTTTATTATATTATGTTATGTTAGTCACCATACAATACATCATTAGTTTTTGATGTAGTGATCCACGATTCATTGTTTTCATACAACACCCAGTGCTCCATGCAGTACGTGCCCTCCTTAATACCCATCTCCGGGCTAACCCATTCCCGCTCCCCCAAACCCTGTTTGTTTCTGAGAGTCCATAGTCTCTCAAGGTTCATCTCTCCCACCGATTCCCACCCCTTCATTTTTCCCTTCCTTCTCCTGATGTCCTCCATGCTTAAAAACCAAATAAGTCAAAAAATGGGCATAAGACATGAACAGACCCTTCTCCAAAGAATGGGCCCCTTTTGAGCCAGATGAAAATGGCATAGTACAAGTGGAACAACACCCCAGGCTGGAGAGTCAACAGCAGACATGGCCTCAGGTGTCAGATCAGAAAATCTGAAGCATAGGGCTGTGTGGCCTAGTGCTATTTTCCAAGAACAAATGAGTTGCTTTATCATCTAAATTGTAAATCTTAAAAAAAAAATCATCGGTTTCACTTGCAGGGTTAATGTTGTTCCTTGTTGAAGTGACATAGATGTGTTGTTTCCTATTTTTTTAACCTACCTCCCTCCACACGCAACAACTCTCTGAGCTAGGTGGTATTATTATCATCTCAATTGTCAGACGAGGCAACTGGAATGTTAAAAAGTCAGTATGTTCGCCCAAGAGAGGTCAAACAGGAAGTAACAAAAAAGAATCTTGCTTTTAGTTTTGATGTCACCAATTAGCTTTACAGTTCAGAAAATCAGAGAAGAAATCTGGAGAAAGAATAAAATCCCACGAATAATAGGAATTGTTTTGCTAACAGAAAAGACAGAAGAAAGAAATTTCAAATACAGTCTAAACAAAATGTGAAGCTCCCTGCCGCCGACCAAGAGAGGTGTTTCTTTCCCCGCGGTGTGAACGACAAAAGACTAAAACAGAGGCAACTGCAAACAAGTTCAATGCTGTGGTAATTAGTTTATGGAGTAAGTTCTCCACTTGGAAGATAAGAATTCCATTTTCATTGATCAGAAACAAGTTTCTAACTGCCAAAATTAAATAAATACTAAGTATATATTTTAAAACATCAGATTTAAAGGACTCTACATTAGTAGTCTGTGCACTTACATTCCTGTTTAGGGCCCACCACACAAGAGGTGTTCCACCTGCTTATCCTCTAAGATCATTTCTGTATTTATCTACATAGCCCAGAATATTGTTTTGTACATGTTACTTATTGAATTAAAAAATCAATTAACTCTTATGCATGAATTAAGAACCACTTTCTGGCTGCTCAGTTCCTGAACTCCTGGGACTATGTTTAATACTCTTTTGCTATGGGAGGGAAAGACAGGGGGGAAATACTTCTTGCTTGTTTGTATCCACTACCAGAGAAACAGTGAGAGTGGAAAAAGCACAAAGGTAATTCCTTAACTTTCATCATGACCTCAGTCTACAGAATTAAAATTAGTGATCTCATGATGACCCTAATCACTCTCCTATATCTGAGAAAGTATTTCTGTATTGCATGAATAGAGTGTTTTCCTTTTTGTTATTTTTTAGAAGTTTTAAAGCCCAGAAAATATAAAAAAAAAGATAATGTAACGTACCTATACTTGAATTAAGTAAAACTGGCATTTTGTCATATTTAAGTTTTAAGAAATAAAACATTAGAGATTACATTCAAGCACCTGCACTGCACTCCCCACTCCCATTCCCCTCCAATCTTAGTTACAAGTAACTAACGTGATTTCTTTACCATAACTAATGTTTGTACTTTTATTGCATATCTATATATAAAACAATACATAGCATGCATTGTAGTTTTAGTTTAATTTTCACAAATGGAATTATTCCATTCATAATCATAATAAATGTATTTCATACCTAATCATCTCATGAGTTTTCTTTAATTCAATATTTTTGTAAGATTTTATTTATTTGAGAGAGAGAACGCTCACATGCAAGCAGGAGTAGGGGAAGGGGCAGAGGAAGAGGGAGAAGCCCACTTTCTGCTTAGCAGAGAGTCTAAGGACGCTGGGATCAAGACCTGAGCCGGAGGCAGACGCTTAACCGACTGAGCCACCCAGGCACACTAATTCAGTATTTTTGTCTTGAGATTTATCCATGTTGATATGTAAAGATCCAAACAGTTCACTTTAACTACCATGTAATGGTTTACATCTTCTAGTGGTTATTTGGCCAAGTTTACTGGTTCATAATACTTACATATCGTGGATAGCCATCCTCTGTGTGTTATATATGTAGTTTGTTATTTAGCTTTGATTGTTTTGCATATTACTGTTCAAAAAATTAATTTTACAATAGTTTCATCCATATGTCTTTTGCGATGTATGTTTTTGGGATCCTGGTAAAGAAATATTCCCATACCCCTTGATATAGATAGTCTCATATTATCTTTTAATAATTTCAAAGTCGTGCTTTTCACATATGGGCCTTTATTCTATCTGGGATTTATTTTTGCAATGAGGTCGTACCAGATATGTTTTTTTAAATCCTCAGATCAACTCTCCCACTTCTTCATTCTACTCTGGGTCCCAAAAGGTTGATCTATATGGGCACATCATCCAGCTTCCTTTCCCTCTGGTATCCAATTGGGTTTACTCAGTGAGAAGTCCCAGTAGGACATCAGAGGGGGAAAGGTGAGTAAGGTCATGACTGTATTCTAGGAGTAGAACAGCTGAAGAAAAATGACTTAAAATGTTTATCAGTACCTCTCATGGTTTGGAAGTTATAAATTTTATTATTATTCTTTAGTGATAACCTTTACATTTTCAACATGCATACTTAAGAAAATATTTTTTTCTAAGAAGTCCTAAAATTGTTTAATGTTTTTCTCCCCCCAAAAAAGACAAAATCTTACCACAAATACCCTTTCCTCACCTATATTTTCCATGTTGTTGTTGCTTAGATCTATAGTCCCCAATTTTTTTAATTTTTAAAAAAGTAGACAGAGTAGTTAATAACATTTACTCACATATTTTAACTGTTTCTTTTTCTCTTTCTTCCCACTACTGCACAACTGAAACTACTGTAGCTGTTATTCTATACAATTTCCTCAATTGTCTACTCTAGGACTCCTATAAGGCATATGTTGGAGCCCTCAATCTACTTTCCACCATCATCCTAAATACCCATTTCTCTTTTTCACTTCTTTATTTCGATGCTAGGTTCCAGGTGAACCTCTCAGTACAATTTTCCAATTAGCTAATTCTTTTCTCAATACATTTTATTCCTAGGATTTTTAATTGTTTTTTACTATCTCTGTCTGTTTTACAGAAATACCTATCAGTCTGAATTTGTTTCATAAATTAATTTCTTTTTAACTAGTATTTCTACTTTTCTATCTTTGATCTTATATATATTAATTTTAATGTCATCTTCAAATCATTCTGTTATTTGAATTTCATGGACATATACTCATGTTCCAAATGTTCCTTGAGATGGTCATGTCTTGGAAATAGATTTCCTCAAATGCATTAAAATTTTAATTTGCATGCCTATCTTTAGTGGTAGTTCACTCTGCTTCCTTTCTTATTCTGTGTTCATTCTTCAGTATCTAAGAGTTTTTATGCTTGCCTACATTGTACCCTCAAGACCTCCAATCTACAACCATGTATTATAATGGCACCTCAAGGCTCCTATTTCACATTAGTACTGGAGTGATATCAAAGACCATCATAGTACATGATCCAGATCCTGGTTACATGACTGTTTTCTCTTTCCTATCATCCCAACCAAAGTATAACTCTAGGCCATTGTGGCAGCCTTTTTCAGCCTGCTTTCCTTGGCAAGGAACCCTAGCCACAGCCTCCAACTTTCATTCATCAACCTTTTTCTCTAACTACTCACAAACAGAAGGCAATATTGACTGACATTAGTCCAAAACAATTGAATTCCCATTGTCTTTCACCTTTTGGGTCCCTAAAGCCCAAGAAACATGTACCATTAGCCTTCTGTTAACTACTGTCCATTTCTGTTCTTTTCCACAAAAATATTTATCCTGTTTTTGAACAAAGCGATGTGCATTTAATTTTAAATAAATGCATTTTTATTTATCATTGCTATGTGTATTCAACAGGAAGGGTAAATTGACTTAAACTATGAATTCATAGCTACTGCTTTCTTGAATCACCATAAAAGAGTTATGGCTTCTTAACAAACTTCTAGGCTTGAACCTGTTTATAGACCTAGAGCCTCTTACAGAAATTGAGGATGGGTCCACTTGAGTAGGGATCCTGCTACACTTTCAATAATTTAAACTACACATCTTCCTCCTAGCTTTCTCCAAAAGGACATGAACCAATTTACAATGTGATAGACATTGGGGAAAGATAAGTAATCATATTTTTCAGGGTTTATTAGACAGTGACTATTCCCTGAGAATCCAAACTACCACTGTGATCCACCAGGCTAGATAAGGTTTAAGGAAGAGAAATGAGATCTAATCATCAATGACATTTTGGTTCTGATCAGTCTCACAGTGAAGCCAATGGGTGCCCCAAATTACCCTATATTTCCTCTACTCTGGAAAGCATAGTTGGAAGAGACATACTCAGCAATTGACAGAATCCCCACACTGGATCTCTGACCTATGGACTGAGGATGATCACAGTAGCAAATGTCAAACAGAAGTCTCTAGAACTTCCACTCTCCACCATAGTAGTGAAAAAAAGCAAGAGCACATTCTTGGAGAGAATGCCAAGATTTCTGTCACCATCAAGGACAGAGTCCTACCACATCCCCATTCAACTCATCTATTTGGCCTATGGATAAGACAGATGGGTCTTGAAACATGCGAGTGTACTATCATAAACTTAAGTAGGTGGTAACCATAACTGGAGCTGTATTTCCAGCTGTGGTTGTTTTATTGGAGCAAATCAACAACGGTTCCTTTTTCCTAGTTTGAGACTATTGATCTCAAAAATACTTTTTCTCAAAATTAAGCAAAGAGGAGAAAGACCTGTACTCAAAAATTATAAAACACTGATGAAAGAAATTGAAGATCACACACACACACACACACACACACGCACGCACACACACACACACGCACACAATATGGAAAGACATTCCATGCTCACTGACTGGAAGAACTAATACTGTTAAAATGTCCATACTACCCAAAGCAACCTACAGATTCAATGTGATCCCTACCAAAATACCTATGACATTTTTCACAGAACCAGAATAATACTAAAATTTGCATGGAACCATAAAAGACCCTAAACAGCCAAAGCAATCAAGAGAAAGATCAAAGCTGGAGATATCAGAATTCCAGATTTCTAGATACACTACAAAACTGTAATAGTTAAAAGAGTATGGTACTGGCACAAAAATAGACACATAGATCAATGGAACAGAATATAGAGCCCAGAAATAAACCCACACTTACATAGTCAATGAATCTAAGACAAAGGAGGAAGAATATACAATGGGGTAAAGACAGTCTCTTCAACAAATGGTGCTGGGAAAACTGGACAGCTACATGTAAAGAAATGAAATTGAACCACTGTCTTAGATCATATACAAAAATAAACTCAAGGGGCAGCTAGGTGGCTCAGTCAGTTAAGCGTCCAACTCTTGATTCTGGCTTAGGTCATGATCTCAGGGTCGTGAGATCGAGCCCCTCATCAAGCTCCATGCTTAGCAGGGAGTCTGCTGGGGATTCTCTCTCCCTCTCCTTCTGCCCCTCCCCTAGCTCATGTGTGCTCTTTCTCTCACTCTTGCTTTAAAATAACAAAGTCTTTAAAAAAAACTCAAAATGGATTAAAGATGTAAATGTAGGACCTGAAACTATAAAACTTCTAGAAGAGAATAAAGGCAATAATTTCTTTGATATTGACCACAGAAATATTTTTCTAGATATGTCTCCTCAGGCAAGGGAAACAAAAGCAAAAATAAACTACTGAGACTACATCAAAATATAAAGCTTTTGCACAGGAAACCATCAATAAAACAAAAGGCAACCTACTGAATGGGAGAAGATATTTACAAATAATATATTTGAAAAAGTGTCAGTATACAAAATATATAAAGAACTTATACAATTCAACACCAAAAAAACAAAATATCTGATTAAAAATGGCTGAGGCACCTGGGTGGCTCAGTCGGTTAAGTGTCTGACTCTTGATTTTGGCTCAGATCATAATCTCAGGGTTCTGAGATTGGGCCTGTGTCAGACTCTGCACTCAGCGAAGAGTCTGCTTGAGACTCTGTCTCCCTCTGTCCCTCACCCTGCTCATGTTCTCTTTCTCTCTCTAAAATAAAATAAATAAAATATTTTTAAAAATAAAATAAATAAAAATAAAATGGCAGAGGACCTGAACATTTTTCCAAAGGAAACATATAAATGACCAAGAGACACATGAAAAGATGCTCAACATCACTCATCATCAGGTAAATACAAATCAAAACCACAATAAGATATCACCTCATACCAGTCAGAACGGCTAGTGTCAAAAAGACAAGAAATAACAAGTGTTGGTGAGGATGTGGAGAATAGGGAACCTCTGTGCACTGGTGGTGGAAATATAAATTGGTGCAATCACTATGGAAAACGGTACAGAGTTTCCTCAAAAAACTAAAAACAGAAGTACCATACTATCCAGTAATTTCACTGCTGGGTGTCTACCTCAAGAAAATGAAAACACTGTTTCAGAAAGATAAATGCACCCCTATATTTACTGCAGCATTATTCACAAGCGCCAAGAAAATGAAGGAACCCAACTGTCCATCAGTAGATGAATGGATAAAGATGTGGTGTGTGTGTGTGTGTGTGTGTGTGTGTGTGTGTGTGTGTGTGTGTGTGTATAATGGAATATTACATGGCCATAAAGAATGAGATCTTGCCATTTGCAACAATATGGATGGGCTTAGAGAGTATAATGCTAAGTGAAATAATCATACAGAAATACAAATACCAGATGACTTCACTCATATGTGGAATTTAAGAAATAAAACAAAGAAAACAAGAGAGAAAAAAACAGACTCTTAAATACAGAGAACAAACTGGTGGTTTCCAGAGGGTAGGTGGGTGGGGAGGGGTGAATGAAATACATAAAGAGGATTAAGAGTACACTTATCATGATGAACACTAAGTAATATATATAAATGTTGAATCATTATATTGTACCCCTGAAGCTAATATGACACTGTATGTTAATTAGACTTCAATTAAAAAATAAATAACAAAACTGAAAAAAATACTTGTTTCTCTGTACTTGTTAGTAAAGCCCACAGGCATAGTAATCCACTTTAGTGTTCCTCCTTAGAGCTCTATCAACTGTCTCCGATAGTCTAGTCCACCACTGGGAACTTGTTTGCTTCTCTTCTCTACAGGACATCAAGCAAGCCCACTACATAGATGATATCATGCTGATTGAACCAGCTGAGTAGAAAGAAGTAAATATGCTAGATATCTGGTTAAGATGTATGCATGCAGAGAATGGGAAAATAAATGCCATAAAAATTCAAAAGTATGTTATCTGTGAAATTTCCAGGGTATCAGTGGTCTGGTGCATGTTGAAATATGTCTTACAAATGGTAAGCATGTTTCTGTATTTGGCCTCTAAGAGATGGCCTTCTGAATTTTGGTTGTGATAGATACCGGATTTGAGCATCTTACTTCAACCTATTTACCAAATAACCCAGTAAATGGTGTGCTTGGGTTCCAGATCAAAAGGAAGTTCTGCAACAAAGCAAGTCTTCCATTCAACCTGTCTCACCACTTGGGTCACATGACTCTGCATTTTCAATAGTGCTTCAAGTGTCCAAGGCAGTTGGGGATCCTAAGGGAAAGCTTTGGTTGTCTTCTTGGACTCTGAAGAAAAGTTATGCTTCCTCTGCAGACAATCATTCTCATTTGAGAAACAGCTTCTGCCTTGTTACTGGATCCTACTAGAGTCCTAACACTTAATACTGGCCATTAAATAAACATGTGACCTTAAATACTCACTGGGTGTTGTCTGACCCATCAAGCCCTCTACAGCAATATTTAGTCAAGTGGAAGTGATATATAGGTTTTTCTCCACAAGTTTTGAAGTCACAAATAGGTTGAATGAAAAGTGGCTCAGATTTCCATGGCTCATACTCCTGCCACATTTCGTCCTCTCTTTCTCCCTCATGTAAGTCGTCTATGACAGAATAAGAAAGAACAATTTGGTCCTTGTTCACAGATTCTACACACTATTCTGGCACTCTCTGGAATGAAGCTGCAGTACTCCAGGTATGGCCCTGAAGGATAGCAGTGAAGAAAATCCTTCCAATGGGAAGAACTTCAAGCTGTGCACCTGGTTGTTCATTTTGCCTGGAAGATAGATAGATAGAGGTACATATCTAAAAATCAGTCATGAGCAGTAGCTAACAGTTTGGCTTTATGGCCAGAAGAAACATAATTGGATGAAACATGAAAAAACATGATTTAAGGAAGAGGTATGGGGAAAGACCTCTCCAAGTGGGCACAAATATGAGAATCTTTCTGTCCCCTACAGATGCTCACCAAACAGCAATCTTAGAAGAGGAAGATCTTAATATTCATACGCAGAAAGTGACCCATTCTTTTTCCATTCTTTTATCCCCATATTTGCTCAATTAGCTCATGAAGACAATGATCATGGAAGCAGAGATGGAGCTTGTGTATGGGCTCGGCAGCACGGATTTCCACTCACCAAGGCCAATTTGGATAGAGCCACAGCTGAGTACCCAACCTGCCAAGAGTAAATATCAACACTGAGCCCCTAAAATGGCATCGTTCCCTGGGGGAACCAGCCAGCCACCTGGTACCAGGTTGATTACACTGGATCACTTTCATCATTGAAGGAGTAGCTCTTTGTTCTCACTGGAAAAGACATTTATACTGGATATGGTTTTGTCTTTCCTACTCTCAGTGTTTCTGCTAAAACGGCCATCTGTGGGCTTACAGAATGCTTTATTCACCTTCATAGTATTTCATACAACACTGCTTCTGACAAAGAGAATCACTTTATAGCAAATGAAGTACAATATTGATCTCATGCTCATGGACTTCTCTGGTACCATTATGTTTCCCTCATCCTGAAACAGCTGGCTTAATAAAATTATGGAATGGCCTTTGGAAGACTCAGTTATGGCACCAGCTGGTGACAGCACTTTATGGGGCTGGAATAATGTCTTCCTGGATGTAAGATATGCTTTGAATCAGCTATAAACCTGTAGTGATGTTTCTCCTATACCCAGAATTCATGAGTCTAGGAATCACAAGATACATATGGAAATGGCTCTTCTCATATTAATGCTAATGATTCACCAGAAACTTTCCTTTTATTGTTTCCTTTCTCTACAACTTTTGGCGTTTTTGCTTTAGAAGCATTACTTCCCAAAGGATAAAGGATTCCACCAGAGAACACACTCTACTGGAATCTGAGACTATCATTGGCTATCTGGGGCACCTCTTGACACTGAAATAACAGGAAAGAAGCAGAGGAAGTATTTCCAGCCTGCAAGAGATCCTCAGGAGTGTTACTGAGTCTTCCCATATTTTATGGTAAAAGTTAATAAGTAGTTACAGCAACTCAATAAAGGCAGGGCTGTAATGGCACAGATTCTTCAGGAATGAAGATGTGAGTTACCCCACCAAGTAAGGAACCACAATTAACTGAGACACTTGCTGGGGGCAAAGAATATGAAATGGGGAGTGGAAAAAGGAAGTTATCAATACCACCCATGATCCCATTCTTAGTTACAAACATGAAGGTACTGATACATAGGAGGATTTCTTCCTTGCTTCTAAGTGTGTGCATGCATACACAGACCAATTTTTCCTGTCTCCCATTTCTCTACTCTAACGTAAGATCTATTAATAGTGGTTAACTGTATCTCAGAACTATTATCCTTATTTTACTGTAAGGGAACAAGTGACCAGGAGTTTAATTAACCTGCACAAGTCATTTAGCTAAATCCATCCTAAGTCTCCTCGACTCTGGAAAAGTGCTCTTTCAGAAAAACATACTGAGGTATACTTTATGAAAAATATATTAAAGTTTATCTTCAGTGCTCTTCGTGTCCTTTTTGAGCTGTCCTCCTCTTCCTCATGCTTTGTACACCAACTGACCGCAAGCTCATCTGTATACCTCTCAACCCCTTGTAAGTCATGCACTGTTCTGTCTCTTCCTTTTGTATCTACTCCTGAGACCATCATATAGGTAAAGTTCCGATGAACAAAACTGCAATGTGTTTTACTAACAAATAATGGTTGGATGTTTTCGTTTTCATCATCTTAGAATTGAAAGTCATTTACTCAACAAATATTTATCATTTTTCTGGTTTGCTCTATAAATGATAGACATTGGGGAGGGTATACGTTGTAATGAGCACTGAGTATTATATAAGACTGATGAATTACAGACCTGTACCCCTGAAACAAATAATACATTATATGTTAATTCATTGAATTTAAATTTTTAAAAAATAAAATAATAAATTAAATAGAAATGATTGAGTTCCAACACTGAGGCAGTACTGAAAAATCTCATCAAGTCTCCGAACGGTAATTTCTACATGGTATTTTCAATGAGTAGAGGATATATTGTTATACAAGGCAGCCATTCCACTCTTGGACAGTTGCTAACTGCCAAACAGTCCTTCTTTATGTTCCTCTGAATTCTCTCTCCAGGTAACTTTTACTCTCCATGCCCTCTACACTCTACAGAATGACCCCAACTCATTTTTGTCATATGCTAGCTCTTTAAAATGTTTTCATTTATCCTATTTCTAACACTTTCTCATAAAACACTACTACCACCACCACAATCACCACTTAGCATCTTATACCCTCTGTTTTGTTCCCGGTTTTAGAACTATTCTTAGTGTATGGCACTCAGAACTGATCACATGACTTTAGCTAATACCTGGCCAACTGATATTCCAGAGTACATGGTACTCTCACGTCCCTCATTCCACATACTTTATTCCTATTCATGTAATCTAATTTCAGTGGACTTTTAGAACAGGCATGTTACATGATAATCTCATGATGAATTTACCAATCAGTAAATAACACTACTTTTTCTTCTAAAAATTTATTGTAAATCCAGGTCTCTCTTCCTTGTCTATGTGTGCAGTTGATTTTTTTTTTTTAATCCTAGGATCTTGAATATTCTATCAGTTCACTTGAATGAGAGATAGAGGATGAGAGTCAATTATTTAAAACTTAATTCTGTCCTCCAAAAAATCAGCTGCCCTTCTCAGATGTGTGTTGTCCATGAATAAGACAACAATGAATTTTATACCTTTGTTCCTTCATCTAACTGGTTGATAAAAAATTTATAAAAGGTCAAGGACAGGAATCTAAAACTCTTCCTGCTTGACATATTTTTTCTAATTAATATTTTTTAGCATGCTTGTTCAACTTTCTATATATTTCCTCCTAACTGTATCTATATCCAGTCTCTTTTTCTTGAATGAACTTGTCACTAAGATGGAGTTTAATATTCACTATTTTAAAGCAATTTTTTGACATAGATGTTTTGTTAAGTCCACATTTGTGTACCCATTTTAAAACTATGAGCATCCTCATAAGACTACAGACTTAAGGACACTGTGACAGTCTAAAAAAATTAAAATGTCAGTTCTTTTAAATTACCAAATAAGCAAAAGTAAGACACAGATATCTTCACAGTTTTCTCCCTGTCATCTTGTCATCCCTTGAATTCCCCATCACTAACACGGAGTTTAGAAAGGGGAAATTGGTAATGAATTTCTCTCATTTGAATAATACTTAGGAAGCAAAAACAAAACAAAACACAGAAGTTATTTTAATGTTTGGCACAACTGCTCGGAAGTGTTACACCAAAACAGCCTCAGTTTGGAGGGGGCAATGCCAAATAACTAAGGGCCTAGCTCTGCAAGGCAGGCATCCATAACAGAATTATTTCGAGATGTGTGAGGAGGGAGAAGAAAGGATCTGAGCAGGAACTTTTCCCACTACCCTTGACCTAAAGGATGAGCATCCACACTTAAGAATCACATCACCCAGGGGGGCCTGGGTGGCTTAATCTTTAAGTGTCTGCCTTCGGCTCAGGTCATGATCCCAGGGTCCTGGGATAGAGCCCTGCATTGGGCTCCCTGCTCAGCAGGAAGCCTGATTCTCCCTCTCCCACTCCCCCTGCTTGTACTGCCTCTCTCGCTGTGTCTCTCTCTGTGAAATAAATAAATAAAATCTTTAAAAAATAATAATAAAAAAAAATCACGTTGCCCAGAAGAAAAGCTTTGCCTTTATGAAGCTGATGATGCACTTCATCTCATTTTGTACATAAGAGAATTTACAGTGGTAAATAATTAGGTGCTTTATGCCAAGCTTCTCTTGTATTGTGAAGGCTTTTTAACTTCAAAGAAAAACAAATGTCTAAGGAAACTGCAATTAAAAAAATAAAAGAGTTGAATGAATAGGACACTTCATGTTTTCTTAGTTCTAAGTTCACAGTTAGGAATTTCTAGGAAGGAAGGTCTTAAAATCCCCAAAATCCTTTTGTTTCAGTAGAAGTTGCAGAGAAAAAAGTAAATCACTTGAACCACATGTTCTTCAGTTGTCCCCTCAACTCTAACCCATTTTCATAGAATAGCCAGATGAGAGCTTAGACCAGGAGGCCTATGCACAGATTCAGAGGAATTCCAAAAACTCACCGCTGGAATTGGGATTAGGAAATATCTCTGATCCAGAGGCCATAAGGAAGCTAAGGTGACTTCCACACACTCCATTCAAGGGAAAAAAGTTTCTCTTTGCCCACTTCTTTCACTATAGACCTTAAAGTTGTTTACCTCTCAGACAAACAAACTGCACTCCCCTAAACACACTACATGGAAGCAAATATTGTCCCTCTTCCTAATGAGTGGTTTAGGAGTTCAGGCCTCAAGCAGTATTCGTGAGCATAAACCTCATGATTACACAGAACTCACTGATGTACCAACATTGTCAAACCGTACCAACACTGCATAATTCGTTGCTTTTGTACACATGGTAATAGAGACTATGAGCAACTTGAGGTGACGTCTTGAATCTTATTAACCACTTTATCCCCTGTGTCTAGCACAGTGCCTGGCACAAAGTAGGGGCTTGATAAATAGTTGTTGAATAAACAAAATTCTAAGCTAATACTTTTTTTTTTTATGTTTCATTCAGTCATGGAAAACTATTACTTGAGCACCTATTATGTACCAGATACTATACAAAGCTGTGAGTAGACAGACAGGAATCCTTCCTCAGACCTTATAGTCTGATTGAAATTGATGAAGTAACTTCTACTTCTGATGACTGACACTATTATGGTAACCTTGGGGATGGACAACACTACTGCTGACCCTCAATTTCTTCACATTCAATTTAATGTTGGACAAAATGACCTACTCTACAAGCTTATTTAGTTCTAAAATTATTGTAAAGGTTATGAAATGTATAAAGCATTATGTAAATTAACTTAAGTTTTAAGATTATAAAATTATTTTTTAACTTGAATATGGCTCAAAATGGATATTCCCCCAGTTCGAAAGCAATTCAGTTTCTCAAATGGATACATGCACATCACTGTATGAACCACATAAAGAATCCAATGACTCTAGCATTGTTGTATTTTTTAAACCAGGTCTCTATTGTAAAATGTAACTTCCTTGAGAGTACAATATTTTACATTTGGTATCCTCTATAGGATCTAGTACTTTTCAAAAAAATAGCATTTGAAAAAATGAATCAATGCAATGGAAGCAATTTAAGAATCACCAAGGATCCTAAACTGAATGGTGAATGGCATTTAGAGATCCAAGAATCTCGTGAAATTATATGCAAAACTGGGCATAGGCCATTGTGTGGAGTTCTTTGGTTTTACCAGAATCTCAGAGAAATCTTTTATCCAAAATGGTTCCTCCATTCAGTATATATTAATTGAATATCAACTACTTGCCCAGCATTGTATTATGATTTAGGCTTAAAATCTAAAACTTTTTTCATAAATAATTAATACTGATTACAACAAATCTTTACAAGATCTGCTTTCTCATATTCACACCACTAAAAATAATGCATACTGTATTAAATATATCTACATCCTAAATCATCATCAGATCCTATGCATTTATGATATTTGCTGGTAAAATATATATGCACATATATACACACACATACATACACACATATATATAATTTAAGAAATTTTTAGTGAATCATGTTGCTCAAGCTGTTTCAACTATTTCTAATTCATCAACTATCTTATACCACAGCTGCGTTTTCATTTATTTCTAACAATCACAATGAAGATACTGTCCTTTAAAAAAAATGATGACATATAAAGAAACTGCATGAAATTGTTTTATAAGCAGTTTTCTCAGGGACATTCCACTTACTGAAATAAACAGCTTTCATATGCTTCAGATGGAGAACAAAAAGTATTATTAAAATCTCATGGAATCCTCTAAAATTTAATGACAGTATTTCCCCCTTGGAAATTTGATAACTTTCCTCAATGCATTAAGCATCATCTACCTACAATCAATATTTATCTGAGCAAGTATTTA
Source organism: Zalophus californianus (assembly GCF_009762305.2). Lineage (NCBI taxonomy): Eukaryota > Metazoa > Chordata > Mammalia > Carnivora > Otariidae > Zalophus > Zalophus californianus. Next base: position 47,286,692 of record NC_045607.1, read on the forward strand.
AATTTTCTGAGTAAGACTATTTTTACCTTTGAGAATGGCTGCCATATATTCTTGCCACAAACATATGGAAAGGAGTATTTCTCCAGATACAAAGATTAAAATCCTAACCCACGGCAGACGTTCACTTCATGATATGAAAGTTTCTATGTAGCATGATTCAAAATGACGGTTTCAAAACAACGTTAACTTATACTATGAGGAAACTATTCATTTCTAATTCCTACACTTTACCAGAACTTAGATGCAATTAGTGATAGTGGCCAGGAGATGGTGCAGTCTCATTTCCTAAAATTTACTTCACAGGCTTTGTGTAACTTACAAAGTTCACTTTAAAGAGAAATGCTTTATTAATGGCACTTGTTATCACAATTGGCTGATATGAATGAAAAGTAAGACATTCAGAAAAAAATAAGGAATTTAAATTTCTCAAAAGTTTTACTTATTACTAATCACTTATATGTGAATAAAATGCTTTAAAATACTTTGAATATTTCTCTCCTGTGTACAAGGAACAGAAGAAGGAACAGAAGGAAAGAAAAAGTTCAAAGTAACAGTCATTTAGAATTACCTCAACTTTTCAATTCTTCCTTTTAGTTCATTTTATATGCTGGATTGCTTTACACTTATAAATGTACTTTACAACTATAAACTCCATTTTTCAACAAAATAAAAACAAGTTTAGTTATAGGAATTCTACAACTGATATTTTAGGGAGAAAATTCATAAAAGTACAAATATTTCCTGAAATGACTTTATTCAAGGCACATATAATGTTTAAATGCTTCTTTCACTTAGTAAATGCCAAAGAGGAATCTTTCGATCTCAAATCATACTGGTTGTAAAAAAAAAAATAGTATTTTTAAGGTCTAGTATGCCATTTACATCCATAGTGTACACATTAATAGGGCTGGGTGTGTGGGTTGTATTGCATGCTTCTAGAAATACTCCAAAAAGGGAGAATAGGTAGAAATATTACAGACTGTCCTGATTTGGCCTGGAATACAATCTGCCACCAGTTACTGAGTCTTTGCTGGGAAGGTAGGAAGACTCCCTAATCATTCCTGAAAATGCATAATCCAAAGCTGGTCGGAAAGGCAATGCTGGTACCAACCCTGGAGTTAGGTAAGGAGACATAAAACCAGAGAGCCCCCTTCCTGGAGAGGAGTATGCCAGCCGTAATGGATTGATACCTAGTCTAGGATTTAAGCTGTAGAGACTTGAATCACCTCCATAAGGAGCAGAAGCAGTTTGAAGAGGAGAGAAAGCTGATTTATTCCCTGGAGTTCCAAAACCAATTCCACCTAAACTAAAATTTGAAGTTCTCTGAAAAGCTGTATTTTCCAATTCTCCTGAGTTTGCTAGGTCCCTGGTGTCTGGCTGGTGTTCTTTCCCATTTAGGACCTGTTCAATGGCTTGAACCACATCCCCTTTGCAGAAGCGCAGAATGCTTTCTAGCCGGCTACGCCTATAACTTGGGAAAATCCTGGTAAGGATATCAAGAGGGTCTCTTGGTCTTGAGGACAGTGTGGGAAGGCTGGCTCTGGTAGCAGTGAAGTCTCTGGCCCACTCACTTTCATTTCCTGATTCCAGATCAGATGATGACAGGGATCTGGGACTCTCTTCCCCTCCTGATAGCTCCCCAGGGTGAAGAGGCTGAATATTATCTTCCTTGTTCAAGCTTTCTGAAATAGTTGGCCTGATGTTTTGTTTTCCAATGACACCGTTAGACTTAGGAGATGATCCCAGAGTACACTGATGGGATTTAGAGACTGGCTCTTCTTGTCCACTCTGGCCTGAGTCACATTTACTCTCTTTTAGTTCTGGGGGATAGAAAAGAAAAAAAGATCAAATAAAGGAAAACTTCCCAAAACACAGAGTTCAAGTACTGCCTACTTGAAAATAATGCTGGATAAAATAATTCATTTACTCATAATATATTAGTAATATTTATTTGCTGCAAGAGACTTTAATGAGTAAGAATTTTAAAAGGTCCTTCAGAAGTAAAGGCATTGGAATAGTGGGAAAATGCTATTTACTAGGTCATTCCAAGATCACAAAATATATAATATATAAATGCTATAGTTATTTAGGAATCAAAAGATAAAAGTCTAATATTACCCCAACTATTAATGTGAAACCAATATCTCACATTATTTGCCCCATTTGGTGATTTGAGATTTTCCTAAATTTTACCCAAATTTCATTGTTATCCTGGTTTTTTTTTTTCAAAATGACACTATGCAAAAAGAACTAAATAAAATGACTATTTAGAGAAGAAGTCAAAGGAAGGAACAACCTCAGTATGAAAATGAACATTCTATTTAATAAATAATACTGTTTCAATTTTTTTTTAATGCTCACATTTCAGGTTCCAATTAAGTTACCTGAATAATGTGAAAAACAACAAATTCTTCATTTCACTTCAAATCTAAACCAATAATCACCACTACTGTACCAATCTCAAATCATACCAGAGCTTACATATTTCATTTTATGTGAGAGATGATATAGACTTGGTATTTTTTAATAATCCCCTATGAAATATGGACTTTTTCAATCCCTAGTAAATATTTTTTAAAAATATTTAGAGTCAAATTGTTTCTAAAAGAAAATTATAAACTACACTATTGCACTATTGCAATCTGTACGTATCTTCAAAGTGTCTTGTAAAAACAACATACTGGTTATTTGCTTCAAATCACAACTCCCAATATTAAGGGCAGTTTTCCAAAAATATTTTTACACAAAAATCTGATCTTACACCTCAACATGTTGAGCATATTAATATTAATAAAACGGTAACATTTTAAATGCCCTTTTGCACAGTTTATGCCAGGAAAATAATAATGTATACATTCACTAAATAACTTTTATTTTGGTTTACATTTCCTCTTATCCTATAAACATATTTTACCTCTATTTCCATTAAAAAGAGTAAACTGTCAAGTGGGATACTCAGAGAATTTTGTCAAACCTTTTTCTACAAATGTTATGAATTCAACAAAACAAACACCGCCTAAAGCAGTGATTTGCACACACGATTTGCTATGGTTTCTCAAGAAGCAGTCCTAAATTCTAAAGAAGTATCTATACTTCATTTTAAAATTAAAGTGTATGCAATTTAACACTTTGAGGGTTAAAATTCTGTCATTGTATCAAACAGATAACAAAAGAAAAGGTGTTGTTCCTGTAAAACTACAAAGACTCTCTAGTATTTTCAACTTTAAAAGAAACAATGAAACTTTTCTAATGAAGTCTATCAAGTGGGAAGAGACTGGCCTTGGTCCACCATTACATTTTATTTCTAACTATGACCCACTAAATACGCAACCCCCCAAACATGTAAGGTATCAAAACTTCATGACTACAGCAATTTATGCACAGAACAATTTTTACTAGTATACTGTACTCATAAGAGTACAATATAATGCAATAAAGTACTGATTGCATAAGACTCTGGAAAATAAGGTATTTTTAAGATACTGTGGTATCATTTGCATCATCTCTCTGTTTTCTCAACTCCTATATCTGGTTTTATTTCTTTACTTTTATCACTGTATATCTTGTCTTATGTTGGATACATATAGTCTTCCTTCTTTTGTAAGTAAGTTTTTTTATGTGCAGAAAAATCTTATTTGCCTCTGAATCACTGTTAGTCTTTGTCTAATGAGTGAGTAAATTAAATAGACTACTGCAGCTCATGGATATTGGGTAAGAGGATGCAGTCAGTTTAGAAAAACTACAGACGTGGCTTTTCAAAAAAGTAGGTCAACTGAGGCAAAGAATAAAATAAAAAGAGAACACTTTGGGTACTCCCCCCAAAATCATATAAATCAATGTCTAACAGAGTTATCAGCCAGATTTCACGGTCAATTTAGTTTACAGAATTTTTCTTTTTTATAGCAGTTATTTGCTTAATGACTTTGTTCTTCAGCACTCTTTGATTTTTCATGAGAAATGTTAATGTTTTGTCCACTGAAAAGAACTAGAACACGGGCAAAACGTTGGCATAGGTGAACACAAAATCATATATGCCTTATTTAAATACAGAGAGAGTCTTTTTCAAAAGTACATCCTGTGATGCAAAAAAATCTGCAATTTTCACAATTCAGGGAAGTTTTCTAATTAATAACTTACTTTTCATTATCATAGAATTTCGTATGATACAACCTGTCTTGAATTTATTAAAAAAATACTGAAATGACATTTACACTGCTAGTGTTACCTGTAGAGGGCTGGGAAATTCATTAAAATACAATGAGATTTACATCAGCAGGAAAACTTAATTTGAGATAACTCTAATAAAAAAATACTTATATCTTTTTTACAAAACAAAGGGGATGAAGGTGATTTGCGGTCAAAAAATAAGAGGAAAAAAATTAAAACTCCTTGGATAAGATACTGGACTTTGAAATTCTTCTTCCCAATGGTTTTACAAATCTGGAAAGCCTAAATTCTTTTCCTATGGGAAAGAGCTGAAACTTCAAATTTAGAGCTTTCTACACTTTTGGAGGCTAGCAAACAGTCATGGGGTGGTGCCTAAAATTTTAAGGGAAGGAAAGGAGGTGAAAAAAGGTTTGGTAGATTTCAGATTTCTTTCCCACTTCTAGCTGGCACCAAAGGTTTGCCCCAAAGATGAGGAACTGTACTCTCAACCCTCAGTGAATTTCCCAGGATTACTGGAAGATTAACTCTGGTTTTATAGCTGAAAAGAGTATAGAGCAAACCCAAAACCCAGCTTCTCTAAGTAAGCTTTTCACCCAATGCCCGCTTCAAGCTCTAACTCACCCAAAGTAATAGCGAATTGGATGCAAATTCTGTTCCTAGCCTGAGTTGCTCATCTATCACTCGCTTCACTTTTACATTATCTTATCCTATAATCTAAGGGTACAGAACGCCCCTTCAAGGTATGTGTCTCTAACACCCTCATTAACATTTCTATTACAGAGCAGTTTCCCAGAACTTAAATGAGTGCTTCTTTTAAACAACTTTTCTTGCCCACCACCAAGACATGGCTACTTGTTTCCAAGAGTTTTTTTCCAAAACAACCACTTTTTTTTTTTTTTTCCAAAGGGTAAATGAAAAGACCAACTTACTTTGTTTTAGCTCCGTATTATCTGGCTGGACAACTTGGAAAGCAGGGGTCGCCAAGGCACCCAGTCCCAGCGCCGTCACCGCCGCAGGGCCGCTGGAGGCCTGGGAATTCTCCGTTCGGTTGCCAGGGCCTCCAGATGTCCGACCCCCAGGCCCGCAGGGTCCAGGGTACAGGAGCCTCTGCAGCCCCCGGGCCTCACTCTCTTCCTGGGCCTGTTGCCGGCGCAGCGCCACCTGGGCGGCCATGACGCGCTGGCGCTCCGCAATCAGGGTGCACTTGGCACACGCGCAGTCCCGCCAGCGGCAGAAGCGTTTGTGGCCCTTGAGTGCCGACACGACGCCGTGGTTGCGACAACGGGCGCACTTGGGTGTCCGCGGGTAGCCGCAGCCCACCACACCCACGCCCCTCTCCAGTCCGGGAGCCGACGGGCAGCCTCCGCTTCCCGTGGCGGCTGCGGCGGCCCGCAGAAAGAGGCTGGGTGGCCGCAGGAAAGTTGGAGGAACTGGTATCCCCGGGGGTACTGGTAGCGCCGGAGACGGGGGCGGAGGGGCGGCCGCCACCAGCCCCGGGGCCAAGTGGGTTCGGCCGCTGCCGCTGCGGTCTCTGCTGCCACACTGTGACTGCTCCATTCCCGAGAAGTGTCTGGCGAGCGAAGTGCGCAGGCCACAGCTAACCCTGCCGGGAGCGGGGAGCGCGAGGACCGGCCGTGGTCCCGCTGCCTCCCACCCACACACGGACAAAGTTCGACAGAATTCCCGCCGGGGGCTGGAGACGCTAAGAGGCGCAGATGCCCAGTGAGCCTCAAGAGTCCCGGGGCTCTAAGTTAATGCCCCTCTGCTCCGCGCGCTCAGCCCTCTGAGTGAGGGAAGGGACGGCGGGAGAGGCTACCCCGCCCACCGGGTCTACGGGCCGAGCGCTGAAGCCCTGAGAGGGCGGGCGGGCGGAGTGGGACCGCCTGGGAGGAGGGACGGTGGGAGACACAAGAAACCTCTTGATGGGCTGTCAAGGTCCCTTCCCCAAAAAAGCCTTTTTCTCCCACTTGCCTCCCCATGAATTCCTCAACGCCTATTTTTGTGAAATAATCAAGCCCTCTGCCATGCCTCTTACCGCCCTTCTTAAATTAAGCAAGATTGGAAGTTCTTTTCTCAGTCTCACGCTTCTCCAAGCAAGTCTGAAAACTTGGATGTGTAGTTGTTTTTCCTTTTCCTTTTCCCCGGTGAAGTTTTCAGGATGATAGCATGGCCAATGTTAATGAGAAAGCGCAGCTTGACAGATGGCAAATATTATGCACCTGAAAGATGCTTTATTTTAAATGGGTCTTAGGACTGCATCAAAACAATGGAAAAATAATGAAGGGAATTCATTCACATACGGATTCTTCTCGTTCATTCTGTTTATTTACAAATGCAATTTTGGATTGCACGCATTATTATATTTTGAAATGCGACCCCCCAAATAAGTCCTTATGCATTTCTTATGTGGAAGTCTTTATAAGCAATTGTGTTAAAGCTGTTTCAAAAATACTTCACATTTCTATTGTAAACTACTGGGAAAGGCCATTTAGACCATTCTTTAAATATTCTATCATAATATGCACTCTTAAAATACACATTTAATGCCCTTAATCTTAAGAAAAGATCATATTGCTTTTAAACCAAAAGAGCATTTGAGGCAGAAAATTCATGAGTGTTTGCTCTTAATGGAAAGGAGAGTCAGGACTCTTGTCAGTTCTTCAAAATAATATTCAACTACCTTAACAGGCAATTCATATTCTAGCCCTAAAATGGTAAGTAACAATGACATTTTTACCATCACAACCACGGACATCCAAGGCAGACATTGCTAATCAATCTGGGTTTTCTCCTGCCTGCCCGCTTCACACCATCCCCACGAACACCATCCTCCCATACCAACATCCTAACATCCTATCATAGAGGTGTTGCACCCCTTCCCAAGCTCTGGAACTACCTAGGGAACTTCTAAAAGATAAATTCTCCAATCCAAGTATTCTGATTCTTTGGGTCTGAGTCTTTAAACTCTCAAGGTGATGATTATATACAACCAAGGTTTAAAACTACCACTCTAGGAATGTCTACCCTTTGCAGATTCTATAATACTCAAATTTTCTCATACTTCTAGATCTTTGCTCATTCCACTCCTGTCTAATAGCTAGTTATTCCCTAACTGTGGAACACAAATCCAACATCTGAGAAATGAGTTTTTAGTGCTATGTGGATCATTAAAGTATCGTGAAGGGGCGCCTGGGTGGCTTAATCAGCTGAGCATCCTACTCTTGATTTTTGCTCAGGTCATGATCTCGGGTTCCTGGGATGGAGCCCCAAGCCAGGCTCCGCGCTCAGTGAGGAGTCTGCTTAAGAATTTTCTCTCTGCTTTTACCCCTGCTCATGCTCTTTCTCTCAAACAAATAAATCTTTGAAAATAAAGTACAATCAATTACCTAGTGAGAAAACAATCCTTTTCTCTATTATTTTTAAGACTTGGTAACCTAAAGGAAAAGGATCAACTTGATGTAAATATGCCTTTAGAATCTCTAAAGACTTATTGTGCTTTATAACAAAAAAAAAATTAAGAGCTTCAAGTACCACTGTTAACCTGGAATTTAACACTATTTTTCTGTTTTTATTTGATTATCAAAGTTACCTTCCAATTACAGCAGCAAGTGATATTGGTTTTCATCCAAGGAAGTGAAAATAATTTTTAAGTGAATGTATTTAAATAAGACATGTGTCTATTTAAATGAGAATCAATGTGTGAAGGACTGAAAATTAATAAACTTTGGTGACAAAAATTAAAGATCTAAATCAATGGAGAGATATGCCCTATCCATGGGACAAAGACTCAATATTGTTAAGAAGACAACTCTACCTACATGACTTATAGATCAATTTCAATCAAAATTTCAGCAAACTTTTTTTGGTAGAAATTGTCAAACCCATTCTAAAATTCATATGGAAATGCAAAAGAAGGACCTAGAATAACCAAGGATAAAGTTGCAAGGCTAACAATATCTTGTTTCAAAAATTACTACGAAGTTACAGTAACCAAAGCAGTGTAGCATTGGTGAAAAGATAGAAAAATCAACCAATGTGACAAAACAGACTTTACAAATAGACTTACCCATAAGTAGACAACTAATTTTATACAAAGGTACAAAGACAATTTAGTGGACGGAAAATGGATAGTTTTTTCCAAACAAATTTTGCTGAAACAACTGGACATCCGTATGCAATGTGAAGGGACAGTGAAAGATGGATAGGAGGGATTACAAAGGATCCTTTAAAGGAAACTTTTGGAGATGATGAATACATTAGTTATTTTAATTGTGATATTGATTTGTGTACATACATATGTCAAAACTTATCAAATTGTGTACATTATATATTTGCAGTTTATCGTTTGTCAATTATACTCTGATAAAGTCATTATAAAAAATAAAACCCCTGTTACCTCTGGAAAAGAAAGGCATAGAATAATGTGAAAGTATTTGAAGCAGAGGTAATCCTAACCTTAGCGCCCAAAACTGGAGCAATGATTTTAAACACTTGTAATTCTCCTCAAACACACTGGAAAGCTTGAATCTCTTCTCGTAATAGTATGACATGTTCTCTCTTTTTCTCAAATTATGTATACTTTTTTTTTCTTTTTACTCTGACAGCAATTGAGTACTGTGGCTGTTCTTATAAGTCACTGAGAAGATATTAACAGCTGCAATTTAGCAGTGGCAACAGTTTCATCAAATGAAAAGGTGATGAGAAAGAAGAAACGTTTTTAATTAAAGTGTGTGCAAGTATCACAAATATGTCACTTACAAATTTATAAACAAAGAAAAAAAAACAGACTGGTCTAATAAATGGGAACTGTAGAGGCATATCAGAAGGAAGGAAAAGGACCTAATAAACAGAATCTCTCCCAAGTCCAAAAACATTAACGTACCTCCCTTTTAAATCATTCATTTATACTCGAATTCCTTGTCACCCTAAACTCTTACAGTCAACTGCCATTTTTTGTAGGTTCGTTAAAACAACGAATCAGCATAGAGGAGTAAAACTGTGAATCAGCAATTGCAAATACAGGCCTGGCTCTGATCTTATTTAACTAAGCTCGTACAACTTGAATTGGATAGTTAGGTTCTCAGCTTCACTTTTCCCACTGACAACTGAAAACATTAAGTCATTTTCAAGGACAGTTCCACGTCTGTGGTTCATTTCATTTGCCAAGTCTAGTCTGTGTTCTTAATCTCTAAAGAACATCATTACTACCCCTCTAAAGCCTCTGTCAAAGCATCTCTCTTGCTGGTAGAATATCCTGGACTAACCTGCTAGTAAAGGAAAGTTAAAGTATATGTGTTTAGCTTGGCTGGAAGCTTTTGACAGGAGGACTGGATTTGGAAGGAAAAGCTCAAAATTGTCTCTTCTTTCATGGATAAACATGTACAATTCACTCCGTGGCTTCAGCATAAAGGTGAGCACACCTTATATAGTCCATCTACTCCAAGGTTTTTCAGAGCCATACTATGTATGCTAATATCATGTTTTGTCAGTCTTGAGGGGTCTCAACTACACATCTCTTTGCCTGGGGTTCTCCAAAAAGTAATTGAGCATTAATCCTGATTGGCAGACCAGTCTGCAGACTGACAAAAATTTCAGCCCTTGGACTGTGGTTCATCAAATGGCTACGCATCCCAGGTCTGGAAAGAAACAGGTCTCCTCTGGGACATAGCCTTTCCTGGAGTATTGTTGGGAGAAGGAAGAACATGTTTGGTGATAATATATAATTGGCCAAGAAATGTTACTATCCAAAACCCAGTATCCACCAGTAATTGCTCCCTCCTGAAAACACCCTGCAGCTAAGGAGAGATCATTCTTTATACCAGAGTTATAACTAACCACAGCATTGTGCATTTTAGGAAATAGAACTTCGTTAGAGGACATCATCTCTGAACCCTTGCTCTGGGATGGCAAGAAGCCAGTTGGAAACCATACATATTATCCCCCCCTCATGCTCCCACCATCAACAGGACACAGATTACAAAATAGAGTAGAAAGTGTTTTCCTTTATTGCTTTATGAGCTCTTTCTATACAAGATGATGTTTACCTGGAATCATAATAAACTAACAGAGAATGGAAAACTACCTATTTTTTTTTCTGTATCCATTTCTAAATGCCCAGCAAATGGTAAACACTCGATACATTTTTGAAAATAAAGAATGGATGCTACAGAACTTACTTGTAGTTTGGCTGAATAAGCACTAATATCACATTACTTTTCCTTTGTATTCTGCAATTTCCAGTGCACTAAAAATTAATCTCCTCCAGGTTTATCTCTGTGGAGTTTATATAAGCTGGAGTGTGATTTCTTTTTAAGTATGGTTTATTGTTTACTTTGTTTTCTGTACTTTTGTTTAATATTAAATAAGGTACTTTATGACAATTTTTCATAAAGAAAAAGTCTTAAACTCTACAGTTACACTTTTAATACCACTGTACCGTATTCAGTACTTTTCAATATGTTTAGATCTAAGCACATGCAGTTGCTTGTGAATGTGATGGATTAATGCATATCTTTACTTCTACTCTTTTTTTCTGCATATAAAAACTTTGTAATATTTTATATATAATGATTTTAACTTAATAATGTGATAAACATTTCCCATTTTTAAGATTTTATTTATTTATTTGAGACCCACAGAGAAAGAGGCACAAGCAGGGGGAGTGACAGAGGAAGAGGGACAAGCAGACTCCCCACTGAGCAGGGAGTCCCAGGGCTCGATCCCAGGACTCTAAGATCACAACCTGAGCTGAAGGCAGACACTTAACCGACTGAGCCACCCAGGCGTCCCAATATTTCCCATTTTTTAAAGATTTATTTATTTGAGAGAGAGGGAGAGAGAACACGACAGGGGAAAGGGCAAAGAGAAAATCCTCAAGCAGAAAGGGATGAATAGGGGCACCTAGGTGGCTCAGTCCTTAAGCGCCTGCCTTCAGCTCAGGTCATGATCCCAGAGTCCTGGGATCGAGCCCGTATCGAGCCCCGTATCAAGCCCCACATCAGGCTCCCTGCTCCGAGGGAAGACTGCTTCTCCCTCTCCCATTCCCCCGGCTTGTGTTCCCTCTCGCTCTCTCTCTGTCAAATAAATAAATAAAATCTTTAAAAAAGGGGGGGGGGGGCGCCTGGGTGGCTCAGTTGGTTAAGCGACTGCCTTCGGCTCAGGTCATGATCCTGGAGTCCCGGGATCGAGTCCCGCATCGGGCTCCCTGCTCAGCGGGGAGTCTGCTTCTCCCTCTGACCCTCTTCCCTCTCGTGCTCTCTGTCTCTCATTCTCTCTCTCTCAAATAAATAAATAAAATCTTTAAAAAAAGGGGGGGGGGATGAATATGTGAATTGAAAATGTTTTCTATATTTGAAATTACCTCCTTGGTATAAATTGCTACAAATAAAAGTACTGAATTAAAGGTTCTGAATATTTTTAAAGCTTTTGTCTTAGGTACTAACTTTTTTCCTGAAGCAGATGAATTTTAATTATAATATGCAGGTCATTTCATTATGATCCCATGTATTCCCTTTTGTTTTTCTTTTAAATGGCAATGGTTTTCTTACTATGAAATGGATGCTGCTTTCTCCTGAAATAACAGCGATAACCCAGAGTTCCTTCAGGAAAATAATTCTACAAGGCTTCAATTCATAGAAAAATAATCACCATTTGGCAAATCTTTGGTTGCATTTTGGGAAGAATTAAAGCAAAACATGGCAAAAGATCCAATCATTGTAACATACCCTAATGGTTCCTTGAGTAAATTATACGGCCTTTCACAAGCTTGCTGATTTAAACAATTCTTTATAAAAGAGAGCTGTTGACTTAGACTGTAACAAGAAACCTTGGTGCCATCATGGTTAATTGCATAAGCACATATTCAAAGCTATGCTCTTTATTTAGTTCAGGCTAATGGAGCTAAGTCTATCATGTAAATAGGGCGCAGAATTTACGAAACTCTTGTTTTATTTTTTAACTCAGGATATTTAAAGTAAATTCATGCTCAGGGATTGAGATAAGCTCTGTGATTCGTCTTCACTGAATAGAACCCACTTTCATAAATTAATGTATGTGAAAACATTTCCTCAGAGCTCAGTCCTTAAACAAACAGCAACACAGTTTCACTCAGGAAGTATGTGAAAGCTCTTTATGTGGCTATTAAAGATCGTAACAGAATGAATAGCACATATTAAACACTGAGGCTTTTTAGTAAGAAGTCTAATTAAAAATTACACCTCAGGTAAGTTAATTTTAAAAACAACCATTAATCAATTAGTTTCCCTCATAAAATGTTACCATCTTAAAGGAACTTCTATATATGAAGGACATCTCTCTTATTATAGCTACCTCTTAAGAGTTGGATTTTGTGTATCATGCACCATGCTTGGGCTTTATGTATTATGTCATTTAATAGTCTTAATTACCTAATTGAAGCCAATTATATTATCCTAATTTTACAAATGAAAAGAAATTTCAAAGAGAAGTTCTCAAGATAGTCTAATGTTCAGACTCCTTACACTCACACTTCTCCCCAGAAATCAGGTTAGTTCTACTGTAGTACAGACTTGCAAAGCAACCCATTAGGTAAAGTTGTCCATGATGTACTTACTCAGAAGGGATACTTATTGGAGGACTCATGAGCAACCTTGAAAATGCACCTATTCTTTCAGTTATCAACAGTCCCATTAAAAAAAAGTGTAAAGAAAAATAGAAAATTAAAAGTGCCATAGTTTGCACATCTTCTTTTAGAAAAGTTTAATGATGAAGTTTTTGTTGTTTTTCCTGTTCTTCCCCCACCTTCTTATCTTTCCACCTAAATAATAGTAAAATAAATCAAGGCAAAAAAATTTACCATTTTTTTATACCACCAGAAATTTCAAACATGTTTTCCTTTTACTCTCAAGCATCACAAAGTCAAATTAGATATCAAATTTTACTCCTTCAAAACCGGACATTCAATTCAAAGGTGATCTTTTCTTCCCAAGGGAAGTGTTGTAAGACCTGCCATTCAGCATTAGAAAAAAATGGTTAAAGGCTTTCCCAAAATAAAAATTTACAAAGGAAAAGTTCATATATGCCCATTTAGAAAACAAAATAGTTAACTTTAAAAAGCAGAAACATTTTAATGTGCTATTTCCTACTGTATTCCATTGATTGAACACAAAAAGGATATGTAGATCAATTCCTCAAATATCGACTCCCTATTTCTTCATGAAGAATTGCCATAGGACCTAGAAAATAATGTTTTGTAAATTATTGTTATAAAATATGATGAAATTAACTTCGAAAGGAATTAAACATTTCTGCCTTTTTTTCTTCTATCCTTTGCTGTGCCAGAGTCTGTCTTCTGGAGCTTTCATTAGAAGTATCCCAATTAAAAAGCTGTGTGAGTTAAAAAAAAAAAAAAAAAAAAAAAATGGCTTCCCTTCACAACAAGGATTCTAAACAAGTAAATTTGGTAAATCGGTTCCTCCCTGGCTCTCAGCCATTCACATCTTTTGGTTTTGAAATTCATTTCTTTGTGAGCATAAGGTGGTTGTTACGAGGTGTTGTCAGGCCTCTGACAGGGTTATTGTGCATGGTAGAAGGTGGGAGTTTTTGATCAATGTCTTCAAAGTCAAAGCTTGGAAAATAATAGGTGCACATCAAAACCCAGTGCCATAATGCAGTTCACATCGGGCTCTTTCAGGTGGCCCCAGGGAATTACTTAATGCTCATGTTGAGCTTTACAATAATTAGTCATCTATAATGGTGTACTAAGATGTATGTGAAGACTTATAACTTGAGATTCATTATCAAATGACGTTCAGGAAAATCATTACCAGAAAAAAAATAAGGAACTTACCCATTTATTGATGTTCTCCTCCCATTTTTTCTGAATCCCTGACTGATTGCATTTCTGTTCTTAAGACATCTTTTATTGATTCAATATCTTTGTATTATAAGAATGCCCATGTTTAATTTTTTAGGCCATTTATGCAATTATTTCATGATATTCTGCCTAGTAGATCAAGTTACTGACCTTAAACCTTTTTGTTATCACTTTTCCTAGATTCTTATCACTTTTCCAAAAAGCCTTAAACATTTACAGTTGCTTTAAAATGAGGGTGGGTTTTTATTTATTTTTAGTTTTTCCTTTTCTAAAACAGAGTTATTGCTAACATTTAAGAAAAAAGCTATTTTGTTCATATATCCATACAAATAGCACAACTGTCATATATCATATGATCTATATCATATATATGTGTCTATATATATATACGATTTCTTAAAGAAACTATTAAGTCACAGGTGGAAAATAAACAAAAAAGTCAAATCCACAGTTAAGAGTTAAATGTACCATATGTTTCTTGAATACTGAGGCACAATGGGGTGCATTAAGAAACTCATTAAGTCAATGGAAATAGCAGCTGGGCTCTATAGAGATGTCTATTCACTTCTGAAATAGAAAAACACAAAAATAGTGGACACATCCCATTTCTTCTGAGATTTGAACTGATCATGTTAGCATGGGGCTAGTGCAATGCAAAATACTGATGTACCTTTCCTCTCAGCATCTAATTAATTTCATTTTAATAGTCTTTTCTTTATGTTTCCCAGTGATGGCAAAGATGTCTACTTCCCCTTACTTTTTGAATTTTTCTTATAAATAAAATTAAAACTTTGCCAAAGCACCTAAATAACAGAGTCATGCACATTGAGCCTAATAAATGAGTTGGGCAGTAAAAAAAAAAAAAAGTCTGAATATGTCTGGTTTGATTTTATGGGCTTCAGAATGAAATGAATGTTGTAATAATACAAATTGCCCCCACTAAAATTTTGTGTGCTTTTGGGAAAGGCCTTGGTTCTCAAGGCATTTGGTTTTTTTCCTCTATAAAATGCAGTTTCAGATGTTTGTTTCTTCTGTATCAGTCACTTTAAGAATCTGATGAAATCTCTAAGAATCTGACCTGTGCACATATAAATAAAATTTTACATAGCATTTCAAGTGCCTTTTGGACTGAGAGCCATAAAGGATTCCCAAAGTCCCTTCCTGGCTTAAAATTCTATGGTTCTATAACTAATATCAATATAAAACTTCCTTTAATTCTTAAACTAAGATTTTTAAAGCACATCTACAAAACTGAGACCAAGTCTCTAAGGTCTCTGAAGTGTACCTTGGAAGGAATTTAATGCAGAATTATGGAATCTTAAGAGTTCAAAGTAATGTTAGCATTGATTAGTTTTCTATTGATAGATTACAAGTCATAATATCTACATTCATGTTTTACCAAGAACAATGCTCTGAAACAGAATGAGAAAATAAGCCTGAAAAAAGTAACACCTCCAGCCATTTTGGTTCAATAATAGTAATTCATATTCTTGAATTTATTTTCTTCTTATATCATCTTCAAAATTCTCACTGAATTAAGAAATGTTTAACAACTAAGGGGACAAAACAAAAATGTTTTCCCTACTTGGTAGTCACCACGCCACAAAGGTTAAATTCCTCAGAGATCATTCAAGTTTTCATGCCTAAATAATGAATTCAGAAGCACAAAACATAAATTCTAAAAGCAAAATCCACATTATTATCATAATGGCTTAAATCATTTGAAATCCTAAAGCAGGTAAAGTCAGGTCCTACAGTCTTTCAAAATTCCAAGCCTCTCAGGGATTTCCTTTTAATGTTTTCTGCATCTATAGAATTTTTAAAAAATCAATTGAGTGATATGAATATTTAGACACTACTTACCACCCTAAATTATTTAAGCTTCTGTATTTTTAAATATATGTGTAACTTCATTTTAGCTGAGGGAAGTTTCTGCCCCACTCAAATGTGTGCTCTCCTCTTCAGTGAGAAGTTTATCAGACTTCACATGCTGTTCAGATAAAGAGATGTCTTTGTGTCAACAGTTTCTGAGACCATTAGATTTTCAATCAAGCTATGGACATTTGGAATTTGATTTGGGATGGAAAGCAAGAGGAGAAATTGCTAACAGAAAGAAAGTAGGTATCCCGTCTCTTTGCTGTCTCTGTAGTCTTGTACTCTTAACTGATCCCTTGTCATAAGTTACCAAATGCTCCAGTAGCTGCTCTCTTGCAAAGTCCTCCTTCAACCACATTAAAATACCGTTCCTTCTTACCTCTCCTTCATAGCCAAATCTCAGGAAGAGTTGTCTATATTCTTCATCTAGGATCTACTTCCTCATCTAACATTAAGCCCCCAGTCTCATCAAACAGGTCTCTATTCCCTCAGTTCACCAGCAACATTAGTAGGGTCAGCAATGATTCCCATGCTGCCAGATTAAAGGACACTTTTCATTCTTCACCTGCTTGGCCTCTCAGAAGTATTCAACACAATTAAGTATACTTAAAATTCTTCTCTCTTGACTTCCATGACACCACAATTTCCTGTTTTTTCTCCTACTTCTCTACTTCCTTTCAATCTTATTCATTCCTCCACTTTTCCTTTTTCCATATATAAGCCTGTTCTGGTCCATTTGTGTTTATGATTATTTAATGCCTATTTCTTCCCATAAGGATAGGAAACAGGACTATTTTGTTTCCTACTGTGTTCTCAGTGCCTTGATTACCTAACAGATAATCAATAAATATGTATTAGAGAAATGAATGGAGAAGGCCTGGAAAGGGATCTAGGTATGACAGGTCTCATGGGCATCTAAGATCGTTTTAGGGGACTGTGAAAAACAAAACAAAACAAAACAAAAAACAGTTCATTTCACTACAGAGTACACTTCAAGTGTGTGATCAGAAAAAACAATCCATAATCCATTAATTATAAAGACTCTTGGTATAAAGAGGTATTTCTGGATACACGGGGAAATGGAATAATATAATTAATTACTAGGTGGTAATTAATTCTATAGAAACACATTTGTTTAGCGTTCTCTGTGTATCAATTCAGGCTGTTTGGGAAGCAGACACCAAGACGTAATTAGAAATGCAAGAAATCTGGGAGGGGGGCACCTATGGAGGATAAGGGGAAGGGAGCAATAGTAGAGAGAAGAGCCTTAAACCATGATGCCGGTCTGACCCCTGCAGGCAGATACAGGAACGAGAGGACATGTGTGGGAAGAGCCTCCGACTACAATACAGTTCTGAGAAGGTCTCCATCAGGCCAGCAGGGATCCCCAGAACAAAGACTGCCTCTCAAGAGGAACCCTGCTTTTGGCAGAAATGGTCTGATTCTAGTCACTGGCTGGGAGAAGCCTGAGGAGAGTCTGACATCAGTATGAACACTGTGGTGAACAATTCTTTGTAGCAGGTTCTCTCTCAAAAGGAGAGCTGACTGGTGTGCTTTCATCGATGTTGTGGTCTGAAGGTTTTTATAAGTCATGTCTAACTACTGTCTTAAATGAGACAGCATGTAACTTTACTCTATGGGCAGGAAGTATATTCTTAAAATTGACCCCATTATTATTTGTCAAAATAATTTATAAAATTTTCCCACAATTAACAAACACATGATAGCTTTTTTTTTGGCAGTGCCGTTGTTTCTCCTTTCTAATTCCTAAGAGTTTATTTAAAGATCTGTGGAACATCAATGTGCTAAAATTGGGCTAAGATACAGATAGAATCTTTGGCTTCTCTGAGGCTAGTTCTTTCTCAAATGGTTCCACTTATATTCCAGATTGAGTAAACGTTCTATCTTAGGAACCTGGCAGTGAGGATTTCAGGAACTTTATTTTCTAAGTCAAAATGTCTATCATTGTGTTTCTTCAAATTACTGCTTATTTTTTTCCTTACCTTGCTCTTTAACTCCTAACTCCACTTATGTATTCTCTCTGATGAGAGAAAGATAGGTGCCTTAATTTTTATATAAAATTTTCAGTAATGTATTTAATCAACAAACATTTATTAAATCTCTACTATATGTCAAAATCCATGCTGGGTAATTTAGTTATAGTATCTCATTGGATCCTTGTAACATTCCTGTATGATAATTATCATGCTTGCTATTTTGAAATGACAAAGCAAATACAGTAAGTTGATATATAAATCCAGATGCAGTAAGTTGATCATGCCAAAGCTCATGCTACTTCTACTGTACCTGCCTATTTATTTGAGCTTACTGAGGAAGGAGGGCAACTTAAGGTGATCCATGTTTCAGCAAATACAGAATTAAATCATCGTGATCCTAGAAAGGCACATTTTCTAGTTCAGAGCTTAGGAGAAATTCCAGAACTAGAAAGGTGTTCCTATTCCAGTCCCTTGGCTCTTGGCCATCTAATCCCAAATATTAAAAGAATCTTCCTTAAACAAAGTTTCCTGAATAAGACTCCTCAGAACTCATGGATATTTCAATAAAGTGTGATAAATGTTATGATAACCAGAATTATGACATCTACCTTAATCTTTTGCTTATAACAATTCAATTCAATTCTCATAATATTCTATACAAATAGTAGTAATACCAAAATAAAACTAATAGCATCAGTCTGTTTCAACTATAAATATTTTGTAGATTTACTTAGAGTGAATTTCAGTTTAACCCCTAATTTTATAATCTATTAGTTTCAAAATTATTTCTATTTGATCTGGAGAAGCTCAAATGAAATCTGGCTGCCTAAATAACAACCTACATTTATATATCTGCCTCATGATACTATGTGTGTGTGTGTGTGTGTATATATATATATATATATCTCCACCAAATTTTCCCAATATCTATTAATAAATAATTTATATTATTGTATTTTAATTGAAAACTGGTATATAATTTCTGAAAGGCTGATGACCACATTATCTTGCCCACCTTTCTGAGCTCTTATTAGTCTCCTTAGGCTACAACTATCTTTAGTCTACAATCTCTGAGCTTCCACCATAGACACATAGAAGAGAAATTAAAAATAACACAGTTATGTATCCTTCAGTAATTAAAGATAATAAATAGAGGCAAACTAGATAGATTAATTATGGGTCAGTGTAGAATATTGGTAGCTGTCTTCAAGGTGCTCAGGCCATTGACATCATAATTTTAGAGAAATAACATTTCACATTTGTGTTTAGTACCCATCAAAATTCCCCATTCTAATAACCGTGACAAGATGTAGGAATTGCATGACAAGGAATTTTCTTTTTCCCAACATACTTATGCTTCTCAAGATAATCCCTTTTCCTCTGGAAGGTCAAAGACAATTTTGACTATTTTAGCAATTGGAGAAGAAAGAATACTCACCAGAAAAGCATGATTATCAACTGGGAATAACATAAGTCAGAAAGACAAGTTCAAACCTGTCATCCAATAGCATAACTTAATAGCAAATAACAGCATAACGCTCCTCAACCTATGTCCTTCCCATGTAAAAACAGGAAGTGTACATAGAAATTAAATAAGATAATATATGTCAAAAGACCTAGGGTCATGCCTGACATATAGGCATTCAGAAAATACAAGTTGGTTCAATGATGTTAACAGTGCCAGTCATGCTATTCCCTTTGCAAAACTTTTCAGAACACAGAGGATTCTTAGAAGATTCTCTAAGTTGCTAAAAGTCTTGTCAAACAAGAAATATCAGCATTTTAGAAGAGCATTTGATGTAAATAATTTACATTTAATTATGTGTACTTTCAGAGACTTCTAATTTCCACTCTGGTATGTAAGAAGGTTGGAAGTCATCATTCTGTCCTAACAAATAAAAACTTGAACTGAGGGGCACCTGGGTGGCTCAATCAGTTAACTGACTCTTGATTTCAGCTCACGTCATGATCTCAGGGTCATGGGATCGAGCCCGCCATCAGGCGCCATGCTTAGTGGGGATTCTGCTTAAGGTTCTCTCCCTTTCCCTTTGCCCCTCCGTTGCTCTCTCTCTCTCAAATAAATAAGTCTTTTTAAAAAGTTGAACTGAAAAATCAACAGCTCTTCTTAGATTCATTACCGAAGTGAGATCATAAGGCAAACTGCTGCCCACAAAAATTAGAGAGACAAACAGGTGGATACAGAGAATCACTATTGGAGAGAAACTCATGAGTAGAAACTTCCCTAGGAACTAGTATTGGGTAGGAAAACCTGAATTGTCATTGACAAATTGCTGGAGGCTCAACATGGACAAAACTGAGAGTTAAAAATTCCAGAAAGACCAGACACTTTTGTGAGTTTTACCTCCAAGAGTTCTATCATGTTCTCACAGCAAATGCAAGAGAAAAATCCCTTTCTGCTTCTAGCAGGGGTAGAAAAAAAATAACCATCTTGATATATGTCAAAGTATTCTATTTTCTTAACAAAGCCTACCCCCAAGAGAAACTATTTTAGTATAACCTACACTATCGGGGCAGTATCAGAGCCTAACCAACCTGGGAGAAGGGAAATAAGTAATTCCAGCACTCTCTAGCCATCCTGTCTGACCTAAGAAGGTGGGGAAGAGAAGCACTTGTGAAGCTCACAACCCCAGCGGCAAAGGCTCACTAAAAGGCTGAGACCTCATCACAGGACTATGGATCTTTTCTCCTCCTCCCATATCTTCCCCCCAAATTACTAAAGACCTATTTACTACAGTATGTCATGTCTGGCTTTCAATTAAAAAAAAAATATATCAAGGTATAATAAAAGGCAAAAAACAGAGTTTGAAGAAACAGAGCAAGCATCAGAACCAGAAAGAGATATGGCAGGAATGTTGGGATTATCAGTGCAGAAACCTAAATCATCTGTGATTAACATGCTAAAGACTCTAAAGGAAAAAGTAGACAACATGCAAGAACAGATGGGAAATGTAAGCATAGGGATGGAATTCTAAGAAAAAATAAAAAAGAAATGCTAGAAGCCAAAACCACTATAAGAGAAATGAAGTATATTTTTGGTATGAGATTGAGGGAAGAAAATCTGAGTTGGAAGATACGTCAGTAGAAACTGAAAAGGAAAGAGGAAAAAAAAGGACTGAAAAGAAAAAGAAAAGAACTGTGGGATAACTACAAAAGGTTAACATATATGTAATGGGAATATCAGAAGGAGAAAAAAAGAGAAAAGAACAGAAGAAATATTTGAAATAATAATGACTGAGAATTTCTATCAAATTCATGTCAGACACCAAACCACAGATTTTGGAGGCTTAGGAAAGTGCAAATAAACAACGAAATAAACTAAAAACAAACTCACTACACCTACATATCACATTCAAACTGCAGAAAATCAAAGATAAAGAATATACCTTGAAAGAAGCCAAAGGAAAAAGCTCTCTTACATACAGAGGAACAAAGATAAGAATTATGTCCTAATTCTCAGAAACCATGCAAGCAAGAAGAGAGTGGAGTGAAATACTTGAAGTGTTGAGATTAAAAAAAGAAACACAACCAACCTCCAACCACCACCACCAACCTCCAATTCTGTATCCTCCAAAATTATCCTTCAAAAGGAAAAGAGAATTTAAAACTTACTCAAATATTGAGGGAATTTATTGCCAGTAGATGTGCCTTCAAAGAAATGTTAAAAAAAAAAAGTTTTTCAGAGAAAAGGAAAATGATATAGATCAGCAACTCAGACCTAAGCAGCATTAGAGAAAAAAGTGAAGTTAAAACTAAAAATTTTATATTTTTATACTTAATTGAACTAAAGGGTAATATTTTTTTCAAAATAATAATAATAGCAGCAATGTATTTGATTGCTATAGCTTATATACAAGAGAAATGAATGACAGCAATGAGAGGGAGAAATTAGGAATATTTTATCATAAGGTACTTGCACTACCTGTGAAGTGGTATAGTATTAACTGAATGTGGCTTGGATTAATTGTAAATGTATATTGCAAACTGTAAGGCAACCATTAAAAAAAAGTTTAAGAAAAAAGTAAAATGAATAAGCTAGGAAAGAAAATGGAATCATAAAATGCTCAATTAAAACCACAAAAGGCAAAAATTAGTGGAAGACAAAAATAGGAATGAAGAACAAGGGTAATAAATAGAAAACAGTGACAGATATGGCTGGCATATTTTAATCCAACTATACCAATAATTACTTTAAATGCCAAGAATCTAAATACATCAATAGAAAGAGAGTGTCAGAAAGGATCAAAAAACAAATCCCAAATATATATTCTCTACAAGAAACTCACTTTAAATATAAAGACACATATGGATTAAAAGTAAGTGGATGGAAAAATATATACCATGCTAACACTAACCAAAAGATAGCTGGAGTAGCTACAGTAAGTACTTTCATGCTGAATGTTCCTTCAATGTTAATACGATTGTTAATACTTTAAAAGAATACTCAAACTTCTGCTTCCATCCTTGTTATAAGAAGGACCAAATTTATCCTACCTCTTGACATAAAGCAGACAAAAATATACAAAACAATGATTTTCAGACATTGGACAATATAGGAAGAGCATCCAGAAGGTAACTGAGAATGAGTGTTTATTAGAGCCAAAGAAAAACTATTTGAAAAAAATGAGGACATAGTCAAAGTGTCAAAATTCAAAGAGATCAAGCGAATTGACTAAAATGTATTCACTGATTTTAGGGGGGGATAAGCATCCTTGAAAAACCAGGAATAAATTAGGCAAAACCCCGTACCTACTTTTCATTCCAAGTTTCAACCCTGATTATAAATGTTACATCATGAGGTCAAAGAAAAGGAAAAGAGAGAAATAATCATTCGTCAGAACATTGTGCAGGCATCATGTAAGATGTGGATAGATTAGGACCTCAGCAACATATGACATTACATCCTTTTGAATGCAACCAGTTTCCATCAGAAATCCAGATACAACTAAACAACTCTGATTCTGCAGTCACATAATTTCATAATGTTATGCAGAAAAATATGTTCTCACTTACAGACAGACTATCTGTGATTGGGAGAAACTAAAGCTCTTTTAAAGATCTTCTCTATTTCATTTTTAAATTACTGTGATATCAAACACAGGTCCTGCTACATAATATGTGCTCATTGAGTGTTTGTGAAGTAGGGGCGCCTGGGTGGCTCAGTCGGTTAAGCAGCTGCCTGTGGCTCAGGTCATGATCCTGGGGTCCTGGGATCAAGTCCCACGTCCAACTCCCTGCTCAGCGGAGAGCCTGCTTCTCCCTCTCCCTCTGCCTGCTACTCTGCCTACTTGTGCTCTCTCTCTCTCTCTCTGGCAATTAAATAAATAAAATCTTTAAAAAAAATGTTTGTGAAGTATATGAATGAATATATGAGTGAAAGAATTAAGAAGATGTCATTGATACTAAAAATATTCACTAATGTCCAACTATGCCTTACTGCTTGGAGTCTGCAGTTATATTATTATCTTCATATTTAATCATGCTTTAAAACATTCTTCTGGGATGCCTGGGTGGCTCAGTCAGTTAAGTGTCTGCCTTCAGCTCAGGTCATGATCCCAGGGTCCTGGGATTGAGCCCCACATTGGGCTCCCTGCTGGGCGGGGGGCCTGCTTCCCCCTTTGCCTGCTCTGCCTGCCGCTCCCTCTGCTTGTGCTCTCTCTCTTTTTCTGACAAATAAAAATCTTTTAAAAATAATGAAAATAGATAATAAAATAAAACTTTCTGAGTCAGCAGTTTGGTTTCATAAAACTACACTAGTACAGTGTTTCATAAAAATACACTAGTGTTTATTTATGAAAAACATCCATGTCCCCTGTAATATACCAATCACAAAAGATAACAGTTTCTCCTTTTTTCTGTAATGGAGCAATGTGACACTTCATTACCTTTATATTTCATTATGTATAGGACTCTTGCTTTGTGATGCCAGTTTCTCCCATGGACTTCACAGTACATGTCTCCTAGACCAAAAGGAAAGGCTAGAATGACTGGCCAAATTTATTAAAGCCTCCAGGACAACTGAAAAATGTACCTTCCAAAAACCATGTTAGAGCTGCTTAAAATTAAACCACACTATATTGAAATCCATGGAAGGAATTAAAAATAATAAATATAGCATCCACTGTGCAAGGTGAGAATGGCTATAGCAGGTAGAAAGGCACAGAATAGTGAATGACTTCTTGCTTTGAATATCTGTGAGCCCGTATTATTACAGCAGCAGTAATGCTTTCTCCACTAATTAGTGTAACATTTAGTAATGGCAGTATCGTATTAATCATCAACACAACTACACTACATACCTTAGTTTGATGTTTTACAGTCCTTTCTTTGTCAGTAGCTTAATGAGTTGACTGAGTTTGATTCCTACCTCCACAATTTATGGTGAGACTTGTATCAAGTTGCCTACATGATTTAATCATCAACTTTCTCATCATTAAAATAGGACTGAAATAGTATTTTCTTCACTGGGTATTTGTGAAGATTCAATAAATAACATATAAATATCTGGAATATATTATATGTCCACTTTTACCTTCTCAATGCAAAAAAACCCAAAAGCCAGTTTCTATATCTGATGACTGCATTCTTAAAGAGATACCTGCCTCAAAATTATAATGTAGGAATCACTTCTTTTGATTCTTCGAGAGTTATGAACTGGCATAAAACTTGCCTTGTAGGAACTTCTATGAGTCAGCCTTTATTTCATACACCCTCCAACTATTTTATACCTAACGTGACAGATTTCTTCATAAATTCTCACAAACTCTCTAGAGAAGCCTTTCAGCCAGCTAGCTATCTTTTTATTCTATTTGCTTTTACATGACTCATCTCCATCAGTTTCACCCAGTACCCCAAAATTGATCGTAATTCAATTTAGAAAATTTGGAAACTAAAGGAAGAGAACTTGAAAAAAAAATGTTAGATAGGAACTGGAGGGAATATTTCAAGCTGATATTTTACAACCTGTCTACTATTAGTCACTTGCTGATGATGATAATTCAAAGGATATAAATAGATCCAATTGAAAGACACCACCTGACCACTAAACATCAGATTTCAAAATCTTTGGACATCAGTTAGTTTTCTTTATCTTATCTAATTCTATGGCATAAAACAAGGATGTTTAACTTCCTATAAATATCAGAAAACCTTTTTGAAAATAGAAACTATGAAAATTCAGCCCAGGAAAATGTACATACAAAATTTCACATTTGTTATCAGTGGGTTCCAAGGATCCTCTCGAGCCCATCTATGAATTCTCTGATGCTGCATTGAAAGCAGATTTTAAATTTTTAATTTTGAGTATGACAATATGCCTGAAAGTTGTCCTATTACTTTGTTTTGGATTTATATTTTCCCATAGACAAGTAAAAAGTTTGCATGGAACAGATGTCGCACATTGGCAAATGTAGCCCTCTCCCCAGGCACATTCACCAACTTATAAAACATCTATGTGTGCATACACATGAATCTATACATTACCTCCTCCCTAAGCAACCCCTGGTAAAATGAACTGTGAGGCAGGCTGCACCACTGCTTAGATACACCTAACTACAAATATCCCCTAGTATACACTCCACCAGTGCCATATTTACAGCCTCTCATCCCAACAACATTGGGTTGAGTCTTCTCCCAGTTTTCAGATATTCCTATTACATTTCCATGAAGAGTTCTCCCTTTGGAGTCCCATGCTTCCACTCCAACCGCAAAATAGGTTACCAGTAACAATCTCTGCAACTTACAAGAGAACACACCATTAAACTAATGATGGTTATATTTGTCATAGATTTTATCTACTTAACTTCCAGTTCTTATAACAGCTCTTCAAAGGTTATATTATTGCCACCATTTTACATATGAGAAAATCAGATCTCAGATTCACCCAGTACCAAATACCAGACACATACTTTCTATTACATCACTGCCAAACAAACTAAAACAGTAGGTCCTTATGAAAATTATTCTCTGGATATGTACCACAAAAATTTACATACCCTGGCCAAATGCCCCAAGTGCTCACCAAAATAATGCATACGAAAGACAGTACACATAACATACATTCTCCTTTTCAACCATGGCTCTCTAGCACCGACCCAGCCTTTTCTCTCTGGATATCTTTCAAAATTACTAAGTTGCAGCTACTGTTTCAGACTTACAACAAGTGTTTTAGGCTGCAACACTGTTATTTTAAGTCATTGTCTCTGTATCTGCAAATCAACTGCTTATACACTCAGGTCTAGCAGGATTCTTCGCTTCTTCTCCCTAATCTGTTCCTCCGTCCCCCCTCGCTCTCCACTGTGCTCCCACCTCTTCACTAAATGACAGACTGACAGACATGGCTAAGTGTACCTTGTTTAAACATCTGCTTTATTACTGTTGAGTGACTGCCCTATGGGTAGGCAGGGTTTTTTTTCCTATCTTTCACTCAGGAATTCAGATGGTCTGATTAGAAAGCTGAACTGCTTGGAGGATCCTGACAGATGTCTCTTACTTTCTTTTAAGACCACCATGAGTGCTTAGGCGTTCCACTCAGACAATCTTCAGTAGTGGAACAACTGTCTGTTTAGGTACCTGGTTATGTCAAACGTGCATTTAGCTGAGGAATCCCACTTCCACACCCAAGGGTTAGTTTCCCCTGGGAAATAACTGGATAAAGAACCATTTATTCTGTAAATGTTATGAGTATGTTAAGGGTCAGTTGCTGCAGTTGTGTAATGCAGTGACTGCTAAGAAGAATGACTAGCTATTGATAGAACTAAAATAAAACCCAGAGAAACCTAAAGACAGAAAAAAAGGAAGAAAGCCCCAAATATTAAGTATATAAGACAAAATATACAAGGAAGATCCTGAGTTTCATGAAATAACTCACAGAGATTTTTTAAATGTGCAACTATTTTAAAGCTTCCTTGTGAAAATAATTTAAAACAGAATATTGTGGGTTCAAATAGCACAGATAATTTCAGATTCAGTGATACAAATGAATATAAGTACAGACCTCAAAAACTACATATGATTATACTCTAGTTAGAATCTTCCAGGAAAGAAAAATATTACTCATCTGATTTCAGGTGAAGGCTTACATTCTTCAAAATAATAACAGTAATAATACTAGTTGTATCAGACAGTTCTAGAATACTGGGTGAAGAAATTGAGCCTCACAAAGAATGGTGAAAAGTGTTAACAGGAAATGAGTGAAGATGAAGTACAAGAAGAAGATGAAAGGAGAGTGAGCAGCGACGCTGCCAATTACTGTAGACGGTGTCTTTTTATCTCTTTCCCTCAGCTACCTACTCACTAGTCGCCCTTGGCTACTCTCCACCCTTCCACTGCAGTAACTGTAGAGGCTTTGACAGACTGTCTTCTCCACCAGTGACCTTCCTCTGGATCTGCCCTCTAAGTTTTCCCATACGCACTTGTTTCCTCCCATCAAGCTTCATCTTGAGCTGCATCATTCAAGATACAACTTCAATGTCACCTCTCAGACAGGCTTTCCGTAACCATGCCACTTAAAGACCTCTTAGGCCACTCTCTATCACATGGTCTTTTTTTAATTTTTGTTTTTACTTCTTCTTGACTTTTTTTCATTTTTAAATGTTTAAGAAAAGCTATCTCATTCACCACTGTATTTTAAGCATTTAGCACATAGTAGATGCTAAGTGAAAGTTTATTTAATGAATCAAATAAAAATAAAAATATTTATAATATTTATTAATGATGGGACAATCACTCCCAAAACACAAAACTCCCATAGAGCTAAATTGGTAAAGGCACCTCCTTTGGTGAATACATACTTACTTCTTCAATTAAAGAGAACAGGCTGGAAGACAAGTATGATCTGATACATTTTTTCAGTTGATAGAAGAGATTTTGGAGAATGGTACACTTCCAACACAGAGAAGCCAGGTCTAGAAGACACACAATGTAGTTGGATGACATAGAAGTACCTTCCTCACTTGAGTGCAACCAGATCTAAAAAAGCCAGAGAAAAGCAATCCCCACCACCACCACCATATTGCCTTTCAATGGACTAACTCTGCCTCTACAATATTTTACCCAATAGCTATCAGGGTCTCTCCAATTTAACCAGAGAATTTATTCATATTTCTAAGGGGAGGAAAAGATCACATGAATGGATAGATAATTTGAAAGTGTTCATTCCAATACTTCTACCTGTGGAGATTGTATAGAAATTACCTGCCTTCAATGAAAATGTAAGCACACAGAATAAGGCTCTTCTTTAATGAATACTGGCACATACTATATACTCTATAAATAGTTAATTAATATTTTATTGAAAAATAGAAACAAAATTTAGGAAAGTTAAGGTATCAAAGATGAAATGTAAAAAGTATCTGTAGTTTCTGTTCCTTTATCTCTAAAAACAAAAGAAAACAAGGAATAGAGTCAAAACAAGAAATTGTCACATCTATAATCATAGCCACAGTGAGTACATCAAAGGGTCTGATAATTTCCTTTCATGCATATTAATAAGTGTGAGCTTCTTGAGGATAGGGGCCAAGTGTTTCATCTTTTGAACCCTTGCCCTTTCCTCTTCACTGTCTGAAACACTTTAAAGGTTCAAAGAAATAATTGCTAAATTGAACTGATTATATTTAAGAGTAAGATGATAAAGACTTGCTTACAACCTACTGAATTTCTTCCAGAGCTAGAAAAGAGAATATATATAATCTGTATCACTTTGAAGGACATTTACAAAGTGGAAAATTCAACAAAGTATATGGAAACATTCTCTATAAATTCAGGCTAATCACAAACACAACTGGTTGCTTATTTGTTGCATTCTACAGGGGTATTATCTTGTAAGCATGATGGAAAGTATATATGCATCAGGGTAGACTTAGCTCCCCTAACTCCAGATGTCTTGTGGAGTGTAAGATATCCTTTCTAAAAACACCTGAGACATGGAGCCTCCCTTGCTCTAGGAAAAGAGATTTTTTTCAGAGAAAGAGCCAAGACACTGTTAGATATTCAGCCCTTCTTCCAACGAGAATGGAAACTGCATCCTGTTCTTATCTTTGTGGCACCATGCCCCAACTGGGGGACTCTGGATATGAGATATTCAATGGGGAGGCATTTTCTATGCTTCCTGCACTTTGACACTACTGCTAGCTCTTGATCTTACATCTGCAAACTCTTTCCCAAATCCATATAAACCTACTAGGTGACTGTATTAAAGTATGTGGCCATAGGAGTCATGTATCCCCTGACTGTTCATCATGAAGTTATTTACGAACATCATTAAGTTATTTATTAAACTAAAGAGAATATTTGTGTCTACACTTTGACTGAAACAACTGAGAAGAAATAGTGGTGGCATTCCTTGATATTTATTTTATTTGTCAGGTTTATTGAAGTACAAAAAGTATATCAAAGTGTCTGAACTCTTTCTATAATACATACTAATAAGCTTTTTGAGGATAAAGATGAGGTAAATGCCCCCTTTGTTAGTATAAAATTTGGTAAGTTTTGACAAATGTATATAGTTGTATAACTGCCACCACCAGATTCCAAATATAGAATAGTTTAATCACCTCAAAAATGTCCCTCACGGCCCTATGTAATCGACCCCTTAGCCCCATCCCTAGTATCTGGCAACCAACTATCTGGTTAAAGTCCCTGTAGTTCTGCCTTGTTCAGAATGTTATGTAAATGGACACATAGTATATGTAGCATTTTGTATCTGATTTCTTTTATCTAACACAATGCTTTTAAGATTCACTCACATTACTGCATTTAACAATAGTTTGTTCCTTTTTATTGCTGAGTATATTCCATTGTATGGATACACATTTTCTCCCCACTCACCAGTTAATGAACATTTGAGTAGTTTTTAGTTTGGGACTATTAAAAAGAAAGCTTCTATATACATTCTTTACAGGTCTTTATGTGCAAATCAGTTTTTTTTTTCTCAGTTCTTTTTTTTCCCCTGGATTTCTGGTTCATTCCAAGTATATGCTCAACTGTAAAAGAAACTGTCAGTTTTCTAAAGGTCCTGCACCATTTTGTGTCCCTGCCAGGGATGTATAAGAGTTCCATTTGCTTTGCATAGTCACCACCAATTGGCATTGTCAGTCTTTTAAATTTCAACAATTCTTATAGGTGTTCAATAAAATCTCATAATGATTTTAATTTCTATTTCCCTAATGACCAATAATGTTGAAACATCTTTTTTTATGTTTGTCATTCATATCTCTTTGGTGAAGTACTGTTCAAACACTTGCCCACTTTTAAATGGGTTATCTCCTTGACTTAAGAGTTCTTTATTCTAAACATGAGTCTTTATCAAATAGGAACTTTGCAAAGTTTTCTACCATTCTTTGTCTTGCTTTTACATTTTATTAATAATTTCTTTTGAAGAACAGAGGGGTTAAATTTTAATGAAGTTCAATGTATCAATTTTTCTTTTATGGTCTGACCTTTCGGGAACCAGCTATGAAATCTTTACCTAATTCATGCTCACAAAGATTTCTCTCCTGTTTTCTTCTTAAGTGTATCTTGTAAATTTAGGTCCATTATCTATATCAAGTTAACTTTTTTTTTTTTGGTGCAAGATTTATTTCTCACATGGATGCCCAATTGTCCCTGAACCACTGAAAATATACTCCCTTCCCCATTGAGTTACTTGCTCCTTTGTTGAGAATTAATTGACCCAAGATGTTTAGGTTTATTTAAGGACCTCTACTCTATTCCATTGACTTACGCTTATTTGTAAACTATACCACACTTTTTTGATTATGTAGCTTTACAGTAAGTCCCAAAATCAAGTAGTGTGTGTTTTCCAAATTTGGTCTTTATTACAAAATTATTTTGGCTATTTATGTTCTTTGTTATTTATATACATTTTGAAATTAGCTTATCTATTTTTTTAAAGGCCGTGCTGAAATTTTTATTGGACTTGCACTGAATCTATAGATCAATTTGGTGAGAATGAACATCTTAAAGATATTCAGTTTTTAGATCCATGTGTATCTCTCCATGTATGCCGTAATTTTGTAATTTTCAACATACAAATATTGCAACTATTCAGTTAGATTTATCCCTACAAAGTTCAAAGTTTTTAAAGTTCTTTTACAAGACATTTTTAAATTTCAAATCGCAAGTTTGTTATCATTATATAAAATACAATTGATTTTTTAGATTGGATTTTTATCCTACTACATTGCTAATTTCATGCATTAGTTCTCAAAGAATTTACAATTCTGTGTAGACAATTATGTCATCTTTAAACACAGATGGTTTTATTTTTTCCTTTCTAAATCTATGTGCCTTTTGTATGTATGTATTTATGCCTTATTACTTATTACACTTTGCCTAGCTCTCCAATGTTGAAAAGGGTGATGAGAACAATCTTATCTTCTTCCTAATCTCGGAGGGAAAACAATTTCCTCAACCAGCATCAAGTACATTACCTATAGGTTTTTTGTAGGCACACTATCAGATTCAAGACTCTCGTCTTGCTCAGAGTTTCTTCATAAATATATCTTCACTCTCGTCAAATAATTTTTCTTCCTCTATTGAGATGATATGCTCTTTATTTTTCAGTCTAATGATGTGGCAAATTGCATTAACTGATTTTAAAATGCTGAACCAACTTTATATTCCTGAGGCAACCCCCATTTGGTCATGATTTATTATTTATTTCACATATTGCTAGATTTGATTTAAAAACATTTTGTTAAAAATTTCTGTGACTATAATAATAGGAAATATTGGTCTTTTTTCTTGTATTATCTTTGGTTTTGGTATGAGTTGGGAAGTATTCTTTATTTTTCTTTTTTATGGAAGAGTTTACATAGAATAGGTTATTAGTACTTAATTATTTCATAGAATCCAACAGGGAAACAATCTTGGATCAAAAAGATTCTTTGAGGGGCACCTGGGTGGCTCCGTTGTTAAGCTTCTGCCTTCGGCTTAGGTCATGATCCCAGGGTCCTGGGCTCGAGCCCCGCATCGGGCTCCCTGCTCAGCGGCAAGCCTGCTTCTCCCTCTCCCACTCCCCCTGCTTGTGTTCCCTCTC